>NW_024412395.1:70367350-70521436 GCF_014898765.1 Herpailurus yagouaroundi | reverse complement strand
TTTCTTTTGAAAAAAAAAAAAAAGAAAAAAAAAAAAAGAAAACCTCTCCGGACACCTTTCTAGGTGACCTGAAAAGGTTAATAGAAGTTTTGAATCACTTCATTCTAGGGATGAAAAGAGAAATCATTATGCCTTCAGACTGAGACTTTTTCCATTGCCTGCACATACACAGCACTAAGCATTTATCAAGTTGGGAACTGCCTATATTACAATCATCAACTTAAAAAAAAAAAAGATTAGCATTAAAATCATTTTAAAGATTAGCATTAAAATAATGGTAATTGTTACTCTTTTATATAATTACGGGCAGAAAATTTTCTGATTATGTTTCCTGGCTTCATAATCAGTAGATTTAAGTTACTTTTAATTTCATATAAACACAGCACATGTTTATAAAGCACAAAAATTTTAAACAGTACTAAAAAGGTATAAAATACTGCTTTCATTTCAAATTCCAAAATAATTCCTCATACTTTTATCAACAGATCTCCCTACTATCTCTTTGACAACTTCATTCTCAGATATACCAAAACAATGCTTCAGAAGGCAACATAATCAAGAGTACTTTGCACAGACAGTTTACGAACACTAAAAATAAAATAATCTTTACTCCAAGACACAGCTAATAAGAAATGATTTATTTCCTCCCCTGCACAAAGAAACATGTTTTGATAATTCAAAAAATTCCTAACACCAATTCCAACATGAACCTAAAATCTCTATAAGGTCAGCTGAATTAATAGAATCAAGAACCTTGTAGTGAAAAGACAAGAATCCTAAACTGTTGGCAGTGCTTCACAGCATGCCAGGAAACTCTGAAGGAGTTTAAATACTTATACCTTCAAATGACTTAACACTCTTGGATATTTTCAGGAGATATCTAAGACAAATCATCTAGTCCCCAAAGAAAATAAAAGAAAAATAAATAAAAATACATATATACATAAAAATAAACTTTCAAGGTAGATGCTGGAATTCTTTGGATCTACCTCAACCTAAGCCTATGGTCTGGAAAAAGCCAATGTGTTACAGTAGTGTTTACAGTTTTATACTGGTTTTTACCTAACTCTTAGTAGTTTAAAATACCGTTTACCTCTTTGGGATCCATTATAAACATGCTATCTTTTAAATCTTTAAGAAATCAGACAAATAGGAGGAACATATTAATGAAGAGAAATAGTAAACAAATAGGCAAAACCAGGAAAATCAAAATAAACATGCTCATTCAACCAAATCAAGGCATTAACCTCCAAAGTGTTCTTTAGTTTTTAAATATTTTGAAGGAAATGAAAATAGTCAAAAGCCTAGGTATTAATATGTCTGAAGAGAGGAGAGAGACAGACAATGGGGATATGTGAATCTAAGGAATACATGCTGTCTGAAGCCTTCTCATTTTATGTCATCTAAATCACCTTGTAGGAAAGAAACAGAGACCATATTGAAAACGCCTGCAAGACAGGCATATGAATTGGAGATCAATTTAAGCTGTGACAAGACAGAGTGTGCTCTATTCAAACTGAATGCAATCTCCAGATAATTGTAAACTGGAAACATCCATGCCTACACCATAGAGCAATTTCAAAGAAAGTCTACCCTTAGCCCGTGTATTATAGAACCTATGTGCACCATGTTCTTCAAACAATTGATGTTTATAAATCTCCCCCCTTATTTTTTTTAGTTACACAGGAAGCACTGGCCTTCAAAGATGCAATTTTGTTTTAAAAGAAAAATCACCATATAGCATAGCAAATCACCATTAAAGGTTTGGCAGAAATTTTTTACTTTTTAAAAAGATCTTTGTCTAGCATGACACCATCTGATGTTGTTTGAAGAGTTAATCTTAACATATCCATACACTCTTTCAACCTGGGATCAGACGTTCGCAATCCTGTAGATTTGAGTGCCTGTTTTTAAAAAAATAAGAGTTTGTAAATACATAGTGCAAATAATGTATATGCTTATTCCAACTACAAGTTTTTATTCCTGTATATAAAAACTTCTACCCAGAACCTGAATATGTATATGGGCATTTTAGGGTCACTATTACCCACTTTCTGGACAAGTTTCTCATTGTTTCTTTCATTTTCTTTCACTGATTACCTTGAAATGAGCATGATGAAAATTTGAAAACATAATAAGAGAAACAGTGTCAGTCAGAATCTACAGGTCAGATGATCTTTAAGACTACATTTCAATATTCCTGTATTATGGATTCAGTATTACTGATTTTCAAAAAGTTTAAAATAGAAGAATACAAAAACTTACTGTAATAAATTTATGAACAGGTATTTTCTCTTGTCCTTCTGCAATTGTATAGAACAACAAATCTTCCAAGCTAGGTAACAGACCCTGTTTTATTTTACTAAAGGGGAAAAAAGAAAACAAAATTAATCCTTGTGAGAACATTCTAATGGATTTTAGGTATATCATTATTAAATCATCATTGAATCAAACTACATCTGAGCTGATCTCATCAAGACTGTCCTGAGAAATGCTAATTTACCAAAACTCCAACCAGTATTACTGAAACCACACTGAAAAAGTAAAAAATGATTTATTAACGAATATAAATATTTTTAATCTCAGGTTTTAAAATCCTGATTACCATTTCTGGTACTACTAATGCCTACACATCTGTTATGGTGATACCTTCCTGTACAGCCTAATACAACCCCAATCCTAATTATAGAGCTCAGCCAATGTTCAGGCAAGAGTCTACACTTTATTTTGTGTTCTTTAAATAGGATGACTATATTTATGTATTACTAGAATAGTTACCCTGATTGTAAAATCTGGGGGAGACAGCAATTACATACTGGACAGTATGTATACCAGTTTTTGAGTCCTAGCTGTAATACTTACTAGCTGAGTCACCTTGGATAAATTAAAGAACCTTTCTATGGTTCAGTTTCCTCATCTGAGAGGAGATAATAGCATCTACCTCACCAGATTGTTGTGAGGATCAGCTGACTTGGTACATTCAATACATTTAGAATGCTGACTGGCAGAGAATAAGGACTCAACTGATGGTAGTTGTAGTTAATATTTCTAAAGTGATCTTGGCTTACATATACAGACCAAATGCCACAAAAATCAAAGATTGTTAGAATAAAAATTTTTTTTTACCATAAAAGGACACTATAATCTTAATAAACTAGTATAAGGTGCTGTAATTAACCACACATTTAAACAAGAAAGGAATTTTTTTCCTATCCACTGAAAAGCTTTCAACTAAACAAATTATAATGAACTTATTTAATGCTTTTTTTTTTAGCTCTGAAACCACAATAACATATTTCAATATTCTGAACATCAATGACTATCATAAGTATTACAGTGATGTTATAAGACTTACAGATCTAAGGTAAACAAATCCCCTCCCCATCTATCAGTATTTTTTAAAACAGGAAGGGGAAATACATACAGTGTCTATTTGTATGTGTGTTTGTGTGTGTGTGTGTGTGTGTGTGTAAAATATTCTGGAAAAGACTTTATATTTCAAGAAAGTAAGAGAAAAAATTAAAGAGAAAGAAAGGATGGAATACTCGTTCTCTTAATTTCAGAACAATTTTGGACTAGCCATAGGTTTCATGGGAAACTTGTACACATTATTTTTATAAAATAAACTTACAGAACATAGGTCTGTATAAAATTGTGTTTTTATACTGTTAAAAAGAGTTTTCTAGATATTCTATCTAAATATTTCCTGAATTACCCAAAGATTACTTAATAGTCCTATACGTCAGTAAAACCACATGTATTTATTTCCTAATATAATTACTTTCCAATTACTAGTGGGTCCATATATTTCTATCTTAAAAGACCACAGAATATAGAGCTGGTTCACAGAACATGAACAGCTATACTCGCACATATAAAATTTCTCCTAAAGGAAACATTAGTATTGGTATTAATATCATTTATACTTGCTTTCAAAGCTGTTACACTAACTTTTCGTTTTTAAAGTAAACCTTAAAATGTATCAATTTCATGCTAAAGTCTTTAAAAACTAACACATAAGATTACCACAATTTAAAGACATATCCTGGAAAAATAAATTTATATATATATATATATATATATATATATATATATATATATATATAAAATGAAACAGGGTTCAAATAGTTCAAGAAGTTTCCCAAGACTGCACCGTGGCAGAGATGGATTTAGAACCCATTTCTCTGAATCCAGAGTCCATATTTTTCACCACTACAGTATGCTGGCTCTCAAACTTACTACCTAGTTATTATTCTCATAAGGTACAATTTTTCTAGGTCTTACTCTGATCCAAAATCATTAAACAGCATTCAACAATACTGATGACTTAATATTTAAAGAAAAAGTGAGTCAGCCATCAAAACATCAGTGGAAAATAACATACCAATTATTTACATAAAATGGTCTGTCAAATAAACTTTAGATAGTGGTAGTTTGTCACTTTAAAAAACTGCAGAATAAGCTTTCTATGTATTTACCACACCAGTAAATGGTATTTGCTTTGCCTAAAAGCTAAGTAAATAGCATAAAATATACACTTCTTTACCTTATGGTACATAGCACAAAAAAATTTAAATGACTATGTTATTGTCAGAGCTAGCAAAAAAAAGTAAATATTTACTTGCTTTTGGACAAGAGACTAATTTTTATCCATTGAGGAGAGATTTAAGTCATCTCTAAAAAATATGCTCACAGAATAAATGGGCCAAAATTGATAAAAAGAATACTACCTATCTCAGCATTTAAAATCTCAGACTCTGATCTGAGAAGGTGTTAGCTTCAACACTCTGGTGAACAAATAAATGAAAAGATTCTCTCCAACTTTCAAACAGGTAGAAATTACTCCAAAGATCTTTCTTGATATTACCCCCTTTTCTCCCCCCAAATTTAATATGGATTTGTGGCAACACGTCACAGTAATGTATTTTGCTATGAAAATTTTAAAGCTAAAAACTATATTTTAAGCATATAGTAACCAGGAGATCCTTGAGGAGTATTTAAATTTTAATGACAAAAAAAACACTAGATTGTAGGAGGCTTTCAAATCATTACAACTACTGAGAAACCCAAGTGAACCCTCCAGATTCCCTGGGGAAAAATATAAAATGGTCATGACACTCAGCAACTAAAATAGAACACATATAGAAGATTAGTAAATCCAGATAAATCCTTGTTTCATACTTTTTTATTCCTTCCATTTTCCCTCACTTCCTTTCTAATTATGGTCCTTAAGATCCTTTCACCATCATTTTGTGACTTCATTTACCCATTCCTTCCTCTATTTTACCCTCACAAAATACCTGCCTAAAACACAGAAATCATTGTTTAAGAAAACAAAAAAAAAATGCCATATATTTAACTGGCATCTAGGACATGTACAGCATTATGTTAGCTGTTGCTTACAGTCTAAATTGAAAAAAGAAGACGTACATAATGAGTAATTACAAGAAAGGGACAATGAGATACACTCTGAAAAATTACTTCACTATGGACTAATAAGGTAAAGCTTTTTTAGAAGACATGGAATTTGAGCTACACTTGAAAGATGGGTAGGAGTTGAAAACATGGCAACAGAAAGGGATTCCCAGCAAAGGAAACAGAATGACCAAGACAATGAAGGTAAGCATTCACTGGGTGTTTACAAGGAACAGCAAACTGTGAGAGCATAAGATATATGAATTAGGGTGGCTGTTTCTATTTATGAGCTGTTAAAATACCCAATTTTCACGGCTGAGAGAGATCTATATAAATTAAACAATAAATGAGGAGACCACCTCCTAAAAATTTACATATGGTGTTTAAATTCAGGGCCAATTTCTGCAACATAAAAAGAGGTACTTTGTTTATTGATCAACCAGTTACCCAATACCAAAGGACAATTTAAGCTCCTCCGTCTGGTATTCAGTTCTCTATACATGGCTTTGTACTATCTATTCTTAACTTATCACTTTTAATTAACTAGATTCATGAATCTGTAAATAAATCCTGCTATCTTACCTTTATTTTTTAATCCATATAAGTCTTCTGTTTATAATCCTCCTTTTCCTAATCTTTTAAGGTATCAAATCATCATTTCAATCATTATACAGGGCTTTCCCCAACCAGATTTTCTATACTCTTTTTAGCACTCCCTGGCTGTATCACTAAGTTTTGTACTTTTCTTATACAGCCTATGTAAAGATGAATAAAATAAGGATGCTGTCTAGGAGAGCCAAGACTATGGCAAGTACTAGGATATAAGTGTAAAAAATGTATTAGGAAGGGGTGCCTGGGTTAAGCATCCAACTTTGGCTCAGGTCATGATCTCACTGTTCATGGGTTCAAGGCCCACGTCAGGCTCTGTGCTGACAGTTCAGAGCCTGGAGCCTGCTTCAGATTCTGTCTCTCTCTCTCTCTCTGGCCCTCCCCTGCTCATCCTCTGTCTCTCTCTCTCTGTCTCAAAAATAAACATTAAAAAATTTTTTTTTAAATAAAAAATAAATAAAAGTATTAGGAAGTACAAAGTAAGCATTCAACTGTGCCTTGACAGGTGGGAGAAATTAAGGAAGTATAACATAATTAGGAGCAACACTGCAAACTCTCCCTCATAGTTTAAAATCTTAGAAGTTAAAAAACTCTAGTATCAAATGAAAGGTGGAAAAGGAAAATCATCAAGTCTTTAAGAACTGCAAAATGAGAAGGAAAAAAATTGAAACGAATTATATTTAGTCTTATCTTGTTAAATAATATTTCATATTATGTGACTTCTCCAAACTATAAACCTTCAAGGCTGGCATATTACCTTCCTTAATATTTTTTTGCAGGGGTCAAGCCCATGGAACTCAAACACCTAGTATAGCATGGTAAACCTATCAGAAAGTCAGAAACTTTTTTTCTCCAACTAAGTTTAAAAAAAAAAAAAGCTCCACTAACAATACAAAAGAACACTTTGATGTTTTTACTTATTTCATTTTAAAACAATGATCTTTAAAAAAAATTGTTTTTAAATTGGTTTATCATTCTGAATTTAAAGTGAGCTGGCTGACAGTAAGTTGAGATTCACAGAGAACAGTGGTATTTATCAGAGGGGAGAGGGGTTGGGAGGTGGGGGCCAAAAAGGGGGAAAGGATTAAGAAATACAAACTTCTAGTTCTAAAATAAGCTATTAGGATGTAATATATAGCATAGGGAACACCGTCAGTAATATTTATCAACACCATATGGTGACAGGTGGTAACTAGCCTTAATGTAATCAGTTCCCAATGCATATAAATGTGGACTCCCTATGTTGTACACATGGAACCCATATAATATGGTATGCTAATTACACTTCAATAAAAATTAATTAAATAAGCATATGGGGTTGAAAGTTCAACTGATGGGGGCTGACCATATACATCATAAGTCTGACAAAGTGATGAATTCTGCTTATTCTCCAAGTCATTCTGCTCCAAGTCTAATTATTGGTGAAATTTAAAAATAAAACATTACATAGTTTAAGGCTTTACTGTTAAGAAAGGATCTCCTGCTATCTTAAAACCCTATGTGCTAAAGTAAGGTTTACAGGGAAGGACGGAGTCTCAAAGTCAAGCAACATGTCTAATGTCACACAATTCTTAAGTGGTTGTGCCAGAATTAGCCCTGGAAAACTGGTCTTTAGTTTCTATATACTTCATGGTATACCATACCAATTGTGCTCAATTATTAGCCCTCCATTTTAGGAGGAATACCTAGAATTCGTTCAGAATAATTAAAGGTTAAGACTCCTTATATTTGAAGAATTTCTAACCAAAATGCTAATAGGGAAATTACTTATGTTAGAGAACTAAACTGTTGTTCCACCTTGTTAAATCCTATAAAAAGTGAGGATGAGATTATGTTAAATTAGGGTTGCTGTTCTAATTGGATTTTACTGAAATTTATTCAAGAACATACCAAAGTAAGAAGCACAAAAGCTAGTGGCTGAGCTATCCATCATCAGCTGATGGCAAACTGTCCACATGTACAACTTCAGAAGTCCAGCCCAGGGGGTGGCCTGCTTGCCTTTGAGGGGAGGATGAGGACCTGGTCAGACCAAGTCCCTGATGTCCAGCTCTGTTAGTCCACCTATCCCTTCGGTCAAGTATCCTTTAATACATCAATCTAGTTGTAAAAATAGATACAGTGAATTCTGTTAACCACTTTAATACCATACTAGAGATGATGTCTTTGAAGTAACTAAAATATATAGGTTAATGAAAGGGAGACTTCAGCTACACAAAAACAAAAGAGCTCTGAAAATGGAAGGTGCTATGTTCCAAGGCAGTGAACTCTAGTCAAGGAAGTATTCACTCAGAGATGAGTAACAACTTGCAGGAGTATAACAGAAGAGAAAAAAAATCAACTAGGGAGATGGTTTTTTAAGGTCTCTTCCAATATTGTACCTAGAAAGTAATCAATTCAGTACAGTATTTTATTAATCTAATGGTAGATGAAAAGACAAAATAAATCCTAATATTTATGAACTTCAGTCATTTAGTTAGGTCAGTTAGTATATGTGGCCAAAGTTATAAAATACGTACAATGAAGTGGAATTAGATGTCTTTAAAGTCACTTTCAACTCCAATTTTCAGTTTGAGCTGCTAAAATAGACGGTCCTCCTAAATTCCCATACTAAAGACTATAAACTTTACTCACTCAGGACCTACATATACACAGAAGACCTATATACACACATTTTATACCTAAAGTCTAACTATCTTAAGTTCTTTAAAAAAAAAAGAGACTCAAAGAGTAGTTAATGCTACTGAACCATACCCTTAAAGATAGTTAAGATAAAAAATTTTGTTATGTGTATTTTTACTGCAATTTTTTTTCAACATTTATTTATTTTTGGGACAGAGAGAGACAGAGCATGAACGGGGGAGGGGCAGAGAGAGAGGGAGACACAGAATCGGAAACAGGCTCCAGGCTCTGAGCCATCAGCCCAGAGCCCGACGCGGGGCTCCAACTCACGGACCGCGAGATCGTGACCTGGCTGAAGTCGGACGCTTAACCGACTGCGCCACCCAGGCGCCCCTACTGCAATTTTTTTAAAAGCTGAGGAGAACTGGGTCTAGAAGGGGAGAGTAAGAGAAAATAGCCAAAGTGGAGACAGGAAGAACAGAACAAGATGTAGCAACAGATACAAGATACAAAAATCCACAAAGGAGCAAACTCATTCAAAGTGGAACTAATCATAATATGAGGGAACACATTACACAACTAAATACAGTTTAGTACAGGGGCCACTAACAGCAAACTAGAGCAGTGCCACCTGTGTTTGTAAATAAAGTTTTATTGCAAAACAGCTGTCCCTATGCATTTACCAACCATCCATGACAGCTTTGCTAATAACAGCTAATTTGAATAGTATTAACCCAGACCAGATAGCCTGTGAAGCCAAAAATATGTACTATTTGACCCTTCAGAGAGAAAAAGTTTGCCAACACTTGCCTGCGAACATCACTATAGTAATGCTCCCTATGGTAAAATCCAAGATGGAACAAGAAACATTAAACTCTTCATTATATTTTACTGTGGCAAAAAATATGCAACATTTTCTAAGGAGATTTACACTAAGAATAGTTTAGAAAAAGTTTGATGTTTGCAAATAGTGAATATAACTGGATAATGCTGAGAAGAGCTGTACAAATCCATGTACATTTTTTTTAACTTTTTAATGTAATGGTACTTCCTGTTATATGTACCAGAAACAGTATATTAGAATAGCAGACTAGTAGAGTAGATATTTACAATTTTAAAATTAACAGGTGTGGTTCCTCTAATAATGGAAGTTATAAATGCAGATGTCCCTTGAGCAACAAGCGTTTGAACCATGTGGGTACACTTACATGTGGCTTTTTCTCAATAAATACAGTATAGTACTATAATATATTTTCTTTTCCTTGTGATTTTAATAACATTTTCTCTCCTCTTGCTCACTTTATTGTAAGAATATAGTCTGTAATACATATAACATACAAAATATGTATTGACTGTTTGTTATTGGTGAGGCTTCCAGTCAACAGTAGGCTATCAGTAGTTAAGTTCTGGGGAAGTAACCTAATTTTTGACTGTGAGAAGAGGCTGGCACCCCTAACATCCACATTATTCAAGGGTCAATTGTACTCATAACGAGAAATCTTAAAATTAACTCTAAAGAGGCAGAGAAAAAAATGTCCATTCTCACAAACCACAACTGCTGATATCATTTCAGTTTGTTTTCCTCAAAATACTTTTTCCAAGCATGTTTTAAAAGCTTAAGGAAAAAAAAAAAAAAAAGCTTAAGGATCACTTGAGATCATACTGCACAGAAATTTTATATTCTAACTTTTAGCCTAATATTTTCTTACATCTCCCAAAAGTGTCTGTATACATTTTAAATGACTGAATAAGAGACTCTCATATGTATGTATGTATCATAATTTACTCAACCATTCCACTAATGTTGAACACAAGTTTTTTTTTCCATTCTTCTCTAATATGTAGGGTACTGTACCAAAAGTATTAATGAATAAATCTTCCTACAACTCAAGTTTGTTAGCCTAGACTCCTAAAAATGTATGAATATATTTAAAGTTTCACACAGTTTTAAAACTGTTCTTAAAAAGCCTGTACTCTTGGGGTGCCTGGATGGCTCAGTCAGTTAGGCATCCAACTCTTTATTTTAGCTCAGGTCATGATCTCATGGTTGTGAGATCGAGCCTCACATCAAGTCTCCGTGATGAGCTGCAGAGCCTGCTTGGATTCTCTCTCTCTCTGTCTCTTAAGAACTCCCACCAAGAATCTTAAGAAAGTGCCTATGTCACTCACACCTTCATGAAGATGACCATTTAAAAATCTTTAGAGGCCTGTAGTAGAAATTAACAGGCAAAAAAACAAAAAAAAAACCCACCCACACACATATACATATATTCAAATCTTAAAATCTACCAAGTTATTGTTCATTATGCAATATTAATAGTTCCATTTTAAAGTTAGTTCCGTTTTAAAGTTAGTGTTTTCACTATAAACGTATATTTAGAAAGCAACAAGCAATAATGTTACATACAAACCAGAGAATACTCCCCAAAGGAAGCCAAGAAAACACATTATCATGCTTCTACTGTGTTGTAAGTGGCCAGAAAAGTAAAAGTAACAAGTACAGTAATTAGCTATATGCACCATGTTTCATAAGCAAAGCAATTTTATACCTGAGTAGGAAGATTCCAGGATAAAATCCTAAGTATCTCTACCTGAAAGCTATTTACCTCAGAGATATCAATAATTAGTAATTATTTTTATAAATATATCTGTTCACTCAGCTTTCTTAAGTATTCTTCCTAGCAAATGACTTAAAAGGTGAAAAGGCAGACAGGCAACTCCTTGACTTATACAGGAATTAAAGAGTGTGCTCCTAGGGGCGCCTGGGTGGCGCAGTCGGTTAAGCGTCCGACTTCAGCCAGGTCACGATCTCGCGGTCCATGAGTTCGAGCCCCGCGTCAGGCTCTGGGCTGATGGCTCGGAGCCTGGAGCCTGTTTCGGATTCTGTATCTCCCTCTCTCTCTGCCCCTCCCCAGTTCATGCTCTGTGTCTCTCTGTCCCAAAAATAAATAAACGTTGAAAAAAAAAAAAAAAAGAGTGTGCTCCTTAAAGAATGCAAATCCTACAATTAGACCTTGTTTCTACAGCCATAATTTTTCTTCACTTCATAGTCACAAGGAAGAAGTATAGCTTTTTACTTATTTCAAGTAATTTTTTGAAACTCAAACCCACAAACATCTTCAACAAAGTTCTCTTCAAGGTGACATTTATTTTTTCCAGACTAAAATAGTGCCCTTCCAACCCTTGTTACTTTTCCCTACATAGCGCCTCATAAAAAAATTGAATTCAATGTGGTAGTCATTTCCTGAGTGAGTTGATTTTGAAGTAGGCAGACTTCTTTGTAAACAGTAAAGCCTGAAAAGAAGAAGCTAAAACTCAGAAACTAAAGTTCAGGATCTAATTTATGCTTTCAGTGAACTTCATCTAAAAATTATTAAGTAGCATGCAGTTCGTTAATTAGGGGTCACCACAGATATAGCCATGACTAAATAGATACCCGTGGTTTAATATAAGTATCAGGCAGCAAAAAATGTTATGGTGTATGCTTCAAATGGCCACTAAACTAAAGCTCACTGGTTACTGTAACCTGAAAAAAATTGTAATGGAAGAAATCACAAATAAAATCAGAGGTGTTGAGGAATCCCTCAAATATACTTTCAATCTTGATTTTAAGTGAACTGTAAATACATTCACTTTTACACATTAAAAGGAAATGCATTAAAGAATGACAAAATTTGTCACCTATTTCACGGACGTTCTTTCACTTTGAAATTATACCTGCCAAACACTGTCTCAACTTCATTATCAAGTACTGTTCTATAGACCAATTCAATGTTTGCTGCAATGCATAAGCATTTAATCTTGAGATTCAATTCTCACAGCATACAATGTAATGATTCTATGCCCCTCACTTTCCATTTAATAAATATGAACTACCATGGCACCTGGGTAGCTCAGGTCATGATCCCAGGGTCATGGGATAGAGCCCTGTGTCGGGCTCTGCACGGAGTGTGGAGACTGCTTAAAGATTTTCTCTCTCTCCTCCTCTGCCTCCCTCCCCAAAAAATTAAAAATTAAAATATTTAAAAAAATGACCTACCAAAAGTCATACTATCTGAAGCCAGTATAAAAATGTTTCCTTTCACTTTTAATACATTTTTAATTATGCATATTTAATGCAAAATATATTTCTAAATGCCATGACTTCACGTAGATGAGCAAACATTCAATTACTTCATCATGGCTATGCAGTTTTTGACAAATACTACCAAATCACCTTCCAAAATAGCTGAACTAATTTATACTTCCACTAGCAATGTAAGAGTTCCTATTCCCCACACCCTCCGCATCACTTGATTTAATTTAACATCTGCCAATCTGATAGGGAAAAAATGATCTCATTGTTTTAATGGAATACTGTATCCTGTATTGTCAATATTGTACCCTATATGAATTACCCTTTTACTAAAGAGCATACATGTGCTGATATTTTCCAAGCCTAGTCCTTCTCGGTTCTATCATTTTCCCTCCTAACTAAATAATAAAATGCCTAAACAAAAGGTAACAAAAATGTCCCTCATCCCAACCTGGCAACTCTTTTCAGGGACTCTTCACTATAGGATACACACAAGCTTGATAGAAATGAAGCATGGCATGCTTGATGGAGAAGAAACAGTGAGGTAAAATGTCCATGCTGGGCAAGCATTCGGCATAAAGGTTGATCAAGAATATTGAATGCTACAGCATGGTTTGTGATTTTGATATAATGCTCATTCCAGTCTGTATTGGTATTTTAGAAAGAGAGTGGTAGTTTGAAATTAAAACTCTATAAATAATCTCAAAAGACTGAAATGAGACAAAAGAATGGATATGGGGGTACAGACTTTTAATTTGGGTCATCAAATACATGGACATAAACGTGAGAAGAATTTGGATGAGAGATGAAATATTATCATGAGAGGCAAAGTTGAGAGAAGGCACATGCTGTGGAGAAGGCAGACAAGTGGGAAAGAAGCAAAGACCTTAGCCTCAGGGTTTACTCAGTGAGCAAACCCAAAAAGTGCCAGGAAAGCAAAGAGGACAATTTAAAAAATGAAGACAGCCAAGTGGATTTTCAAAATGATAAAATGATAGCAACAAAATTAAATAAGTGCACTACAGGGAAAACTAAGCAAAAATTATATTTTCTATAGGGTATTTAAGACAGTAGTAAAATCTTAAGTTAAACCAGGAATCTAAACCAGACTGAAGTTGGTTGAAGGAGATGGCACAGCCTAGGATGACACTGGTTCAAAGAATTTGACTATGGAAAAAAGGTTAAGTAGGTAACTTGCTTATATTCCACCTCTTTCCAAAATATAATATAGTAAGGTTAATAAAATATAGTCAGACCAAGGAAAGGAGGAAAAGCAAACATGTTAGCCATGTTAATTAATAAAATTGCTATGGTTAAGTATTAAATTCTCTAAGTTTACTAGTAAGTAGGCCAAAAAGACAAACAGTACAAATCAAATAGAAGTACAATAATTTTTCAAGAGAAATTTTTTCTGGAAACTAAAAAAACAAAAAGAAATTTCTCATGTATGAGCCTAAAATTCAAAGGCTAATGTCCTTGTCATGTTTTACAACATGAAGATGAAGCAATTTTATTATTTAATAAACACATATACTATTTTAACACATACCAAATTGTTGTCCTAAGCCTTTTACAAAATGTTAACTCATTTAATTTCACATGGTTATTTCTTTTAATAATCTTCCATAAAACCTGGCAGAGTCGTGAGTGCTGGCATTCCAGGTGGCTTGCTGACTGAGGGATGAACTAGATTTTGGAAGCTGAGCATTAGAAAGGATAACAGGATCAACTGGAAGCTTACCTCCCAGAATGAGAGAAATGTTTATTACACAAAGGCAAAATGGAAGGAGTCAAAAGAGGAAAACTACATTTGGAAACCATATCATTCGGGAAATATAATCTTTAAAAAGATTAAAAATGTCTTAACAGGGGCGCCTGGGTGGCGCAGTCGGTTAAGCGTCCGACTTCAGCCAGGTCACGATCTCGCGGTCCGTGAGTTCGAGCCCCGCGTCGGGCTCTGGGCTGATAGCTCAGAGCCTGGAGCCTGTTTCCGATTCTGTGTCTCCCTCTCTCTCTGCCCCTCCCCCGTTCATGCTATGTCTCTCTCTGTCCCAAAAATAAATAAACGTTGAAAAAAAAAAATTCTAAAAATGTCTTAACAATCTTGAGGCCAGTGCTCTTCAAGTGTATATATGAATTCAAGACAGCTGGGGTTCACTCTTGAAATCCTTGATTCAAAGCTCTCAGGATTATCATATATAGTACTTGGATTGCTCCTGAGCCAGTCTAGCTATTATTCCAAACTTCAGTGGCAGAAAAAGAAACTCCTTTGAACTAAGGTAAACAAGATTGTCTTATTGGCCATTCAAATTCCCAGGTCAGCTGAGCAAATGTTCTTGAAGGATTCCCTCCCTAGACTGATTTTCTTTGGTGGTTGGGGTACAGTACAGGACCTTTTTTTATGTATCGTTGTCAGTAAGTATTAACCAAAATAGTGTTTTCAAAGTTACTGCTAAGAGACGATTTATTTGGAAGGAAATGAAGCTAGAAAGTTCTTATGAGCTTAAATTTCCTATCTGACAAGAAGGAAAAAAAAGGACACTAGTGCCACTGAAAAGACACAAACT
The DNA here is from genome assembly GCF_014898765.1 of Herpailurus yagouaroundi. Lineage (NCBI taxonomy): Eukaryota > Metazoa > Chordata > Mammalia > Carnivora > Felidae > Herpailurus > Herpailurus yagouaroundi. The sequence continues at coordinate 70,506,151 of NW_024412395.1, read as the reverse complement.
GGAAGACATTTTCAATAGAAAACAATTCCCATCCCATAGCCTTCAAGGACAACTTTTAAATGCTAGCAACTGCACTTTGTAATTCTGTAACCCTGGGCTCAGGTATTTAAACTGGTTTCATGCCTGGTAAACCAGATGATAAGGTACAAGTGAGTACCAGATGAGATTAAGCATACACATTCTAGACCCTAAAAAACATGAGAGATAGAAATTTAACAAAAGTCTAGCTTTTCAGACCTTGAAGGGATTTAAATCATCTAACTAAAGATGTTAAATGACCTACCTATATGCTCCTAAGACTTTGTGACACAAAACCATTATCACAGAATACCACAAATTTTGCCCATCATTAAAATAACATTTTTCAGTCTGGGAAAACTTAAGCTTGGAATGTTTTAGGAAGGTGCCAACTTCAATTACAGGAAACATTAAGCAGACCTGTGATTCAGTATAAAAATCACACCACACTTTCAGTTTGACTTAAGGTGATGTGAAGCTGAAGACAGTAATGTGAGTGACAGGGTGGCAAAACGGGTCACATAATGTCAGTACAATGTCAGCAAAACGGTAGAGTATAAAGAAAGCATACAGGTTATATTTTTACCCATATTCGGAAAACAAAGTTGGGGTCCATTTATATTTATACAAAATAACCAAGAAATTGCTTCCCATTTGTTAAGAAAAACCAATTTCGTTTTAAGTCAAAAGTGCTGTGTGGCATAGATGACTTAACATTCTATCAGTATTTAAATCACAAAAACTACATAACTCGGATTTTTCCTAGTGTTTTACCAGCCACATTTCATCTTGGCTATTTTGGTTATTTTAAAAATTCGCCCATCTCATGGAAGACATCAGACAGGCCAAAGCTGGTCCCCAGTGCAAACAGGTAGTCTTGTACTGCGTGCCCCTTCTCGGCCACATGACTCTCTTCCTCCTTAATCTCCTTTCGAAAACATTATTTCCGGTGCCCCAGATGGCTCGACACCACGCCTGAAAGCCACTCCAGAAATATTAAGAATATTCTGCCACGTTAGGCTTCTAAAGAGATGGTGGCAGAGCGATCGAAGGAGGGCAGGCTTAGAGAGAAAGAAACCTGAGCCTGAAAAATGACGAGTCAGGAAGGCGCAGTGTATGCTAAACACCCGACTCCTAAATGTCACTCGGTGGAGATGTTCGTGTGGCATCACCCACGGAGAGCTGGGCAGGCGGCCAGGAGCTGCAGCCGGGAGCCGGGGAGCAGAGCACGCGGCGCGGGCCAGGCAGCCGCAGCCCCAAAGGACGGGCCCGGGGGGGAGGGGGGGGCGGAATGGCCCAGGCCGGCCGCTCCGGCCCCTCCGCGGCTCCTCCCGGGCGGCCCGCGCCAGGGGCGGGGAAGGGAAGTGGGGGCCGAGCGGAGGGGCGCCGACGGGGAAGGCGCGGGCGGGGCCGGACCTAATCACATGGCGCAGACTGCGCAGGCCGCCCGGCATCTCTTTCTTTCTCTTTCTCGAACCTCCGCTCCCATCCCGCCCCACCGCAGGCCCCTCCCGGGCCCGATTCCGGGCCCCACGCGGGGGAGGCCTCTTCCGCCTAGCGGAGACACTCACTTTTCGCCCGAGGCCACCAGCTCCTTGCCCTCACTGTTGCCGAACGCATCCGTCTCCCCGGGGCCGTCCTTGGGGCTGGGAGCCGATGGGGCCGCGGGCGGCGACGCCCCAGACTGCTGCTGCTGCGTGCCCCCCTTGCCCAGCTCCTGCAGGATCTCCGAAGGGGAGCTAGACAGTCCCCGCGCGAGGGGCCCCGCCGGCCGGCCGCCCCCGCCCCACCACGGGTAAAGCCGCGCGGCGGCCGCTGCGCCCGCGGCCCCCTGTCCCCCGCCTCGGGGACGCCGGCACAGTGTGACGAGGGGCTGTGCCCGCCTCAGAGCTGCGCAGGAAGCGGCGGGAGGCCGCAGGAGCAGGTCCCGCAGCATCGCCGAGCCTCGCAGTCGCATCATGCCGCCGGGTCTGTCAGCGCCCGCTAGACTAGGGAGGATGCTCGGGGCGTGGGCGGCCGCTCTCCTCTGGGAACGCAGTCTCCGGTGGGACACCGAGAGGGCAGAAGTGGATAGGAGCAGCGACGTGGGTGTGGTTTGGACTCCGGTTCCCGCAGCCTCCGCTGCTGCTCAAGAGGCTGCCCGCCGCCGCTTCACCTCACGCCGCCGAGGATTCCGCACTGAGGCTGAAGCGCAGGGGAGGGCCAGAGACATTCCGCGCTCACCCTCTCGGGGGCGGGAGGACGCTCGCGTCCTCCCTCCTTCCCCTGCTACGATTGGCTCAGATTCTCGACCTCTCTCCTGATTGGTGACTGGAGCAGTCAAATTTCTCTCCGCGCAGGGTGCGCGGAGAGCCGGGGTGGAGATTGGCAGGGGGCGGGGAGAGGAACCCAACTGACGTGTGAGGCGTGGGAGCCAGGAGGGGCTCTAGCGTAGCCGCTTCCCTCTCGCTTCGCCAACCGCGAGGCTGCCCTAGTTGGAAACTGGGGAGTCAGGGGTCTCATCACTTACGAAGCGGATTGGCTCCTGGACTCTGGGGCCTCGAACTGTCGGGGAGACTGACCGGCAAGAGCCCCTGCAGCCGAGTGGCCAGGAGCCAGTCGGATTGGCCGGAGCTGGCGTCTGGCCGAGCCGTCGGAACTTGGCTGGTCCAAGCTTGCAGCTGGCCCGGGCTATCCGGTGAGGACGTGAGGAGACACCTCTGAGGGCCGCGATCCAGGAAAGGCAGCCCCAGACGAGCCTTGTCTCTCTCCCAAATGTTACATTTACTTGAAACTTTCCATAGTTGGCCACTCCCCAGATGTGAAGTGTTTTGGAAAAAATGAGCAAAATCCTTTCAGCTATGCGACTTAGCCATTTGGAAGGTTGGAGATCGGGGGAGGGCGAAGAGCGAGAGATATTCCAGAATACGACTGCTTTCCTTTTTAAAAATTATTTTTTTAATGTACACTGGTATCTCAAAAATATTTTTGAACAGCAAGGATTCCCTTGACACTAGTTTGCTGGAAAGCATAATTGTAGATACTTTTGTATTTTAAAAGCTGCTTCATCATTTTAAAATAGAAGCATCTGAGTGCCGGTTCTCTAAATCGTTTCAGCCTAGTATCTGTTGTTTATCCTATTTGGTCTGTGGGAAAAGAGCCAAGGATCTGATAAACTCTTGAGTTTTTCTCTGAGCCTACCTATGCACTTCACGACAAAAGGTTTTTAGACTGTTTCTTGAAACAATTAGGTTTAAATGCATAGATCCACAAAAGTTAATGGGGATGATTTTTATGAACCAGGAAGGGTGTGCGTCAGGTGCATTAACTAGGTGCATTAGTAATCTAATGAATCTAAAAATATTGCACTAGATTAATAGGAAATCTGTACCCTACAGGCTATTGTGACCTTTGGCATGTCAGAGTCTTGCTCATGTTTAAATTTTTTCTATCTGCTCTTTAACCGGAAGAACCTGGAAAAGGCTATCATGTGTAAATCTGTTAAGTATCGCCTTAAAAAAAAAAGTTCAGACAATTGCAAATTATTTAGAGGGCTTTTATTACTACTTAACATTACCTGTCACTAAAATTTGAAGAGTCAAAGTAATAATATACAGTATTCAGGAAAAGGAACATCAACTTTTGGAGGAGAGGTAACGAATATCAGCCCTGCCTAACCTTTCCAGTGACTTGTCAATGACATAAACCTGAATATTGTGTGACCTCTTAGATATAACTGGTTATCAGTTTTGACTGTTTCCTTTCTCTCCACTTCCAAGCTATTGACATCCAGTTCTTATTTTCCTCCTAGCTTTTCTCTTAGCTTCTCTAATTTTCCTATGAAAATTCTTTGTAAATTTCTTTCATTTTTTAAAGTCTTAAATGCTTTATAGTATACTTAACAAGTATGGAAAGCAAACCTAGTAATATATTATTTTCTAGAGTTTCTGCTTCCATGCATGAGCTAGTAAAAATGGACACGTTAGTCCTAACATTTAGAAGGACTTAGAGTCTGATGCAATTTAACCCTTTCTTTGTGAAAACCATGAAAAAGTTATAGACAGCAAATTAAAAGTACTATAAATAGAATTAAAGTTTGAGTCATTCATACTTTAATTTGATTCCTTTCTTCATCATATATAATATTTTTTAATCTTCAGTTAATGTTTCTTTAATCAAATACAACTGAGCTACCATGAATTGGAGTTAATTACTATTTCCATTAGATTAATTATTTACTTGTTAAATTATATCATCATGTAAAACAAAATCTGTCCCTATAAAAACATTTTATACACATACAACAGTCCACTAAAATAACTACAAATAGATAATCTCCAGATTAATAGGTGGCTGGACTGTCAGAGCTACTCTTAGACTCCTCTTTGCCAGTAGATAAGTGCAGCTATCCCACAAGAGGTTGTAGTCCCATAGCCATTAAGCAGATATGAACCATCCAAAGGAAAAATTGGAATTTATGCATTTTGTTTCTGTTCTAACTAGAAGAACAATCTAACTAGAGTTCCTGTGTTCTTTTGAAGATTAAAAAAGGCTAATGTTTCAAGATCATAATATAACATATGTATAAGTTCCAGATTTTGCCTTTCACCAGAACCAAAAGGTTATTATTTGTTGACCTAAAGCTAAGTGGAAAATAATTCTCCTTTGCCTAATAGCTTAAAAGAATTGACTCACTATTTTGTTTGTTTGAATTTTGTTAAGAGAATAGAGTAAGATTCAGGAAACCTCTAAACAGCTTCTGCTACTACTTCCCTTTCTTCTGTTTGTTTCCTGCTTTAACTGGCCAGCTTCCTAGTCTTGCTGATAAACCCTGTCAAACATGACTTACTATTCCAAGGTTGAATTTAGATATGTATTAAAGTTATTATGGATCCCTCATGTATAAAATGGGGATAATATTAGTATCTTATCTCACAGGGTTGTGAGGATTAAATGAATATATATATATATATATATATATATATATATATATATAGCACTGAGAACAATGCCGGTAGCATTCTGTAAGTGTTAGCTATAAATATTATTATTATTATTCCATAAGTGAATAAATTTTGTTGCACATGATTGTCACATTTGTTATTAAAAAGCCAAACAGAGTTGTTTTAAACCATCTAATTGTAAAATATCATTTAAGAAGAAGCTGGCTCCCCAAAATGAGATCATTTGCTTTATTTTTAGAAAATAAACCAATAATTTCCAAGGTATCTTTGGACTGCTGCAAAGACAGTAAGATTAAGTAAAGCTGGATTCAGTGCCCATGGTACCAGCTGTTTACAAATAACTTTTAAAAAGTAATACAGAAGGAAGAATTACTAGATTGAAAAGAAAAGATTGCCTGAATGTGCATGTCATATATAATTAAATCTAAAAATCTATTATTTGCCACCTATGTATGTTAAGCCTCTCTTCCTTGTGACATCACACAAAAATGGTGAAATTTTCATGAGACCTGAAGAGACTACTTATATGGTATCATCCTAAATAACAACCATATAAAATTCTTTTTGTGGGCCCCCTGATGGCTGGAACTGGAGTGGGGTGGTAATCAGTTACTTTCCTTCATTCAGAGGAAAATTATATCAGCTTATAAGTTAATATTGGTTACACTTAGATCACAATTTTATGCATGGGTTCTCTAGATATTTACTTATTTTTGAAAGTAATTTTAACTCTTATTTTTTGTAGTGTGATAGAAAATATTAAATTGGACTAAACCCCATGTCAGAGATAAGACAGTCTTGCTTGTATAATTAGGAAAACCTAAAAAAAAAAAAAAAAAAAGATTTTATAAACATTGCAAAAGTCAATCAAAAGGATACCTTCTTGAGAATGAAAACAACCTCTAGGTAAATTGAATTACTGTTCCCAAATATTTATGTCCCTTCTAATGGGAGGACTTTACCTCCCTACTGTTAACAGCAGGCTTGGCCCTTTGCCTTGATTTGTTCAGTGAAATATTAAAGGAAGTGATGTTTGCTACATAGTTCTGACATCTCTCTTTTCCTTGTATGACAAGAATGGCATGTCCCAAAGATGGGATGCCCCTTTCACCTGGGTCCCAGAATAATGGAACAAACTTGAAGATGACTGTGATTGACAAAGAATATGAAGAGAAAGAATCCTTCCTGTAAGTAATTTCAATTTAGGAATTATTACTATACAATACTTAAGTTAGGTTGACTGGTATATCATCTAACTTCAATGAAGATGACTAGGCCGCCATGAGACTAAATATGGACTACAGAGAGAATTTGAGACCTCTAAAAGATAGGCATTAACCTCCAGAGCAGTTGAAACGGACTATCACTGAGGGGACAGTCAGAATAGCCATTCTCTTTCAGGGACAATCAAAACCAAAGTTCAGGTAGAAAATATTGAGTGATATTTTAATATGTCATTTATATTTGGATTTAATTAGGGAAAATTAGTGGTTTAAAGTGTGAGCTTCATATCCATTATGCTATATTGGTTTTATGCTATGAAACCTAATGCTGCTTCAGTATCTGAAATTTGTCACATTTTTCTAAGCTCCAAAAAAGAAAAATGAGCCTGGATTTTTATGCTCACCCAATGGTAAAGTCATATTACTAATCCAGAAACCAATTACTGAACTTCACTGAAATTATGGAATTAAATTCAAAATTCAGACATTTTTAAAAACAGTCATCATCCACAGTAATGTATTTTGATGTCCTGGGGCAAAGAGGAATCAGTATTTATCCTCTGTATAGCATGAATTCCTTCAAATCTGTCTATACTTTTTAAGCATCTGACATTTATAGTTAGTATGTGATTCCCTCTGTCCAATTATGTCACAAGAAGCAACGCAACTCCAGAAAAGAAAGTTTGATTCATGATTGAGCTGCTTCTCACAGTAACAATACTATGTGGTATGTTCTGAGGCACAGCTTCATTCATATGTACCCCCAAGAGTACAACAAACTGATGTATTTAAAAAAAATCTCTGTAGGGTGCCTGGGTGGCTCAGTCGTTTAAGCATCCGACTCTTGATTTCAGCTCAGGTCATGATCTCACAGTTGGTGAGTTCGAGCCCCACATCAGTACCTGCACTGACAGTGTGGAGCCTGCTTCGGATTCTTTCTCTCCCTCTCTCTCTGCCCCTCTCCCACTCATGCGCACTCTCTCTCTTTCAAAATAAATAAACTTAAAAAAAAGTCTCTGTAGAAACAGCCTAAATGTTTATCAGTAGGAGAATGAATTAAAATAATGTGATATTTGCATATAGCAGAGTACTGTACATTAAAATTAATACAGTATCATGTATTAAAGTGGGTTAAGTCTCAAAAATAATATTGAGAAAAGGCAAGTGTCAGCTGAATATGTGTATTATACCATGATTATAAAATTGTATGACATGCAAAACAATACATTGTTTATAGATTTATGGATACATGGTTTAAGAGTTTCAAATATGCATAAGATTAATAAACATCAAATTCATTGCAGTGGCTGTTATTTTTGGGTGTTTATAATGAGAAATGGGATTGAAGAGATGTATACAGATAACTTCAACTATATCTGTAATGATTGATTTTTTTTTTCATTTTTTTTTTTCAATGTTTATTTATTTTTGGGACAGAGAGAGACAGAGCATGAACGGGGGAGGGGCAGAGAGAGAGGGAGACACAGAATTGGAAACAGGCTCCAGGCTCTGAGCCGTCAGCCCAGAGCCCGATGCGGGGCTCGAACTCACGGACCGCGAGATCGTGACCTGGCTGAAGTCGGACGCTTAACCGACTGCGCCACCCAGGCGCCCCTGAATGATTTTTTAAAAAATAATTTTTAAAATTTGAAGCAAATATGGTACCTTAGTAGTTGATGCACAGGTGTTTGTTATATTCTCTTTCTTTTTCTATGTTTGAAATATTTAGTAATTAAAGAAAAGCCTTATTATAATGTTGAAAGGTGTTTCTTTTCTCTAACAATTATAAGTGTAGAAGATACTACAAATCCAATTTTCACTTTTTTTATAAAGTTTTATTTTGAGAGAGAGAGCACCAGCAGGGGAGGGGCAGAAAGAGGGAGAGAGAGAGAGAGAAATCCAAGTAGGCTCCATTCTGCCAGCACAGAACCAGACGCGGGGCCTGAACTCACAAACCGTGAGATCGTGACATGAGCCAAAATCCAGAGTCAGACACTTAACCTATTGAGCCATCGAGGCACCCCCAATTTTCACTTTTTAATGGTTCCTTTTAAACTTTATTTAATTTTGTTTAACCAATGATGGGTGATACAACTAGGAAGTGATAGAGCTACTTTGTAAATACACTTCAAGAGTGTAACCAACAGACAGTATCCTTGAACTGAAGCTTTACAAAGGTAAGAATGACTAATATTTGACTGAAAATCTTATAGAAAAAAATATTTGTTTCTTGGCTATCAAGCATAAATATGAAAGCAATTCTTTCATTGATAAAATATGAATAAAAATACATTCTTACTTCCTTTGAAGGTAAAGAAGCTATTTATCTTTGTAACAATTCTATTGAGGACGGATGTCAAACGCTAAGTTTTATGGTTATGAAAATTATAAGTTAATAAAGTCACTCAATTTGTACAATGGGATTGGCAAAGACACACTCTCCAGCTAGATGTGGCTCTTGCCTTCTATTCTTTTGAACCATTGGACAAATGCCTGTAAGAGACATGTTCATGATTACAAAAATGCCACAAAGCTCTTAAAAATCTTTGGGGCGCCTGGGTGGCGCAGTCGGTTAAGCGTCCGACTTCAACCAGGTCACGATCTCGCGGTCCGTGAGTTCGAGCCCCGCGTCGGGCTCTGGGCTGATGGCTCGGAGCCTGGAGCCTGTTTCCGATTCTGTGTCTCCCTCTCTCTCTGCCCCTCCCCCGTTCATGCTCTGTCTCTCTCTGTCCCAAAAATAAATAAAAAAAACGTTGAAAAAAAAAATTAAAAAAAAAATCTTTGGGAATTATTTCCCCAATGAAAGGCTCAGTGGGTAACTTGAGTAAAGCAGGCCAGGTTATTACATATTAGGGAATGATGAGGCTCCAGTAAATTAGAATTGGAATGCTCTGTCCAAAGGGGATGTAACTAATGTACTCCAGCCAGCTTTAGATAAGTGGAATGCAGGCACAATTAGCTAGACTTTTGGATTCTTTAAGATAATATAGAAGTATGATTTTTAAAAATAAATAAAATCTTCTGACTTACACAAGTGAGCAGCTCATTCAATTTTTTTTAACACCACACTAGTCAAACAAAACATCTGCAATGATAATTTGGCCTATTGGCTGCCATGTTTCCAACTCTGTCCTGAGCAATCAGATGATGATAGCAGTGTAAGTTTCTTTAAGTTTTATTCCCCAGCACATGTTCTACCCCACATGATTAGTCCTAGCCAGCCATGGAAATTCTATTCCCCTTGAAACTGCTGTAGCTATCTTGCTATGAAAGAGAGGAGCTACCCTTAAGACAAACCCAACACACCTAGGCCAAGAGAGTGGAGAGTTAGAAGGACTCTGGAATCCCCATGATATTCTTGAGCTACTGCTTATATTCATGATCAACCAGTTCTGATGCCTGTCCTCCTTTGTTATATATGATACATTTCCTTATTATTTAAATCAGTTTGAATCTAGGTTTCCGTTAAGACATCCTGATTGATTCAATATCACACTATAGAAGATTCTTTGTGTCTTTCTCTTTTCCTTGAATTACAATTTATCACATTCCCTTTTTCATTTTTTTAACCCTACTAAATTATGTATCTGTGCTTAACCTATTTGCATATTGTTTGAGGGCCACATATGATAAATAGCCTTGCATGATTTAAAGGCATGGAATTGGAGATACAATGAACATTAAGAAGCTTACCCCCGTTTGGACTCTGAATCACTTTTATAACTCCAGATTTGCTTCCTTTCTCTTCCAACAAAAAAATATTGAGCCATATTAAGACAACCAGCTTTTTCTGCTGCTAAACTAGACTTCTATACTTGTGCCTGATTGATTAGTGTTTGAACTTTAACTTGATATCCTCCTTACTTGCCAAAAGGATCGATTTTCCCTCACCTAACCAACTTTTCTCCTTGGAGTCATGCTTACCCGATTCTTACCATCTTATATGGTAAGATGGTATGTCTTAAACCCCTTTCCCTACCCATCAAAATTCCACTGACCCTACAAGGTCTCCATCTTATGTACGTTGGTGCTCTCCAATTTTTTATGTAACCACACATTTACCCTCATAACAGTTGTTACCCTCATAACATCCATTTGAGATTGGCAGGTAGGTACAATCTTAGTCTGCAAATGAGAACATTGATACAGAAATGTTAATCTGTTCAACATTTCAGTGAATTGCCGTAAAAGTAGCACACATTTCTTGATGCTGTGGCTTTTACCCCTACCATTACCCCCTTACTATTCTCATCTGACTATCTCTTGTCTTTTCTAAAACTTAGCTCAAATGTCATCTCCTTTGGGAAGCCATCGCCGACCTCCCTAGGCAGAGTTAAAGGGTTCTTTCTCTCCAGATCAGGACTTACTTGGTAATATCTTCATTTATTGCATTACTCTAATTATTTATGTGCATATATCTCCCGACTAGACAGGAGGATGTAGATCTTTTAGCTTTCAACATCTCCATCATCATTTTAAATAATATCATTTTCAGTAATTCAATTGAGCCTTAATGAATGTAACGGGAGTTTATTAACAAGAAAATAAAGGAAATATATTAGAAAAATGAACATCTCACAATTTTATTTGAATCTTGAGTAAATTCCTTCTCTATTATTTCTCAAAGAAGAAGTATTAAAAATTAAAACTGCAAAGCAGCACTCTCAACAATAGCCAAATTATGGAAAGAGCCTAAATGTCCATCAACTGATGAATGGATAAAGAAATTGTGGTTTATATACACAATGGAGTACTACGTGACAATGAGAAAGAATGAAATATGGCCCTTTGTAGCAACGTGGATGGAACTGGAGAGTGTTATGCTAAGTGAAATAAGCCATACAGAGAAAGACAGTTACCATATGTTTTCACTCTTATGTGGATCCTGAGAAAATTAACAGAAACCCATGGGGGAGGGGAAGGAAAAAAAAAAGAGGTTAGAGTGGAAGAGAGCCAAAGCATAAGAGACTCTTAAAAACTGAGAACAAACTGAGGGTTGATGGGGGGTGGGAGGGAGGGGAGGGTGGGTGATGGGTATTGAGGAGGGCACCTTTTGGGATGAGCACTGGGTGTTGTATGGAAACCAATTTGACAATAAATTTCACATATTGAAAAAAAATTAAAACTGCAAAAGGACTTTATGGACACCTTTTTTTAGTGACTATCTACTTGCACCAACCACCATGATGGGAACTAAGATTATGTAGATGAGTAAGGAAAACATGGTCTTTTGAGGAGGTAGATGAAACTCAGATAAACATAAATTCCTTATTAAAATATATTAGTCTAGGAGTGCCTAGGTGGCTCAGTCTGTTAAGCATCCAACTCTTGATTTCAGCTCAGGTCATGATCTCATGGTTCATGAGATCAAGCTCCATGTCAGGCTCTGCACTGACATCATGGAGCCTGCTTGGGATTCTTTATTTCTCTCCCTCTGCCCCTCCCCTGATTGCTCTCACATGTGCATGCTCTTAATTAATTAATATTAAAATATATATATGTATGTCTAGATACTGTAAACATCACATATATGTGTATATTCAATGGATAAAGATGATCTAGAAATGAATTCTATCAGGGAGATTATGGAATATTCTAGAAAAGAAGTGGCATTTACTAGGTAGAAATCCAGGTGTATAAGGCTGACAAAAGCATTCTTTCAAGAACAAAAAAGAATTAAGTTAAATGGTAGGTTTAGGAAATTACAAGTAATCTTAAGTGATATTAGCACTCTCTACTAAATATTTTCAGTGTTCAACTGTTTTGGATCGCACATCTTAAAGTTGGAGTGCTCCCTAAAGGTTGGATGTATCCATGCAACTTGCTGTGGCTGGGGAAATACTATAAGCTTAAAAAGCCAATGCATTATTTTCTACTCTCTCTTTCCCTATGTCACTATAACTGTTCATGCTTAAAATTGGTAGCTTCTCTGTCTACCTTGGTCTCTGAGGTCAGAGAAAGAAACTTTGTCATTTTAAGCTTCTGTGATTTGAGGGCTATTTTTACCACAAGAAAACATTGTCGTAATTGATCCATCTAGTATGAAAGGAAGGTGGGAGAAAGAACATTAGATAATAGAGAAGCCAATCATAATTGGCTGCACATATAAAGGTCAGCCTATAGAATGACCATTTACCCAAAAGTGTGTGCCCAAAATATTTGAATCTGTGAATTCAAATAAGCATATTTTACGCTTTTTCAGTTGAATGCCATTTCTGACTGGCAGTTCATATTTCCACAATTAACTTCCAAATTAAAAAATAAAATTTTTTAAAAAAAAAAAAAAAAAAAAAAAAAAAGGATGTCTTCATAATCCATCCCTTATTTAATCTTACAGTTGCGTAGTCACTGACCTATGTGTTCCAGCTGGAGAAAAAGAAAACATCCAGAATCATCTACAGACTTGGTATATATTAGATACACTTGTATTGAGCACCAGATGCTATTATATTTCTACTGAAAGAGGTGTGACACAAATGCTTATAACTTGGGGAGGGACAGGCTTACAGTTTAATTCTAGCAGGGTGTATTGTTTTCACACACCCTGGATTTTACCTCCTGGCTAACGTGTGTGTGTATGTGTATATATAGGTAGCTTTTATTAGGTAGCTTTTATTTACGTAGCTTTTATTATTATTTTTTTAAATTTAAGTCCAAGTTAGTTAACATGTAGTGTAATAATGATTTCAGGAATATAATTTAGTGATTCATCACTTACTTATAACACCCAGTACTCATCTGAACAAGTGCCCTCCTTAATGCCCATCACCCATTAAGCCCACCCCCCACCCAAAACCCCTTCAGCAACACTCAGTTCTGTGTATTTAAGAATCTCTTGTGGTTTGTCTCCCTCTTTGTTTTTATCTTATTTTTGCTTCCCTTCCCCTGTGTTCACCTGTTTTGTTTCTCAAATTCCACATATGAGTGAATTCATTTGATATTTGTTTTTGTCTGACTTATTGCCCTTAGCATAATACACTCTAGTTCCATCCATGTTGTTGCAAATGGCAAGATTTCATTCTTTTTGATTGCCAAATAATATTCCATTGTATATATCTACCACCTCTTCTTTATCCATTCATCAGTTGATGGACATTTGGGCTCTTTCCATCATTGCTTACATTTTAATAGAGGTTTCTAGAAATAATATCGTAACTCAAGAGAGTGAAATAATATCGTAATTCAAGACAGTGACTGATAAAGTGATAACATCTCATGATAGGCAAAGACAGGAACACATTTATGTTGTAATTAGCACATGAGCTTTGCTAACATCATACCTGAGAGAAGAAACTAAGAGGAAAGTGTATACTATATAGGTAAGTTTATGTAGGCAAAGGAGGAAATGAGATGGGAAAAGGTCTAGACATAAAGCATTATCTTATGTTGTAAGTGTGGAAGGCCAAGGGCCCATGTATAGGTTGGGATACGTATCTTAAGATACCAGCAAGACTGCGGGTGCCTGGGTGTCTCAGGCAGTCAAGCATCTGACTTTGGTTCAGGTCTTTGTGAGTTCAAGCCCCACTTCAGGTAGGCTCATGCCCTGTTTCAGGTGAGCACAAGCCCCACCTCGGATGAGCCTCACTTCTCTCTCTCTTTCCCTCTCTCTCTCTCTCCCTCTCTCTCTGCCCCTCACTCACTTGCACCCTCTCTCGCTCTCTCTCAAAAAAAAAAAAAAAAAAAAAAAGATATCAGCAAGGCTGGGAGGAATACCAAAGAAAGAAGAGAGAAGTGAGGATGGGGAACAAAGGTGGACATTCTGGAGATAAACTTAGTCTCCATCATAATTGCAGTTTGCTCTCAATAATTTATGACATGGGCCAAGGGAAGTGACTTCAGTGTGTATATTTGCTAGTATCTGCCCAAATGTTGGGAGGAAAATCCAGTCCTTGTACAGTAAGAGATCCAGTAAATAAATGTTAAGTCCAATTCTGAGGACTGAATTTATGTTTATATATTAAAAAGTTTAATAATATATGTGTATCTCTAAAGGCTTTCTGAACTGAGACTGAGGAGACTGGAATAGCTCCAGCTTGCCCATTACCCTGCTGATTGGCCTGGATAAATCCCTTGACCTGTCACTGCCTCAGTTCCTTTGTCTATTAAATGGAAGCTTGGCCTAAGTGACCTCAAGGGTGCCATGTGGATCTGAACTGTGATTCTGAGCATGTGATTCTGGTTACACGCAGTTGTGACTTTTATCTAGAGATTATTAGACACTTACTGATGGGTCTTATGTCTATTTGTTTCCAACAGGTACCATAATAATTGCAGGTGACACATTATAAATATCAAACAAGGTTAAACAATGTTTTAAGTTTAGTGACTAGACAAAAGCTATAAACAGCCTAGCACATGGCAGTTTTGTAAGAGCAAAAGGGCACACACACTTTTAGGTTAATAAGCAAAGATACTGTTAAGGGGTGGTATGAGAGGGCACAAAGGGATACCCAGCTAAGAACTTCAGGACCTGGGTGAGAAGTTGTCCCAGATGTGGAACAGTGTCTCTGTAACGTGCTTGGTACAACTTCAGTCTTGGTGGGGTTTCCCCCAGTGGTAAGCATCATCAGAATGTAAAGGCAACCATGTTCAAGGGTAAGTCATGCATTGTGCAGGCAGCTGGCACTCACACTGATGGCAGGGGCCTCTGTAGTCACTTAGCATGCATGTACTCATGCATGTTAGTAGAAGCAGCTGTTGGCTCTGAAGGGCCCTGGCAGTCAGACTCCTCCAGCAGTCTCCAGGACAGTATTTAGGTACAAGCCTTAGTGTGTGCTTTCAGAGAATCATTAGCAAAAAGAGATAACCACAAATAAATAAAAAGCAGGTGGACTGGTACAAATGGTGTTGTAGAGTAGGGTTTTGTTTTGTTTTGTTTTGTTTTGTTTTGTTTTGTTTTGTTTGTACTTTTTAAGATGATGGGATATCTAGGCTCCCCTTAGCTCTAAATAATAAAACTCTTTCGCTCCTAGCAACCACTTCCTGGAAAACAACCTGACAAAAAGGTCCAAACAGTGAAAAGAGGTCTTTTGCACATTTAACAATGATAAGAAAGGTTTTTAAGAGCAAAATCCTATAATAGCTTTAATCATACATGGCTGTATCTACTATCTCTTGGATGAGCAGCTGGGGTCAGGAACTTCCTTGCTGCAAAAACACATATAAACCCTTTTGGGATCACTGCATTCTGGATATGACCATCACCTACTGACAGAATTTTATGACAAAACAATCATTGAGATTTTATTGGTATGTCCCATGCATTAACTGCACAATAATAAAACAAATTGTATACATTTTTTTTCTTCTCCTAGTGTTATGCTGGGCAGTTTATATAACCTCAGAGGGCATCAGTTCCCCCATTTTGGGGGGCTGTTGTGAGAATTAAACGAGGAATACATATGTATTGCTCAGGGACAGGACCATTGCAATTAGCTTCTGTCCCTTGCAATTCATTTCTATCAAGAAGCTCAAGTGATCTTAAACTGTAAAATCAGATCATGTTACTCTCCAGCTTAAAACCCTTAATGGCTCCCCATTACACTTAGGATAAAATTAACAATTTGTAACCTGCCCAGTAAGGCTCCTCGGCTCTACCTGAATTGTGGCTTCATCTTCAGCCAGTCTCTCATTGAGGTTTATGCTTTGGCCACAATTGCCTTCTTTTGGGTCTTCAAACAGGCCTGACCTATCTCATGTCTCCTGCATAGTAGTAGCACAAAGGAGATTTGGGGTGCTGTATCTCTTATAATATATATCAAGCCCATCTTTCCTTTGATATCCACAATTGATATTTTATAAATCTTATGTAAAATGCTATGTGAAAATAGCTTCTAGCCCATCATTCGAATTGCTGCCTCTAAGGCCCTTCTATATTGTGATTTGGAAACTGTCACTGCTTCTGCACATGCTGTTCCCTCTGCCTGAAACCCTCACCTTTTCTCTTTATTACTGATGAAATCTTACTCTTCAGGTCTCAGCTTAAATGTCACCTCCTCACATATGTTTCCTTGCTAAGAACTCTCATGGCACCCTGTTCTTTTCTTTCAAGCAAATGAAAATGTATGACTGTTTCTCCCCTACCAGACTATAGGTTTCTAAGGGCAGAATAGTGTGGGTACTTCTCTCATGGCCAGAGTCTGGCATGGAGAAAGCATACAGGAAATACTTGCTGCTGGAGTTCAAGATTTACTAACCAATAAAGTCCACCAGAAGATATAGTGAAAGACCCACCCCCACCCCCACTACCGCCCATGGACAACTGGATAACATTACTCTAGCCAACTGATGTCAAATTTTGGGGGTCTTCCTTGAGCCACATGCAGGAACCAAGAAAAAGAAAATGCCTCCATCAAGGACCTGGCCTCTTCCTACTTCCTCTTTAATTCACTTCCTTTCTTTCACCCTGTTCACTGATTTCAACATTCACAAATGTTCTGGAGCAAAATTAAACTTTATGTAGAAAGAGGGATTTGAGAAAAAGGAAGTGCAGGGGCCACTAACTATGAAAGAAGAGATAAACCAAAGTACTGCCTCAAGGCACTTCTCCTGAGCTCTCAGCAGAATTGTCCCTACCAGGTACGTCGTTGAACCTTGTTTCTAGTCTGTGTCACATTGCCTTTGGATCATTTACCAATGGGCTAAGCCACTTACTTTGGTTTCCTGAGTTGTGCTTCTGCATAGGTCTCTGAAAGGAAGTACTAATACCCTTTGCTGTTTGGATTCTAGATTTAGACCCAGTTGCCTTTTAGTCATAACAACACACTTTGTAGCCCACAGCCTCTTCTGATAACTTAGAAAGTTTTTACCAGGAAGCCCTGTCCTCCTTCCCGTCCTTCCATGACAATTTATGAAATGTCCCTAAGTGCCAAGCACTGTGCTAGGTATCATCCCTTCTGCATTATCTGGCCTTTGTAGTCTGTCTAGATTGTCTGTCTAGATTGTCTGATCTAGAAGTTTCTTGTCTGCTTTGAGTCTTCCTTCCTATCTGGCTTTGATTTTTCTTCAAGATTCCTCTCTCTATCTTGGTTTTACATCATCCCTTACACTATCCCTGTTTGGAAACCCCTAATATGGAAGGCAGCTCATAGGGAATTTCTTGAAGAGATTCCAGGTTGATGTTTAAATGTATATTACCATTTAATAGCCAGACCTGAGGCTGCCTCTGAGTGAGAACCGGAGGCCCTCCCTCTAGTGTATGAGAACACAGTGGCATTTGCTTTGTCAGGGCCCTCTGTCTTCAAATTTACATAGAATTTCTATTCTTTCATTAGCTGAGGTTGCCACAAGGTCAGGTCTTTTTCTCCAGGATTTTATGGTGTGTCTTGCATACTGAATAAAATCAACAGAGTAAGAACAGTCATGGTGCCAACTGTCTATTTTTACGGTGTCTTCCTCATTTCCATTATTTTCTCCCCTCACTCCAACTTTCTATGGTAGTTTCCCCCTCCACATTAAAAACAGCTTTCTGGAAACAATCATTGAAATCCTTTATATGTAATAGAGTGAATTTAAGAAATCATCTTCCAGGTATATATCTTTAAATTTTATCTTTACAGAGTATGAGGTTTTGGCAGTCCTCCTTGGCACCAAAACCCCTTCTAAAGAATTTCATACAAAAGTGCCCTTGTCTCTTCTAAAGTCATATCACAGAAGGTCTGTCTGCCCCACCCGTAAGTGAGCCCTGCTGTGTCCTGATGTTCCAGACCATCCCCTTCAGGATGTAAGGCTTACCTCAATTCTCTGGGCATTTTCCTCTTCTCCTATTCACAGAAACTACCCCCCCACTTCAGTCCTAATCTTGTAAAACAAGCAAACTGTGCCCAGAAGGTATGAACGGGGAGGGACCATAGACTGTGGACTGTGGTTTTATTTATTTACTAAAGAATAAGCCCAGGAAGTTCCCAAAGCGTCTACACACATATTTTCTACATTTTAGCATAACCCTTCATTTTGCAGGAGCTTCAATAGGGAGAAAAAGATGCCAAGAAATCTCTCCGAACTGAGCTTAAATTCCATGGATTCAGATGTATTATATATAATCCAAAAAATGCAGAATCATAGAATCAGAGAGATAGGAAGGGAGGGATTTGAGAAATCTGGCCTACTCCCCCATCTGTTTGTTAATCCCCTCTATAACATTCCTCAAAACTGGCCATCCAGCCACAATTTTAAGAAAAATTTTTTTAAAGAAATGACCCCAATTCTAAAACCCAGAGAATGCTCTGTAGACAGCCTGCATCAGAATCACCAGGATGTTGCTAAAGGGTCCTCAGCTCTACCCTAGATGGACAGAGTCCTAGGGTCTGACGGTGTATTCCAGCAATCTGCACCCTTAGGTATTTCTTATGCAGACTAGAGTCTGGGACCCTGCATTCTGACAGATCTGCCAAGGCAGATTTACCAGGGCCAGAGAGGTCTTTTTGTGGCTTGAGTGGAACGGTCTATGCCTACAGGCATTTTCACAGGAATGTGGTAAAACAGCTGCTACAAATCTACCCCCAACATCCCCCCCCCCCATCACACTTAAAGAAGCCAAAAGCATTATGAATGTGGCAGATGCGCATAGTTTTCTACTTTCTGATGAAGATGAAGAAAAGGAGCTAGCCATTCCCTGGACCAGGGAGAGGGAGGCAGAACAGAAAATTAATACTACATCTAGTACTGGTGAAATATGTTCCAGGCCCTGTGGCAGCATGTCTAGGCAACCACACTAAGGGAAAATGTTTGAATATTAATGACAATCAGAGAAACTGATTTATTAGGACACATAAATAACTGCTTCTAGGCTGTGTGGAGCATATCATGCTCAGTTTGTTCAAAAGAATAAAAACATAGAGGTGGAAAGGTAGATTATAAGACTCAATTTGAAAAGGAAAACAGTGAAAAGGAATGTAGGCACAATTCAAGCTCCAATAAAAGGAGCCTTAGTAATTTAACCATTTCAACCCAAACAGCATATTTTTAGAATGAGGAGCTCTGCACAAGTCTCCCTTTGGAGGAGGCTTATGTTGAACATTCCATAAAACCACGGAGGCTCAGAGCTTAGTACACAAGAGTCGGCTGTGTTGAAAATGCGAGCCAGAAATGACACATACCTAGCAGATGACCAAAAACTGACCAAAAACTAGCTGAGGGAGAACAGAGAAACCCATTCTTCTTTCTTCCAGAGAGGAAAAAGTATCAAACTACACCTCTTTTAACCTCCTCCTCCCTCCCTCCCTCCCCCCCCTCCCCCCCCCAAGAGAAAGATCACTGGACTGGGGATTGAAAAACCTAAATCCTGACCCTGGCTCTGCCATTACCTGGATGATTTTAACCACCAAACTTAATATTCCTGACTCTCGATTATTCACCTATATGTAATAGGGTCTCTTGGCTGAGACTGAAATTTAAAATTTGTGAACTTTTTTGTGTGTTTTTGGGTCTCTACAAGTAAATATTCATTCATATTTAATGTAAACTGTTTTTTCCTTTTGGGGGGGGGAAACCCTGAGTGGTTTCTTTTAATGACACAAATATAAGGCATTAAGCATTCCGGTTTGGTAAGGGAAATGGCCAATTGTGTAGCTTTGGTCTAGATTTCTATCTCCAGGCTCCCTGTGTGAGTGCGTGTATGTATATGTGTGTTTACTTGTATGTCAGTAGTAGGGAAAGAAAACATTTTGCTTGGAAGTCTATAAACAGGATAGGAAACACACAGAAAACTGCTGCTTTTTCTTCCTGTTGAGATAAGTTTTTGCTTAAAGGTGATAAAGATGGGAAGAAATTCTGTGAGAGACAAGAGGTGCTAATTCTACAGTGAAAGACAGGAGGTCTTGGAGGCCAATGGAATGCGGAGGGGGGCTTCCTCCCACCTCTCATGGCTTTGCTGGGTAAAGGCAGAATTAGGGGTGAGTGGGTCATGGGTCACGGACTGCTTAACAGTCCTTAGCAGAGGTGGCAGCAGGTTTCTATAGGAAGCTTTAGTTGCGGTGGACGTTGGCAAGAGGTAACCCGAGTAGAAGAACGGCTTGATTTGTCTCTACATGTGAGGTGCCCCTTCGGTGACTCTCAGAAGTAACAGGGAGAAGCTTTCCAAGTTGCTGGGGGTGGTGTGAGCTGTCAGAACTGCACTGGGGCGTTTGAGGTAAGTGTGGTATAGGCACAGCAAAACTGTTCATTATACAATGGTGGGCTCACTGTGCAGAGCTCCCTGAAGGCAAATTGGACCTGGGGACAGAATTGTTCGACATCCAGATGTGATAGTTTTGCTCATCTTCCATGACTTGCTTGCCTCTGGGAATTGGAGAGCCAACATATAAATCCTATTATTCTATCATTGTGTGATTAGCAACATCTCTAAATTCAAGTAATTACTCCTCTCTCCTTAAATTTTACTAGCTGCTGCCTTATAACTTTCTCTGTTTCAGCCCTTTTAATAGTGAATGGAATGACCTGTTTACATGACCCTCTTCCTCACCAGAGGGCAGAGGCTTATCTTATGAAATCTATCTCCTACCACAGTGGCTCACTCACAACAGGCACTCAATAAATAGACCCAAGCCTTGGAGACCTGGATTTGCATTTTGGTGCCACGTAATCCCAAGCCAATCACTGACCTAAGATTCAGCTTCTTTATCTGAAAATGTTGGCAATAATGCCTGTGCCATGAAATTGGTTTAATAATTAAATGAAATAGTGGTATCATTGCCAGGTACACAGTAAACGCATAGAGATGAGAGTTGTTATTAGCCGTCAGAAGTTGTTGTATTGAAAGTGGTTCAGGGAGAGAATCATCAAGGGCTGTGCCTGTTACACTAGAAAAAAATGAGTAAATGTTTTTCAACTCCTCTGCTCTTATGAGGGCCTTCTGTGTGCTAGGAACTGTGCCCAGTCACTAGAGATGGAGTGGGATTAACATGGCCCCTGCATTCCTGGAACTCAGAGCAGAGTGACCATTTTCCTAAGTTGGCATCTGACCAACACATAGACCATTAGTGAAGAAATATAATTGGCTTTCTTATCAACATAACCAATAGTTTAACCACCCATATAGCACCACATCAGCATCATTTTGTACCAAATGTACAAATATTTATAATAGAAACCCATCTCTGGGCACCTGGGTGGCTCAGTCGGTAAGGTGTCTGACTCTTTGTTTTGGCTCAGGTTGTGATCTCATGGTTTCATGGGTTTGAGCCCTGCATCAGGCTCTGTGCTGACAGTGTGGAGCCTGCTTGGGATTCTCTCTCTCTCTCTCTCTCTCTCTCTCTCTCTCTCTCTCCCTTTCTCTCTGACCCTCTCCCACTCATGCTGTCTCTGCGTCTCTCAAAGTAAATAAATAAACCTAAAAAAAAATTTTATTAAAAAAAATTTTTTTTAATGTATCTTTATTTTCAAGAGAGAGAGAGAGAGACAGAGAGCAAGCAGGGAAGGGGCAGAGAGAGAGAGACACAGAATCCAAAGCCGGCTCCAGGCTCTGAGCCTTCAGCACAGGGCCTGACACGGGGCTTGAAACCCACAAACCGTGAGATCATGACCTGAGCCGATGTCAGACACATAACGACTGAGCCACCCAGGCGCCCCTAATTTTTTTTTTAAACAGAAGCCCATCTTAACCCTTACTTTGGGGATAACCATTAGCATTGCAAGAACACATTCATATTTTCAAAAGTCATGTTCCCTACCTGCCATCCTCTTAAAGTTACCACAGACTTTTAAACAAATTATTTCAAAATTTATTTCCCACATAATTTTCTTTTATTTTTTTTTTTAATTTTTTTTCCAACGTTTATTTATTTTGGGGACAGAGAGAGACAGAGCATGAACGGGGGAGGGGCAGAGAGAGAGGGAGACACAGAATCGGAAACAGGCTCCAGGCTCTGAGCCATCAGCCCAGAGCCTGATGCGGGGCTTGAACTCACGGACCGCGAGATCGTGACCTGGCTGAAGTCGGACGCTTAACCGACTGCGCCACCCAGGCGCCCCTTATTTATTTTTTAAAAATGTATTTATTTTGAGAGAGAGAGAAGAGAGAGCACAAGCGGGGTAGGGGCAGAGAGAGAGAGAGAGAGAGAGAGAGAGAGAGAGAGAGAGAGAAAGGGAGAGAGAGACAGAATCCCAAGCAAGCTTAATACTGCCTGCTCGGAGCTCAACGTGGGCCTCAAACTCATGAACCGCAAGATCACGACCTGAGCCAAAACCAAGAGTTGGATGCTTAACCAACTGAGCCACCCAGACACCCCCACATAATTTTATTTTAAATAAATTGTTTTAAAATTTATTTTAACATAATTTTGTCAGTCATGTTCTTTGAGCATTATTTAATACAACAGCACTATTATCATTCATGAGCCCTTTATACATATATCTTATCTAAAAGAAAACAAAGGACTTTACTCCCCCAATGAAACTCTTTATGGTCCCTGAAACTTTGATCTACTCACCATAAACTAGAAATGCATTTTGCTTTGATGTTACATAGTTCTTATTTTTACCTTTATCTTTAAGCCATTTAATCATAAGACTATGAAAAATTAATAAAATTAATACAAATTGACTTACTGAAAATTGTGTCAAGTGAACAATTTTTAAAAAATCAATGTTTTAGTGTGTTACCACAGCATTTGAGACATGGGACTTCTGTCCCCATTTTTCCTTATGTACTGATTCTTTAAAAAATGCTCTTTGAGGGGCACCTGAGTGGCTCAGTCAGTTAAGCATCTGACCTTGGCTCAAGTCATGATCTCGTGGTCAATGAGTTCAAGTTTAGTGTCAGGCTCTGTGCTGACAGCTCAGAGCCTGGGGCCTGCTTCAGATTCCCTCTCTCTCTGCCCCTTCCTCACTTGCACTCTGTCTGTCTGTCTGTCTCTCTCTCTCTCAAAAATAAATGAACATTAAAAAAAAATTTTTAATGATCTTTTGAATGAGACCAAATGTGACTCCAAATATAGTAATATGAAATTCTGAAGTTATGTTACTCCCAAAAGGAATAGTTTCTTTCAGGGATACTGTCACAATATTAGAAAGATCAATGTCAAACCACCAAATGATTCCTTATTAAGCTGCCATCTGAAGAAAGGCTTTACTTTTAGAAGAATTTCCCATCCTTTTAGTCTGAATACCTGATTTAGGGTAAAATAGTTGACTGGAAAAATGTTGAGGGGAAAGTTTATGTCTGCCTTTTCCCCAGTCGTACACAGTATTCCTGAACAGAGACATGGTCACTAGAGGTTGACCACTACTCACCTCCTTTGAGGATGTGGCTAATGGGGTATGTTGTGCTTCCTACAGAGAAGGTTCTAACTGGCTCTAAAAGGGTTGCCTAATAATCATCACCACACATTTGGAAATGTGGGGGTGGTATATTGGTTGTCATAGTGACTGGGCAGGTGGGGTAGCAGGGGAGATGCTACTGGAGTCTAGTGGGTTGGGACCAGGGATGCTAAAATTCCCTGCCATGTACAATACTATCCTGTAATACAAAGAATTGTCTTGCCCAGAATGCTGCTTGCACCCTTATTTTGAAAAATACATTTTGGGGCGCCTGGGTGGCGCAGGCGGTTAAGCGTCCGACTTCAGCCAGGTCACGATCTCGCGGTCCGTGAGTTCGAGCCCCGCGTCGGGCTCTGGGCTGATGGCTCAGAGCCTGGAGCCTGTTTCCGATTCTGTGTCTCCCTCTCTCTCTGCCCCTCCCCCGTTCATGCTCTGTTTCTCTCTGTCCCAAAAATAAAAAAATAAACGTTGAAAAAAAAAAAAGAAAAATACATTTTCTTCCAATAAGAATTGTGGAAAACTGGGCTGGGCTTGTTGAAACAGAGGATCCTACAAGGTGGAGAAGAAACCACCTGCCCCCTCATGGATTTTGGTAAGCATGTAATTAAGAACTCTTCCAGGCAATCCAAAGACTTAGCCCATTTTTTTTTTTCCTCTTCCACCCTCAGGACAGGGAAACAATGTTGGCAGCCCCTCAAAAGGTTAATTTAAGGGACACTAAAAGATCCATCACTCATGTAGAAATCCCTACCAGTAGAATCACTTTAATGCATTAAGGTATGTCTCTAAAAAGAGAGTAAAACATAAATATGTTACTCAAGGGATAAAACTAGAACATACCTTAGCATGGATTAATTTATCAGATTAGTTAGCGGTCACTGTGGCAATTAATCCCTAAGAAAATAGATTATAAGCAAGTAATTTTGATATGGGCATAATAAAAGAAGGAATTGGAAAGGGAAGAATTTCCAGAGGTGAGCTACAGGCAACTCTAAGAGACCAGGAGAGCTAACAGGTGCCTCAAAGAGAGATCCAAACAGGAGAAGACACCTACCGATCTTGCCCATATTCTACCCACATTGCCGCTGCTATCAGCTTTCTGAAAAGAAATATTTCAATGCCAAAATAACCTTATCCCTTTGAAGGCAGAAACAGTATATTTTCTGTTATCTGCTTAATTCCACGATGCGTTGTACAGTGAACACTTAATACATTTTGACACTAAAGGAATCAAAAATATTATGTCTTAGATTGACTTGCCAAACAGCTATTAGATTCTAGGTTCAATAAAATACACGGCCACACAACGCTTTGTTTTGTGTTTTAGTTTCACAGTACAGTTTTTGTGAACATGAGGGTGCAAGCTGTTTTCTTTAAGTGTGAGGAGTGCTTCCAGGTATTTCAGAGGAAACTTAAATTGGATAAAAATGGACCTTAAACTCCACATTAATGTTCTATATTTAAAAATATTAGCCCACTTTCTCTTATTTTATATAGAACCACAAATTTTAAAATATGAAACCATGTAAATGAAAATCATCTTGTTCAAATAATAAATGACCATGGTTTACACTGGAACTTGGTATTTTTCTCAAGTCATAGTAGTAATAATAACAAAATGACTTTTTTTGAGAGAGAGAGAGAGGGAGGGAGAGCACAAGTAGGGGAGAGGGGCGGGGGGAGAGAGAGAAAGAGAGGGAGAGAGAGGAAGAGAGAATCCCAAGCAGGCTCTACGTTCAGCACTGAGCTCAATGCTGGGCTCAATCCCATGCCCCTGGGATCATTACCTGAGCTGAAATCAAGAGGCAGGCACTTAACCAACTGAGCCACCCAGGTGCCTCAACAAGATGATTCTTAATATGTCATACTACAAAGGTAAACAAGACATGAGTATTTTGTTTTATTTAACATATTACATCTCAAATATTCTTAAAGTGTACTCTTAAAGTGGATGAAGAACTTAAGCTCCATGTTAAAAAAAATCTATTGCTATAGCTCATTATAAGTCCAAGATATACACCTACAAGTCTTGAAAATATACTCCTAAATCCTGTACTTGTGAGAAAATTGTCAAGCAGACCTTTGACTGAGTATAGATTATCAGCACCACTGTCATTCTCTTTAATATTTTTAGTTTTAGGGGCGCCTGGGTGGCTCTATTGGTTGAGCATCCAACTCTTGATTTTGGCTCAGGTCTTGATCTCACAGTCATAAAATCAAGCCCCTCCTCATGCTCTGTGCTGGGTGTGGAACCTACTTGGGATTCTCTCTCTTCCTCTCTCTCTCTGCCTCTCCCAGCCTCCCTCAAAAAATATTTTTAGTGTTAAAGGCACAACTTTAGATCCAAGTACATGAATAGCCTACGTAGTGTCTTTTTGTGAATTGGAAAAAAGTTGCCTGTTTTTAGCAGATCAAATCCTACTCCCAATTCTAATGCCTCATGGAGTGTGAGGTTTGGCAAGTGAAACTGAGTCTGGATTTCAGTTCACCTGGCTTCTCCATCAAGCATCTGCATAATGCCCAGACTAAAGTGCTGTCTGTGGCAAGCCATACTTATATCTCATAGTTCAAGACTTCTCACCTCTGAGGTCCATCTTCATTTTCTGTTAATCTTTATATTTACCTTGACTCTTTGTTGACCCTTTAGTGTTCTTGTCTGCCCCCCTTTAATCCTTTCCTATACTTACCTCCACCCCATCCTGCTTCCTTAGCTTTCTTAGAGAGATACTTACATAGAGTCAAAAGAGACTGATGACACTTGATGGCAGGAACTGTAGTATTCACCCAGGGATTCCCAATATCTGACATGTAAAGGAAATGCTAATGTTTGATGAATGAATGAATGAATGAATGAATGAATACATTTTAGAACTAAATATTATCTCACTATTAAGCAAGCCAAGTTTACATAATTTGACTAGTGGTAAATTTAATATTAAAACCCTGAAAATAAGCAATTTCTATATTAGTCTAGTAGATTACATGTGAGGATTCAAATTCCAGATTGACTCTTCTTGACTTCTCTTCCAGACAGCTTTCTCCATCAAACTAGTTCTAATACTAACCTGTGCAAAAATTAACTAGTTACTCAAACTTGCTGGGGGGAATATTCCACTTAATATATTTAAACACAAGAAATTATGTTGGGACTATCTAGACTGTATTCTGGAAGTAATGCATTAGTGCTTCCCAGAATTAGTGTCAATAATGAAATGTTGGCTCTGAATTTTCCTCTTCAGTTCTCTGGGGCCATTTGAAAATGTTATGTACATTTAAAATGCGCTTTCTTGCAATTTCAAAATGTTTCTCATACCTCAAACATATATCAATTTATTTCCTTTTTATTTTAATGTTAATAGCAAAATAGCTTAAAATGTCTCCAGATTAGATGGTCCAATAGAATAACAACGGAATAATACAGGGACACTTTTACACTGTTATACGAAAGAAGAAAAATGAATATTCCAGAATTTCATTTTTTCTGATAGTGGTAAATTCCAGTTTTCAGAGCTTTTGAGCTCCACACACTTTCTCTGTTTGGGGACCGTACTAATGGGGTTGATTCAAAAGTACATCAGGACCACCAAAATACGTTTTTTCTGAGTCTACTTCTTCCATATGATCCATTGTCAAGAAGCTGTTGGTTATGACTAATGCCAGATATTAAATATGGAAGGAATGATAGAAAAAAGAAAATTACCAGCTTATAGTTATCACTGTAATAATTTATTGAGGGGTGTGTGTGTGTGTGTGTGTGTGTGTGTGTGTAGAAAGAGGGAGGGATTGCAAATGTGACAAAATGTTAAAAAGTGTTAAGTCTATGTGAAAAATATATGGATACTTTTTGTATTTTTCTTTTGAGTATTTTATAGGTTTGAAAATAATATGTTGGAAGAGGAGGTAATTGATTAGAAATGTTATTATATTATGGGGCACCTAGGTGGCTTTGTCGGTTAAGCATCTGACTCTTGATCTCAGCTGAGGTCTTGATCCCAAGATCCTGAGTTAACACCCCACATTGGGCTCCACACAAGGTGTGAAGCCAACTTAAAAAATGTTATATGGAGGCTGGGGCTGTAAATGAGGGCCCAAAATAGAGGATTTAATATAAAACACTTTTTTTTTTTTTTTACCATAAACCAAGAATAACAGAACAAGGTGACAGGTCAGTCATTAGGTCTTCAAATTGTGGATGAAGTCAAAAGATACTACATCTTGAAAGCAGAATCAAATTTCGTTTTCATTTATTCATTCAACAAATAATTTTTTAATCCCTATCATATGCTGCTATGTTCTATGTGGTACAGAAACAGCTGTCAACAAAGCAGAAAGATCACAGTCTTATAGAGCTCACACCGTAAGCCACTCTTATTCAGCTCACACTGAATGGAGGTAGAAACATCAGCAAGCACATAAAGAAATGAACACAGTAATTATACAATGTCCTTTTATGACTGGTTTATTTCACTTAGCATAGTGTCTGCAAGTTTCATCCATGCTTTAAGGCTGACTGATAAGGGGCTTACCTGTGTCATTTTACTCCTTGCTTTCTATGTGCTTTATAGCTTTCTTGTGCATTTCCTGCATTACTGTCTTCTTTTGTGTTCAGTTGATTTTTTGTAGTGAAATGTTTAAATTCCTTCCTCATTTCCTTTTGTATATATTCTATATCAGTTTATTTGTCATTACCATGGGGATTACCTTTAATAGTCTAAAGTTATAACATTCTAATATGGATTTTTGCCAGCTTAACTTCAGTAGCACACAGTAACTCTACATCTCCATCCCTGCTCCTTTCAGTTGTTAATGTCACAAAATCATACCTTTATACATTGTGTTTTTAAAACATAAGCTAATAATTTTTAAAAGTGTGTTGATCTCTTAAATAATGTAGAAAAAAGTGGAGTAACAAATCATTGCAACAATAACACTAGATTTTAGATTTGCCCATGTATTTGCCTTTATTGAGATCTTTATTTCTTCATATGGCTTTAAGTTATTATGTAGTGTTCATTCATTTCAACCTGAAGGATTCCCTAGAGCATTTCTTGCAGGACAAGCAGTGGTCATGAACCCCTTCAGCTTTTGTTTATCTAGGAATGTCTTAATTTTTCCCTCACTTTTTTTTTTAAACTTTAAGTTCAAGTTAGTAAACATATGGTGTAGTATTGGTTTCAGTAGTAAAATCTAGTGCTTCATCACTTACATATAACACCCAGTGCTTATCCCAACAAGTGCCCTCCTTAATTAAGCCCATCACCCATTTAGCCCATTCCCCCACCCACTACCTGTCCAACAACCTCAGTTTGTTCTCTGTATTTAAGAGTCTCTTATGGTTTGCCTCCCTGTCCGTTTTTATCTTATTTTTCTTCCCTTCCCCATGTCCATCTGTTGTGTTTCTCAAATTCCACATATGAGTGAAATCATATGGTATTTCTCTTTCTCTGCCTGACTTAATTCACTTAGCATAATACACTCTAGTTCCATCCTTGTTGTTGCAAATGGCAAGATTTCATTCTTTTTGTTTGCCAAGTAGGTTTCCATTGTGTGTGTATATATACCACATCTTCTTTATCCGTTCATCATCAGTCAATGGACATTTGGGCTCTTTCCATAATTTGGCTATTGTTGATAATGCTTCTGTAAACATTGGGGTGCATGTATACTTTCAAATCAGCATTTTTTTATCCTTTGGATAAATACCTAGTAGTGCAATTGCTGGGTCATAGGGTAGTTCTATTTTTAATTTTTTGAGTAACCTCCATACTGTTTTCCAGAGTGGCTGTACCAGTTTGCAAGCCCAATAGTGCAAAAGGGTTCCCCTTTCTTTGCATCCTTGCCAACATCTGTTGTTTCCTGAGTTGTTAATTTTAGCCATTCTGACAGGTGTGAGGTGGTATCTTATTGTGGTTTTGATTTGTATTTCCCTGGTGATAAGTGATGTTGAGCATCTTTTCATGTGCCTGTTAGCCGTGTGGATGTCTTATTTGGAAAAGTGTCTGTTCATTTATTCTGCCCATTTCTACATTGTATTATTTGGTTTTTGGGTGTTGAGTTTGATAATTTCTTTATAGATTTTGGATACTAACCCTTCATCCAATGTGTCATTTGCTAATATCTTCTCCCATTTGGTCCATTGCCTTATAGTTTTGTTGATTGTTTCCTTTACTGTGCAGAAGTTTTTATCTTGATGAAGTCCCAGTAGTTCATTTTTGCTTTTATTTCCCTTGCTTCCAGAGACAAGTCTAGTAAGAAGTTGCTGTGCCCATGGTCAAAGAGGTTGCTACCTGTATTCTCCTCTAGGATTTTGATGGTTTCCTGTCTTACATTTATGTTTGTCATCCATTTTGTCTCCCTTACTTTTTTTTATGTTTATTTATTTTTGAGAGAGCACAAGTGGGAGAGGGGGAGAGACAGCAGCAAACCCAATGTGGGACTCAAACTCATGAACTGGGAGATGATGACCTGAGCCAAAGTTAGACATTCAACCAACTTAGCCACCCAGGTGCTCCTGTCTCCCTCACTTTTGAAGGAATTTTGCCAGATGCAGTATTCTTGGTTGACAGGGATTTTTTTTTTTTTTTTTTTTTTTGCCTTTAGCACTTTGAAGATACCAGCCTACTATCTTCTGGTCTCCATAGTTTCTGATAAGTTGTTTCTTTCTTGCTGCTCTTAAAAATCTCCCTGTCTTTGGCTTTGGATAATTTGATTATAATGTGTCTCAGTGTGCATCTCTTTGAATTCTTCCTACTTGGGTCTTGGGGCTTCATGGATGTTTATGTTCATGTATTTCATCAAATTTGGGAAGTTTTGGGGCACTATCTCTTCAGGTATTGTCTCTGCCCTTTTCTCTCTCTCCACTCCTTCTGGAACTTCCACTATCTGTATGTTGGTCTGCTTGATGGTATCTCATGGGTCCCTTACAGTCTGTCCACTTTTATTCACTCTTTTTTCTTTATGTACCTGAGGCTCAATAATTTCCATTGTCCTATCTTCAAGTTTACAGATTCTTCTGCTTGCTCAAAAATGTCTTTGAATCTCTCTAGTGAATTTTTCATTTCATTTCTTGTACTTTTCAGTTCCAGAATTTCTTTTTTGTTTCCTTTAGCTTTTCTATCTCTTTATTGATATTTCCATTTTATCATATATAATTTTCTTAATATTTTCCACACCTTCCTATAGTTCTTTGAGCATCTTTAAGACAGTTGTTTTAAAGTCTTTGTCTAGTAGATCCATCATCTGTTCTTTTTCTGGGACGGTTTCTTTTGGTTTAATTTTTCCTTTGAATGGGCCACAGTTTCCTGTATGTTTGTATACCTTATGATTTTTGTGTTCAAAAATGGACATTTGAATCTAATAATTTGGTAACTCTGAAAAGTAAGATTCTCCCCTCATTCCCCAAGGTTTGCTATTTTAGCTTGCTGTAGGCTGTCTCTATGCTGAGAATCAGTCTAAAGTGTAAATTTAAGGTCTTTTCAGGTCTTTTCTGAGCCTGTGCTTTGCATGGTTGTGTGTGGTGACTTTTCAGTTTCTCCTGTATATGTGATT
Organism: Herpailurus yagouaroundi; assembly: GCF_014898765.1. Classification (NCBI taxonomy): domain Eukaryota; kingdom Metazoa; phylum Chordata; class Mammalia; order Carnivora; family Felidae; genus Herpailurus; species Herpailurus yagouaroundi. The sequence continues at coordinate 70,475,163 of NW_024412395.1, read as the reverse complement.
GCTTTTGAATATCCTAGTCTTTAGTGTATGACTTCCAAAAGGGAAAAGGAAAAAAATAAAGGGGAAGAAAGTCTTCCAGTTCTTTAAGTCCCCAGAAGCCCTTTGGCTGAAGGGAGAGAGTCTTGCAAAAATGGGAGAGGTGTAACAACAATGATCACTGCCTCTTTGCCTGTGCCTCTAAGGTCAGAAACAGCAATCAGAGAACAGATCCCGGATATTTGGAGAACATGTCTTTTTTTTTTCCCCCACCCTGGTTCTGGCAAGCTACATGCATGCTCTTCTAGAGCATGTATACAGCTGTCTGCCACAGGTCTGAGGAGTGGGGGATGGGAAGTGCTACTGCGCTAAGAGCTGATCTTGTTCAATATTAACCACAATTTACTAAGTGAGCCTTCCCCTGGAAGCTTTAAGCCTTCAATAGACTTTATAATTTCAAAATAGTTACATTAGACGGATTCTGCAAGTGCAGTTGTTTTCTAGGTAGGGAGACAGATTTCTGCACCATCTTCCCCAATGACTCACTAATTCTTTTTTTTTTTTTTTTAACATTTATTTATTTTTGAGACAGAGAGAGACAGAGCATGAATGGGGTAGGGTCAGAGAGAGAGGGAGACACAGAATCCGAAACAGGCTCCAGGCTCTGAGCGGTCAGCACAGAGCCTGACACGGGGCCCGAACCCACGGACGGGACCGTGAGATCATGAGCTGAAGTCAGACGCTCAACCGACTGAGCCACCCAGGCGCCCCTCTTTTTTTTTTTTTTAACATTTATTTATTTTTGAGAGACAGAGGGAGACAGAGAATGAGTGGGGGAGGGGCAGAGAGAGGCAGGGTCACAGAATCCAAAGCAGGCTCCAAACTCTGAGCTATCAGCACAGAGCCCAACACGGGCTCGAACTCATGGATCGCAAGATCATGACCCAAGCCAAAGTTGGACGCCCAACCGACTGAACCACCCAGGCGCCCTTTAAGACTAATTCTTACCTAAAAGTCTTTTTTACTGTAAGGATCTTGTTTATCTGCATCCTAATTACTAAACCCTCAAGATTATAAAAATAGCAATCTTTGGTCAGTTTGCCTCTCAGGCATTTTCAAAATTGTAATACTTTCCTTGTAGTATATAGTGTTCTACACTTTGTTTTCATCACATGTATGGTTTTGATTCTTTACAATAACATGGGGGAAGTTGTAAGAGCAAATAGTATTATTACCCTCTTATAGTCAAGAAAATTGAGCCTCAAACTACAGTAAATAGTAATGGATATTCAGTGAGCAATAGAGTAATAAATCAATAATTTCTTATTAAAAACTAGGGTTCTGTCTGCCACCCCAAACTATCTCTCTATAATACCTGAAAGTTTGACCCTGAACAATGAGAACAGTCTGGTGTCTGGAATGTCAAATATCATCACAGCCAAGGCATCCTTGACCTTGGAGACCATCACTTGCTCGCTCTGCCTGTTCTGATTATGAATGACCTCACAGAAGAGTGAGAAGGCAAAAAAGGAAGAGGATGCAGTCTTTCTTGTTCCCTCCAGCAGTTTCTTCCACCTGCTAGAGAGAGAACAAGATAAGTAAGAAGTTGGGAAACTCCATCTAAGCAAGTTTCTCATGGCCACTGAACAATTCTTGCTTTTACCTGCAATTACAAGAATGAGCAGATGCCAAACTCATTTGAAGTAACAAAATATATAGCCTCTCTAGGAAGAACCTGATTCCTTCAGCATGTGGACTTAGGATGAATATCCAAATTTCTGTTTCAGACAGTGGATAAGAACAGAGTTAGAATAAGCTAATTTAAATTAATATTAATAAAAATATTAGTTTAAAATATCAAACTATAAAAAGTATAAAATTATAATTAATTAAAATATAAAATTATAACTCAATTTTTGTCATTTAAAAATATGTTGATCCCTCTATTGGTGTTCAATTATTGTATTCCTTGATGGTGCAATGTCATTTTAACAAAACATGGTTGCCTTTTCTGACCACGTGATATTTATTGCCCCCTGGTGGTAGCTTTCCTCAATTCTAGTTTCAGTTTTAAGGGATGAGGAGATAGTGAATTTCAGTGTTTGGCTCATTTGTGTGAGGAGCATGGTCCTGCTGGGTGGGCAAATTGCCTACTTCCAATATCCATGCCAATGCTTCCTTATATTGGCACAAATGGCCAAAGTGAAAATCAGTACTGAAATGGGAGTTGGTGATTCAAATACTGAAAATAAGTATCAATAACACAGATATTTGAATGATAATCAATACAATATGGAAGCGTTTTTAAATCATTTATTACCAAATATTCAGGGTGTGTTCTGGGCACAGCTAAAGCAAGGAGTGCCAGAAACACTGGGTAATTATCTTCAGCCCTCATGGCTGTAGGATAGAGCATCTGGACCATGACTCACTCAGGCAGTTGGCCAATTCCCCAACTGGTGCTAAAAACGACCTGAAATATAGTTTTCTCATCTGTAAAATATGGAGATATAATACTACCTGCCTTATAGGGCTATAAAAACTTGATGTTCTCAATACACGTCAGGGAGGCTATTTCTTACATATGAATGTAGTGTCCAACATACTGCCATACCTTTGGTCAGCAAGGCAGACAGGTAAAACTGGCTTATCTTCCATTTATACCCTCTGGCTAGACTGGGTGTGACTTTCTGGGGCTTCCTCATTCTCTTTTAAGGTTGATTTCTTTTAACCTGATGTTCCCATATAAAAATGTTTGGAGCAGAAAGTGGGAGAGTACAACGTGATTTGGGCTGGTTTCCATTCCTACCCCAAAGTCAAGCATGTATTAGAGAACATTAAAGTTGTGTCTGCCTGAAAAGAACTTGAATACTAATTTGTGATGGAAAATTACAGGAATCCATCAGAAAAGTATTACTATAAAGTATTATCTTCCAGAGGGATGTTGAGAGTGCCTTCATATGGACTTTGCTTACTTTTTCTTTTTTTTTAATTGGGAGACTAAAACAGTAGAAAATTCCCTGAAGTTCCAAACAAATAATTTAAAACCATGGATTACTGTGCTCAAGAGTTTCTTTGCAAACAAACATAATACAAGAAATTCCCCAAATTAAAAAAATTCTTTTAGACATTTACTCTCATGACTTTCATATTTAAATTGAGAATGTATTAAAGAAAAAACCCCTCTAAAAATTAAAATCTACCCACTTCTGTTATGAGAGTTGTTAACATGAATATTAAAATGAGAAAGTGTTTGCAGCTGCTCTGGAAAACAGTGTGGAAGTTCCTCAAAAAATTAAAAATAAATCTACCTTATGACCCAGCAATAGCACTGCGAGGAATTTACCCAAGGGATACAGGAGTGCTGATGCATAGGGACACTTGTACCCCAATGTTTATAGAGCACTTTCAACAATAGCCAAATTATGGAAAGAACCTAAATGTCTATCAAGTGGCGAATGGATAAAGAAGATGTGGTTTATATATGCAATGGAATACTACTTGGCAATGAGAAAGAATGAAATCTGGCCATTTGTAGCAATGTGGATGGAACTGGAGTGTGTTATGCTAAGTGAAGTAAGTCAGGCAGAGGAAGACAGATACCATATGTTTTTACTCATATGTGGATCCTGAGAAACTTAAAAGACCAGGGGGGAGGGAAGGGGATAAAAAAAAAGTTACTGAGAGGGAAGGAGGCATACCATAAGAGACTCTTAAATACTGAGAACAAACTGAGGGTTGATGGGGGGTAGGGGAGAGGGAAAAGTGGGTGATGGGCATTGAAGAGGGCACCTGTTGGGATGAGCACTGGGTGTTGTATGGAAACCAATTTGACAATAAATTATATAAAATAAAATAAAAAGAAAGCGAGAAAGTGTTTTACTCTAAACAGAAGACACGTACAGCATATTAATACCAAGTACAAAATGAAAATATAAACAGTGTGAATGACTTTGTAAATAAATATTACAACATTTATGTATTCAAAGGACTCAGCAGAAAAAAGTTACACACTTGTTCCAATGCTAAGATTTGTGGAGTTGCTTTTACTGAACTGTCTTCAAATCCTGTTCACTTTGAAAATTACACACATTAGTTTATGGTCATGGTTCATATTGAAATCATTTAGGGCATGGTTAGGTTTGTGTGTGACCATTACATAAAGGTGACAATATTTTGAGGGTGACCTTTGTGGGCCAGGGAACGGGATTAAATAGGAAGTTATACAGGGATTGAAGAAGGTTTGTTAGGGAGGCAGAGAAATCAGATGGAATCTGAGATGATCTAAAATCAATCAAGGCATTTAAAAAGATACATAAATATTTCTGTAGCCATAGAGATACCATGAAATCTTTGTGACAAAATATTTTCTCTGCCCTAAGATAATAATGTAAGCAATAGAGCAGGGTAATGACTTTTCAAATAAATGTGTATTTTAACAAAACAGGAAAATGAGAAAAATATTTGATGTTATGCAGAAACTCCAAAGTCCTCTTTAAGAAATATGAAGCAGGGGAGAACAAGTTAAGCTATTAGAGCAAACAGATGGAAGCTTCCCCCTGAGATAATCCTGAGCAGAATCCTCAGCACCTTCCTGGAAAATTTTGAATCCATCCATCTTCTCATTTTTTTTTTTTTGGAAGAGAAATATTTATGAAATGAGTTTGTGTGAAGCTGGCTGCTGTTCAGCTTTTGCAGAAACAAGCTGCTTATCTAATTCTTGTCTGAAGGGCATTTATTTTTAATCGTGGAAATTGTACCAGCTATCCAATGTCTCACCTTCTTAGTGGAGAAAAAAAAGATCTTGAGACAGTCTCCTAAAGACTTTTAATTATACCTCAAGTAATTACATACTTGTATTACCAAATGTGCACTCATGCGCACAATAAAGAGAAAATACATGGAGAAAGATATACAAACACATCTTCATAGAGACAAAAATAATTTCTTAGCACATTCATAATAAAGATATTCTAAGTAGTTCTATGTGAAGAAGAATAAATTTAGGTTTCAAAACCTTATAGTAATTACAAATTTATATGGAAATATAGACTGAAGTAAATTCCTACTATAAAATACAGCCTGGGTGCCAGGGTGGCTCAGTCAGTTGAACATATGGCTCTTGATCCCAGGATTGTGGGATTGAGCCCCACATCTGGCTCCAGGCTGAGCATGGAGCTTGGGATTCTTCCTCTCTCCCTCCACCCCTCTTCCCCACTTGCATGCTCTCTCTCCCTCTAAAATATTTAAAAATAAATAAAATAGGGGCGCCTGGGTAGCTCAGTCAGTTTAAGCATCCCACTTATGGTTTCCACTCTTGTCATGATCTCACAGATCTGGAGCCCTGCGTCAGGCTCTGTGATGACAGTGCAGAGCCTGTCTGGAATCCTTTCTCCCCCTCTCTCTCTGCCCCTTTCCCACTCCTTCTCTCTCTCTCTCTCTCTCTCTCTCTCTCTCTCTCTGTCTCTCTCCCCCCCCCCAAAATCTTAAAAAAATAAAGAAAATGCAGTCTGAAATTCAGTTTCAAAATTCAAGCACCTTGTACTTGAATGACTTTAATGAAGTCATTAAAGAAGAATGACTTTAATGAAGATAAAAATCCTTAGTTCAAACATGCAAAAGATTCCAGTAACTTAAGAACTATAAGTAGGGACCTCATTTTCTGTGCAGGTTTGTACCTTTCTGAAGGCTATCCTTCCAGAGGGTCATGGCCGGTATGCTGGAGATAATTACCCTGAGAATGGTGTTGGGATTATTTGCCCTGAAAGTACCTTCTATCTCATCCTTGAACATTCATTTGCCACTTCTGTGCCCACTCGCCCAGTCTGGTGCCATCTTCCTGTAGGCTGTCCTGCACTTGGCATTTTACTAACTGGAAGTTTCATGTCATATGCCACTTTGGAGATTTCACACATATGCTCACCTCTGAATCATTTACCAAACTATTTCATAAGAATGCCTTAGAGCCTATCCCTGGTGTACCCCACTGTTTAAACCTCTTCATTCAGGGGGAATGGAATGTTAAGTGAACGTTTCAGCTGATGTCCTAGGTATCAGGTACCTAAGTTAATTGTAAACTTATGACTTTTAGAATTACAGCACTCTTACAGTGCTTCCCTCACATCAGGGGTATAAAAGGGTGGTTTTAAGGGGCCTTTGTAAAAGTGATTTTTTTATTTTTTAGAGAGAGAGAGAGAGAGAGTTCTGAAGTGTCAGCTCTACCCCCTTAATCTCAAGTCAAGAGTTAATTTTAAAGTAAATCAGCAAAGTAAACTCTTCTTTTTTTTTTAAATTTTTTTTTTAATGTTTATTTATTTTTGGGACAGAGAGAGACAGAGCATGAACGGGGGAGGGGCAGAGAGAGAGGGAGACACAGAATCGGAAACAGGCTCCAGGCTCTGAGCCATCAGCCCAGAGCCTGACGCGGGGCTCGAACTCACGGACCGCGAGATCGTGACCTGGCTGAAGTCGGACGCTTAACCGACTGCGCCACCCAGGCGCCCCAAAATAAACTCTTCTTATGAAGGGTTAGAAGAAAAGCTAAGTTTCTATAGAGAATCAGGGGAAGGACCAGAACTATTGAATAAACATAAGTGGACAATGAAAGAAAAAAAGTTTTTCTGACTATAAGTTAGTACTTGTTCAATGCACTAATTATACATGCAAGGGCCCATTTATCCTTACCTTTTATTTAGTGCTTTTAGACAGCTGTTTATCCATAAAATTTTTTTCTCTGATGATTTTTGTTTGTGAAATGTTTTTAGTGTGGAATCTTATCAAAGACTGATAAAAACATTACATTTACTGGTGTACTTTCATTAAGATATTTAATTTTGCTCTAAAAGAACCCTAATACATTACTTAGATATGATTATTGGGAGGCTGGTCTTGCAAATTCCCAAGTTAGACCAGGCTTTTGTGGTGCTGTTCTGAAATAACTGAACTCTGGAAATGTCCATTATTGAGTCTTGATTAATTTTAATGAAAGCCATTTATTTAATCTTCCAATTATTATTGAAGACCTGCAAATAGATCAGTAATGAAACAGACTAAAAAATCGCTGCCCTTTGTAGCTTATGTCCTGTCTCCTGGATGTCCTGTCACTGGAAAAGAGGATCTTGGAGAAAGAAATAGGACAAGGAGAAAGAATTTGCATTCTCTTGGCCTTGACCTTTAGGGCCTCAGCTCTGGAAAAGATTAAGGTACTCAAGAAAAACCTCAATGTCGCGGGAGTAAGCCAACCCTACAACATGTGGGCAAGCCAGGGACCTAAGTGAGAGATGTCTAGCAGAGGACTCCTGTGGAGGGGCCTCAGCTGTAGACTCTGAGGATGACTACATCTGGCATAAAGGTTTAAACTCTCAGGGAAGTTCCTTTCTATTACTCACTAAACCACCAGGCAAGTCTTGTCAAGGATTATAGCCTGGTGTTAGATATCATTGTAGAGATTAGAATGAAGGGCCTGGGATCTCTGTGGTGGTGAAGAGGAGGCTTCAGTGGCTGACAGTAATGAACTTTGACTTGCAGAAGAACAGAGCAGCAGTCAGGAATACTTGGGAAGCAGAAATTTGACTTGGGTAAAAATTAGACTTCCTGCTATACCTCTTTTGATTAATACTGGATATGTATGTAGTATTTCTATTATCTTCCTTCTGAAATTTTGTGTTAAAAGGACCTAACATTTCAGATCATCTTAAAAGTAATACAGAACTGAATATATTCCCCAGAAATAGTCCATGTAACTAATTTCCCTGAAGAAACACAGTGGCCTTAAGAGAAGTTTCCAAGTATGAAAAAAGTGAGGAATGCTAAGTTATACAGTGTCCAACCTTCATCTGTTCTTTCTTCCCTCTCAGATATTTGTGAAAATACTGACACATCCTCACATATATTACCATAGAAACAAACACTCCAAACATTTAGTCATATACACTTATGTGAAGTATACCACCCAGGTGATAGGAGTAGGAAGTTCAAAGAACTACCTAAGATATATTATTAATTATCTAGCATTTTCTGTTCACATTATTTAAGTTTGGTGCTTCCACAATGTGGCATGTAGGAGAGACTACACTGGGGGCTGTATAGATAATAAGCACTGCCAATTTGCTAAAGGTGATCCAACACAAAGATATGTTTCATATGAGGTTTATAATCCTATGATTTCAAATACTGTGAAGTTTAAGTTCTACAATAGAGAGGCCTAGACTCCAGACCTCAGCTTTGTTTCTATTGCTCTTATTATAAATCAGATATATGGTTTTGATATAAGAATCTTTCAAAAAGATCCCATATAACTTTGAAACTGGATCAGGCCAACTAATATTATAATGGTCACGAGAACAGTGAAATGTGATCAAAATTTGGAAAAATGTAAGAATGGGCGAAGAGGAATAGTAATCTTTCTCCCTCCCTCCTCGTGGTTGATTAAAAAAATGGCTATAGGGCACCTGGGTGGCTCAGTCAGTTGAGTGTTCAACTTTAGCTCAGCTCATGATCTGGCAGTTCTTGAGTTTGAGACCCGCATATAGCTCACTGCTCTTAGGGCAGAGCCCACTTCGGATCTTCTGTCCACCCCCCCTCTCTGTCCCTCCCCCTCTGGTGCTCGTGCTCTCTCTCTCTCTCTCTCTCTCTCTCTCTCTCTCTCTGTCTCTGTCTCTGTCTCAAAAATAAACATTTAAAACAAAACAAAGCAAAATGGCTATAGTACTTTACATTGAGAGATGGAGTCTGTATCCCTACTCAAAGATCAAGTGGGCAGCGCTTACAATTTACTTTGGACAAGAATGTGATGGAAATGATATTTTGTGAGTTTCAAACCTGGCCTCAAGAACCTGGGAGGCCAGCTTTCTCTTTTCTGCTCTTGAGACTCTTGCCCAGCATAGCCTGAGCATCCTGAGAAACTGTATGGAGCAGAAGGCTTTTCTGTTTGAATCATCTTAGAACAACCAACCCCAGCTGAGCCACCAGCTGACCACAGATACATGAGCAAGCCCAGGGCACTGGTGAAGGCCAGAACCACTAAGCTGAGTCCTGTCCAAATTGCCAAACTGCCATTTAAGTCACAAAGTTTTGGGAGGTAATTTATTAAACAGCAAAAGCTAACATGTAGTTGTATAGTTGGTATCTCCATGAACCACACAGTTATAAAATGTTACAAAGTTGGGGCACCTGGGTGACTCAGTCAGTTAAGTGTCCAACTTGAGCTCAGGTCACTGTCTCACGGTTCATGAGTTTGAGCCCCACATCGGGCTCTGTGCTGACAGCTCAGAGCCTAGAGCCTGCTTCAGATTCGGTGTCTCCCTCTCTTTCTGCCCCTACCCCACTCATGCTCTGTCTCTCACTGTCTCTCAAAAATAAATAAACATTTAAAAAAATTTTTTTAAATGTTACAAAGTAAATACTTCCTTAAAGTAAGATAAAGTTTTATAGAGTCACCTAAGCCACTGCCACTGAAAATGCTCATCTATAGAGAGATAAAGAGCTTGCACCAGAATACAAATCTCTACACTGCTTCCTTCATTAAGAAAACCTTGCTGCAAAAAGGACATCAGCTGAATTCAATAATGTGCATAATGACATATTTGGTTTCCAGTTGCAGTCAGTGAACCATACTTTTGGTAGCAATGAACTAAGGCTTAGAGGTCAATGAATTATTATATAAAGAGCCATATAATAAACATTTTAGGGCCATATAGTTTCTGTCAACTTTGTCATTTTATCAAGGAAACCACCACAGATAATATGTAAAGGAATGGGCATGGCAGCATTCCAATGAAACTATTTGTAAGATAGGCAGCCAGCTAGATTTGGTTTGTGGGCCATAGCATGCTGGCCTCTGAATCCTAGGCCATTTCTGAGGTTCATCTCCTCAAACTTCATTATTAGGTCTGTTTTTTGATTAATGTCAAAAGAATATAGGCAAAGGCCAAAGAAAATTGGAAATCAGAACTACAATGAGGTACCACCTCACACCTGTCAGAATGGCTAAGAATGGTCAAGATTTTCAATAATAATGTACTAAGATTGGCTAACAACTCAGGAGACAACAGATGTTGGCAAGGATGCAAAGAAAGGGGAAACCTTTTGTCCTGTTGGTGGGAATGCAAACTGGTACAACTGCTCTGGAAAACAGTATGGTTTTTCCTCAAAAAATTAAAAATAGAACTACCCTATGACCCAGAAATCGCACTACTAGATATTTATACAAAGGATACAAAATGCTTATCTGAAGGGCACATGCACCCCAATGTTTACAGCAGCGCTATCAACAATAGCCAAGTTGTGGAAAGAGCCCCAAATGTCTGTTGACAGGTGAATGGATAAAGAAGATGTGATACACACACACACACACACACACACACACACACACACACACTGGAATACTACTCAACAGTCAAAAAGAATGAAATCTTGCCATTTGCAACAACATGGATGGAACTGGAATCTATTATGCTAAGCAAAATAAGTCCGAGAAAGACAAATATCATGATTTCACTCATATGAGAAATTTAAGAAACACAACAGAAAAACAAAGGAGAAGGGAAGGAAAAATAAGATAAAAACGAAGAGGGAGGCAAGCCATAGAGACTGTTAAATACAGAGAACAAACTGAGGGGTGGAGAAATGTGCTAAATGGATGATGGGCATTAAGGAGGGTACTTGTTGGGATAAGCACTGGGTGTTAACGTAAATGATGAAATTCTGGGTTCTACTCCTTTAACCAGTACTGCACTGTATGTTAACTAACTTGAATTTAAATAAATAAATTTAAAAATAAATAAATACATAAGAAAATTGGAGATCTCCTTCATTAGAAAGGAAAAGCAAATGCCTGAAATAGTTATTACAGATGTCCAACACAGAGCCACCCAAAAGGATAAAATGAAACATGGAAATATGTACATTATTATTGAAAAATATATGGAAAATAAAGTAAGCAAGTACTGCCAATCAAGGCCCTTGTTGGCTAAATCTTGGGGGAAAAATAAATATTCTAAGAAGCTTTCATTTCAAAGTGTTGACATCTCAGGGATATAGAACTATTCATCAGTAAAGAGGTGGGGTATTCCTTCCTTCATTTTGTCCCTCCCTCTTTTTCTCACTTTCCCTTTCTTTCCTTTTTTTTTTTTCATTTGCTCTTAACACAGAGGAAAGAATTTTTAGGCACAAATAAAAGCAACCAGTATTATATTCTTGAAGAGCAGACTGATAAGAGCAGCTGTTAATTTATGGTTGCCTCATTTGATTCTCCTTCAGTGTGGTTTGGAGACAACACATTTCTGTGCCATTACAGTATTAGACAACATTGTAGACTCATCCTGAGAATAGGCAGGGTGTGTCCTTCTGAGGGAGTATCAGGAAGAGGCACAAAAAAGAGATGTCAACCATTGCCATCCATGTCTCAAAATGCATACTGGGCAGATTTCCAAATTCCTGTTTCTCTATATATATATATATATATATATATATATATATATATATATATGATGAGCTGCTTTGACAAATATATTCCTCCCTTATTAACAACAGCTGCTATCAAAAATAACTAGCATGAAATGAAAATCTGAAGTACTGTGTCCTGTTTGTTTCAATGAAATATGAAATATGAAATCTATTTCTTAAAGATCTCAAGCTCCTTAAGGATGAGACCTTCATTTTAAGGCATAGTGTGGGTTAGCATTTTAAATGGTTTCCTTTATTTAGTGTTTAATATTTATTCTATGTTTTGATTAAGCCACTAAAAATCTCTAGCAGAATGCATGTGTGTGAAGAATAACACATTGGGAATCAAAGTCATTGACAATTCAGCTCAGATTGGCCAAGCAGCTTTGGCAGAAAAGATGGACATGGTGCCATGGCCATCATGGAGGGTTAGGAGAGAATAAACCCAGAGAATGGAGTAACTGAGATCATCTGATGGGGTGTCACAGATAGGGGAGCGAGAACTGGGTAAGCTCGTGAAATTAAGAAGCAATGGGGAAGTTAGAGAAAACTGGAGATAATGGTAGGGGTATAAAAAAGAAGGAGGAGGGGTGCCTGGGTGGCTCAGTCAGTTAAGCATCTGACTTCGGCTCAGGTCATGATCTTGCAGTTCCGTGGGTTTGAGCCCCGTGTCAGACTCTGTGCTGACAGCTCAGAGCCTGAAGCCTGCTCCAGATTCTGTGTCTCCTTCTCTTCCCCTCCCTGGCTCACATTCTCTCTCTCTCAAAAATAAATAAACATTAAAAAAAATTTTTAAAGGAAGGAGGAGCTGTAAAAAGAGAATGGATACATTTTAAATTTTGTTGACTTCCAAAATTTCCCTCAGGCTGGTTCTGGCCAAGAGAGCCAAAAATTACCTCTTATGGTACAGGGAGAAAGGGATTCTACTTATGCCAGAGGAGAGGAAGGCCTCACATCAGGAGTTTCAACATCCTTCATAGCATACGTCTCCAGGCTCATCTTCATTTGCCTTCATAAAGCCTTCCCAGAAGCAGTGTTGTACCCCTTCCTGCTCTATTCTTGACCATAGATTGAGAACTTCCAGGATCTTCTAAGCATCACTTTCTAATCAGAGTGTCACAAATAATACTCATATATATAATCTAAACTTATGGTTCATTTCACTCTGTCCTCTGATGTTTATATTTTCCTGTCTGTGTATGTTCTTCACTGTCTTTCTTTTCTTCTTCCTTTCCCTTACCTTTCTCCTTTTATATCTACTGATTTCTCCTCTTCCTCATCAGTGTTAAGTAACCCTTCAGGTGGAACATGTCAGAGCCAAAAGCTCATGGCAATAACTTTTCACTTTTCTCCTTACTATTGTAGTCAATACTTACCTTTAGTCATTTGTAGCAAATTGCCCCTACAAAATATGGGGAACATAAAATTTTAAAGCTGAGAGGTACTACTTTAGATATAAAAATACCAGACATTCCATTTTCATTCTTAAAGGTGTCATGTGAGTATAAGAAGTCTTAATGGAAATATGGAATCCCAATGACTAATTTATTGATTTATTTACTCACTAAATATTTATTGAGCAACTTCCTTGAAAAATACTCTTCTAAGTGCTGATAATACAAAGATAAGGCATGATCCCTGCCCTGGGGGAGGTTATCATTGAGTAGGGAAGCCTAATGTGTAAATATAAAATTGTAATATAGAATAAGTGCATAGTGGAAGTATGTGTAGACTACTGTTTTGTTAAATGGAGGTAGTCAAGGACTTTGCCAGTCTGGGGCAGAAAAGACTTCCCTGGGGAAGAGATTTTGAGCTGAATGATGAGAAATAGTGGAATTCACAACCAAGGGGGAGGCATGAGCACTGACTCTAGTAAAATTTGCCTTGAGCATGGAGCTTATGTAAAGATTTAGTAGGCGATTTTAGCCTCTGTGGCAGCAGAGCTAAAAATGGAAATATGAGAGGTGTTGAGGAGGTGAAATGACGGGTACATCTTAATAATGTGGAAGAAGAAGATGAAGATGATTCCAAGGTTTCTAAGTATGGAAAGAGTCTTAGATTTGTTTCATCCTACTTTTGACCTAAATTCAGGAATCTCATTCATAGCATTTCCAAATGATGGCTCACTAGCCTCTGTTGGGACCCTTCCAAGCATGGAAGCTGTCTGACTCACAAAGCAACAGCCTGCTTCAATCAGGACAGCTTGGATTTTAGAGAGAGCTTCTTTACATTGACCTGATACCTGCCTGCCCTTAAATTCCACCCGTTGCTCTTGGGGCACCTGGGTGGCTCAGTCTGTTAAGTGGCTGACTTCAGCTCCTTGTCATGATCTCACGGTTCATGAGTTCGAGCCTCGCCTCAGGCTCTGTGCTGAAAGCTTGGAGCCTGGAGCCTGCTTCGGATTCTGTTTCCCTCTGTCTCTGTTACTCCCCGACTTGCACTCTGTCTCTCTCTCAAAAATAAATAAAGATTAAAAAAAATTCCACCCATTGCTCTTAATTCTGCAAAGACTAGGTCTGTTTCCTGAGGTCTAGGTCTGGGCCTCTAGATTCTTAGAACAGCTATTTTATCTCTCTGTGGTCTTCTCCATTCTTCCTCCTTCAAAACATTCCTAAAGCTCTAGGAAAATCCTGACAAAATCTCTATCAGTCATAATGCTGACATTCAAAAAAGCCAGCTTTTCACTTTTTTTCCAGAGGTTGGACTTGGTGCCACAAATGTTTAGTGCCATGACCTTAAAATATGAAACTCTGAGTGGTCATTTGAAGTGGTCTAAATAGTCATTTGAAGTAGCAGTCTTGTTTTATTACATCAGAGCAAAAGAAGATATGACTTTACTGTTAGAATTTCCATCATCCAAAAATAAATGATAACAAATGTGGTATGGATGTGAAAAAAAGAGAACCCTTGCGCGCCTTTTTGGGGATTATAAATTTGTACAGCCACTATGGAAAACAGTATGGAACGTCCTCAAAAAAAAAATAAATAAAATAAAAATAGAACTGCCAAATGATCCAGAAATCCCACTTCTGGGAATAGATTCAAAGAAATGAAAACACTAACTCAAAAAGATATCATGTTTAATATATGGGCAGCCTTATTTATAACAGCCAAAACATGAAAACAACCAAGTATCCACTGATACACGAATGGATAAGAAGCTGTGGTATATAAATACAATTGAATATTATTCGGCCATAAAAAATGAGAAAAATCCTTCCATTTGCAGGAACATGGATGGACCTTGAGGATAGTATGCTGAATAAAATAAGTCAGGCAGAGAAAGAAAAATACTGTATGATCTCATTTATATGTGGAATCAAAACAAAAACAAAAAAACTCATAGAAAAAAGAGATAAATTTGTGGTTGGGGGGGATTGGAGAAAGGTGGTTGAAAAGCACAAGTATCCAGTTATAAGATAAATCCATACTAGGGATGTAATGTACAATATGATGACCATAGTTCACACTGCTGTATGATATAGAGGAAAGTCAGGAGAGTAGATCCTAAGAGTTCTCATCATAAGGAATTTTTTTTTTTAGTTTTTTTTTTGTATCTATATGAGATGATGGATGTTAATTAAACCTATTGTAATCATTTCACAATATATGTAAATCAAACCATCATACTGTACAACTTAAACTTACACAACAGTATATGTTAATTATTTCTCAATAAAACTAGATAAAAGTTATGGCTTGATTCAATAAAGTCGACATTTTAGACTAAAAGAATAAAATAATATTTTAGTTTAAAGTGATATTTAAGATGATCTTATCCAAGTCCATTTTATAGACCAGGCAACATATCACTACATGATGATGAGTAGTAAAATTATTTGCTAATACCATTAGAAGAATAGTTGATGGGTGACTAGCCATTCCTATATTACCAGATTAACACCAAATAGATTATTTTCTCTTTTTAACTTTATTTGATTCCAGTGTAGTCAACATGCCCTGTTACAGTAGTTCAGGTGTACAATATAGTGATTCAACAATCCCACACATCACCCAGTGCTCAACATGACAAGTGCACCCCTTAATCTCCATCTCCTATTTCACCCATCTTCCCACCCACCTCCCCTCTGGTAACTACCAGTTTGTTATCTATAGTTAAGAGTCTGTTTCTTGGTTTGTCTCCCTCTCTCTCTCCCTTTTTTTCCCCTTTGCTCATTTGGTTTCTTTAAGTCCACATATGAGTGAAACCAGATGTATTTGTCTTTCTCTGACATTTCATTTAGCATTACACTCTAGCTCCATCCATATAATTGCAAATGGCAAGATTTCATTCTTTTTTATGGCTGAGAGATATTTCACCATATATATATATATATATATATATATATATATATATCCATCATCTGTCAATGGACACTTAGCTATTTCCATAATTTGGCTATTATAAATAATGCTGCTATAAACATTGGGGTGCATATATCCCTTTGAATTAGTGTTTTTGTATTTTTTGGATAAATACTCAGTAGTGTGATACTGAGCCATAGGGTAGTTCTATTTTAAACTTTTTGAGGAGGGGCGCCTGGGTGGCGCAGTCGGTTAAGCATCGGACTTCAGCCAGGTCACGATCTCGCGGTCCGTGAGTTCGAGCCCCACGTCAGGCTCTGGGCTGATGACTCAGAGCCTGGAGCCTGTTTCCGATTCTGTGTCTCCCTCTCTCTCTGCCCCTCCCCCGTTCATGCTTTGTCTCTCTCTATCCCAAAAAAAATAAATAAACGTTGAAAAAAAAAATAAACTTTTTGAGGAACCTCCATATTGTTTTCCATACTGGCTGCAACAGTTTGCATTCCCACTAATAGTGCACAAGGGTTCCTTTTTCTCCATGTCCTTGCCAACACTTGTTGTTTCTTGAGTTTTTTATTTTAGCCATTCTGACAGATGTGAGGTGATATCTCATTGCAGTTTTACTTTGCATTTCTCTGATAATGAGTGGTATTGAACATCTTTTCATATGTTTGTTGACCATCTGTATATCTTCTTTGGAGAAATGTCTGTTCATGCCTTCTGCCCATTTTTTATTAGATTATTTGGTTATTTGGGGTGTTGAATTGTATCAGTTCTTTATATATTTTGGATACTAACCCTTTCTTGCTTATTCATTTGCAAATATCTTCTCTCATTCAGTGGGTTGCCTTTTAGTTTTGTTGGTAGCTTCCTTCACTGTGCAGAAACATTTTATTTTAATATAGCCCTAATGGTTTATTTTGCTTTTATTTCCTTTGCTTCAGGAGACATACCTAGAAAAATGTTGCTATGGCCAAAGTCAGAGAAATTACTGCCTGTGCTTTTTTCTAGGAATTTTGTGGATTGGGTCTCACATTTAGGCCCTTAATTTGTTTTGAGTTAATTTCTTTGTGTGGTATAAGAAAGTAGTCCAGTTTTATTCTTTTGCATGTACCTGTCCAGTTTTCCCAAAACCACATGTTGAAAAGACTGTCTTTTTCCCATTGCATAATGGGATTTTCTGTTCTATTTCTGTTCTGTTGATCTATGTGTCTGTTTTTGTGCCGGTACCATAGTGTTTTGATTACTACAGCTTTGTAACATAACTTGATTTCTGGAATTGTGATATCTCTAGCTTTGTTTTTCTTTTTCAAGCTTTGCAATTTAAGGTCTTTTGTGGTTCCATACAAATTTTAGGATTGTTTATTCTAACTCTGGAAAAAATACTGTTGGTATTTTTTTAATTTTTTAAAAGTTTATTTATTTATTTTGAGAAAGACAGAAACAGCATGAGTGGCGGAGGAGTAGAGAGAGGGGAAGAGAAAGACTCACAAGCAGGCCCTGTGCTGCCAACCCGGAGCCTGATGTGGGGCTCGGACTCACAAAACTGTGAGATCATGACCTGAGCCAAAACCAAGAGTAAGATGCTTAACTGACTGAGCCACCCAGGTGCCCCCCAAAATACTGTTGGTATTTTGATTAAATCTGTAGATTGCTTTGGTTTGTATAGTAATTTTAACAATATTTATTCTTCCAGTTCATGAGCATGGAATGTCTTTCCATTTCTCTGTGTCATCTTCAATTTCTTTCATCAGTGGTTTATAGTTTTCAGAGTACAGGTTTTTTATCTCTTTGGTTAGGTTTATTCATAGATACTTTATAATTTTTGGTACAATTGTAAATGGGATTGTTTTCTTAATTTCTCTTTCTGCTGCTTCATTATTAGTGTATAGGAATGAAACAGATTTCTGCACATTAATTTTGTATCCTGTGACTTTACTGAATTTATTTATCAATTCCAGTAGTTTTTTGGTGGAGTCTTTAGGGTTTTCTATATGGAACATCATCTTCAAATAGTGAAAGTTACACTTCTTTACCAATTTAGATGCCTTTTATTTCTTTTTGTTGTCTAATTGCTGTGGCAAGGATTTCCAGTACTATGTTGAATGAAAGTGGTGAGAGTGGGGCACCTGGGTGGCTCAGTTGGTTGAACATCTGACTCTTGATTTCAGCTCGGGTCATGACCCCAGGGTCATGGGATCAAGCCCCACCTCAGGCTCCATGCTGAGTGTGGAGCCTGCTTGAGATTCTCTCTCTCTCTCTCTCTCTCTCTCTCTCTCTCTCACTCTGTCTCTCTGTCTCCCTCTGCCACTCTCCCTTGCTCTTGTTCTCTCTCTCTCTAAAATAAAATATCCACCCTCACCAATGTGGGGCATGATCCAATCCACTGAGGGCTCCAATAGAACAGAAAGGGAGAGGAAAGGCAAATTCGTGCTCTGTCTTCTTAAGCTAAGACATTCATCCTCTACTTCCCTTGGACATCTGAATTCCTGGTTTTTGGGCTTTCAGACTCAGACTAACGTATACCATTGGCTTTCCTGGTTCTGCAGCTTACAGATGGCAGACTGTGGGACTTCTCAGCCTCCATAACTGCATGAGTCAATTCCTACAATAAATCTCCTCTTATATATATCTGTATATATCCTATTCGTTCTGTTTCTCTGGAGAACACTGACTAATTCAGTTTCCTTCCCATGAGGAGCCAGATTTGTGCTATGATCTGGGGCAAAGTAGGGGAGGACACCTTTCTCTATCTTACCTTACACTCTTTTATGAGAAGGAGCTGCCTGTGTCTGAATGTCATACTGTACATTCAACAACAGAATACTACATGACTCTGCAAAAAATAATACATAGGTTAGCAAAAAAACTCTTTCAGCTTTAACAGACAGGAATATGAGTGGCTGGACCAGGGATAAATGGCTCAGAACCACCTCTTCCATCGTTACTTCTTTTTGCTGATTTCTATGTGAACATAGAAAGAAATTTTTAAAATAATATGGTGAAAATGGACTAACAATTTGGCACACACTTAACTGTCTATATAAACATATATTTATAATTTTTATATAAATGGAATCATCATATTCTATAAACTTATTTCAGATTAAAGATCTACATATTATTTTTTGCATGGTCATGTAGTATTCTATTGTCAGATGTGTCATAACTTATTCAGTGAGATCCTTTTTTTAAAATTTAATTTAATTAATTAATTTTCAAATTTACATGCAAGTTAGTTAACATATAGTGCAATAATGATTTCAGGAGTAGATTCCAACAATTCATCTTCTATGTATAACACCCAGTGCTCATCCCAACAAGTGTCTTCCTTAATGCCCCTTACCCATTTAGCCCATCCCCCCTCCCACAACTCCTCAAACAACCCTCAGTTTGTTCTCTGTATTTAAGGGTCTCTTATGTTTTGTCCCCCTCCTTGTTTTTATATTATTTTTGCTTCCCTTCCCTTATGTTCATTTGTTTTGTATCTTAAATTCCACATATGAGAGAAGTCATATGATATTTGTCTTTCTCTGACCAATTTTGCTTAGCATAATACCCTCTAGTTCCACTCATGTAGTTGCAAATGGTAAGATCCTTTTTAATGGTCTTCTATTTTGTTTATAGTTGCCTAATATAAGCAATGCTGTTGCAAACATCTTGTACATGCATCTATTAGTTCCTTAGGAGAAATTCTTAGAAAATTTGGTGAATCAATGGCAAATAAATATTATGATTTTAATGGATATAGGAGAGAATTATCTGGAGTTTGTACCAGTGTGGAGGACAGGTTGGGAAGGTCTGAGACCCTCTGTTAGATGTAAATAAGGCTATTTGAAACAAGGCTAGTAAATAAAGCTCATTTTCACTAGATAATATCCATATTACCACTCTTTTATCTTTGCCAGTATAAAAGGCTTAAAACATGATTCTTCATTCTTTCTTTAATTTGAATTTTTTAAAAAAAATTAGTGACATTCCATATTTGTTAATTCTGTAGTTTTCTTGTTCATGTATTTTGCCCATTTAGATGGGGGTGTTCAATTTTTAATTGATTTTCAAGGTATATTTATATATCAAATACTGACAAATGTGTGTCAATATTTAATATATAAACTTACCCCCATAATTTCCTTGCTGATGGTAGGCTGTCTCCAGGAAGCTCTTACTCTCCTTGAGCAGACTTCATTTAGACCATCCTAACCAATTTTTCTTTTTATTGACATATAGTTGACACACCATATTACATTAGTTTCAGATGTACAACATAGTAATTTGACAAGTTTATACATTAAGCAATGCTCACCATAAGTGTAGCCACAACCTGTCACCATACAACACTATTTATATATCATTGACTATATTCCCAATGCTGTATCTTTTATTCCCATGATTTATTTATTCTGTAACTGGAAGCCTGTATCTCCCACTCCCCTTCACCCATTTTTCTCATCCCTCCACTCCTCTCCCCTCTGACAATCTTCAGTTGATTCTTCGTGTTTATGGTTCTATCTCTGATTTTTGTTTGTTTTGAAAAATCATTTTCTTTCTCTGACTTACTGCACTTAACACAATGCCCTGTAGGTCCATCCCTGTTGTCACAAATGGTAATATTTCATTCTTTTTTATGGTCAAGTAATATTCCATTGTATATATTCCACATCTTCTTTATCCATTTTTTTAATCAATGGACACTTGGGTTGCTTCCATGTCTCGGTTATTGTAAATGATGCTGCAATAAGCATAAGATTGCATATATCTTTTATAATTAGTGTTTTCATTTTCTTTGGGTAAATACTCAGTGGTGGAATACTGGATCATAGAGTATTTCTATTTTTAACTTTTTGAGAAATCTCCATACTGTTTTCCACAGTGACTATACCAGTTTGCATTTCCACCAACAGTGCCTGAAGGTTCCTTTTTCTCCACATCATTACCAACATTTGTTATTTCTTGTCTTTTTTATTGTAGCCATTCTGACAGGTGTAGGGTGATAGCTCATTGTGGTTTTGATTTGCATTTCCCACATGAATAGTGATACTGAGTATCTTTTCAAGTATCTGTTTGCCATCTTATGTCTTCTTTGGGAAAATGCCTATTCGGGTCATCTGCTCTTCTTAAATATGTATGTGTGTGCGCGCGCGCGCGTGTGTGTGTGTGTGTGTGTGTGTGTGTGTGTGTTGAGTTGTAAAAGTAAGCCCTTTATATAATTTGGCTATTAACCCTTTATTGGATATAATTATTTTCAAATGTCTTCTCCCATTGGGTGGGTTGTCCTATTGTTTTGCTGATGGTTTCCTTCACTGTGCAAAAGCTTTTTATCTTGGTGTAGTCCTGATAGTTTATTTGGCTTTTGTTTCCCTTGCCTAGGCAGACACAACAGAAAAATATTGTTATGGCCAATATCAAAGAAACTACTGCCTGAGTTTTCTACTAGGAGTTGTATGGTTTCAAGTCTCATGTGTAGATCTTTAATCCATTTTGAATTGATTTCTGTGTGTGGGGTAAGAAAGTGCTCCAGTTTCATTCTCTTGCATATAGCTGTTTAGTTTTCTCAGCAGCGTTTATTGAAGAGACTGTATTTTTTCATTCTTGCCTCATTTATTGTATATTAAATGACCATACAATCACGGTTTTATTTCTGGGGTCTCTATTCTGTTCTGTTGATCTATGTATCTATTTTTGTGCCAGTATCATGTTGTTTTGGTCACCACAGCTTTATAGTATATCTTGAATCTGGAATTGTGATACATCCAGCTTTGTTCTTCTTTCTTAAGATTGCTTTGCTATTTAAGGTCTTATGTGGTTCCATACAAATTTTAGTATTTGTTCTGGTTCTGTGAAATATGCTGTTGGTATTTTGATAGGGATTGCATTGAATCTGTCGATTGCTTTGGATATGGGCATTCTAACAATATTAATTCTTCTAATCCATGAGCATATCTTTACACTTGTGTATGTTGTCTTCAACTTCTGTTTTTAAATTTTATTTATTTACCTATTTATTTTTACTTTCAGAGAAAGAGAGAGAGAGAGAGAGAGAGAGAGAGAGAAAGCACAAGCCAGAGGGAGGGAGAGGGAATCTTAAGCAGTCTCCATGCTCAGCATGGAGCCCAACATGGGGCTCAATCCCATGACCCCAGGATCATGACCTGAGTCAAAATCAAGAATCAAATAGATGTTCAACTGACTGAGCCACTCAGGCTCCCCTTTGATTTCTTTCATCAATGTTTTATAGTTTTCAGAGTACAAACCCTTTATCTTTTTGGCTAAGTTTAATCCTAGGTATTTCATTATTTTTCGTACAACTGTAAATGGAATTGTTTTCTTAATTTCTCTTTCTGCTACTTTGTTATTAGTATACAGAAATGCAACCAATTTCTGCATATTAATTTTGTATCCTGAAACTTTATAAAAGTTACTTACTACTTCTAATAGTTTTTATGTGGAGTCTTTAGGATTTTCTATGTATAGTACCATGTCATCTGCAAATACTGACAGTTTAATTTCTTTCTTATTAATATGGATGCCTTTTTTTTTTCTAGTCTGAGCTGTAGCTAAGACTTCTAGTACTAAGATGAATACAAGTGATGAGAGTGGACATCCTTGTCTTTTCCTGATCTTAGAGAAAAGCTCTCAGTTTTTCACCATTGAGTATGAAGCTGTGGGTTTTTCAAATATGGACTTGATCATGTTAAAATATGTTCCCTCTAATCCCACTTTGTTGAGAGTTTTTAATCATGAATTGATGTTGAATTTTGTCAAATGCTTTTTCTTCATCTAGAAAGATGGTCATATAATTTTTATCCTTTGTTTTGTTAACATGGTGTGTCATGTGTTTGATTTGTGAATATTGAATCATCCTTGCATCCCTGGAATACATTCTATTTGATTGTGGTGAATGATCCTTTTAATGTATTGTTGAATGTGGTTGCTAATATTTTGTTGAGGATTTTCACATCTATGTTTACCAGGGGTATTGATTTGTAGATTTGTGTGTGTGTGTGTGTGTGTGTGTGTGTGTGTGTGTGTGTCTTTGTCTGGTTTTTGTATCAGGGTAATACTGGCCTTATATAATGTATTTAGAAGATTTCCTTCATCAGTCCATCTAGTTCTGGACTTTTGTTTGTTGGCATTTTTTCAATTACTAATTCAATTTTTAATTAGTAATTGGCCTGTTCAGATTTTCTATTTCTTTCTGATTCAGTTTTGAGAGATTGTATGTTTCTAGAAATTTATCCATTTCTTCTGGGTTGTCCAGTTTGTTGGCATAGGCCATCCTTACCAACTTAATAGCCATTTCCATATGTGCCTAAATTTCTTCTGGAATTCCTGCTGGATAGCTATATAATAGGGTATGTCAATAAAATATGTACATAATAAAGTCACATTTGTTTGAAATGAAAATTATGATGTTAGAAATTACATAATCCATAAATTATATATCTCAATGGAAAAGTAAACATTCAAAATAAGCAGAGTATGAGACGTAAGGTAACAACACAATCAATTTAGAAGGCTGGCATACATATATAGAAATTTATTAATCTAAGGCAGGAAGTGTAAAGAATCCTTGGGTGAGATTTTCAAAAAGAAAAAAACCACAATCTGCCTGTTCTCTCCCATTCTAACACTCCTTTGATTGCAGCTGAACTCCCTACCCACTCACATATCATAATGGTTCTTAAACTGGCTGTACCTTGAAATGATCTGGGGAACATTAAAAACTACTCATTCCTGAGCCCTACTCCAGAAGTTCTAAAGTAATTGATTTGTCACTGGGATGTTTTTAAAGCTCCCCAGATGATTCTAATGTGCAGGCAGGGACTAAGCACTGTTCCTAGCTTTGAGTAATTTAAGCCTAGACTGGAGAACTAAAATGACTTCTGGTCCAGAGCACACTGACTTTGCTGGTTCTTACCTCTTTCTTCAATTCCAAAAACTGGACTTCTGCCTTTTTCACAACACAAAATCCTCCATTTTATTCTTTTTTCTTTCTTTCTTTTTTATTTTCTTCCTTTATTTCCTTTCCTTTCCTCTCCCTTTCTTTTTTTCTTTCTGTCTGTCCATCTGTCTATCTGTCTTGCAGAATCCTGCCTCCTTGTGTTTATGGGTATTACTACTACATAATAGTATGGTCTTTTCTGGATTTTCACAAATTACTTATTAGATTGTTTCACACATGTACCTTCTGGGACTACTCTGATACTAAACCCTACTTTGGGTTACCTCCTCTTGCTTTTCACTATACTCTGTACACCATATTCTGCCAATGTACTTATTCATTTGTTTGCAGCTGCATTCTTCCCCATGAAGTTGTGACTCATCCCTAGGGACATGGCCCAGTCCAGACTTTAGTCAGCAATCTCTCTCCTCCTAATGTACAGATTATTTTTCTCTGCTTAATGATGTCATTTTATAAGACTTGTAGTGAATATTGTCAGAGGAATATAGGAGAAACTTCCCAGGCCAGTGGAGGTTATGAAAGGTACCTTTTTAAAAGCTAATTAAGGATTGGGGTGCCTGGGCAGCTCAGTTGGTTGAGTGTCCGACTCTTGATTCTGACTCAGGTCATGATCCCAGGGCTGTAGGAGCAAGTCCTGCGTTAAGCTCCATGCTGAGCATGGAGCCTGCCTAAGATTCTGTCTCTTTCTCCCTCTGCCCTTCTCCCCCACTTGTGCTTACTCTCTCTCTTTCTCTCTAAAATAGCATTTTTAAAAAAAATTGTTAAAAGTAAATTGGCGATTGGAACTTCAGAATGAGGAGCTCTGCAAACCCTCTTCCCAGCAAAACAACTATATAACTAGTGAAAAATATTATAAAAAATCACTTAATATCTCTTGAAATTTTCCTAAGAGCAGAACCTTTAACCTAGGTTTAGCAAGCACAAATTACTGGGGCCTTGTTTACTCCTGCCCGAGCTACCTGAACTACTCCTACAGATGTTCCACATTGGCAAGGGCAAGCTGAGAAGACCAAGGGCTACCGTCCCCACTTCCAGCATCTGCACATATTGCTGGGTGTCATTCTGGGAGAATCAAGTTACTGTCCCTCCTCCCATCTCCTGTGCAATGGTTCTGAGATTCTGTTCAGGGGAAGAGGCAAGCCATAAGGACAAAGGGCCCCACACCTCTGCCTCAGGGGACTGAGTTTATTTGGAACATAATGTGGAAACTTCATGCTTAAAGGTATTGTCCAAAACAAAGAAAATTTTGGTTGGAGAACAATTGAGAGGGTGCTGTTAGCTCCATGACATTGGTATTAATAAGCAAATGCAATAACTATAAATGATACACAAAAATGGGGTGGGGCATGAAGTTATATAGTAGTAATGGCAGCACACCTTTCCATATTTAACTAGAATTTGTTTACTAAAAATATGAAGTAGATTTTAAGAAATATATTACAATCTATAGAATAACCATTAAGAAAATAGCTCAAAAATAGAATTTAAAAAATCATTAAAGGAATTAAAATGTTACATTATAAAAATATCCACTTAATACAAAAGAAATCTGTAAGGAGGAAGAGAAATGTGACATGAAATTTAGGGGAAAAAAACAAAATGGTAGATGTGAATTTAAACATATCTAACATAAAATATATTCATATAGATCATGAATATGAATGAGTCTGTAGAACATTCTACCCAACAACAGAATTTTTTTTCCTTAAGTGCACATGGAACATTTTCTACGATAAACTATATGGTATGCCTTATTTTAGGCTCAATAAATTTAAAAGGATTGAAATAATACGAAGTATGTTCTCCAACCAAAATGGAATGAAATTAAGAATCAATAACAAAGAAATATGGGAGATTCATAAATATGTGGAAACTAAACAACAAAGTCCTAGATAACAAATGGGTCAAGAAAGAAATCACAAGTGTAGTTTGACAACAACAAAAATGAAACTATGAACAAGCATATACCAACAAACCATGAGCAAGCATATGCCAACATCATCACTTAGATGAAATGGACAAATTCCTACAAAGACACAAACTACTGAAACTATCTCAAATAGAAATTGAGAATCTGAGTAGATCTATAACAAGAGACTACATTTGTTATCAAAAAATTTCCACAAGGAAAAGTTCAGAACCAGACAGCTTTGCTGTTGAGTTCCACCAAACATTTATAGAAGAATTAATGCCAGTCCCTTATATACACTTCCAGAAAAGGAAGATGAGGGAATATGGCCCAAATAATTCTATTGAAGCCAGTTTTAGCCTAATACCAAACATAGATGAAAATACTACCTAAAAAGAAAACTGCTTATCAATATGCCTTATGAATATAAACACTAAAGTCCTCAACAAAACACCAGGAAACCAAATCCAGTGACATATAAAAATAATTACACCCCCTGGCCAAATGAGATTTATTTTAGGAATGGTTGGTTTAACATCTGGATATAAATTAGTGTAATACAAGGTAACAATAGAATGAAGGGCAAAAATCAATAATCTCAATAGATGCAGAAAAAGCATTTTATAAAACTAGCATCTTTTAACCTCTCTAGAGGTTCTACACAAAGCAATTAAGCAAGAAAAAGAAATAAAACACATCCAGGTTGGAAAGAAAGAAGTAAAACTATCTCTATTTGCAGATCACATGATCTTAAGTGTAGAAAATCCTATGGAATCCATTAAAAAACTATAAGAATTAGTAAATTTAATAGGTTACATTGTTACATTCCTCCAACAATAATTCCCTGACATGAACTTAGTGTCCAACAATTTAATTCAATACTGACACTAACTACCCAGGGGTAATGCAAACCCCACAAGTTAACAGCTCGCTGCCACAAGACTGCCTCCACTTTAGATACCAAACCCAAGTGGGGGCCTCAGGCAGACTGAAATTTGAGGGTTACCGTGATCCCCACTCAGGTTTGATAATTTGCCGGAACAACTCACAGAACTCAGGAAAGCACTAATAATTACACTTTTATTATAAAGTATATAACTCAGGAACAGACAAATGGAAAAGATGCATTGGACAAAGTATGGAAATGGGGACAGAGAGCTTCCATTCTCTCTCCAGGAGCACCACCTGCCCAGCACATCAATGTTTTTATGAATTCAGAGCCTTCTCCAGATATCATTATTCAAGAATTTTTATTGAGGTTTCATTATGTAGGCATGACTGATTAAATCATTGGCCACATGATTGAACTCAATTGCCAGTGCCTCTCCTATCCCCAGAGATTGGGGGGTGGGGCTGAAAGTTCCAACCTTCTAATTATGTGTGTGGCGAGCTTCTTCCTTGAAACTATCTGAGGGCCCACCGTGAGTCACCTTGTTATCATAAACTCAGATATGATTATGAATAACAAAAGACACTCCTATCACTCAGGAAATTCCAAGAGTTTTTGAGTTCTGTGCCAAGAACCAGGGGCAAAGACCAAATACATATATTTTTATTATATCCACATAAGTAACCCATTAAAAGACATTAGAATTAAACAAGTTTAGTAGAGTTGCAGGATACAAGATTAATATTAAAAAATAAATTTGAGGGGCACCTGGATGGCTCAGTCGGGTAAGCAACTGACTTCGGCTCAGGTCATGATCTCACGGCTCGCGGGTTCGAGCCCCGCATCGGGCTCTGTGCCGACGGCTCGGAGCCTGGAGCCTGCTTCGGATTCTGTGTCTCCCACTCTCTCTCTCTCTGCCCCTGCTCATGTTCTGTCTCTCTCGCTCTCAAAGATAAACAAACATTAAAAAAAATTTTTTTTAATAAATTTGATTTCTATATAGTAACAATAAATAATCTAAAAATGAAATAAAAAAAACAATTCCATTTATAATAGCATCAATAACAATAAAATAGGTATAAATTCAACAAAATTAAGTGCAAGGCTTATATACTGAAAATTGTAAAACTTTGTTGAAAGAAATTAAGAAAAACCTAAACTAAATATACACATTTTATTTTCCTGGGTCATAAAACTTACTGTTAAAGTGGCAGTACTCTTCAAATTATCCACAGATTCAATGCAATCTCTGTCAAAAGCCCAAGTAGAATTTGTGCAGAAATTGACAGGGTCATCCTAAAGTTCATGTGGAAATTCAAGAAAAGCTATAGTAATCAAGACAATGTGGCATAAAGTTAAAAATACAGATCATTGGAACAGAAATGAGAGTCCAGAAATTAATCTTTATATTATGGTTAATTCATTTTTGATGAGAATTCCAAAATAATTCAATGGGAAAAGAATAGCCTTTTCATCAACTGTGCCGGCACAACTAGATATCCACAAATAAAAGAAAGAAGTGGACTCTTACTTCATACCATATATAAAAATTAACTCAAAATTAAAATTAAATTCTTAAACTATAAAACTCTTAGAAGAAAACACAGCAGAAATCTTAGGACCCTTGGATTTGATAATGATTTCTTATAAATGACTCCAAAAGCACAAGAAACAAAAAAACTGGATTTCATCAAAATTAAGATCTTTTGTACATGGAAGGATACTATTAGGAAAATAAAAAGAGGGGCACCTGGGTGGCTCAGTCGGTTGAGTGTTCGACTTCAGCTCAGGTCATGATCTTGCAGTCTGTGAGTTCGAGACCCATGTCAGGCTCTGTGCTGACAGCTCAGAGCCTAGACCCTGCTTCGGATTCTGTGTCTCCCTCTCTCTGCTTCTCCTTGATTCATGCTTGCTCTGTCTCTCTCTCGAAAATGAATAAAGGTCAGGAAAAAAAAAGAAAGAGAGAAAGTAAAAAGACCTACAGAATGGGAGAAAAAGCTTTGCAAATCATATACCTGATAAAGATCTTGTATCCAGAATCTATGAAGAACTCCTAAAATGCAACAATAAGAAGATAAATAATCCAATTTTTTAAATGAACAAAAGATTTCAGCAGACATTTCTCCAAGGAAGATACACAAGTGGCAAATAAGCACATAGAAAGATGTTCAATATCATTAGCCATTGGAAAATGCAAATCAAAACCACAACTAAAATCCTTTAATTATCTTTATGAATATGGTGATATAGGTTTAACTGCGTCCCCCTAAAATTCTATGTAGAAGTCCTAACCCTGGAATATGACCTTATTTGGAAGTAGGGTCAATGTAGATGTAGTTTATTTTTCTATTATTATTTTTAGAGAGAGAGAGTGCACACAAGGAGGAGAGAGGGGCAGAGAGAGAGAGAGAATCTTAAGCCGGCTCCACACTCAGCATGGAGCCCAATGTGGGGCTTGATCCCATGACCCTGGGATCATGACCTGAGCTGAAATCAAGAGTCAGACATTCAATTGACTGAACCACTCAGGCAACCCAGATGTAGTTAGTTTGGATGAGATCATACTGGAACAGGGTGGCCCCCAAATCCAATATGGCCAATGTCCTTATAAAAAGGGGAAATTTATGGGGTACCTAGGTAGCTCAGTTAAACAGCTGACTCTTGGTCTTGGCTCAGGTCTTGATCTTAGGGTCATGAGTTCAAGCCCTGAGTTGGGTTCCATGCTGGGCGTGAAGCCTACTTAAAGTGGGGTAGGGGAGGGAATTTAGACACAGACATGCACACAAATAAAACACTGTGTGAAGATTAGATATATACTATCACTAACCAAGGAACTACCAAAAACTAGAAGAAAGGTCTGAACAGATAATTCCCTAGCATCTTTGAAGGGAGCATGGTTCTGTAGACACCTTGATCTAAAAATTTTAGCCTCCAGAACTATAAGACACTTTCTGTTGTTTTAGCCACTCAGTTTGTGGTAGTCTGTTATAGCAACCCTAGCAAAACATTCCATCTGGGTATAATAAAAACATCAACAATAATAAATGTTGGTGACAACGTGGAACTATTGGAACCCATACATTGGTGATGGGAATGCAAAGTGCAGTCCTTTAGAGAAATAATTTGGCAGTCCCTCAAAATGTTAAACATACAGTTACCATCTGATCTGGCAATTCCTCTGTTAGGTATATACCCAAGAGAACTGAAAACAGGTGTTTAAATAAATACTTGTACTTGAGTGTTCATAGCAGCATTATTCAAAATAGCCAAAAGATGGAAACAACCCAAGTGCCTGTCAAATGATGGATGAGTAAACAAAATGTGGTATATCCATACAGTGAGATGTTATTCAGCCACAGAAATGAAGTATTGATGTATGTTACCACATGGATAAACCTTGAAAATGTCATGCTAAGTGAAAGAAGCCAGTTACAAAAGGCCATGTATATTATGATTCTATTTATATGACAGGCCCAGAATTGGCAAATCTATAGAAACAGAAAGTAGATAGTAGTTGGTGGTAGGGTTGGGGGCATGGGAGAAGTTGCAGAGGAATGGGGTGGGACTTAAGAGTTCCCTTTTGAGATGTTGAAAATGTTGTAAACTTACATTGTGGTGATTATTGAACAATTTTGTGGATACATTAAAAACCATTGAATTATACTTAGTTTTTAAGGATTTTTTTACTGTTTTTTATTTATTTTGAGAAAGTGCATGCATGAGTTAGAGAGGGGCAGAGAGAGGCAGAGAGAGAACCCAAGCAGCCTCCACATGCTGTTGGCACAGAGCCCAATGCAGGGCTTGATCTCACAAACCATGAGATCATGAGTCTGACACTTAACTAACTGAGACACCCAGGCACCCCCATTGAATTCTACTTTAAATGGCTGAATTTTATATGTGAATTATATTTCAATAAAGATATTTTTAAAAAGACCCGGATCCTGAATTATCTACCTGAGCCCCTCCCTGCAATCCTGACCTACAGAAACCAAAAAAGAGTATAAGGTTATGTTGATTTTTTTAAAAAGAAAAGAAAGCTAATTAGAAAACTCCCAAGACATACTACTTATGGGAGGTTTGAATTATGTAGATATATGCATTGGCCAGTGGCAGTCTTTTAAAACAACATTGTCTTGATATTTGGGGAAATGCTATGTGTGTTGGCAAAACACATAATTTGCACTTCAGGCAGGTTTTGTGAGTGCACAATTCTTTAGTTCTTGGAACCCTTCAGAAGCGCTAACAGTATTCAATCTGACTCTGGGCCAGTGCTTTAACTACCTTCTAGTCCTGTGTATGAAGGGGGGCACCCCAGATAACCTCTAAGACCTCCCCTCTTCCCAAATTTTTGGTGTTTAATTCATCACTCTGAGAAATGAGGCAGCAGCAGTAGAGCTGGGGGCACTAGAATCCCCTGAGGAAAACATGTTATAAATGGAGACACAGGGAGGGCACCTGCGTGGCTCAGTTGGTTAAGCATCCAACTCTTGATTTCAGCTCAGGTCATGATCTCACAGTCAGTGAATTCAAGCCCCACCCTGGGCTTTGTGCTGAACTTGTGGAGCCTGCTTGGGATTTTCTTTCTGTCTTTACCCCCCACCTCAAAGTAAATAAATAAACTTAAGTCTTTATGAAAGAAAAAAAGTGGAGATGCTGGGTCCTACCACCAGAAATCCTATTTGCATGGGTGAGCCCTGGAAATCAACATTTTACAGAAGGAAGCCAAACAATTGAGAAACACTGATAAGGTCTGGAAACTAATCACCCACAAGAAATCAGGGGCCCTTTTCTCTCCTGTGCCTGCGAGCTACGAGGTACCTCAGTTGCCATCGGTTACTTCTATCTCTGAAACTCTTTATTTAATATTTTTAAATTAGGTAATATTGGCATTAATTTGCTTCTTTTTATATATGAAAAATATGTAGTGGATGGTTGGGATATTAAAAGATCCTGCTAATTCCTCTTAAGCCCTGTGAATATTGCTACTCAAGAAATAGCTACAATTTTATTTTTCACCTGTGAATGGGAGCCACAGGAGATCAGGGAGGTGATATGTAACATAGGTTTATAGTCTGTTATGTGACACTGCAGTTCTGCTTCCCCTGTACAGAACTTTATGCTCCCTGGGGGAGCACAGCACTTTGAACAGAGATGTCATAGAGAGCGTTAAAAAGAAGTAGGGAGACATACCAGTGATAAGACTTCCATTGGCTGAAATAGCTTTCAGGCCTTAGGGGTAGCTTTGTTCAGATGTCAGAAAAAGGATAAAACCTTTACCAAGAACCACTTACCTACCTTAAACTGAGATTCAGCTTCATCTGAATTGTCCCTCCAATTCAAGGAGAAGGGATTCACATTCCTGTCTACCATTAGACCCTAAACAATAACTCACATGGTGTTTACTATGCTCTGAGCACTGTTCCAAAAGCTACATAAACTCATTTAATCTTCGGCACAGGTCGACAGTTATCTTTATTTTAAACATGAAGAGATTGAGACAAAAAGGCTAACTAAATTACAAAGATTATAAAACTGGGAGACTGGAGAGCAGGATGCGAATCCAGGCAACAAGGCTCTAGAGTCTCTGAGGTGTAAATACTAAACTTCAGCCTTGTTCACCAGAGTTAACTATGCAACAAAATTCAATGTGCTTCCCATTCCTGGATTAGTGGTCTTTAGCAGCAGGATAATATTGTGCAAATTTGTCTTTAAGGAAAAGAGCTTAAGGTTTAACTGGTGAAGCATAATGCTAAGTTTGATCTATTAACTGGAACATTGTTCTCTGAAAAATAATGGGATAACTAAAATTCTGTTAGGAGTGAGTGACTTTAAAGAACTGCTAATAATCAAACATTATCCTCATCATTATGCATCAGGAAACTACCTTTAGTTAAGTATTGATTTTTAGATGAATACGTTTTCACTAACCTGAACACACCAAGTTGGAATTCTACACCCCTCCATCCCTGCTCAGGAGCTCAAGAGCCTTAATTGACCCAATTCCAGAAAGTGAAGCCAATGTGCTAGAATTTTGTTGGCATTGAAATTACTACACACTAATTGTAAGAGACCTTTTTCACCTGGTGCTTTTCATTCAAGGACTTCTAGGAATGAGCAAATTGTCAGACTAAAGATGTAGTCTATCAAAAAAAAGTATATGTTGCTTTTTAATATTTAATTTTTGGATGTACCCAGTCATTCAGCAGGTATTCTTTAAGCACCTACTATGAAGAAAACAATATAATAGCGATTGGGAGGATATGAAGATGAATCTTGTCCCCCAGGAGTTCACTGTCAAGTATGGGAGACAAGATTAAAAACTGCAAAACAAGACGCAAGAGTAGATGATGGTAAAAGTAAAATAACGAGTGACCATGGTTGTTCCAAGGAGAATTAGGTGGGAAAGAAAAGCTTTTAGCTTTTAGTTCAAAAGGACTTGAAAGGACACTGAAGTTAAGGTAGGATTGGGACACATGGAGTTTGGGAGAAAGGCTGAATTCTTTTAACTGAATCTTGGGAGTGGATTGGAAGTTCTAACAGTAAGTGGTTATAGAGCAGGGACTTTGTGTCTTAAATGATCACATATCCTCATGCCAGGCACAAACTGGAATGAGAGAGGGAGAAAGGATGGAAGGAAGGGAGAAGCCAGTCATTCTGATCTCCAGGGAAAGAAGACATAAGTGACAACTGACCTCTGATCACTCTGGTGACCTCACTGGATTACAAGCTCTCAAGTTCTGTACTTCATTCAGGATGGAATAGGGTCACATCTAATGAGTGACCAAAGAATGCATGCAAATGATCAACAAATTATCTTTCCATTGTGAATTGACACTACATCCTCAACTAGGAGAATAGGATCAAATACATGTAGGTGTAAAATTAAACAATAAGATTGTTGAAATGGCAAAACTACTATTATTTTGAAAACATTAAAGTGTTGAGTAATGTTCAAAGGATGAGGTGTTGAAAAAGTAATAACATCACTGATGGAAACAGAAGTATACTTATATTATCTTTAATTAAATATAGCCATGTTCTTTCAAAATGTCTCCCTTTTGCTCTTGTTAGGAGACCATAACATGTCATGTTCACAGATCTGTCCTCGGAATCCAAAAAATCCAACATCCAAATCTAATATGGCCACCCAAAAGACCAAGAATTGCCTCTTACTCTTCCCCCCACATAGCCAAAAGGGCAAAATCTCTAGATTGAAAGCACTGTAGTGGATTAGAACCTCATCTTTTTTCTTTAAGACATCGCTTTAAAAAATTTTTTTTTATTGGAAGTGGTGAGTACTTTCTCTGAAATTCAATGTCAGTCTTCACTAATTTTTTTAATCTACAGAAAACAGTCATTTCTATATTTTCTCACTTTTGCTGCTTGTTTCTGCCAAATGCTTTCTTTTGGCTATATGTGACAAATGTGTCCCCAATCCTCTGTACAGACATTTTACAACTCTCTGCAAGCTGAGACGAGATAAAGTCTTTTAACTTTCCCCTTCCCTTGGCAAAATAGAACCAGCAAAGCATTTTTACACATGCCATTCTGGTCTCAGCATTTCATGTTAGCATGGCAGCAAAGGGAATAAGAGGTTGGCTAATGACAATATGGATTTTTTGGATGGTTTACCACAGATTAGAATACCTTTATACACTGAGCAGCACCCTGGAGGCAATCAGGCATTTAATTGTTGACCTGTGCATTAACCTGCACCTTTTTCTGGGTGAGAAGTTGTCACTTTGCCAGCATGAATACTTACGAATAAAAATGCATGGCCATTTAACTGGTGTGATTTGAGAAACTATGAGATGTTTCCTACAGCCCTTATTTTCCTTGCCCACCTCTTACACTGTCTGAGATTGCATCTTTATAGACTTATTCCTATGAATAACAAGCATCTGGACCAGTCCCCATAAGAGTTATGGCACATTATAATGGTGTCAGTACTCTTTGGCTTGATGTAATACCCCCATTTCGAATCTGAGAGACCACCAAGGAGCTGATACCGATGCAAACGCATGAGGGTTTATTTGCAAGCTCGAGCTTGGGCCCAAGTATACCCGACACAGCGGAGCAGGGACTTGGACCCCTAGGTTAAGAGGTGTAGCAGTTTTATAGGCACCAGTGGCCAATGAGATTGTAACACACACAGAAAGTTGCGTAGTCATGTCAGTCCACACGCAGGTGGCCAATTGAATTACAATTTACCCTATAGTAACTGTTTGAACTAGCCTATCACTCTGGTCAGAATTGGCACGCAAGTTTGGCGGGCAAAAGGCAGGGTTTACATTCTTTGGCGGTTAGGGGTTCCGCATTCCTATATGAGCCGGTTTCCAATAAGGGTGTGCTCAGCGGCTTGACTAGGGTGGGGGAGTGTCTTAAGCAATAAGTAGGTCATGTGGAGGTTATACATGAGATGGTGGGTGTAGCACAAAATGGAGTTAGTCTTGCTCTGCTTGTCCAGGAGTAGGGGATTTTTGTTAAATTCCTTGGGTCCCACATTGACTTTAGCTTATTAGACCTTAGTTCTTCCCTGGTAACTTGCCAAGGTGCTGGCATTTTGGAAATTAGAGTTTTCATGAATGGGTACTTGAGACACTGTCCTTTACTGCAAGTCTGGGTGGGGTACCTTAGAAGATACAAGGGCACTGGGTGACTAGGAAAAGAGGAAGAGAGCCTATAGCAGTTGTATTAGTTTTCTAGGCCTGCCATAAGAAAATATCCACAAACCGGATGGCTTAGAGCAAAAAGATATTAGTGTCACAGTGCTAGAGGGCAGAATTTAAAATCAAGGCATTGGCAAGACCATATAGTCTTCAGAAGGTGCCGGGAGAGCATCTGTTTTAGGCCTGTCTTCTAGCTTCTGGTATTCTCAGGTGTTCCTTGGATTACAGGTGGCTGTCTTCTCCCTGTGTCTCTTCATATTATCTTCCCTTTGTATCTCTGTGTCCAAATTTCCAATTTTTATAAGGACACCAGTCTTATTGGATTAGGGCCCAACCTAATGGCTTCATTTTACTTGATTAGTTCTATAAAACTCCTGTCTTCATAAATTAGGTCACATTTTGAGGTACTAGGGGTTAATATTCCATCATAAGACTCTGGGGGAGGACACAATTCAATCTATAACAGAGGTGTGTGTGTGTGAGAGAGAGAGAGAGAGAGAAAATATGTGTGTGTGTGTGTGTGTGTGTGTGTGTGTGTGTGTTGGGCTGGAGTCTGAGGGAGAAAGTATATAAGGCACTTGAAAATAGAACTTACCTAATTCACATTATGCCCTGGGATGGCCCTGCCTATTTAGTGACTTTGTGCACTAAGAAGTCATGGCTAGTTCAGGTGTAACTCCTAGAATCAAAAAAGTTGGCTGATCAGGAGAATCAGCTAAATTTTATAACTAAAAGAGTCAGGCAACAGTAATGTTCAAAACAAGCAGGAAGTCAGGAATCTGGGCAGGTAAGACAAAGGTGGAGAAACTGGCTTTTAGAAGCCATGACTAGGTAAGAGCTCAGATATCTAAAGAAGCATTTTTTCCTCAACTTTTATTGTTCAGGCATACTGAAAAGTTGAAAGAATTAAACAGGGAACAACCATATACCTAACACCTCAATACTATGATTAACATTTTGGTATATTTATTTTATCACATATCTTTCTATTCATGCCTTTTTATTTTTTGTATCCCTGATGTTTTGATATCTGGGGTCTTGCCTTGCTGATCTGGAGAGCCTGCCCCTCCCAGCACTAGCCAATTCCTAGAGATAGTAAAGTGACTTGCCTTTCATTTGCTAACTAATCAATTAATCCAGAGCCCACTCCCCGACTACCTCCTCTATGGGGCTTTCACTCTCAGGGCCACTATTTCTCTGTTGTAATCACCCCAGGGCCAGGTATCAGGCAATGAGAGAGAGAGAGAGAGAGAGAGCGAGAGAGAGAGAGAGAGAGAGAGAGAGAGAGAGAGAGAGAGAGAGAGCTCTCTACACCTCAGAGCCTGCTGAAATTACTCAAACTAGCCAATCCTAAACCTGTTTGTCCTGCCTTGCCTTGCCTGCCCTGGGAGCCACAATAAAAGCCCTTGCCCACATTTCCCCCTGGCTCTCTGCCTCCTAACCAACCCTGACACTTCTCCATGTGCCCTCTGTGCCCTGGATGTCCCTCCCTCTTGGGAACTGTGAGGAACAATCTTTTTAGTGTCAGCCATTTTCTTGATCTATTGACCTCACTATACCTGAATAATAAAAAACCCCTAAATTTTAGGGGTACCTACCTGGCTGGCTCAATTGGTTAAGTGTCTGACTTTGGCTCAGCTCATGATCTCGCAGTTCGGTTAGTGAATTTGAGCCTCTCCCTGCATCTGGTCTGAGCTCTCAGCATGGAGCCTGCTTGAATTCCTCTGTCCCCCCCTCCCTTGCTCCCACTGTCTCTCTCGAAAATAAACAACAAAAAATCATCTTTATTGAAATATAATTTACCTTTAACAAAATTTGCCAATTTTGAGCATGCAATTTAGTTTTCTAAAAAGACCCAAAAAACAAAAACCCTATTAAAAACTACCACAATCACAATATAGAACACTTATGTAACCTAAAAAAATGCCTTCATTTCCCTTTACAGCCAATCCATTCTCCTCATCTGCCCCTAGAAACCGCTGATCAACTTTCCACCGCTATAGTTTTGCCTTTTCTAGAATTTTCTATAAACTGTATGTGATCTTTTCTGTCTGTCTCTTTTCAATGGGCATAATTACACTTTTGAGATTAATTGATTTTGTTGCTTGTATCAACAATTCACTTCTCTTTATGACTATGTAGTATATCATTGTATGTATATGCCACAACTTATCTATTCATTCACCAGTTAATGAATATTTGGATTGTTTCTAGTCTGGGGCTATTGTAAACAAAGCTACTATGAACATTAAAGTACAGATCTTTGTATGGAGCATATTTTTTCTTTTATCTTGAGTAGATACCTAAGAGTAAGATTTCTAGGTCATGTGTTAAGTGCATGTTTAATCTTGTATGAAATTGTCAAACTGCTTTCCAAAGTAGCATTTTGCATTTCCACAGCAATGTATGAGAGTTCCAAAGACTCTAATTATTGACAGGACTTAGTATTATTTGTCTTTTCAACTTAGGCATTCTGATGCATGTGTAGTGGTGCCTAATTATGGTTTTAATTTACATTTCCCTAATGATTAATGAAGTTGAGCATCTTTTTTATGAACTTACTCGAATATCTTCTTTTGTGAAATCTGCTTATTTTTTTTTTTTTGCCATTTCTTAATTGGGTTGTTTGCCTTTATTAACCTGTGAGTTCTTTAAATATCCTGGATAGAAGTCCTTTATCAGATACATATTTTGCAAATCTTTTTTTCCCAGTGAAGAAGCAGTTCTTAAGTAGGAAATACTTGCATTCAGGGGCGATAAAGGGTCCCAAATCCAGGCAGCTGAGTAATTTAGGGCAACATGTCAACAATGAGAATGCTGAATTGTGAACCTCATTCCAAGACAGAAGTTCTGGCCCAGCCATGGTTCTTTTATATACTTCTGGTTAGGGAAGAACCACTTGCAGTGCATGAATAGCCCAATATACATACTGTGGGGGTGGCTCTGTCTGGCCTACCCACAAGGAGTATAATACCCTTTTATGACATTTGTGGCAGGGCATTTGGGGAGCAAGGAGGAAGAGGAAGTAAGTCAGGAGAGAGAGAGGGGTTAGTAAGAAATTAACATGAACTTGAGCCAAATGGGAATGGTGGCTACAGTATTCATGGAGAAGGTTAGCTTTCCATGAGCAAGTCCTGATAAGAGAGTAGCAAATTCAGACTCATTCTGGGCAAACATTGATAGTTCAGGGAAAAGCTAAATCCAAGGTTAATGGGATGGTAAGATGGGGGTACATATACAGAAGTCTAGAACAGAGAAGATAAGTAATCCATGAGAGCTTGACATCATGGAAGGATGGGGCCTGTGGCAGTCATGACTATGTGATTAGTACTTATATATGACTTGTAAGTTTGATTCTTCTTCCAGAAACATTTAAATAGAAAACTTAGTGAGTTTTGTAGACAGAGCCCTAGTGAATATCTTACTCTGCAGTGTCTTAGGACTGACTTTGTACATATGGAAGTCAGCCAGATCTCCTGGGTGGATCATTAAACTGGAATTCTTTTCTTGGAACACCAGTACCTTACTGTGTGACCTTGACCTAAGGCTAGCCATCAACCTGTCAAGAGGAATGACCCCAGGGATAAGGCCCTGCTGCCTCTACTTAAAGACTGTTCTTCAAAACAAAACAAAACAAAACAAAACAAAACAAAACAAAACAACAATGGATACAAAAAAGAAAAAAAGAATGCAATCATCTCTGGTTTCTACTTGCTTAAAGAGAATGTTATGAGGATTCTAGAGGTAATATCTCTGGAGGACTTTGAGCTCCATCAGTAAAAATCTTGTATACATATAAACCAAAGGAATTCTGGTAGACAAACATGGCAATATTGTATATCAGTCTTTTGTGTCTGTTTTCAGATTCTTTTTTAACTTGGCTTGGGTCCAGAAGTAGGCATGTATAGACAGAATATGCCCAGTATTGGGTTTTTTAACTCAATCCCTTCCTTTAAAATAAGGGCCGGGAGAGACACCTGGGTGGCTTGGTGGGTTAAACGTCCAACTCTTGATTTCGGCTCAGGTAACAATTTCAGTGTGTGAGATCCAGCTCCTAGCTCTGTCCTGACAGCATGAAGCCGCTTTGGATTCACTCCCCGCCCTTGCCCCTCCCCTGCTCACTTGTGCATGCACACATGCATGTGCATGCCGTGCTCTCTGTCTCCCTCTGACCTTCTCTCTCTCTCTCTCTCTCTCTCTCAAAGTAAAGAAATAAACATTAAAAAAAATAATAAGGGCAATGAGTAGATTTTCATCAGGGACCTTAACTGTAGGCCTCCCTCACAATGAGAAGTAAAACTAAGTATAGGTGAGTCCTGTGTGACAAGTATTTTAATGAGAAATTTATACATAACTTGAATTATTGATATCATTCATCTTTCAATGAAATGATTATCAATATTATTTTGAGTGTTATTCCCCTGTTACTTCAAGTTCTATAGGTTTTACATAATTGTAAAGGGCCTAACATTATTATGAAACATTGTAAGATATGATTTTGATTCTAACAGTTTATTCTTGACACTGGCATTTAATTCAGAGAATAAGATCAAGAGGATCTTGATGAGGATCAAGGATCATGAGGATGCTCATGAACTCTCAAGGAGAAAAGATCATTTGGATTTAGTGTCTATGTGTGTATTTTTCTCTAAGTTTTATGAGGTAGTTACATAAAAGGGACTTCTAAAATAGAAAAGGATGATGAAAATGGGCTGAACATTTCAAACAAAGTTCAGTGTGAAATCAGTAGTATATTCAGTAGAGGTGACAGGGAACAAAGATGTGGAGGAAAAAGGAGAAAAGGAAAATCAGCAAGCAGTAAAAATAATGATTGGGGTCAGGCAGTAACAGTAAAATCAAGAAACTTGAATATGATGGAAAAAACCATGGGTAGCTATAAAAGAGGCATTTGAAATAGGAAATGATGTGAGAGGAGAAGATAATTTTAGTACAGTTAAAGGAAGTAGCAGCTATGGGTGCTAAAAGAGAGGATTAATTTTAAATATGTCCCAGAAGTAAGAGAAATATTTTTTAAGGGGTGGGGAAAGAATGATGGAAAAAGCCTAGTTGAGTGTTATATGGCTATTTCAAGCAAGATTCTACGTAGAGTATTATGACCATTTGGGTGCACCGTACTTTTACTGGCACATTGATGAACCAGAGGTCATTCAAGACACCAGGGTGGTGAGAAATGGCAGCTCTCCTCAGATATCTGTAGGTCTGCCATAAGGAAGAAAGATCACATTTGACTTTATATCGTTCAAAAGAAAGAAATAGACCTAAGGAAAGTTAGAGGAAGGCAGATTTTGCTTAATATAATGCTCTAACAATTAGACATGCCCCTATAACAGAATGGGCTATTTGTACAGTAACACTTTCCATCTTTGCGAGTATTCAAGCAGAAAATATGCAATAACCTGACTAACTAATCAAATTGTTTCTTTTACCTTATAAGGTCCTTTTTGTCTGGAGGATCATGTGATTTGCAGACAGTGAACCCAAGGCCTCGTAGCCCTGATGCTGCACTTTGC
The DNA here is from genome assembly GCF_014898765.1 of Herpailurus yagouaroundi. Taxonomy (NCBI): domain Eukaryota; kingdom Metazoa; phylum Chordata; class Mammalia; order Carnivora; family Felidae; genus Herpailurus; species Herpailurus yagouaroundi. Next base: position 70,434,473 of record NW_024412395.1, on the reverse strand, counting down.
TCTTTTACAAGAGTTGCTGCTTTCCCAACACCCCCACCTGCCAGGAGGAGAGGAAGCCAGAGGTACTTGCTATGACCATCCTTTTGGCACATCTGTTGCTGGTACATTGAGTGTCAGCTACTGCTTTTTTTTACTTCTCTTTATTATTAATTCTGGGCCCCCAAGCAAAAGTTTTTGAAGGCCTTTCCCCTCCTTGTTAATTATAACATGGTATCAGTCAGAGTCCAAGCAGAAAACAGATGAGCATTCAAACAGAGTAATTTGAGGAGAATTCAATAAAGAAACTGTTCACAAAGGTGTGGACACTATTTACAGAAACCAACAAGGGATGGCACCATCCCCAGGACTTGTGATAGGGAGAGGCATTACTACTGCAGGCCTGAAGATGGAGAATATGGAGCTATTTCCACACCCTGGAGAGGGTGGTTGTACGGAGAGGACTGCCTGAAAGGTGAGTTTGCAGCCAACACACAGCAAGAGGGCCAGGGAAAGAAATAACCCAGCCTCACTTTTCTTCTGCTGGTGCCTCTCACTGCCAAACCTGACCATGAGCTGGGCATGAAGGGAGCCAGCTGACATCTGTATGGGTCAGCCTCCTGGGGCACAGAGCAGGACAGAACTGAGAAAAGAAGGAGTCTGGAGAGGCTAATGGAAGAAACCACAGAAAGCAAATTCCTCCCTAAGGTACAGCTGGCGCTTAAGCAGTTTCTGTACTGTTAGGAATGCGGCAACGTATCTTGGAAGAACTTAATTAAGGCCTCCACCCTCTGCTAGCCACCCTGAGGTCGTGCCTGTCAGAATTACAGTTTTCTGCAAAGTTTTTCCTGATGGTCAGTGTTTAGTCCCCTCCACCTTCAAGGAAAGGACACATGGTAATTTTATTTAAAAAAAGACATGTAGAAGTCCTTCCTTTTAGTCAGATGCTAGAGTTTCCCCACTTTAGAGCAAAGGAGAAACATATAGACAGAAAGGCAGTTTCACTCTGAAGTAATTGAAGCTTAAGCTTTGGGGTCCCTTGCTTGGACCTCTGTGAATGTTGGGAGTTTCTGGGGTTGGTAGAATGTTCTAAGTGAGGGAAGGAAGCCAGATTGCACTTCTATGTAAACATTTCTAGTAAATTGCCCAGAGAAGTGTCACAAGGAAGAGATCTGGCCTTCCAAAGCTCCAAAGTTCCAAGGTAATTTGTCATGAATCCTTTTCTTATCCTTAATAAATATTCATTTTTTTGTACCCAACTTTGTATTTGTATTTTGTATTTTATGTTTTTTTTCTTAAGAAGAATCAACCAAGTAATATAAGCTTTAGCCCTCACAAAACCTGGATCCACCCTAACTATGTGGAATTTTCATTATATTCAAAACTAGGTCAGCAGTCTGTTTATAATGCAGGAGAGTGGATGGCTTTGGTATGGAGAGTCACAGGGATTTTGTATGTTTACAATGGAAAGTTTATGCATGAGAGAGAGAGTGAGCACGTATGTAGGTTTTATCTGTGAATAAAAGAATGGCTCCTATCTACTAGCAAACAGGCATCAAGGAATCAAAGTTTACTATTCTTCGCCACCTTTTGGCTGCTGTTCCATTTCTCTCCTCCACATAAGTGTTCCTTGAACACATGCTTTATACAAGGTGTATCCACCTCGGAGTCTTGGCTGGCTCAGTCAGTGGAACATGTTACTCTTAATCTCAGGGTTGTGAGTTCAAGCCCCATGTTGGTTATAGAGTTTACTTTAAAAAAATTGAGAATAAAAAATTATGTGTCCAACTCTCAACTACATCTATGGCTTTGACTCTCTTTAATCAACTTTGTTCCCCTTCCTTCTGTATCCCTCTCATCCCTAGAAGCTGCCCCTCAACTCGGATATTAACAGCAACTTTATGGAAAAGTCAAAGGACAATTTCCAATATTGTCATTTCAATTTCTGACTTGTTGCCTCACCAGTGCACCAGTTCTCCCTTCAGTCGTGACTAACATGACTTCTTTAAAAGCTTGGCCACTGAACTCTGGCTTCTGTGGGATCATTTGCTTTGAGGATTCTATTTTACCATTTTCTGTATCTATTAGAGTTCCTTAGTCTTTTTTCTCCTGGGTGTAATCTAGGCTAGGAATCACTGCCCTCCTATTCAATTAGGCTCTGCCCGTACTGAGATCACACATATTTCTCTTCAATCATTTCTCCTCAGTTTTCATGCCAACCTCTTTGGCTGCTTCTTTCTTTTTTTGCCTCTTTCCAATCCATTTATTTGTTAAGTCCATACAATGGGATCTTCTTTTATCCTGAGTACTGGTATAAGCTCTTGGGTAGGCTCTCCCCTCCAGATCTAATCTTCTATAACCACTTATCAGAGTAACAGTGGACATCTCAAACCACTCATCTAACCTCACTCCACTCCCTAAGACTCTGTAGTGGCCTTCAATAATCCCTTAAAGCATATCCAAACTGTTTTCCAGGAGTCACATCACTTCCTTATTTAAGATTCAGTTGCTTATGGGACACCTGGGTGGTTCAGTTGGTTAAGCATACAACTCTAGATTTTGGCTTAGGTCATGATCTTGTGGTTGTGATATCTGGCTCCACACCATGGGGCCTGCTTAAGACTCTCTTTCTCCCTCACCCTTGGCCCCTCCCTTGCACATATTCCCTCTCTCTCTCTCTCTAAAAAAAGAGAAAAAGAAGATTCACTTGCTCAAATCTCCTTTTGTCTAATTCTATCCCTACTTTTTCTAAAACTACATGATACATATATAGTGACTCCTCCTTCTGCTACTTACTATGTGCCAGACTCCATGCTATGTACTTAATTTGACCTAAGTAGGTTGCCCAAAGTTATAGACTTAATAAGGGTCTTAGTGGTGTTTGAATTAGGTGTCTCTGTTCATACTCTCAACCACTGTCCCAATGTTCTCAGGGTATGGGTCATTGACCACCTGCATCAGGGTCTCATGGAGTGTCATTTAAAGTGCAGATTCCCGGGTCCCACCCCTTAACTATGTAAATGATGAAAAGGAATCAGTTATATAAAGATCTAATGAAGGAATCTTCTAGGCAGAGAGAACAGCAAACGCTGAGAAGGGCAATAAGCAAGGATCAGAATAAAGGCTAGTAAAGCTGGAGGACAATGAGACCAGAGAGGTAGAAGGGGTCAGCTCCTGAGGATCTGGAAGCTTTGGATATTCGTTTAGTTAGACAGGAATCTCTAGGACAGTTGTAAACAGATGAATAAGCTCCGCCTTATATTTTAACAGATGGCAGCTGCCCACTAAAGAGTTGTAGGATGGTGGAGTTGTTTCAAGGAAGCAGCTCCCAGCCAGGGCATCTTCCTTTCATCAAGAGAGACCATCGATGAATTCTTGCAATTGGAAAGTGAGCAGGAGTGATTGATGTGTCACTCTTGGGCACAAGTATCAGAGAAATAGATGTACCTGCTTCACTTTTTCTTCCTCTTTGACCAGCCAGATGGATGTTAACTTCATATTGAAGATAAGTAGGCTTTGCCCTATCCTAGCGTGGCCCTGACAAAAAAAAAAACAAAACAAAACAAAACAAAAAAAAACCTATATGGGACTATTAGGCAAATGAGAAGTAGAATCCACATTACTCAAATATGGGGGTTTCTTTGTTATAGTAGTTACTGCTCCCTCAAATGATACAAATCATATGACTTATGCTTTGCTGAGATTATGTTGGCTACTGGGTGGATGATAGTCTGGGGGTGGGAGGAGATGGCAGCAAGGGTGGGAGCAGGGAGACCAGTTAGGTGGTTCTAGTGGGACTGATGGTGACTTAGATTAGGTTGGTGGCACTGGAGTGATATGAAGTGGAGATACTAGATATACTCTGGAAGAATTTTTTTTTAGATATATATTTATTTTTGACAGAGCATGAGTGGGGAGCAGCAGAGAGAGAGGGGGACAGAGAATCTGAAGCGGGCTCTGTGCTGACAGCAGAGAGCCCAGTGCAGGGCTCGAACTCATGATCCATGAGATCATGACCTGAGCCAAAATCAGATGCTTAACTGACTGAGCCACCTGGGCGACCCTGGAAGAAATTTTGTGTGTGTGTGAAACTAGCAAGGTGTATGAGTGCATTGGATGTTGGGTGTGACAAAAGAAAGGAACAAGAAAGGGTGTGAAAAGAAAGGAACCAAGGACTGCAAGGGGTTTGGCTTGAACTCACTGAAAAAAATAGAGATGCCATTTTCTGAGATGGAGACCAGAACTCTCAAAATCCTCCCTTGATTGCAGTTCTCCCAGTTAGCTCCATTTGTCCTGAACGATCTCTTAGCTGTGGCCCTTAGACCACATTATTCATCACCTGTGGCCTGATCCACATGCTACAGATCTTATGTGTACTTCACACATTAACGCTCAGGAAAAAACTTGACCTACACTCTCTCAGCCTGAACATCTGATAAAGTGAAACTCAAAAACATGAAAGTGGCAGTTTTAACCTCATATGGATTTAAGTTGTCTTTCTCATTCTTTTTTTTTTTTTTTCTCATTCTTACCAAGCTAGAGGAAAGATAGAGAAGAACTGTGTATTTTATGTCTGCAATTAAGAAGTAAAGGTGATGATGTTAATCACAAATGTCTGTAGTTCTGGGATAACCTTGATTTGGAGTATGGTTACAACATACTTTATAACCACATAGCTCTGGTGAGATTTATGTTTATTGATCCTTTCCTCTCTGTGTCCTCTGAATGTGGGTGCACTCAGGGTCACAGTGTCTCCAGGTCAGGGTTCTGTAAATGCCCTAGGGGTTGGAGATGAACCAGCTCTGTCAGGCTAGAGCGGTCAGCCAATGATGGCTCTCCCCTGGGCTCTCAAGAGAGGTGGCTACTTCCTTTTGAACATGGTCATGGTAATAGCTGTAATGTCTACTTGGGGCAAGTAAAAGAGAACCCCCAGAAAGATTAGGTAGCTGGAGTTGGACTCAAGAAATAGGCTTTGCTTATGAATATGCATTATGGTTCAGGGGAAGTACTCCAGTTTTTTTCCTTCACTTCCAACTGAACTGTCACTGTTAGCATTTGAGTTTTCTGTGACTGTCACTGCCATCCATAAGCATGCCCAAGTGGAACTAAGCCAAGTCCCCAACTGTGAGATGTCTCTTCAGTCTTAGGGGAGAAAGGGACAGAGGGTGAAGGGAGAAGGTGCAGAAAGGGGAAACTCATTATATATCCCTTGGAAAACTATTCCTTCTGATCTGTCACTTCCTACTCTTCCACCCATGCCTTCACACACACTCTATAATTCTCCATCTGTTTCCAGCCAGTCACTGGGAATTGAATATGAGTGACTTCTGCAACCAAGAGAAATGAGCAGTAGTGATGACTCTATACTTCTGTTCACTCATTCATTCATTCATTCATTCCTGGTGTCTAATCCAAAGATGAAAAAAACATAGCCCTTGTCCTCAAGGAGCTCTATTTGTGAAAATAATAATATAAGTTACTGTGGTAACAGAAGTGTGAGAACAAAGTACTCTGGATGCAACAAAGAGGACCAGTTAGTCATGCAGGTCTGTGTGTTTATGTCTGTGTGTATGCAGGTAAACTGTGACAAAAGGCAGGCTTTACAGAGAACATGCTATCAGAGGAATCTCAAAAGATGGGTAAGATTTCATCATTCAGGGAAGGGAAAGGGCTGAGGAGAGAAAAGACAGGAAACAGAATGTGAAAAGACATTATATTCTATTGATATCTAGGAATTATGTCCTGAGGATATTCTTGGCTGAATAAATCAGTATGTGTCATCATACCATAATATAATGATTTACCAATAGCAGCAATGGCCTATATTTTAACCATGGAATCTCTCATTGGTGTCATTAGTGATGTGAGCTGGAAACCTGAGCGTATTCTATCATAAAGTTATTTGTAACATAAGGGAGTGTTTACACTGTTTTATCTGCTTTAGTTTCATTTTCAACCTAGAATTTAAATGTTTTTATTTATTTTTGAGAGAGAGAGAAAGACAGAGCATGAGCAGGGGAGAGGCAGAGAGAGAGAGAGAGAGAGAGAGAGAGAGAGGGAGGGAGGGAGGGAGAGAGGGAGGGAGACACAGAATCTGAAGCAGGCTCCAGGTTCTGAGCTGTCAACACAGAGCCCGATGTGGGGCTTGAACTCGTGAACTGCGAGCTCATGACCTGAGCCGAAGTCAGAAGCTCAACCGACCGAGCCACCCAGGTGCCCCAAGAGTGAATTTGACTCTTTTTTTTTAATATATGAAATTTATTGTCAAATTGGTTTCCATACAACACCCAGTGCTCATCCCAAAAGGTGCCCTCTTCAATGCCCATCACCTACCCTTCCCTCCCTTCCACCCCCCATCAACCCTCAGTTTGTTCTCAGTTTTTAAGAGTCTCTTATGCTTTGGCTCTCTCCCGCTCTAACCTCATTTTTTTTCCTTCCCCTCCCCCATGGGTTTCTGTTTAGTTTCTCAGGATCCACATAAGAGTGAAAACATATGGTATCTGTCTTTCTCTGTATGGTTTATTTCACTTAGCATAACACTCTCCAGTTCCATCCACGTTGCTACAAAGGGCCATATTTCATTCTTTCTCATTGCCACGTAGTACTCCATTGTGTATATAAACCACAATTTCTTTATCCATTCATCAGTTGATGGACACTTAGGCTTTTTCCACAATTTGGCTACTGTTGAGAGTGCTGCTATAAGTGCCCCTATGCATCAGCCCTCCTGTATCCCTTGGGTAAATTCCTAGCAGTGCTACTGCTGGGTCATAGGGTAGGTCTATTTTTAATATTTTGAGGAACCTCCACACTGTTTTCCAGAGTTCAACCTAGAATTTAATGTGCACCATTTAGTAGGTGTAATGTGGTTGATTTGCTACAAATGAAAAGTTGAATGAATTGATGGTAGATAATCTACACAAAACTCAGATTAAACCATTTGAATCTCCCACTAGATGGCATAGGAAGAACCTAGAATAACAATACCTAATTCTCATGCTAGAGTCAATAAAAAGAAGTTTCTGTTTCTATGGTTGAATGATTCTGAGTATTTTCTATTAAAAGCAAATACTCTATAAGTAATATCTTTGTAATTATGTTTCTTCTTTAATAATGATTTATTTCTAAGCAGTAATAAATATATGTGGTTTAAAATTGATAGTAAATAGGAGAATATGATGAAAGTTTATTAAACTCTTTTTAAAATAGATTAAAACCATTCTTTTTTCATCAAGCTGTTTTTTTATTCATTTTTAATTTTTCCAGGCTAGCATTTTTCCATATGGGCTCTTGGAGAGCCAAAGTCAGGGTTTGTCTTAGTGATATCACTCTCAGAGATTCCTGACTTGGGGAAGAAAATAAAAGTTAATAACTCTGTATTATTATGACCCTAGTAGACTGTCATCTACCACTTACAGATTTTATAGAGCAATCAAAAGTGAAGCAATCCATATTTACTGATTAGGAGTAAGAGGGAAATATCACATGACCTGTGTAAGTAAGTCCACATTACTTTAAGAACACTAACAAGTATTACTCAAGGTAAAAAGAAATCCTACTTACTTCTCTATCACTTGACCTTTAATTACAGAACCTGTCTAATACCCATATAATTATTCAAAACATTGAATCCCAATGAATTTCTTCTTCATGTGAACCTCACACAGCCCTAGTCTAACTCTATTTTAAGAATGTTGACGGAATGTGAATTTTGATAAGCAGCCATAAGTAAATGATGAGGAGCCAGAGCTATATTATAAAAATTCAGCTAGTCTTTTCTGGGTACACCAGGTCTCAAACTTCCCCAAATCCCTAGTTCTGAGTTACCTGGAGTAGAGCTTCATTGGGTAGGCACCAATGCTTGGAAAGACTGCTTGATCATGAATACAGAGCCAAGTAAATATGTCTTCCAAATAAACGCAGCTCTTTGATATAACTGGTACTATGGCGCCACAAGGATTCCATTCAACAGGTATTTATTGAATGACTTCTCTGGGCCACACTCTATGCTGGGCCCTGAGCTAGCTTAAACAATCTGACTCTAATATTGGGGCAGCAGGTAAGGAGGCAGGAATAGTATCACTTTCAATAATGGTCTTTTACTGCAACAGGGGTCTCATAAATCATGGTTGTTTGCAGCATTAGAATCAAAAGGACACTTAACTTGAACCACAGTGCCCCCTGGTAACCATAACTGATATTCCACCTAGCTAATAAGAGTTCTCACTGAATATAGAAGTACTGCTCAATTCTATTTCAATAAGTACAACAAGCAGGAACAGAAAACCATTGGGGCAATGCTCCCAATGCAGGATTTTTTTTCTATACTGTATAACCCTTCAATGCCTCTCATCAGAATCTCCTGAATCACTTGTTTTAATGAACATTCTGGAGCCCTACTATAGGTCACTGAATCACATCTCGATTGTTTGACCAGGAGGCTAGAGCAAAAACCATGAATGGACCAGTTCCCAAGCACACAGGAGACCACCATGGACACTCTATGAATCAAAAGGGTGGTGTGGGGGCCTGGAGATGTGACGAGTTCCTAAGCACAACTATGGTCCAGAGATGTTACAGTTTGGGCCTTGACATTAATGTGATGTCATTTCCTGTTGCTTATCTTAAGTAAGGACCAGCTTACAAATGTCCTCTTCTGGGGAAAACAGCAAAGAATTAATTGACTGAAGGCACCAAGTATGGATTCTGCTTATATAACTTACTTACCAGAAATTATTTATCTGGAATGCATCATTTCATTACTGAGTTTTAATACCAGCAAAAATCATGTGACTTCACCTGACACCTGGGACTAGTCTTCCCTAATTCATTAATGCATAGAACTACCAGAAATCAAAATGCAGAGGAGCACTAACATGGAGTCCCCACATGTTTGGGTAAATGTTGTTGCTTTGAAGCAGAATTAAATTTGGGAAACTCATAGAAAAATCAGAAATTGATTTTTTAAAAAATTTGTTTGGTGATATGTATATATGCACTGTACATGTATCTGTGTAAAGGTCATAGGTTCTAAAACAAGTCCAGCATTGTACTGGGAGTTTAACTTTTATTCCCTAATTTTCACAACAGTCCTGCTGATGGAAATTATTGTGTTCCATGATTATACAGTGTAGGAACCCAAAGCTTAAGTAACTTGCCCAAGGTGACATAACATAGCAAATAAAGAGCTTGAACCCTCCAAAATCCATGACATTTCCATCATTCCATGCTTATAAAGAAACATGGAAAGAAATTAATGCATAAAAGAAAGATATTAAATGCTAAAACTTTCATGACAATTTTTTTTCCTTTGCAATATCAGAAATATCCAGTAGGCTGTACTCCTGAATCAGTTTTCTAATTGAAACCCAAAGCCATTAAACTGATTTTTCTTAGAGCTTCAGGTGGTTTTTTTGATGTATTACTTTAAATGGAATCTACAATAATAATTTGTAAATTTCTATATGCACCTGAAAGTGAAAAGAAAATATTATTTTGTATGCATTCGTTTTAGGTCCTTAACTGCTTTTTTTTATATATTAAAATAGCACCCTATTAAAATTGTTTGTGAAATTTATTGATGCTTCCCAGCTAGGGACAGAACTTTATTTTATTCCATCATTGTGAAAGCCATGCTATTTTATCACGGGCTACCACACAGCTTAGCCTGATTTACAGAAGTGTGATGAGTTTATCAGCATGTCTCCAGGCACAGTTATTTTAGAATCATCAAAGACAGTGCTTCACAAAGTATGGTATTTTTTTACACAAAATTTTGTGGTATTTTTTTACAAATATCCCAGTGACTCTTAGACACATATAAGTTTGAGGACCACGCTGATCCATGTGGTGTTATTTGAGGGGACTAGGAAGGATCTTGCTCTTAATATTTTATCTACTGCTTGACCAAAAATCAATTAATTTTATAGAATAAAGTAAGGATGTCTCCATTAGATTCCAAGTTCATTGAGCCATAAATATTTTAGACTGAGTTTTTTTATTAACTAGGTACTTCACCTTTGTAGGAGAACTAGGAAAGGGGACAATTAAACAGGAATGATGTTTGAGGAGAGACTACAAAAGCCTAATTTGAATGCTTCGCTTCTGAGATATGATATATGGACACCTCACATTATTCATTAAGGAGATGTCATAGTTTCAGTATAATATCTTCAGTATAATATCCTTTAACCAACTCCTGTATCCTGCAAAGTCAACCTTATAGAAGTCTACTCAACGATAACCGAGCAATACTTAATACTCTGAGTGTAGGTTATAATGTACTGTCATATTTACTTAGTTTTGTGTATTTTTAGTGTAGATAGAACCTATATACTCAAAGGCATAAAAACAAAACATGAGACACATAAGAAAATTAATATCATTACCTTGTAATCGAACTTAAGCTTGTTTTCAAATAATACGTATCTAGCTATTAACTAGACCGGGCTCCATATGACTTCCTGTTGCTTCAAAATAGATACAGATATAGCATGGATGATCCTGGAAAACAGTATAAGTGAAAGAAGCCAGACACAAAAGGACACATATTGTATGGTTCCATTTATGTGAAATATCCAGAATAGGCAAATCCATAGAAAGCAGATAGAGATAGAAAGCGGATTACTGGTTGTCAGAAGCCAGGAGAGGGGGTAATGTGGAGTGACTGTTTAGTGAGTAGGGGGTTTCCTTTTAGTATGATGAAAATGTTCTTGAACTAGATGGTGGTGATGGTTGTACAACATTGTGAAAGTATAGCATGCCACTGAATTGTATGCTTTAAAATGGTAAATTTTATGTTATGTGTATTTTACCACAATAACAAATCATACATAAAATTAAATAGAATAAAACAAAATCTCCCCTCAAAGGATGAAGATGGATAGTATTCAGGATATAGAAAAGAATGTGCCACTGGGGTTGAAGGGAATTCTAAGAGATATACCCCAATGTGTTTTAAGGGGTGACACTAAATTTGGGAAAATGTCAGGTTTCAGTGTTGAAAGCCAACTTTGACTTGTATATATGCTTTGGCTTGCCAAAAAGACAACAAAACAACATCAACCCCCGCCCCCAAAGCAAAAGCACACAAAGGCAATAATAACGTATAATCTTGTGATAAACAGCTAACTGTACTCACAGGCCAGAGTCCCGGTAGGTCAGCTCAGGGGGTGGGGCTTCCTACGGAGCAGTCACAGCTGGTTTCTCACTTATCTCCACAGAAAGACATGGAGGGATTCATAATTTACTCCTCCCATAACTCCCTTCCCCACCCCTGTCACTAAGCCCCCAGGGCAAATAGGGTTTCTCCTATGAAGTAATCTAAGAATGGAGGTTTATTTTTATACTGGTGTTAATTGATGATTATCAGTGTCTACGTGACTATACATAAAGGCTATTCTCACTTTTATTTACTCTTTCAGAGAATTCTGGTATATTTACAGCTGTGACCTCAATTCTTGTACCTTTCTATTCCCTCTCCCACTGTCTAGAAGTCAAATTGCCCTCCTAAAAATTCATCACATCATATCAGGTTTAGATTTTTTAAAAAAATGTATCTGAAAGCTTCAACTGAAAAACCGGAGAAGATTGCGAACTGCTCTGGAATGAGACAAAATGGTGTCTGCTGTGCCTTCTGAAGAAGAGCTGCATTCTGTGTAGGAGCTTTTGTGAAATCCTGTGTCACCCACGCTACCCATTACAATGCTCATAACAGTCACATATCTGATCTGGAGGAAATGTAGCTGGCACTGTATTTATTCCTATTACCTCCTGTCTTGAAGCAAAATGCCAGTACTTCCTCCATGCAGCCTGGAGTGGTAAACATCAGCTGGGGAGAAGCTTTTATATGGGGAATTTATTGCTAAATGAATTTCTGAAGACCAATATAAGAAAGTGGAAGCACTCTTTACACAGTATAGCATTGGTGCAGATAGATACATCCAATAATTAATTTCTGATGTACCCATGAACATCATCATCTCTTTTGTGGTTTCCTGTTTTGCGGTTTTTATATGATACACAGATTATTTCATTTTGTATTCCAGCCAATGGTGTGCATTCATAAAACAGATCTTTGTGCTATTAATATAGGAGGCATAATATAAGCTGAGGATTTGATACAGTGCTAATAAAATTAAATTATTTTTTGAAAACCTGCCAAATGGGTAAGATGTTTGCCCTATATTAGTGACTATCATTTTGAAGTGAAACCTACTTTAATGAATACCTGACAAAGAAACCTTTTAAAGGAATGATTATCTTTGACATGAATATATTCAGCTACTGTTTATACAATGAAATCTTAACTAGTTGGTAAAAATGGCACAATATTACGACGGGTATAGAAAGTACTACATAAGGAAATGTAAAGGCTGCATGAAGAGTTAATGACTAATTCTGTTATCTGAGTTGGTGCTTCAGTGACAATTTGCTCTGAGAAAAGCTTATGTTTATGATATTGTGGGTGCAATCTGTGTATTTGAGTTATACCCAGAGCCTTATTAATGCTATGTGTAAATTATAGAAATTACCAAAAGAAGAAAGCACAGTATGTTTGCATTCTGCTTTCAGATACAAGGCAAGGTAATTATAATTTATGACCCAGTGACTATATTTTATGTCTTAAAACTGAAAAGTAAGGGGAAAAAAATGGAAAGTACTGGAATATGGATGTAATAATACTTAAAAGTAATGACCTCATTACATTTTCCATCTTCAGATGAGTTGTTAAAGCAAAGGTAAATACTTTATCATACAGTGGTCTGATTATGTTCAGAGAAGAAGAATGAAAAAATTTGAATGGTTGTAAAATATAGGCCATAATGACAGGTTAAGTTATTTATTATTACCCTGAAGGAAAAAAGTCTAAGCTCTGACTTCATTAGTCCACAACTAAACAAAAGATAAGTAAACAGGCAATGTATTCATTGTTCTTCATTGCCACTGAAGACAGAAACTTAAATTGGTTAAATAAAGAACATTCTTAGCAATGTGGCTAGGAGTGATGAAGGAAGGGGCGCCTGGTGGCACAATTGGTTCAGCACCTGACTCGATTTGGGCTCAGGTCACGATCTCATGGTCAGTGAGTTCGAGCCCCACACTGCAGAGCCTGCTTGGGGTTCTCTCTCGAGAGCCTCTCTCTCTGCAACCTCCCCCCCCACTGGCTCCCCTCGTGCTCTCTGTCTTTCTCTCGAGATAAATAAACACTGAAAGAAAAAAAAAAGAATGATGAAGGAAAATATGGAATACTTCTCCTTGAAGAATTTTAACAAAGAGGACATACATCTGTAGGCAAAGATTTCCTTGGTGGCTCAAATATAAATTATATGCTTCTTGCTGGTCATGATTCTATGGAAATCTATTCTCCAAAATAATGCAATACTGTGTTGTCCCACACAACTGGTGATGTCTTTTGTGGTTAATGCAAATTAAATATTTTTAGCATTGAACTTCACTAATTTAGGAAGTTCCCACTGGTCATTAGTAAAACCCAAAATGAGGACGTGCATTCTTCGTGTATCCTAGTTAATCATAGAGTGGGGCATGAGGGAGAAATTGGGAGGGTGGGACAGAAGGACTGGAAAATGGATAGGACATTTAATAAAACTATTTTAGGGCAATGATTTTTAATCCTAGCTGCAATTAGAATCATTTGGGATTTTTTTTTTTAAATACCAATGCTTGAGTCCTGCTAGCTTGGGATGAGACCCTGGCATAGGTCTTTTTGCAGTTAGGTTTGAGAACCAGTATTTAAGACTTTTAAACATCTGCAATGCTCATAAAATTAAAGTGTGATGGTAAAAATATCTCTACACCAACTATTGTTTCAGAGTGACGTGGACCTGTGACTGGTGGGATTTAGTAGAAGCATATGATGTAGTACTAAGGAGAGCAATGAATCAGAACAGGTACATTCTCACCCTGACTCCACAATTTGTAAGTTGTGTGACATATTTTATCACTTAGGGCTTTGATTTCCTCATGTGTTAAATGAAGGAAGTATATGGCCTTCAGGCCACTTCTAGTTTCCTGATTGGCGATATGATTGTACAGAGTTTTGCAAAAATCTGTGCTTAGAACATATTTTCTAATTTATAAGTTACAGCAGTAACCTCATAATAAAGAGGATCAAGGCATCTTACTAATGCTGTTTCGGTGTATTCCTAATAACCAGTTTTAAATAAGGCTCTTAAGTCACGTCATCAAGTTGAAGACAATGTTATAACTCAGCAAACATTTTTTTAAGCAACTATTGTGTTGTAGACACTGTTCTAGAAACTGTGATGATGCAAAGATAAAGAAGACACAGTCCTTATTTACAACAAATTGATGGCTTTGTAGAAAAGACAAAGTGAATTTGAAGAATGGAATCCAAATTCTTTTAACCTTTAAAAGGGACATGTGGGTCGTTTGGGTGAGTGTCCAACTCTTGATTTGGCTCAGGTCATGATCTTACAGTTGTGAGATCAAGCCCCATGTCAGGCTCTGTGCTGGGTGTGGAGCCTGCTTAAGATACTCTCTTTCTCTCCCATCTGCCCCTCTCCCTCACTTGTGCTCTCTCTCTCTCTCTCTCAAAAAAAATTTTTTTAAGGTACATGCTATTCCATCAATACTCCCCCAAACAATAGCAATGGTCCTCAGCAAGAATTGTGAGAAATCTGTTCTTTTACTGGACTCTCTTCCTGAATAATTTCTATAAATCCCCAAGGATTACTTCATGTTCCACAGTCTATCCAGGTGGTCACTGATCAATTGACTAGCCATCCTAATATAGATATTATAGCTCCAGATCCCACAACTTATTTTTTGATATCCTGTAAATGCCTTTCCATGCTGCTGCTGCTCTTTTTTGTTTCACACTAGATGCGTACACAAAGTTCTCCCTTAATTCCTGGAGCACAGCCAAACCCATCATAACATTTAAGACTTAACTGAAGGTTTAAGGATAACTCAAGCACCATACAGAAAATAACTTGCAACTTAGCTGCCCCTAAAAGAGACTTACAACTCTTAGGATCTTCCAGGAATATTATATGTAAATTAATTGATACTGTGAGTTGGAGACTGTTCCATGTGGCAGTTCCCCCAGACATCTTCCCATTGTGGAGTTCATACACTTAAACCTCTCCTTTGTCTATAACTAGGGAGAAGTCTGGCCTCTTCCAGTCCATTCCCAGACCTGCCTCATCTTCTACCCTAGAATGATTGACTATAGAAACATCCAATTCCTTCAACCTCATCCACCAGGTACTCTTTAGCCTTAGGCAAGGTGATAGTAACAATTTAAATGGCATACCTCAAAGTCTGGATTATTCAATTTAAAAAAACCCATGGGTGGGTTGCCAACAGTTAAGGCAAGGTACAGCTGTTCCAAGGCTGTTTTAGGTCTTCACTGAAGCATGATGTTAAGAGAAGGTAAGACCTGGCTCCTGACATAGACTATTCTAAACCAATCTGTGAGCAAATCCTTGTATAAAAGACATTCATATATCCCAAGGGAAGGAGGCAATTTTCAGGCACAAGGCTAAATCCATATTTAGGGAAAAAAATATTATCTGCCTCTGTCTCTGCAAAGGTGTATTTATGCTAAACAAAGCAAAATGTACCTTGACCAATGGCACATTTAACATGTTTATCTGCAGTATTAGCTTTCAGATTAATGGGGACTTAACATTTTTGTCTAAGAACAATAGGTGGTTATTATGTTTATAAAAGTATTCTGGTGTTTTTCCTAAAGTAAAAGAATCTGCTCCAAAGGTGAATTAATGTTTCCATTAATACATTTGAGATGATGTCTTTCAGTTAATTAAAAAAAAAACCTTGATTTCATTTAATAGAGATGAGGAAGGCCCCTATCCAGACTAGGGGCAGGAGGGAATGAGGATGGAAAAGCTGTGCAGGATAGGGAATGACTGCAGAGAGTGCTGAAGGTTGGGTTAGGAGCCAAGTGAGCTGGAGCAGGGAGGTCAGGAGAGAGTGATCCAGACATGGGACAGCTTTTGTGAAATCTTAGAGACCAGAGAGAAGGATGGTGCCTTCAAGAGGAGATGATATGTTGGTTGCAAGATCATGGAGGAGGTGACATTTTGGTTGAACAATAGTGACATTCACACTTATTTATGACTCTAAAAAAACTTCAAACCATTAAACTTTGATTATGAAAATCACTAGGCAATTTGTAAAACAGACCCTCTCACCTCCTCTCTTATTCTAGAGATGGAGGGGGCACCAGGGAGAGATGGTTAGGTTGAAAGTACAATGAATTGTTGTAGACTGTATCAAAGACAACATAGTTTGTAGACTATGTCAAAATGGACATAAAACATCTTATTTCCTGAGGCTTTATCACAAAAGCTTCTCTACCTAATACCATGCCTGTGGAATTCTATATCTATTTGATGAATAAATGATTATGGGAAAATTATGAAGGATTTTAATACAATTCCTCAAAAAGGTGTCTCATTCTTAATCCTCCCACACCCAAATAAGAGATTTAACTACCTTAATGAGATCATCTTACTTACATTATCTCATTTAATCATTGTAATAATTCTGTGAAGTATATATGGCATTTGATTTTCATTTTATGGCTATAAAAACCTAAGCTCAAGGTAAGTGATCCAAGGTCACAGCTTAAGGGGAAAAAAGTGTGTTTTGAATCCAGGTCTATTGCTTCTAGTTCATTCTGTCATTTATGCATTCAACAAACATCCACTGAAGTTATGTCTGCAATCTCTATTGAAACCTCCGTTTAAACAACCCCTTGTTTAAACACTGAGTCACATGAGGACAATAACTTAGAAATAAGCCCTGTTGTTGCCTAGAACCATTTTATGAACTGAATTAAAAGTTTCCAATATTTGTCATGAATAGAGACTTGTTTGTGCATTCTGGCTGATGAATTGTATGTTATGTCAAGTTCTGTTTTGAGATATAAGCAAAGGTTGATGGCCTTTAGCAGCCTCAACCACCGAAAAGGTTATGATGCCCTCCCTACCCCCCCAACCTCTCATATATGTATTTAAAAATTTTTTAATATGATTCATAAAGTCAGTGTAATATAGTTCATTAAAGTCTACTTTCACCCCCTAATGACTACTTATAATCTGTTTTGGCATTTTGTGGTACCCTAAGCACATATTTAAATTTGCTCTTTGCTTAATCCGGTCTGGGATACCAGATGTCCATTTGTACATTTTCTTTAGCATTGTACCCTACTTGTATTCTTGTTGATTAATTTGGAAACCAGGAATCAATTGACTAACTTTCTGGTTCAAGGCTATAATTCTTTTCTCAAGTGGAGAGAAATTATGGTCTGCTGTGGTTCAAAAGAAATAATACAAGCTACAGAAAGTTCCTTGCTCCTATTCCAGGTGGGTAGGATGGTTGATATGGTATGGTATATAACTCATTGTGCCACTAGAATGTCATAAAAATCTTGTTCACAAATTGTGGTCTGTGTATTTTGATATAAGAAATTTTATGACACTTTTGAAGATAAATATTGGAAGACTTCTTGCTGCTCCCAATGAGCTAGAAATTAACATTTTTGAAATAATATTCTTGCCATTTTGAAAACTTTAGACTTCATTAATTACTTTTAAATCAGTTGTGGGAACTGTATAATCTTATAATTGTAACCTACCAATAAAGCTGTCTCTCTACTCTTTAAAGAGACATATTACATGCAATTTGAAATATATAATTAATTAGGAATTAACTAGAAAAGCTTCCATAAAACTAATATTCTTAGGTAGATAAAGGCAGATTAATCTTGAGTTACAAATTAAGTCTTGTGTTAAATTTCTTTTCTTTCTTGAGGGTAAGGGGAATTAAGAACACAGTAATATTTTTAAATATCAATCATGTATTGTGGAGGCAAGGAACACCGAGATTTTCTTGACATTGAGCAATGCAAACTTTGGTTTGAAATACCCTGATCTCTGTGGATATACTCTATGAAGATAGTGTTCTATGTTTGTTTAATGTCTTCTGGCTTTCTTTGTCAAAAATTCCAGTGATGGGGAAATAGGGAAGTCATTAGACTTTTGCAAATCTCAGTTTCTTCATCTATAAAATAGAGTTCACATAAACAGATACACATACACTCTACACACACATACATACACACATACACACATACACATTCACATACACATGAATTTCATACTAGTTAAATCTTGAGCTCTGGAGTCAGTTGTGGGCTGATATCCTGGCTCCACCATTTTCTAACCATATGACCTTAAGTAAGTTGATTCTTTAAACTTCAGTTTCTTTATTTGTAAAACAAGGATAATAACTTCTAGGGCTCTTTAAGGGTAAAATGAGGAATGCAGTAGAGTGTATAGCATAGTGCTGGTATCTTGGACTTTGTATAAATTAAATAAATTAAACAATTTTATTATTGTTTTATTAAAAGCATTTTTTTAAAAAAAAAAGCATTTTAGGGGCACCTGGGTATCTCAGTCAGTTAAACATCCAACTTTGGCCTGGGTCATGATCCCACGGCTCGTGGGTTTGAGCCCCGCGTCAGGCTCTGTGCTGAGAGCTCTGGGCCTGGAGCCTGCTTTGGATTCTGTGTCTCCCTCTCTGCCCCTTCCCCACCTGTGTTCTGTCTCTCTCTCCCTCCCTCTCTCTCTTTCAAAAATAAATAAACACTTAAAAATTTTTTAAAAAGCATTTTATATATTCATAGTGCTAGTTGTTACAAACAGAACCATTTGCCAAAGGTGAGATTCAAATGAAATGTATATCTTCCTCCATAGTATCAGAGGTGCCTCCCTCCTCAGATTCCCCATGCAGCACTTTACTCATATATATAGACTAGCATCTGACTTCTACGGTCAGAAATGACTAGCTAGCTACAAATGACTGAGCCTATCTTTTTCACTGGATTATAAATTGTGGAGGATATGGACAATGCTTTAACTGAATTTTAATTGCATCCCTGGCTGCAATTATACTGTCTGCACATAGTTAAATTATCAGTCAAGATAAAATTTCAGTCAACAGTTTATCCCTGCAATCTTTTCTTTTTTAAATTTATTATTTATTTTGAGAGAGAGAGAGAGAGAGAGAGAGAGAGAGAGAGAGAGAGAGCAAGCAAGCTGGGGAGGGACAGAGAGAGAAGGAAAGGGAGAGAATCCTAAGCAGGCTCCGGCACTGTCAGTGCCGAACGCCAATGCAGGGCTCTTCGTGGGGCTCAAATTCAGGAACCGTGAGATCATGACCTAAGCTGAAATTAAGAGTCCAATGCCTAACCGCTTGACTGACTGAGCCACCCAGGCACCCCATCCTTGCAATCTTGATTTGTACAATAGAACAATTTGAGAGAGAATCTCTACCTAATGTGTCTCTAGTCAGGGGCCCAGTCCTACTAGGATGAATGCTAAGTGGGGGTCCTATATGGAGCTTCAGGGTGAGAGCCTTCGAGGGGTGGGAAGAGTACTTTGGTGTTGCTGGTCTCCAGGAGGAAAGCTGGGACTCTTAATGTTAGCATGGTTACTTGTGCCCTGTGTCTCCTTAGAGCCATCCATCAGACCCTGCTTTGCCCCAGTCTCTGTCTGCTCTCTGCAAAGAATATTTGTGATGGGCATATGAGACCTGAAGTTCTACCTCTGCTAAAAAATCTGCTTCCCTTCTAAACATACACACACGGGCACACACACATACATATATATACAGCCATATGTAACCATATGCACAGTCCTCATTCAATGTTAGTCCTGACCTGAACTGCAGTTGGGCTCTTTATAATACTACTTTAATGGTGTGAAACTCCATGGAAATAAAACTAGAAAAGTCTATCATGTAGTGTGTTTATTGTAATGCATAAATATATCCATTTTAGAAGTGGGTGGTATTTTACATGGCTTTTTTGTATTACTTGGGGATAATTATTTCAGAATTTTTTGCTGATATCTCTATAGCATATGGAAGAAAAATTTAGGCATAATTTATTTTAAAGATCTAATCACAATTATGTCAATTTAATTCAACTCATTAACTCTCTTTTGAGCTTCTATTACATACAAAGGACGGAACTAGGCAATATTGGGAATACACAAATGAATAATAGGGCATGGCCCTCGTCTCTAAAGAGGTCATAACATAACATCATTATCATTGTCAAAGTGTATTTCTTAATGATTCTATCATATGTGTTATGCCTAATGGGGTATAAAACTGGGTAAGCAAATCTCAAAGCCTGCTCAAATCTTTTTTTGAAAAAAAGAATGTACATACATAAATAATAATATGCTAGTTCCCAAGATTTACTCTTGACAAGAAACACAAACACCAATAGATATGAAATTGATTCAGTTAAAAATTATAGTAAAACCTAATTTATCCAGTATTATCAAAGAATATATATGTGTTTTAATTTTCCTGATATTGGAAACACATTTTTTAAAGCACCAAAGCATTTTAAATATTAATCAGTTTGAGGTATATCTTTCTAAAATGTATCATCGGGGCGCCTGAGTGGCGCAGTCGGTTAAGCGTCCGACTTCAGCCAGGTCACGATCTCGCGGTCCGTGAGTTCGAGCCCCGCATCAGGCTCTGGGCTGATGGCTCAGAGCCTGGAGCCTGTTTCCAATTCTGTGTCTCCCTCTCTCTCTGCCCCTCGCCCGTTCATGCTCTGTCTCTCTCTGTCCCAAAAATAAATAAACGTTGAAAAAAAAAATAAATAAATAAATAAATAAAAAAAAAATAAAATGTATCATTTATTTCTTCTGCCTTCTAAAGGTGTGTATCCTGAACCAAATTTAACATTTTCTTAATGAAACTGGGATATTATTGTGAACATCAAATAGTTTGCTGTATTATAAATAGGGAGCTTTTCAGGAAGAATATTGAGGTGTGCAGGGCTATTTTTCTGTAGACTAAATGGACTCAGACTATATTTTTGGCTTATCTGTTTATTATAAGAATTTAAAAGTTTTTTTAAATATTTATTTAAAAATTTTTATTAACTCCAATATAGTTAACATACAGTGTTATATTCATTTCAGCTATACAATATAGTGATTCCACAATTCCATACATCTATTATAAGTATTTTTTTAAAAATTTTGTTTCCTGGGGTACCTGGCTGGCTCAGTCAGTGAAGCGTGCAACTCTTGACCTCAGGGTCTTGGACTCAAGCCTGACATTAGGTGTAGAGATTACTTAAAGAATAAAAATTTTAAAAAAATATTTAAAAAAATCTTGTTGCCTTAGTGGTTTAACTCTCTGGGCCAGTTACTATTGCTATGTAATAAGTCACCCCAAACTTAGTGGCATGAAAAAAAATCATTTTATTATGCTCTCAGATTCTGATTCTCAGAATTCAGAATGGGCAAGTGGAGAGAGCTCTTCTTTGCTCTGTGATGTCTGGCCCCTCATCTAGGAACACTCAGATGAGTAGGAGTGACTTTACTAGATGAAGTCTGGACCAGCTGTGACTAGAGAATCTAGTTTCATGATGACATCTCACTCACCTGCCTGGGATCTGGACTAGAACAGCTAACGGCCGGGTTCAGCTGGGACTATTGACCAGAACACCTATACAGGGCCTCTTCATGTGGCTTGAGATGTTCACAGCTTGTGATTGGGTTCTGAGAGGGAAGGCCCCAAAGACGAGCTTCTTGAGGATGACTGTTCCAAGGGAAACAGGTGGAAGTTTCATGGTCTTTTCTCATGGCCTCAGAAATCATACCATGCCATTGTATTAGTAACAGGTGAGGTGTGAGGTCAGCCCCAGATTCAAGGGGACAAGATTTAGACTCCCCTTCTTGATGGGGCAGTGAGTGGCAAGATTACACCGGGAGAGAGCATGAGGGATGGGAGAGATTGTTGCAGCGATCTTTGGAAAATACAGTCTGTCAGCAGCCATTTTTATTGCTATTAACAATGTCTTTTCCGTCTAGGCTTTCCGCATACTTAGTGTAGAGTTTCAGTTCTAAAATAGCAAAACAAATAAGCTATCTTTTAAGAATTAAATGTAAAATCAGAATATGCAATCATTTGGGTGAGGTCAAAGCATTTTCTCATGAACGGGGTGACTGAGTTTTAATACACTGACCTGATGGTAGCTAGTCTGGCTGCCATGGGACTATGAAAGGTTGCAGCAAGAAGGTGACTGCCTGTAAGCCAGGGAGAAAAGCCTGAGGAGAAAACAAACCTGCCGACACCAGAGATCTGCTGCCACCTCAGAGATATTGTGGGTTCAGTTCCAGATCACTGCAAAAAAAGCAAGTCAAATGAATTTTTTGGTTTCCCAGTGTTTATAACACTTTTGTTTAAACAATACTTTAGTCTATTAAGTGTCCAATAGCATTATGTCGAAAAAAATAATGTACATACCTTAATTTAAAAGAGCTTTATTACTAAAAAATAGTAACCATCATCTGAACTTTCAGCAGGTCATAATCACTGATCACAGATCACAATAACAAATACATATACTAATAATGAAAATATTTGAAATATTGCAAGAAGCACCAATGACATAAGCAAGTGCTGCTAGGAAAATGGTGCCAAAAATTTGTTCAATGCAGGGTTGACACAAAACCTTCAATTTGTTAAAAAAAAAAATGCAGTTATCTGCAAAGCACAATAAAGCAACGTGCAATAAAATGATATATGCCTAGGGGCACCTGGATAGCTCAGTTGGTTGAGCATCCAACTCTTGATTTCAGCTCAGGTCATGATCTCACAATCCTGAGATAGAGTCTCCAGTCGGGCTCTGCACTGGGCATGGAAACTGCTTTGGATTCTCTCTCTCCCTCTTCCTCTGCCCCTCCCCTCCCTTTCAAAACAAAAAACAAAAAAGATAAATGTCTGTAGTGCAGGTGGCTGGATGTTATGAACTGAATTGTGCCCTGCCCCAAATTCATACATTGAAGCCCTAACCCCCAGTGTGAACGTATTTGGAGATAGGGCCTTTAAGGAGCTAATTAAGGTTAGGGGATACCTGGGTGGCTCAGTGGGTTAAGTGTCCAACTCTTGATCTTGACCTCACAGTTTGTGAGTTTGAGCCCCACATCAGGCTCTGCATTCACAGCAGGGAGCCTACTTGGGATTCTGTCTCTCCTCTCTCTGCCCCTCCCTCACTTGTGCTCACTCTCTTGCTCTCCTCTCTCTCTCAAAATAAGTAAATAAACTTAAAAAAATTGTTTTGAAAAGAGCTAATTAAGGTTACATGAGGTCATAGGGTGGAGCTCTAATCCAATTGGACTGGTGTTCTTATAAGAAAAGGAAGAGATAATAGGTGTGTCCACACAGAGGAAAGGCTATGAGGTGGCTGTCTACAAGCTAGGGAGAAAGGCCTGGGGAGAAACCAAACCTGACAAGACCTTGATCTTGGACTTCCAGGCTCTAGAACTGTAAGACAATAAATTTTTGTTGTATAAGCCACTCAGTTTGTGGTATTTTATATGGCAGCCCCAGATTATTAATACACTGGATAACTGACTTCTCAGAGGATATGGTCTTAGTCCTACTGCCCCATCTCTACACTCATCTATGCTCTCTTTGCTATACCTAGATATTCACATGTTTCTATGCCATCACTCATGCTGTTCCTTCTATGTAGAAAGTTCTTTCTAGGGCGCCTGGGTGGCTCAGTCAGTTAAGCATCCATCTTCGGCTCAGGTCATGATCTCACAGTTCATGAGTTCAAGCCCCGTGTTGGGCTCTGTGCTGACAACTTAGAACCTGGAACCTGCTTTAGATTCTGTGTCTCCCTCTCTCTCTGCACCTCCCTCACTTGCTCTCTCTCTCTTTCAAAATAAGTAAACATTAAAAAATTTTAAAAAAGAGAGAAAGTTCTTTCCTTCTTATCTGGGCCCATTAACTCATTTCTCAAGGCTCAGCTCAGATGCCATCTTCTCTGTGTTTTTACTTAATCAACCATCCAGACAGAATTAGCCACTTGATCCTTGTGCAGCTACCTTGATTTTATCATTTTTAAAATGTTTATTTATTTTTGAGAGAGAGAAAGTGGGAGAAGAGGAGAGAGAGAGAGAGAGAGAGAGAGAGAGAGAGAGAGAGAGAGACACAGAATCCAAAGCAAGTTCCAGGCTCTGAGGTGTCAGCACACAGCATGACGTGGGGCTTGAACTCACAAACCATGAGATCATGACCTGAGCCAAAGTCAGACACTTAACCAACTGAGCCACCCAGGCATTCCTTGATTTTATCATTTTTAATTTTGAGTGATAGTCATCTCTGATCCCCTCTCCCCTGCCATAGAATAAAGTGGTTGAGGGGAGGGACTGCATCTTGGTTCCCCTAGTTTCTGGTATAGTGCCTGATGTTTAGTAGGTGCTCAATACATGTTTGTTGATTTAATACATTACACTAGAAACACATAAAATTTAAGACCCGGATGACACTTTACCGATGATGTAATCTAGACTTTCATTTTATAAGTGAATAAAAGGTTGGTTTAGACAGATGTTCAAAGGAAATCACCACCACGCTTCTAGTTGGTACAAAAAAACATCCTGAAAGGTAATAATTTTAGGGATAATTGAACAATTGAAAGGCATGAGCTCATAGAGCTGAGAAGGGGAATGTGTTCCAGACATTGGGTGGGGCATCGAAAAGGTTTGGAGACAGAGGGGGATGACTGAATAAAGTGAGTACCAAGTTAATGTGTGCACATTTAAAATGCATTATTGTGATTTGGAAGGTCTGTTCACAAATCTTCAAAGAAACTACACATTAAATTTTATTACTTTTATTACCTGTATCTCCTAATTTTCCCTACTTAGTTATTGATGTGTCGGTTGTTAGTGACACAAGTCAAAACTTAAGCAGTTGGGATTGTGCTGTGTGTATATCCTGGTAATTGCATATAAATTAAAATAATAAAAACACATCCATTTATCTCAGTATTCTTACTCAGTCAGACCTAGAGCAAAGATCTTACGCACCTCCTTTCAGTTCATTTCGCCCCTGGCAAACTTCCAAGGATAGGCACGGCTGCCATCTTTCACCCCTCATCCATCTTCCCTCAGAAATACTTTCCATTCAGTGCTAAGGGTTGTAAGAGTATGATTATTTTCTTGTTTCCTAAAACATACTGGCAGTTTGGACTCCAGCCAATAACATGTGAAAGAGCCCACTTGCTATATGTATATATATATATAATATTGGAATGGTCTTTGTGTCTAAAGAGACAAGCAAAACAAAAAATAACAACAACAAAACAGTGGAAAAGGCACAAAAGAAACCTAAAACCCCATGCTTTCATTATGGAGATAAAGGCAATAACATTATCAACACATAAATAACAACGCAGGGGTTGTTGTGAGACTTTAGTCAGATGATATTGTAAAGAGCTCAGTTTACTGCCTGGCACTTCCTGTGTGAGTGCGCACAAAGCTGTAAAACGTTAGCTGTGAACATCGGCAAGAAGTTCCATGTAGCAGTACCACTTGCCCCATCTGCTTATGAACTTGGGATAATTACTTACCTTTATGACCCTCAGTTTCTTTATCCATCAAATGGGGATAATGATGCGCTTTCCATGGGGTTGTTGTGAGGATTTGGTGAAATGATGAAAGGGAAGGACATACTACTGGGTACTCACAGAGATATTTCCTTTTATCGGTGGAAATACTTGGGTTCTATTTCTAATTTTTTAAATTTATTTATTTATTTTGAGAGAGAGAGCAAGTGGGGGAAGGGCAGAGAGAGAGGGAGAGAGAGAGATTCCAAGCAGGCTCCACTCTCAGCGCAGAGCCCGATGTAGAGCTTGGTCTCACGACCGTGAGATCATGACCTGAACTGGAATCAGCAATCGGAACTCAACTGACTAAGCCACTCAGGCATCCCTAATTTTTTTTTAAACTGATTCCCTAATGACTTTGTATCAGTTAGGCCTTTGAAGCTCATTTTTTTCATATAAAATGGAGAGTTGAGCCAAGTAGTTTCTCTTTCAACTGTAAACTTCTAGGGACCCCCTCAATGGGGCCATCACTGACTATTTGACCTTGGCTCCCTTTTTTCTCCCTTTGCTTATTGGGGTCACTGCAAGCCCTGTGTTAGGAATCTTTATGGAATAGAGGGTTGCAGCAGGCAGAACGGTGTCTCCTTCACTTCGCCCTCCAGCCGGGGTAGCTGCTTCTCCCCCCGTTGTGCCCTCTCTCTCAAAATAAATAAATAAACATTAAAAAAAAAAAGAAAAGATTTGGCCTTAATATATTTCCAGTGTGACCAGCAGACTTCTTCCCTCCAAGAAGGTGATCAAAACAAAGGATGATTTAAATAAGAGCTGTATTTTAAATATTTAGACAGTTATTTGTTAGCTGGTTTCTTATTGGATTGGTTATCTATCTAGTAACCAATGCTGCAGTCATGCAGTCACTTGTAAATTATTTAAATGTATTTGACTATTAAATTTACTGCCTACTAATAATGACATAGACCTTTGTGAAAACCTTGGGGAAAAAAAAGCAACCTTTGTGAGATAATGACAAATGACTTGTCCTGTACATGCCCAGGATTTACCTTCATGCATGGATACCTCCTGAAAATGTTGAACTTAACTAAGCAAATAATGCATACAGTTGAAACGTTTAATTGTGTTTTCATGGTCTGGACTAGGATTAGCACAAAGTTTCTGTTCATCAGAGCTTGGATACCTTCAGGTATCAGATCCTAGTCAGGCTCCCACACTTGGAGCCATTTAGTCAGTATTTATGCCTTAAAAAAAAAAATATGGAGACTTGAGAGTTAATGATTTGAAAGGATTTAACCTGTAGATTGTTTTAAAAAGTCAGTGAGAGTTGGGTGTTGAAACAGGGGTGTCAAACTGTAGGTTGACTGTTTAAATTGCCCAGGCCTGGGATTTCCTTTGTCTATGCTAAGGTAGAAACTTCCAAAAAATGATTCAGTTTTACCTTTTGCATGTTAGAGTGAAGGTAATGAACGTCCAGTTTCTCAAATCCTCCTTTTCCCTAAAGTACACAAGAATTAATGGGGAGCTAATAATAAGCACAGATTCTGTGATGTGTTAAGCATGATTTGTCTTCAGTAACGGGAAGAAAGTTCCCTTAGAGTTGTGGTTTTCTAGAATATAAAGGGGGCATAACATAGAATAAAGAAAAAAGCTTTGGAAAAGCAAGACTGTCCCTCTGAAAAGAGTACTGAAGTGAGGAAGGAAACGGCAGTAGAAGGACGTGGGTGGAAGGAGATGATTCAGCCAGAGGGGGCTGGGTGAGTCCTGTGGGCTGGCCTGCCTGAGTGTGAAATGGGCGGGTGGTTATGACTAGCATTGAATGGGAGATAATTAAGAGCAAGTTGGTACCAGTAGCTGCCATGGAAGGGAAGAGAATATGTCCAGAAAAAGCAGTTCTTTATTTCAGTGCTGAATTAAAACACCTACCCATGGGGGGCTTTGAGACTCTCATTTTGAAATGAAAAAGTATTTGCTGAAAACAATACAGATGATTGTGAAATTGTACATGCATTCTTCTAGTGTCGTGGTGAAAATGTTTCAAAATGATATAATTGTGCTGGGTACTCTTTCGTGGAAAGAAACATATATTTTAAAATATCAGCCATTCCATAAAGGAAAAAGTATTGCTGTTCAAAGTCATGCACAACACAAGTATCAAGTTTCAATGTGGGATCAGCTACACATACATTTCTGAATCTTTTTTTAAGAGAAAGGACGGAAAATGCACAGCTTCCATCGTCCTTTAAATAGCTTTCTGGATTGAAGAGCATTATAATTAAACTGTACCAAGTGTCACTGTAGAGAAGCTTCTAAATTATGGGTCTGAATGGGGGCGAGAAATGCTATTTGATTGCTTGACAATCAAAACCAGAAAATGTTCAGATATGTACAACCCAGACTTATTGTAATTATATCAGATGGAGAAGTGGGAGGAATAGGTGTAGCCTTGAATTCAATAATTACTTGTTTATCTCTCTTTCAAAAAATTTAAAAGAAAAACTATTCATAAATACTCAAGAGTGCGTATTCACAGAGTACTTTTGTATAAGAAAAAAAATATTAACAAGTAATCAGTCCTTTCAGTGTGTCCCAGAAACAGGTTGTGGGGAAATGGCCATGTATGTCCTCAAAACACTCTCAAAATTTAGAAACTAGTACATTGAACTCTTCGATAAGAACCTTTTTTCAAACGGAATGTCAGAAGGGATGTTCATCATGAAATCTACTTGTCATATTGTTTTGCACTCCATTTCGCCTAGCTCTTTGTTCTCTCAAAGCTCTCTTTCTCTTGTAAGGTGGGAAGGAATAGGTAGAGATGTTATCAGGACATTGCTTAGGCAATTGAGAAGATTTCTTGCTTTTTAAGAGGCCCAAAGATGCCTCTTGGAAAGAAAGTGAGAATTTAATACCATACCAGCACCTTTACAAAGTTCCTGATGCCTTGTTAGGTAGTATATGTGAGAACAAACATTAAACATTTGACTGGGAAACATAGGTAGCAGAAAACTGTCAGGCTAAAAATGATGACATAGCACATTTTTTCATTATCCATTCCTAAGAGAGAAACTGCGACCCTAAATTGTACACATAATACATGCATTATATATGTAAACAAAATGATCTCTGATTCTATAGTCTTCTGGATTGATCCTTCCTTTAACATTTAGCTATGGATCTAGTTTCCATCTCATGTAATGAGGAAAGTCCATTATCCTCTTCCAGCCTTCCCTCTCCTGGGCGTTTTTCATTCCAGATTCTCACTACTGATTTTATGTACTAGTTAACAATTTTTCTTTCATAGATAAGTGAAAGAAATGTTGAACATATTGAAGAATAATTAAACAATTTAAGAATTGGCTTGAATGATTCTTTCTAAAGAGGGCTATTTCCAGACAACAGTATATAGTCCCCTAGAGTGAGCCATTAGATGCCAGTCATAGAAGGACAGTTTCACTTCAGTTAAGGGGGAGTTATTTCTGTAGGTCAGAGATTTACCAAAACAGCCTCAAGCATCTTGAGATGCAGCAAGTCCCTTATCTCTGGAGATGTTTGAGTATTCAGTGGCTACATTAACTTGAGATTTTTCTCACAGAAGTAGACCCTGAGATGAGGATCCAGGGTAGTTTATCTGGCAGGTGATCCCAGAAAAGAGTGGTAGGAAATATAGAAGTAGGACAAGGAAAGGATATATTGTTCACATGCGAGTCCCATATGGAAACAGGAACTCTAATCCCACTTGGAAATTCTGGAGGCCAGTGTAAAATAGTCACCTGTTATCCTGCCAACAAACTGAGAGGGCTAAGATATTTACACACAAATTTCCATCAGTAGAGGTTGAAAATTACCCCAGGAAACCATTAGTCCTCTGCCACTTTCTGCCTGCCTGGTGCTATGCTGGCAATTGAAAGCCAATTTGGCCCACAGTGAACTGCTAAGAAGGAAAGAGTGTGAGGCAGGGTCTCAGTAGTATCTGATAAATTAGCTAAAAACTTGAGAAGGCTAATGTAGAAAATAGATTGATAACCCAAGGAGGGAGCAAGCCCAGAGAGGTGTATTTATCGGTTTTTCACAGTGTTTGTTTTTCAAATTGAATTTGAATGACCATAGATACTACCATGCCCTCTTCAGTTTGCCTCAAGTCCTATCACTCTGCTGCTAGTTTCACACATTTGCATTACTTGTCTTCTCTTAGAATTTGCTGCCGTGGAGGAAATTCAAATCTAAGATGGTGGGTAGGTCTGGGAAGTCTTGGAGGACACTGCCAACTGTGAAATTCTGTGATGCCATGACTAGATGGTTCCTAAAACTCCTTTGAGCAATAAAATTCTATGAGCTAATTATATGCTGTCTTTTTAATTATCTTTGCAAGTTCCTTGAGGCCAATAGTATAGACCTATAAAAGCTCCGGATTAATTGAAATGCAATTATGCATTTCGAAGTGCTAATAAATAGAGCAACATTCATGTATAAATTCACTACTCCTTTAATGTTTTCACTGTACAAGGGTAGCTTGACACACATGTGAATAGAGGACAAAGAGAAACTACTTAGTATTCAGCAGGTTTGTTTTAGGGTCTACAGTCATACTCCAGTGAATTTGTTAAAGCAAGCATGCACATTGATGCTCATCCACTTAGTCTGAGATCACAAGGAAAGATGACCTTGGCAACAACATTAAAGCTTTTAAAAATTGGTCTTGCATTACGCTAACTGCAAGAAGCCAGACATATAAGGCTATATACTCTGATTCCATTTATATGACATTCTGGAAAAAAACAAAGTATATGGATAGAAATTAAGTCCGTAGTTGTAAGGTTGGGGGTTAGAGTGGGGGGTACTACAAAGGGGCAGGAGGGAATCTGTGGGGGTGATGGAAATGCCCTCTGTCTTCATAGTATGTTACACTACTGTCCACATTTGTCAAATATCATCAAACTGTATATGGAAAAAGGGTGAATTTTACTGTATACATATATATTTTATATATGATATTTATAATATATAATATATTTATAATATTTACATTATATTTATATAATATATTCATAATAAATATATATTTATATATAATTTATATATTTTTATATATGTATATATATATATATATATACATATTAAACCTCAGTAAATCTGATGGTTGAAAAATAAAAACAACCTCTAGGTCTCAGGCAAGCTCCTTGCATGCTGCCACACAGAAGTTTCCCCAGCATCCTGGGAAAACCAGGGGAGGCTGGGCTGGACATCCTCTGAGGTAGGAACACATAGTTCCCTCTGCCCCTCAGTTGCCTATTATTTTTAGCATTCCAAATCATCTTTGTTCTTCTGATATGATGGAAACAGGTCAATGGATGAAATAAGGTTTGTTTTGTTGTTGCTCTCAACTTCCTGCGACAGTATCTGCCTTAAGTCTTTTTACCTCCGGTGTTTTTCTCTAGGCCCTGTTTCAGAATTCACATTTTATTATTTTGACATATTTCTTCCTTTATTTATTTAAAGGAGATTTATAGGAGCTTTCTAATTTCCAAGCAAAATCCTAGGCTGTAAGAACCCTAAGTTGAGAGGAGAGATGACGTGGTTTGACTAAGCCTGAACGCCTCCAACATTCTACTTCAAAAGCTGGAGGACTTGTCTTCTCTATCAACTCCATTTCTATTCTCTTGAATTCCCTGTGCACAACACATTCCTGAGGAATCTTGTCCTTGATACTCCCATGGGTAA
Source organism: Herpailurus yagouaroundi (assembly GCF_014898765.1). Lineage (NCBI taxonomy): Eukaryota > Metazoa > Chordata > Mammalia > Carnivora > Felidae > Herpailurus > Herpailurus yagouaroundi. Next base: position 70,403,323 of record NW_024412395.1, on the reverse strand, counting down.
GCCACTCTCTGGATGTGGTTACATCTGGGGCAGCTGCTGAGGGTGCTGATCTGGGGAGCGGGCAGCAGGGTGGGGTGTCAGGTGCCATTTACATTTCTCTCTCTAGTGGAGAGCACTCATGCTGTTCCATCAGGGAATGAGGGATGATTATAAGAACCTGGGGCCAGCACCATGTACCCTATGTCTCTATTTGCCTATAGCATCTAGCACATTCCCCAGCCTCACACTGGGTGCTTGGTAGTTGTCAATTATTTGACTGACCTCCACTCCTATCTATGCCAAGACATCCTACTGAGGGACTTGTACTCATCCCTTATAATTCTGCTATGCATCCTGAACCTCCAGAGCCAGCCTTTCCCTCCTAGCCAGCCCTAAAATCTGTTCTAGGTATCCCTTCTTTGAACTTTCCTAAGACCTTCTTCTTATACCTATTATAGCCTAAATCACTCTGTAGTATCCTGATTTCTGTGCCCTCCACCCCTGCCCACTATTGCTCACCACCCCTCCTCCAACAGTACCCTATGGGCCTATTGAAGGCAAAGTTTTGTTTTTTTTTTTATCTTTATTTATTTTTAAGAGGGAGAGAGAGGTGGGGGGAGAAGAACAGGGAGAGAGGGAGACACAGAGTCTGAAGCAGGCTCCAGGCTCTGAACTGTCAGCACAAAGCCTGACACAGGGCTTGAACTCACAAACTGTGAGATTGTGACCTGAGCTAAAGTCAGATGCTTAACTGACTGAGCCACCCAGGTGCCCTTAGAAGTGTGTGTGTGTGTGTGTGTGTGTGTGTGTGTGTGTGTGTGTGTGTTTGTGTGCACACATTTCTGGAACATTATAGATTCCTTATAAATGTTTACCAATGAACCAATAAAAATTTGCTCATGCTACTTTCAGAAGTTTGCTTTCTCGATTACAAATGATTTCAACTGCAAGAAAAAGAAAAACCTGCTAACTTGTATTCGCTTATACAAATAGATGTTTCTTTTTCTGGCGTTAAAAAAAAAAGGTTTGGAAAAAAGCAGCTGCTGACCATGTTTTAGACATGCAAGAGGTCAAGGCCAGAGATTCTGTGATTTACTTGGCCTTTCCTTTATGACCACAAGATGGTTTTTTAAGTGCCCAACTTTTGAAATTAAGTGGGAAAGAGTTGTATCAGTTTTCTATTGCTGTGTTACAAATTGCCACAAATATAGAAACTTAAACAACACAAATTTTGTTATCTCCAGTTTCTGTGGGTCAGGAGTCTGGTCAGTGGTTAATTGAGTTCTTGCTCAAAGAATCACCAGATTGAGAGCACAGTGTCAGCAGGGGCTGCATGCCATCTGAGGCTCAGGATCCTCTTAGAAGCTCACTGATAGTTGGTCAAATTCAGTTCCTAGGGCTGAGGCTCTCATCAGCTAGAGGCTGCTCCCAAGCAGTTCACAACATGACCATTTGTCTGCTTGCTTTATTTTTTTTTTTAGAAGGGAGTGTCTTTTTTAAAAGTTTATTTATTTATTTTGAGAGAAACAGAGGGAGAGAGAGTGTGAGTGTGTGCAAGTGGGGGTGGGGCTGAGAGAGGGAGAGAAAGAACCCCAGGCAGGCTCCACACTGTCAGCACAGAGCCTGATGCTGGGCTTGAATTCACAAACTATGAGATCATGACCAGAGCCAAAGTCGGACACTTAACCGACTGAGCCACCCAGGTGCCCCTATGTTTGCTTTCTTTTACAAGGCCAACGGGAAATGATCTCTTTTGAAAAGCTTGCCTGATTATGTCAGGCCCACCCTGAATAATCTTCCTTTTGATTGACTCAAAGTCAACCAATTGGTAACATAATCATGGTGGTGATATCCCCCATGGGGAGGGAATCAAAGGGAGAGGATCCTACAGGGCATGTCATCTGAGAATTCTGCCTACTGCAGAAGTGATGTCATCTGTGCCTCTCTCTTTCATTTGAAAAACAAATGGCTTCTTAGAGTTCCTCTTAATTCGGTTCTACTTGTCTCTCATTGGCCAGAACTATATTGCATGGCCACTGCTAATTACAAGGACAGCTGGTGAAGAGGATATATAGCTTTTCTACCTTCTATAAAGAAGGCAAGAAAAGGAGATGGGCTGGAAATGGATGTTGGATTAGTGTATCAACAGACCATGCCACCTGTCAAATCTCCTCGAAACTTAATTATAGAATGTTAGATCTGGAAGAGTACTGAAAATCATTTAGTACTTTTCAGTTTTCTAGATAATGAAACTAAGGTCCAGAAAACTCATGTAACTTCTTTTTTTTTTTTTTTTTTTTTTTTAAACAAAAGGGGGGGATGGGGTGGGGGGGGGGGGGGGGGGGGGGGGGCGGGAGAAGAAGGGAGGGGGCAGGGGGGGGGGGGCGCGAGAGTCAGTCTTAAACAGGCTCCACACCCCCATACAGATCCTGAAGTGGGGCTTGATCTCACAACCTTGAGATCATGACCTGAGCCAAAATCAAGTAGGATGCTTAACTGACTGAGCCACGCAGGCACGCCGAGAGAACTCATGTGACTTTCTTGAAGTCACACATTACTTTTTTTGAAGCACTGGACAAAAGCATATTCACCTTCTCTAGCAGTTTAGTTGATCAAATCTCCAGGGAAAAAAAGATATTATACAAATAAGCCTATGATAGAATAATCTCTCTTGAAGTTGATCACTGATCCATCTTCCTATCACACGAAAGAGGTTTCTACCTTCTAATCATAATTTGTGAAGGAAGCAGCTTGGGCAAAAGGGATGGCTGGTAAATCATAGGTGCAGAGGGCAAGTCTGCCTGAGTTCAGAAAATGAAGATACACTCCTGACTCAAGAAGTCAGGGAAAGCATCAAAGAGGACCTAGAATTTGAGATGGGCCTTAACGGGCAGATAAGGTGTAGCATGGGGAGATCAAGGAGGGTATTCCATCTAGGGGGAGACATCAATACAGGAATAGATGTGTTAAATAGAAAAATGTACAAGGAGGACAGAGATCAACTCAGCTCAACCGGGCTGGCTTCAGAGGGGCTGATTTGTTAGTCTAGGAAAGAGGTAATGCTGACTTGAACTTGGAGGGTGACAGTGAGGGTGAAAAGGATGGCAGGGAGGATGGAATGAAAATTGTGTATGCTGATTGGACATGTTTTCACTGAGTCTGTAAGCACAAATGTAGGAAGTGGGTTTATTCACCTCCTATTCCCAGCCCCATGACCAATGCCTGCACATACTAAGTATTCGGTGTTTTTAGTTTAATTTGTGAATGATTTGGTACAGAAGGTAAAGGAAAGGATGGTATCAAGAACCACTTGAGGCTGGATTGGAGAATAGGAGGAGGTGCAGAATCCAAGGGGGTATGGAGTTCAGTTTCAGACATGTTGAGCCCCCGGTGTCTCCTGGAACCGAGGGATGGGATAATGTCTAGTAGGTCACTTGGGAGAGGCACCCAAGAAACTGGTGGGCCTGGAGATCTAGCTGTCAGGGCAGAAAAAGAAGGTAGTGGAGAACTATAGGGAATACCTGTATTTAAGAGGGAGGTAGATAAGCCAGAAAAGGAGAATGAATAGTTATAGAATTACCTAGAGAAAAAAGATTGTGGGTCCAAGAAGACAAGGAAAAAGAGTGTCTGAAAGATAATAACCAGCAGTTTCTGAACAAGACTGCTTTCAGAGAGAATGCGGTTCTCTCTGAAGAGCCGCAAGAGGTTTAGGAGTGAGTAGGGAAGGGGAGCTGACAGCTAATATAATTCATTTTCAGAAGTTTTAATGATGGAGAGATGACAGAATCAATGGAAGGTGATTTGGTTTATTTGCTTTTGAGAATGAGAGTAACAGGCATCTAACTTCTGTTTGGGGGAGGGGGCGTGGGTGGAACAGAGGAAAAGGGGAGAGTGAATATAAAAGAGAAATCCTGGGGCGCCTGGGTGGCGCAGTCGGTTAAGCGTCCAACTTCAGCCAGGTCACGATCTCGCGGTCCGGGAGTTCGAGCCCCGCATCGGGCTCTGGGCTGATGGCTCAGAGCCTGGAGCCTGTTTCCAATCCTGTGTCTCCCTCTCTCTCTGCCCCTCCCCCGTTCATGCTCTGTCTCTCTCTGTCCCAAAAATAAATAAACGTTGAAAAAAAAAATTTAAAAAAAAGAGAAATCCTTTTAAGGGGGGCAGTCTAGCATCTGGGGGGTGATGGAAGGTGGATCCAGAGAGGAGGAAGCACTCCTTGTCTTCTGAAGCAAGAGGAAGAGATGAGGAGAGAGAAGGAAAGGAAGGTGTTTTTCCATTGCCCTGTCACTAACTGGCTTTGGGCCACTATGTAAAGCCTCCCTGAATCCTCATCCATAAAGTCTCCTCATCCATAAAGTCAAGCCTATGCCTAGGTGGTCACTAGAGTATGATAAACTCTTTATTTTTTTTTTTTGCTCTAGATATATTTCTTAAGATTCCCTTCACTCCTCTGCTGTCTTCAAACAATCATTTGCCAATAATGATAATAATTGGCACAATCATTTACCAATAATGGTAATACTTGGCACAATAAATGGCCACAATTTATTGTATGTCTCAAAGGTCATACCCAATTAGGATGAATTCTGAAAAGCTACATGATGGAAAAATCATTTGAATGTACCTTGAAGGATGGCATTTTATGTATGTGTGTATATAAAATGTCTTAGTATACATATCTAAAATCTTACAGGTAATTCAGTGTAATGTTATTCTATTTCTTTCCTGAGTTCACTCAGCTCTTGTCTTATTTCTTACTGACTTTTTGTCTGTTTTTGTACTTAGTTTTTGAATTTATGATTCAAAATGTTTCTCATAGTCCCAAATGCTGGGTTAAGGATAAATAATTCAGTTTGGAGAATTGTGTTACAGTAGGAGAGTTTTCTTTCACTTTGCCATTATTTGGGGGATGAGTTTTTCTCAGTTGATATAGAAATAGATACAGAGTTCTATTGTTTGGATTCTTTTTATTTCTATTATAATGATTTTGCTTAGATGAAGACTGATCTGCATTTCCATGGACAGGGCTGAATGGTGGGGTGGATGAAAGATTTCCAGATCAAGAGTGCCCTCTTCTGTTAGTGTAGCAAAGTATACTGTTTTGTTTTCGTTTTCTTTTTCTTTTTTTAATTGATTGATCATTATTTTATGGAAGAGGAATGATAGGAGAAGAGGAATTATTGTGCTTCCTTCCATTTTAGAGGGAGAGAAGGTCTGATAGGTTCCTAAATTTACCCCTCAAGTTTTTTCCCTTCATCCTACAAGATTTCTGAAACTCACCTCTGCTTTTGTTTGATCCCTCTGCCCAAAACTTTATCTTTCCAAAACTGCTTTCTTGCACCCTCCACACACAGTTAAGTGCCTTCCTTGTAGTAAGCGCTCTGATCTACCAGCATGTTTTTTCAGTGTTTTCAAACTTAGGGTGGGCTTTCTCCTTTGGGTGGTGGTTTTAGATCAATCTTAAGTCCACCACTAGTCCCCCATTTCTACACTCTGTACAGTTTTTCTCAAATTGATTTGTTTTCCTGATAGGCTTGCATCAAGAGTGTGGGGGCAGCTTGCTGGATTTCAGTGTTTATTTTTCTATGTAAAGTTAATTTGAAATTTGAACATTCTCTGTTTTCTAGTTATGTTGAAGGCATGGGCATTATCTAGTGTTATTTGATATTCTCTTTCTTTCTTTCTTTCTTTCTTTTGAGTCAGGGAGTATGTTGGCAGATTCAGATTTATGCCATCACCATTGTGTTGGCTACTTCAAATTCTTCCATAATGTTTACTCTAAATATAATTTACCAACAAGATATATAGGAATCCATTGACTCAAATTGTCTTATCTTTCTGTTTAAGCTTCTGTATCTGTTAAGAATTCAATTTGGCTGGGGGCGCCTGGGTGGCGCAGTCGGTTAAGCGTCCGACTTCAGCCAGGTCACGATCTTGCGGTCCGTGAGTTCGAGCCCCACGTCGGGCTCTGGGCTGATGGCTCAGAGCCTGGAGCCTGTTTCCGATTCTCTGTCTCCCTCTCTCTCTGACCCTCCCCCATTCATGCTCTGTCTCTCCCTGTCCCAAAAATAAATAAATGTTGAAAAAAAAAAATTTAAAAAAAAAAAAAGAATTCAATTGGGCTGCTGGTTGAGGGGACCCCAAAACCAATGGTTTAAACAAATTAGGGGTATTTCTTGTGTAACAAGAAGTAGGGGGTAGTGGGCATTAGCTCAGCAGCATAGCAATGTCAGTGTTGATATCTCTGTGACATCTTAACCTTTTCCTTGTTGTTGCCATAGTTGTAATAAGGCTGCTCCACCTCTAGCATTACATCTAGAATCCAGCCAGGAAGAAGGACAAAATGCAAAGGGCAAAAGGTGTTTGTGGACTGTCAGCTCCATTTTAAGGATCTTTACTAAAAACCCCATCCAAAACCTTTTGCTTATGCCTAATTGTCCAGGGCTGAGTTAATGATAATCTCTAGCTGCAAGCAAAAGTGGGAAATGTAGTTTTTGTTCATTTTAGGGTTTTTGTTTGTTTTCCTAAGTACCTTATTGCCCATAACAAAATTGGGGAGCAATTAATAAGGAAAAGGATACTGAGTAGGCAACTAACAATTCTCCTCTACAGCTCCCAAATTCCAGAGTCAAGAGTTGCTGGTCTTGCACCATTGACTCAGAAACAATTCCCAGACCCATGACTATTGGCCATCTTTGGGAGGCTCTAGGAAAGCCCATATCAAGAGAGGTAAGAGAACGACAGAGGGACTAACCAACTATAGAAGAGGGCAAGGATAAGGCAAGACTGAAAATTGTCCCAGGCTGATTGACCCTTATCTCAGGAGAGGGCCAAAAAGCAAATAAATAGTTCTTTTTTAAGAAAAACAAAAAGCACATTAAGGAATGCCTTAGTTTATAAACAAGGACATAGTTATTATCATATCTTTGCTCTTTTCTCCACTCTTTCTCCAAATGGAAGTAATACTATAATGGAACAACTTCTTGAGGAGATAAAATCTAGCAGAAGATCATCTGTTCTCAGCCTGGAAAGATCTAATGGGCTAAATTCATTTCCAAAATGGCCCTCAGTCATCTCATCTAACACACACACACACACACACACACACACACACACACACACACACATTCATAGAGACTTTCATGAATGATGCCCGCATAGATACATATATCCAAATAACCATTAATTCAGCTACTTGTCCATTTGAGTAACCTCATTTGCTGAAATATGTACATTATTCATTATTCTTTTGTCTTAAATGCAAGCTACTTTTGTAGGTACCCAATTATTTAAGATTCATTTCAGAGAATAGGGAACTAGATACTGAAAAATTTCCAGACATAGAGACAAATATCCAAGTTTATGAATACACCCATTTATTTACTCCAGCAGACAGAATCTTGGCATATAATGATTGCATTTTGATCCACAGAAAATTCTCAGGAGATATGAACTTCTTGTTCTACCACTAGCTAACTGTGCTATTTAGAGCAATTTACTTAGCCTCTCTGAACATCATTCCCCATTTTTAGAAGAATGATGTCGGTATTAGTGTTTCCTCTAAGTTTCAAGATCCTATGATTTTAGATATTCTTATATTCAATTAGTATTTGTTCAATGTCTGCTATGTATTAGGTACTATTATGTGTACTATGAACACATTATAGTCTAGTAATTATAATGAGGGGGGATTTCAAGTTAATTAAAAAGAGAAAGTAAATTAAATACCTAGGAATAAATTTAAACAAAAGTGAAAGACCTATACACTCAAAACTACAAGACATTGCTGAAAGAAACTAAAGGGCTAAATGAATGGAAAGACATCTCATATTCATGGGTAGCAAGACTTAATGTTGTTAAGATGGTGACAGTACTCAAAGCAATCTACAGATTCAGTACAATCTCTATCAAAAATCCAACTGCCCTTTCTTCAAATTCATATGGAATTGCAAGGGGCCTTGATTAGCCAAAAACAGTCTTAAGAAGAGAACAGTAATGGGGCGCCTGGGTGGCTCAGTCAGTTAAGCGTCCAGCTTCACCTCAGGTCGTGGTCTCATGGTCCATGAGTTCAAGCCCTGTGATGGGCTCTGTGCCGACAGCTCAGAGCCTGGAGCCTGCTTCGGATTCTGTGTGTGTGTCTCTCTGCCCCTCCCTGCTTATGCCCTGTCTCTATCTGTCTGTCAAAAATAAATAAACATTAAAAAAAATTTTTTTTTAAAAAGAGAACAGTAGGGGCGCCTGGGTGGCGCAGTCGGTTAAGCGTCCGACTTCAGCCAGGTCACGATCTCGCGGTCCATGAGTTCGAGCCCCGCGTCGGGCTCTGGGCTGACGGCTCAGAGCCTGGAGCCTGTTTCCAATTCTGTGTCTCCCTCTCTCTCTGCCCCTCCCCCGTTCATGCTCTGTCTCTCTCTGTCCCAAAAATAAACGTTGAAAAAAAAAGAAAAAAAAATTAAAAAAAAAAAAAGAGAACAGTAAGAGGACTCACATTTCCTGATTTCAAAATTTACTATAAAGCTACAATCATCAAAATGGTGTTGTACTTGCATAAAGATAGACATATGAACCAATAGAAGAGAATTGAGAGGTCAGAAATAAGCCCATGCATCTATGACCAATTGATTTTTGACAAGGGTACCAAGTCCATTTAATTGGAAAAGAGCAGTCTTTTCAACAAAAAGTTCTGAGACAGCTGGATTTCCACATGTAAAAAGAATGAAGTTGGACATCTACCTCACAGAATATATAAAAATTAAGTCAAAACGGTTTAGTGAACTAAATATAAGTACCGAAACCATAAAACTTAGAAGGAAACAGGGGTAGGTCTTCATGACCTTGGATTTGGCAATGGATTCTTAAATATGACACCAAAAGCATGAGCGATGAAAGAAAAAATAGATCAATTGGATTTCATCAAAATAAAAAACTTCTGTACATCAAAGGACACTATCAAGAAAGTGAAAAACCAACTGACAGAATGAGAGAATGTATTTGCAAATCATATATCTGATGAGGAATTAATATGTAAAATATAAAAAAGAATTCCTACAACTTGACACTAAAAAAAAAAAAAACAACCCAATTAAAAAATGGGCAAAGAACTTGAATAGAAAATTCTCCAAAGAAGAAATACAAATGGCCAATATGCTCAACATCACTGATCATTAAAATCGTCATGAAAAACCACAATGAGATACCACTCTTCACATCCATTAACATGCCCATTATTAAAAAAAAAAAAAAAGGAGTGCCTGGGCAGCTCAGTTGCTTAAGCATTGGACTCTTGATTTCTAGTCAGGTCATGATCTCTTGGTCATGAGATCAAGCCCTGTGTTGGGCATGGAGCCTGCTTGAGATTCTCTCTCTCTCCAATTCCCTCTCCCTCTGCACACCCCCAGAAAAAAAAAAGGAAAATAAAAAATGTTGGCAAACATTGGAAGTTGGAAACTTCCATTGCTGGTGGTAATGTAAAATGGTATAGCTACTATGGAAACAGACTGGTCGTTCCTCAAAACACAAAACATAAAATTACTATATGACTCAGCAATTCCATTTGTAGGTACATAGCCAAAAGAGTTAAAAACAGGGACTTTAATTTTTTTTTAACATTTATTCATTTTTGGAAGACAAAGAGAGAAAGTGCAAGTAGGGGGTGGGGCAGGGAGAGAAGGAGACACAGACTCCGAAGCAGGCTCCAGGCACTGAGCTGTTAGCACGGAGCCTGATGAGGGGCTCAAACTCATGAACTGTGAGATCATGACCTGAGCCACAGTCAGATGCTCAACCACCTGAGCCACCAGGCTCTCCCAAAACAGGAATTTTAATAAATATTTGTATACCAATGTTCATTGCAGCATTATCACAACAGCTAAAAAGTGGAAATGACTTAAGTGTCCATCAACAAATGATTGCATCAATCTATGCACATAATGGAGTATTATTCAGCTGTAAAAAGGAATGAAATTCTGCTATATGTTCCAATATGGATGAACCTTGAAAACATGTGAATTAAAGTAAGCCAGACACAAAAAGGACAATTAATATAATTGTCCACTTTATATGAAATATTAGAATATGAAATATCTTCTATGAAATATCTAGAATAGGCAAATTCATAGAGGCAGAAAGTAGATTAGAGGTTGGGAGAAGGAAACTGTTGATTCATGGTCACAGAGTTTCTGTTTGGGTGTTGAAAAATTGGGACAATAGGAAATGGTGATTATTCATCCAGTGTTGTGAATGTAATGCCACTGAATCGTACACTTAAAATTGGTTAAAATTCTTTTTTATGTTACATATATTCTTTTTTTTTTTTTTAATTTTTTTTCAACGTTTATTTATTTTTGGGACAGAGAGAGACAGAGCATGAACGGGCGAGGGGCAGAGAGAGAGGGAGACACAGAATTGGAAACAGGCTCCAGGCTCTGAGCCATCAGCCCAGAGCCCGACGCGGGGCTCGAACTCACGGACCGCGAAATCGTGACCTGGCTGAAGTCGGACGCTTAACCGACTGCGCCACCCAGGCGCCCCAATGTTACATATATTCTAACCACAATAAACATTTTGCCAAAAAATAAAAATGAGAAGGTAACACAGCTAGGTAAGAAGATTTGGAGACAGATGCTCTCACATTATAGGAAGCTATTGGCTATGCCTTGAGACATGCATGCAGATGTATACAGACGCAGACTTATACATGCACAAACACAACTAGGTACCTAAACACTGATAGCCAGATGAACACAAGAGTTACATACCTACAATTTGCACTTGAAATATAAAGATGGTTGATTTTAAACCTCCATCAGAATTCAACCATCCACACAAAGGTGCACACACCTACACACTACATTATGTAACATAGCTACAAAGGTTGCCAAAGAACCTGTTAACCTACAGAAACACACGTTCTACATGCCTACACACACAGAAAGACATCCCACAGAAACCATGATGGATGATGTAACAGCAAAAGGGCTCAAGGGCATGTAATGGATTCAATGATTGATAGGTAGGAGAATCTGGGTAGTGAACAAAAAGATAAATATTGGAAGCTAAGAGTTGTATGGAAAGGAGGGAATTGGAGGATGGGTCAAATGGATGAGTGGGAAGATGAGTGGCTGTCATAAGAAAACATCATACGGCTTCTTTGTCAAAGAGATTCAAATCAGAATAAGCTTGAGTTGCCAAGTGTTACTCTTTCTCTCACCTGTTACTATAAGATCTCTGGTTATCAGAGAACAAGCTATATTTTCAATTACCTTTATAATTACACTAGCCCTTCCAGCTGGTCCCCACACAATTATAGAGGAGTTCTCGGGTGAGTTCAGTGAGCTTCCTGCTGTCTTCTTTCTGCCCAGATACAATGAATCCTCCTCATACATTGTCTGAATTCAGCAGTGGGAAGGCCCCATGCCCACTGGCCTCCAGCTGGGGGTGGTGGGTGAGGAGGGAAGTCCCAGACTGACCAAGATCTTTTTACTGATGGTCAAGCTGAGGAAATGATCTGGGAATGGTGAGTCAGGAGCCAGTGATCAGCATTTAGAGCTGACATTCAAAGGGAGTAACCAATGAGAAGAGAAACAAGATCTTCAAGACTGAGCAGGAGTGAGGCCTGAGCACAAGACTTCCCCCAGGACATACCTATTGTGTTGGTCCTGGTGTCCTTTGTGGAGGCAAAAGCTGTACCTGGGGGACCCGGGTGACTCAGTTGGATAAGCGTCTGACTTCGGCTCAGGCCACAATCTCACGTTTCGTCAGTTGGATCCCCACATTGGGCTCTGTGCTGTCAGTGCAGAGCCTGCTTCGGATCCTCTTCCCCCCTCTTTCTCTGTTTCTCTCTCTCTCTCTCTCTCTCTCTCTCTCTCTCTCTCTCTCTCAAAAATAAAACCTTTAAAAAAGAACAACAGAAAACAAGCTGTACCTCAGCAGAGAGTTGCTTATGGCAGTACTTAGCTAGAGCCTGCCAGGAAATCACAAAGGAGGCACAAGGGCTCTGCCTCTAGTCTCTTTCCTGAGCCTTTTCACCTCTGCACTGGCACTTTATTTTTCTCTCTTCAGAAACTAATTCCCTTCTACCTCCTATTAAAATCTTGAATGACCATGAGAATTAACGTCTTATCCTTCTCTGTTTGGAAAGAGAATCCTCACCACTAACCAATAAAAGCAGAATGAGTTACATACAATTATCAGTACTTCCTCTTTTTCAACCTGTTTTGAAAAGCTGAAAAACAGCCTAGGCTAGTATAGGGTGTTACAATTTAGCAAACAAAGTGACATCTTGGTGTGTTCTGCTTTTTCCTGAGTTTCATAATACAGTAATTTTCTGAAGAGAGCATACGGATTGAATAGAAGTTGGTCTTTAATAGAAAGCCAAGATTGGCTTTGATTTTTGACTATAAGTATTATCTTTTTTAAAAAAGTACAGTACTTTTTAAAAAATTTATTTATTTTTGAGAGAGAGAGAGAGCGTGAGCAGGGGGGGAGGGGCAGAGAGAGAGGGAGACAGAGAATCCAAGGGGGCTCTAGACTCTGAGCTGTCAGCACAGAATCCAACGTGGGGCAGAACTCACAAACTATGAAATGTGAGATCATGACCTGACCTGAGCTGAAGTTGAAAGTTTAACTGACTAAGCCACCCAAGCACCCCAAAGTACACTACTTTCAGTGAATTTTTAAACGAGTATAACTGTTATAATTTTAACAGATATTAATAACATTTGGGATGGGTGTTTGTGTGTATGTAAGTGCCAGAGATATATGATTTTGCTGGGTGAAGTCTGTGGTTCATGAAATCACTATTCTCAATACCAAGAGCAGTTAAAAAATGTTTTTGTCATTTGGCTGTTATAAGTCCATAGTACAAGTTATTTGAACATAAAGGATGTTGATTCTTAGATAAAATTATCATGTTCTGGCTCTTCACTTACTTTGAATTCAATTGTAGTAGAAAAATTATTCTATCTTTGAAAATAATTTAACTTTTGTAAGCATGCATGCATGGATAACTCCAAAATGAATAGTGAACTTAAAAAGCTGAAACCTCTTCTGACAGCAGCTTAACTTAATTCTGGAAGAAATTAAGGAAGAGAAACATCAGAAGTATGTCCCCTCTTTTAGATATAATACAAACTCAAGACAAATATTCTTGACTTGAACCATCTGAGAAAAGATTCTGACTGTCTTTCCATGTGATTTGCATATAACTCACATGCCTACACAAAATATCACAAGCCAGCTGCCTCTGTAGGTTTCCTATTCAGAGGAAAGAAAGCAGACCATTGTCAGAGTGAGGGAGGTGAGGAATGAAGACCAGCAGCTAGGCATGGACTCCACGGTTCGCCTAAGCCCGCACTGAGACAAGGGCCTACCAACTTCGTTCCCCAACCCCCATCCCGCCCAGCTCCCCCTACCCTGATGACAGGGACTACTCCAGGTGCTCTGGTCAGAAGGCCTGAAACATAGAGCCAGTGTGGATAACCAGGTGGTATTTTGTTTTGTGTTTTTCTTTAAGATGTATATGGATTAAAAGTCTGTGTTTCTGTTTTAAATGTTAGGAGTTTTCATTTTTTGCTTTGAAGTAAAAACAAAATGTCTTTTTTAGGAAAATAACACTTGTTTAGAAAACATAGAAAAGCATAGAAAAAGTAGAAAACATAGATAAGCAGGGGTGCCTGGGTGGCTCAGTCAGTTAAGCGTCCGACTCTTGATTTTGGCTCAGGTCATGATCTCATGGTTTGTGAGATCGAGCCCCACATCCAGCTCTGTGCTGACAGCATGGAGCCTGCTTGGGATTCTCTCTCCCTCTCTCTCTGACCCTCCCTGGCTTGCTTGCTCTCTCTCTCTCAAAATAATTAAATAAACATTTAAAAAAATTTAAAAACAGAGAAACATAGATAAGCAAAAAAATTATATATATATATAAAATATCAGTTTATAAACCTTTGGCTAGAATATTTCCATTTTGATTTGATTAGATATATATTGTGTGTATATATAATCATTTTTTAAAAAATAAAAATGGTAATATTCCAGACATAGAAATTTGTAAACTGATAATTTTTTACAGAATATATAAGGAACATTCTTCGATATCACTATATAGACATTTATAACCTCATTCATGGGCACATGATATTTTATTAGAAGTAGCATTATTAATTTACCTTCAATTGCTGGACACATGTCGTAAAAGTGTTTCACCATTATTTGCAGTACTATGCGAAAACATACTTGTACGTGCATCTGTTTATATGAACTGTTTACTTCCCGAGGATAAAATTCTAGAAGAATTGTTAACTATACTCTTTTTAAGGTTTTTGATTCATTTAGATAAATTTCCCTACAGTAAGATTATTATCAGTCTACATTCCAACCGAGTGTCATCATGTTCATTTCTATACACTGTCAACAAAACAGAATATTAAAAGTCTTAAAAAACTGTTTTCAAAAGAAAATAAAATGAAGACTTGTGGAAAAGAAACGTGTAACTATAAATGAAGGAAATAAGGACAAGGCAGGAGAAATAATGTTCTTTTTTCCCAGACACCTCTAACTCTAATCAGATTCCTTAGTTTTTCTTCCTCTTATTTATTTATTTAGGTCATGTTAGGGACATTGTAGTAGACACTCACCAAACTGATTTCTTTTCTTCCTATGCACACAGCCAGACTACATTTCCCAGGGTCCCTTGAGGCTAAGCATGATCATGACTTCCGTCTAGCAGAATGTGGGTGGGAATGCTCATATGTTGTGAAGCCTGGCCCCTGATCCTCTCCTCAGTTCTCTTTTTTTGTCTGCTTGATGCAGAGGCCTCTGAAACTTTGGAAGATGGAAACATCCCAGAAAGAAGGAGCCCAGGTCCTTAAATCACTTCATGGAAGACCATTTGTCAAATCCCCATACTAAATTGTAACATATGCAGTTAATTTGTTTTCTTAACCACCGAGATTATAGAAAAACTGTAAAATTCAGATAAACAAAAGAAAAAATTACCCAGAATTCTGAAGACCAGAGGTTAACTAATTGTTACAGAAATTAGTCTACTCTGACAAATCCAGGCATGTTGCTGCTTTTAGTCAACCCACATCGGAATTAGTGTTAAAAAAAAAAAATGAGGCCTTAGGAACCCCTGGGTGGTTCAGTTGGTTAAGCGTCCAACTTTGGCTTAGGTCATGATCTTGCGGTCTGTGAGTTGAAGCCCTGCGTTGGGCTCTGTGCTGACAGCTCAGAGCCTGGAGCCTGCTTCAGATTCTGTGTCTCCTTCTCTCTCTGCACCTCCCCAACTCACACTCTGTCTCTCTCTCTCTCTCTCTCAAAAGTAAATAAACATTAAAAAAAAAAAAAAAAAAGAGGGCTTGGTATTATTTTCTCTTTCACAACATCATCCTCTGTTTTGAATATCTATTGTGGAAAATAATAAGCTATTATGTATACAGTAATTATATAGAGAAAACTGTGTTTATGTGGAAGGTGTATTTTTCTGTACATACATCTCACATTCATATATTCATGCCAAAGGAGTAGAACATTGACATAAGTAAATAACTTAATATCACTTACTTGATTTTGGATGTTGTCAGCCTGTGGTCAAAAATGTACACTTAGGTTTGAGGGAGACAGTTTTTTTTTTTTTTCTTAACGTTTATTTATTATTGAGAGACAGAGACAGAGAATGAGCATGGGAGGGGCAGAGAGAGGAGGAGACACAGAATCTGAAGCAGGCTCCAGGTTCTGAGCTGGCATCACAGAGCCCGACGCGGGGCTCGAACTCACAAACTGCAAGATCATGACCTGAGCCGAAGTCGGACACTCAACCGACTGAGCCACCCAGGCGCCCCGAGGGAGACAGTTTTAACTAATCATTCCATTTGTTCCCCAAATTCCTAGCTCCTATGAAGTTAGGAAGACCATGTGGCCAATGAAGTGTGAGAAGAAGCCCCAGATATTCCTTCTGGTTGGAAGTAGTGAAAAAAGTACCTGAGATCCTCTTGTCTCTGTTTCTCTGCTGCAGTGACCAACAAGCTTGTGCAGCCACAAGATGGCAGAGCCTCCATCATCCTCAACTGTAAGTGAGACTGCCTCCCCATCAGTAATGCATATGTGGCATAAGCAAGAATTAAACCTTTCTTGTGTTAAACAAGATTTCAGAGGTGCCTGGGTGGCTCAGTCAGTTAAGCATCCTACTCTTGATTTCAGCGCACGTCATGATCTTGCAGTCTGTGGGATCCAGCTCTGCATTGGTCTCTGTGCTAACAGTGCAGAGCCTGCTTGGGATTCTCTCTCCTCTCTCTTTGCCCCTCCCCTGCTCATGCTTGCTCGCTGGCTCTCTATCTCTCAAAAATAAATACAGTTTATTAAAAAAAAACACTGGGATTTCAGATTAATTGGATAACTGCAACATAAACCTATCTTGTCCTAAAAATACAAGGCTCATACAATTCTCTGTATCTTGCACCCTCCACAGCAGCAGCTCAAAGCCACCGTTCATCATCCTGAGACTGATTACCTGAGATTTGATTTCCTAGCTGTGAGGGAAAACATGAGGTAAAGAATAGGACTTTAGAATAGAGAGATGTTAAGAGTTCCCTTCTTGTGAGTGCAAGAGTGATCTTACCAACACAAACAAGAGGTAGATGTAGTTGTTTTGATTTTTTGAGCCCCAAGTAACTTATGAAATAAATTTAAATTACACTTACTCTATGTGAGAACCGATGATGGTGTAGAGACATAAAGACAGTAATGACAAAGAATGAGTGGGATTTCTTGCCCTGCTAGGCAAGTACATGTATCACCTATTTTCCACCCGTTAATAATGAAAAGTGATGTATGGCAAGCAGTGGAGAAATTAGTTTACAAAGAGAGATATAAAATGAAGCACTGACGCTTTGCTCCTTTAGTATCTAATAGCTTTAAATGAATTTTCCTTAAATCAATGAATGATACTTCTCTATTGTATCTGAATTTTTTATAATGAACTTGCACTATTTTTATAATTAGAAAAATGTATTTCTATTTTGAAAAGAAAAATAATCACTGTTAGTGAATGAAGAATGCGTAATTGTTTCCTCCACTGACCTGTATTCAAGAGCACCTAACACAAACAATGCTTATCAGCTTCTTTAACTGTTTAATTCAAAGCCTGAATTCCTTGAGGGCAGATGCAGGATTGGAATTTGAGAAGCAAACACAGTGAGGGGGCACCTCATGGAGGCTCAAATATGTGAGTTGCCTATTGAATGACTGTACCTAAACGGTGCATATTTACCTATTATCTCTTTCATTTCTGGGATTATTTGCTTCTGTTTCAAGTGATATTCCAAAGAGCTTTGTGGGCTCTGGACTGGCCCGTAAGTTCACACTTAACAGGGTCCAGCGATGCAATAATAGAATTGCCAAAAACAGCATCTGAATTTCTTGTTAAATGGAGTCTCTGTGCACAGACTCCGCTTCACTGGCATCATTACTCTCCCAGAAAAAAACAGGAAACCAATTATAACACCAGTTCCGTATCTTTTTATACTTTTGTATTGCCCAATTACTACATGTAGGTAAGTACATCAGAAATCATCTCGTTATAGCTATAGATAAAATTCTTGTTATCCTGTTACCCATTTTAGCTCCTTTTTCCTTTGCAAGTTATTTGCTGCCATGCCTTAGTCTATGAACAGCTGAAGGTCATTTTCTAAATAAGAAATTCAGCCAATTTATTTCAATTTTCCCATTTTTAAAAAGTTTTGGCTACCAGGAGCATAAGATTTCATTTGTGATAAATTACCAAATTGCAAGTAAGTGGTAAATGAAAATTGCCTGGTATTGTGTAAGGAGGGGTAATTTAAACTCTTTGTGGGAAGCAATTGGTATTTTAAATAAGCCTTCTGTTGACTGTCTAAAACTATTTTAAAGGGCTCCATGCAGTGCTATATCTTTAAATTTACTTTACTATTATAGTCATTTTACTAGCTACAGAACTATAGCCATCTATCTCTGGTTGTCTCTTTCTGACACCCACAGATGTATCCACCCACACACTCACCCACGCAAACCTACACTCTGACTCACATTTAGAACAATTGTCAAAAAATCCCCACTCCCTGTCTAACTAAAATGTTCCTTTCAAACACATGCTACTTGTTTGATCTATTTCCCTGTATCTGTGAGTCAGTTAAGTCTTGTCTGATCTACCGAGTAGATGAGAGCCTACATGTATGTTTTTTTTTTAATATGGATTTGGCAAACCTGATACATATTCAAGCATTTGAGATCATAAAAGCCTGGTGAGCAGTTTTTTACTCCCAACAGTTTTGACATCAAATCTGTGGGTTTTTTCCTAACACCAACCAATTTTCCAACTCTCCAAACACCAACGGTGTGTCCTACAATGCAATTCTGACACTAACTACCAGAGTTAGCACAGACCCAACAGGTTAAGAGCTCATTCCCACAAGACTGCCCTACTTTAGACACCAATCACACATCCCAGGCCAACCATATTTCTGAGGGATAGGCTATAAATTAGGTGTTCCCATGACCCCTTTCTAAGGTTCCATTAATTTTGTTAGAATGGCCCACAAATGTCAGAAGCAGTTTACTTGCTATTGCTGGTTTATTACAAAGGATACAATTCAGGAACAGCCAAAAGGAAGAGATACGTTGGGCAAGATACAAGGTGGGATTGGGAGGGCAAAGAGCTTCCATGCCATCTCTGGGCATATCACCCTCCCAATACCTTGATATGTTTATCTGCCACGAAGCTCTCTGAATCTCATCATGTCGTGGTTTTGATGGAGATTGCCCTACATAGGCATGGTTGTGACTAAGTCTATCTCCAGCTTCTCTCCCCTCCCTGGAGGTCAGCAGGGTGGGGCTGAAAGTTCTAGCTCACTAACAAGGTTGGCTCCTCTGGCAAGCCCACATACTAAAGCCACATAGGGGCCCACCAGAGTCATCTCATTAGCATATACAACTCAGGTGTGATTGAAAGGGTATTCTTAAGAGGGGTGCTCCTGGCACCTGTTTCAGGAAATTCTAAGAGTAGAAGCTCTATGTCAAGAACCACAAAGACCAAATATACATTTATCACATTTGGTAACATTTACTATAAATTAATTCTTATCCAAATGCTGGCAATTATTTCTAATTTAAAATATTATTCTAGAACTGGCAACAAGTCCATGGCTATCATTTCGGTTAGCCTGAAGAATGAGAATAGCTCCAGTTTAATATCACATGCATCTACCTGGACTATTGAGCACTTTCATGAGGGAAGGAAGAAAGGATGTACTTCATTTCATTAAATGACAGCAGAGCATCATTTCACTCATATATATCTTTTATCCAGTGCCATCTAGTATCTGAATCACAGCTGGGATCCAGATAGAAAGGATAAGACTGAAATCTCCAAGTAAATGCACTAAAGCTTTTTTTTTTTGGGGGGGGGGTACATTGCTCATAGGAGTGACCCGTGGACATATGCTCTATACCCATTTAATTTAATTTTACATAGATTATTAACAAGTTTGTTTATGTGACTTACCAACCAGTCAGCCAATTAGGAGCATCAAATTTAAACAACAAATTTGAAAGAGAGGCTGCTAAAGATAGGTGGAATTCTGTCAGTCTGAAATGACAGCTGACAAGCTCAAAGCAGACAGCAAGAAATTTGTGAGAAATAAATTAAAAGTCTGAGGACATTCAGTGTAGGAATGAACCATTCAGTACATTCCAGGACTACCTGAGGGTATCATTGCTTTATAGTATAGAGAATTGAGTTTTATAATTCTGATAATGAATCTTCAGTAGAAAACTCAGTTTGGCTCTGTTTGAGAGGTTAGAAATATGTAACCCATTTATTTATGTAGAAATAGTTTCAGGGGTGCCTGAGTGGCAAGTCATTTGGTTGACTTGATTTCTGCTCAGGTCATGATCTCACAGTCTTGAGATTAAGCCCCACATAGGGCTCCACGCTAGCCTGCTTGGGATTCTCTTTCTCCCTCTGCCCCTCTTCTTCCTTCTCTTCTCTCTCTCTCTCTCTAAAAAAAAAAAAAAAAAAAAAAAAAAAAAAAAAAAAAAAAGGAAGGAAGAAAAGAAAAAAATAAAGAAAAAGTTTCAAGTAAATTTTTATTATTATTTAATTTATTTTTTTTAAGTTTATTTATTTATTTTTGAGACAGAGAGAGCACAAGTGGGGGAGGGGTAGAGAGAGAGGGAGACAGAATCCAAAGCAGGCTCCAGGCTCTGAGCTGTCAGTGCAGAACCCAATGTGGTGCTTGAACCCACAAACAGTGAGATCATGACCTGAGCCAATGTCGGGTGCTTAACCGAATGAGCCACCCCACCCAGGTGCCCTTCAAGTGAATTTTTAAAAATAACAAAGTAGTATGTATTCATTTTATTTAAAACTTCATTCTTTATAAAAGAGCATAAAGAGAGAAGTAAAAACTTTTCGTTTAACTGCCCCTACCCCTTCAATCATACTTCACAGATGTCCTTCCATTTTCTATAGTTAAATTTTTTTTTTTTTTTACATTTTGGTACTTAATGGGGGAAACCCCAGAAATCTAGGAAATTCATTTATCTAGAGAACCCATTTTCTCATGATCTTGGCTAAAGGTAGCAGGGCTATATCTATAACCACAGTCCCCATACACTAATCTGGTTAGGATGTTTTCTTAGAGAAAAAGATAATACCAGCCCTAAATATGGAGATCAAAGATGGTATTATCTCTCCTTGATACTAGCCTCTGTATTCACATCTCTTTATAACCACTGTTCTAACTACTTCTCATTGGTTTTTTGGATATAAGACAAAATTCTTCAAGAGTACCACTGTTTATTTCAAAGATGAGTTCAATCATTGATGCCTGTGTGGCTCAATGTCCTTTTTAAATTATGCCAACAAGTGCTCACTTCAGCAGCACATATACTAAAATTGGAACACTATGGAGATTAGCATGGCCCCTGCACATGGTTTAGCAGGAGGGGCTAGCCTCTTGGCCTGACTACTTCCTGTCTGCACCAGATAGAAAAAGCACCAAACTTCCACTGCTACCATCATATCATCTTCAGAGGTAGCCTCTAACAGGAGCTGACTTCCCATAGGCCCAAAATCAGTCTCAGTCATGGGCTCTAGGGTCGCAAGGGAAGGCCTGATAAATCTAAGCAGGAACCTGATGTGTGCCAAAAATATCTGTCAGAATAAAAACAACGATTTCTTATTTGCTTGTTTTTTAAAACAACAAACAACGTTAAGGTACAGAATTTCAATATATGCTTATACCATTTGAGGTCAAAGTTTGCTCAGCAAGAAACAAATTTCCATTTGTAACCACTCTTTTCTTATGAATTCTATGTAGATTGCAATTGAGGCATATCTATAGGAAACTTAAAACTTTCACAAGTAGCACATGAATTTTTGATGCATTCAAAATACAGATTGGTGAGGTTATCAAAATAGAATCATATTTCAAAATAAGAAATACTGTGAGTCAGGACAGCCCTACCAATTATAGCAAACTTGTTTCCGAAAGACTTAGTGCCTGGGTCAGCACGATGTAACGTTTTATCAAAATGGTGTCATTAGGAATGGGTGGCAGTATTTTAACCCTTTCTCCCAAGAGTTCCAAAATGCTTTTTTAGCATGTTTATAAATATTTGCTTTTGTGCGATTTCAGGAGAAGCTTTCCATACAAACATTTGGCTTTCAATGAGTCATCCCCAGTCTGGTTCACATCCAGAAGCTTCCTGCTTGGCTATCAGTGAATATTGGGCTCAATAACTGCCTTATTTTTATAACTTGCTTCAATGAAGATCAGAAAGGTGGTGGACTGAGAAAGACATACTGAGATAAATATAAGAACACTCTTATTTCCTTAAGAGAGTTTGACAACTATCTGCCAATACCCTAACTACCATTTAAACTGAGCTTAATGCTGGGATTGTGATGGATTTGTTTTTGACCTTTTAAAAAACATCCAGATGATGTTGTTACTCTTTTTAGTCATCATGTATATTTGCTAGCTAAAGACACCCCAGAATTCAGAATTACAATATGCAATTTTACTTTTACTGTTATTGGATCTGAAAACCATCAACTGAAAGCAACAGTTAGAGTAAATTACTTTTCCCCAAATTGAAATTGAAAAGAATGAGGGTCCTTAGTTAAGAATTTAAATAAATATTTCTTCAGCTAGAATTACAAAACCTTTAAGTAAACAAGAAAGCAACAGTGATGAAGCATATGAATTAGCAATAATCTTTCTGTATTTTCATTCCTAAAGGGAAAATTTGGGGGGTTGGAATGGCACAGTATGTATCTTGGGGGTAAAATGTCAATATGATAAAAATACTAAAATTTCCAGGCATAATAATGTGAATTACAGATTTTTAAGAAAAGAAATCAGTACCTTGCAAATTATACAGTAGGTAGAATATATTATTTATTCCTCTTTATTGGATTAGAATAAAGGTTGCAAATTCATGGTCCTTTTATCTTGAATTGCACTCATGTACCTAGTCTTACTTTGTTTGCATAGTATATATTTTTTAAATGTTTATTTATTCTGAGAGAGAGAGAGGGCATGAGTGGAGGAGGAGCAGAGAGAGAAAGAGAGAGAGAGAGAGAGAGAGAGAGAGAATCCCAAGCAAGCTCCGAGCTGCCATTCGTAGAGCCTGATGTAGAGCTCAATCTCACAAACCATGGGAGCATACTCTGAGCCAAAATCAAGAATCAGACGTCTAACCGACTGAGCCACCCAGGCACCCCTGCATGTTACATATTAAATGCTTAGGAATAGTCTCTGTTCTCTCTTACCTCCTAAAAACTCTCTCCCCATTTTTCTTGAAATGTGTATTTCTCTGTCTACATTTTATTTTTCCAAATTTTTATATGGACTTGGATATAAAAGCTCCATCACTTTTTCTTCACTTCTTTCATACATTGGTGAATGACAACTTTCACTTAGCCTTCAAGTGAAAAAGGCAACGAAGAGTGGTGAAGACTGTGATGAAATAGGAAAGCACATGCCCATTTAATATGAAGGTACACTGCTAAGCACCAGTAAATATGTCAATAGCCATATCTTCCAAATTTTCAAGAGAAAGCCTGAAAATATTTAAATATTTTATGATTCAATGCTTTAAAAACAAGAAATGCCATTTTAAGAGGCCAAAAACACCAACAATTACCACTGGAAAATGTGAGAGATTAAATATATGTACTTCAGTTCACATTAGGAGAGGAGAGAGAGAGTGAAAGTACTGAGAACCCTGGAGTGGTGTCCCTCACGGGCTGCCTTCCACCTCTCAGTCCACCACCAGTGCATACATTGTTCTGTGGGACATTTAGTGCCATCAGTCATCTCTGATCCACTTATAGAAACCTTTCCCTAATTTGCTCCAGAGTGAACATTCCACACTTGAATTCATACTTGCTGGGAGAGATGGAAAAATCAATCTTAGGGCAATTATAACAATAACAGTAATGAACTTATGTTGAGAGGCACTATATAATCTTTCATTTAACAAATATCTACTGAATGCCTGCTATATGCTAGAACTATGTTTTTGTGATGTGTTAGGCACTTTGTGGGCATTGGAAATAAATCAGTTTTTTAACAAAGAAAAAAATGCCTGTCCTTATGGAAATTAGATTCATTGGGGAGACAGATAATAAATAAGATGAATAAGTATATTAAGTATAATGAATTAAGTATATTAAGTTATACTTAATAAAGTACTATTAGTGGATGGTGATAAATGCTATGGAGAAAACTAAAGTAAGAAAGAATAATTTCTCTGGTTCTCCAGTGTATAATTGGAATAGAATACTTGGTAACTGGCAGAACCTCCACATTGATTTCCTTTCCTTTTTTTAATGTTTATTCTTTTTTTTTCCTTTAAAAAAATTTTTTAATGTTTATTTTTGAGGGACAAAGCATGAGCAGGGGAGGGGCAGAGAGAGAGGGAGACAGAATTGGAAGCAACCTCCAGGATTTGAGCTGCTAGCACAGAACCCAGTGTGGGGCTCGAACTCATGAACCATGAGATAATGACCTGAGCCAAAGTCAGACATTTAACTGACTGAGCCAGCCAGGCACCCCATGATTTCTTGCACTGTGGGATAAAAGTTGTATTAGTGGGGAAGACAAAGTGAAATATCTGAAACTGATTTGCACCTTCACATGATAGTAACTAAAAACAATATCATGTCCTGAAGGAATGGCAGAGTTTTATGCTACCGTTTAAGACCTAAAGAATACTGGCCCTCATTTATCCCCATTTAATTCACCAGTCTGGCCCTTAAAAAATGTCTGATCCTAAGGAATAATAAAGTCAGCCATATAGTTGCCCTGATTGCAGTTGCCATGCCAGATGTAATCTCTGCTGGAACAGAGGTTCCAGCCTCTGGTACCTTGCATTGATTAGCAAATACATTCATTTCTATTGCTATCGAGGAATGGGAACAGAAATATATGAATGACAGAGACATTTACACTCCTGACAAGGGTTAAATCTTTCACCCTCTGTGATAATATAACCCAAGGAACCTGGACTGCCTGGGCATTCTGCATATCACTATGATCCACTATACTGAAGGTACCATGTGTGGTGGTTTTAAATATGCCCACAAATTCTTTGATATTTCTTCCTTCAAGAGAGCTTAATACCTGTTCCCTTGAGTTTGGGCTGGCATTAGTGACTTAAGTCTAACAAATAAAATATTGCAGATGTGATAGTATGTGTCTTCTAAGACATTACAGCTTTATTCCTTGTTCTCTCTTGGATCACTTACTGTGAAGGAGGTCAGGTACCATACGATAAGGACACTGAAGCATCCCTTTCAGAGAGATTCATGTGGAAAGGATCTAGGCTTTCTGTCAAAAGCCATGTGAATGAGCCATGTCAGAAGCAGATCCTCCAGCCCCAGTCAAGCCTTCAGATGACTGCAGCCCTGGACAGCATCTTGCCTTATAACTTCATGAGAGACTTTAAGCTATACTTCCTGGCAGATCTATGCTGTAAGAGGTATCTGTGATGGGAAAAGACATTTTATAGAATTTACAGCAAGCCCTAGTAAGAGAATCACTATGTATACTTTAGAGTTCTGGAACAATGTTATACCATCTATAGCAGACATCATTAAAAGTATGGTTCCTGATGTGCTACTAGGCCCTGGTATAGACAGAACACCTGATCTTGGGACATACAGTGGCTATGCAGCCAGAACTGTTCATTACAAGGTGTGTTCTGTCAGATCCACTAAGTCATAAGGTCATGTGAGCCCAATAGAAGTCCATAGTGAGATGAAAATTGTACATTTAGGGTTAGTCATGAGCAGGGCCAGAGGTCAAGTTAGCTGCATATGTAGGTGGCTTAGACTTCTGGTTCATTCACCTCTATGGCACCATTGCCTCTCTCTCAGGTTACACTCATGTGGTTTTTTTTGGGAGATGGGGAACGGTAGAAAGGAGGACAGGCAAGTCCCTATGATCACTTCATGGAAAAGAAAAAAACCTGTTTTGATATACAGATAGATCAGCTTGGTATATGGTGAAGCAAGAAATGAGCCACTGTATTATAATCCTCATTCAAAGATGGCCCTAGAAGGTAGCAGTAATTGGAAGAGCTTTAGTGGTACACCTGGTCATCTATATTATATGGAAAGAAAAGTAGTCTAAAATATAAGACTCATGTGATGAATAGTGTATCTGCTTAGTCAGGGGTTTGGAAGAAAGATTCAAAAATTGGGAACAAGCAGGTCTAAAGAAGAAGCATGTAGATAGATCTACAGGAGTTCATTCTTCCAGCTGTTGGAAGTATTGCAGGACTCCTATCCAGAATATATTAAAAACCTTTCACATCTCAATTATAAGGAATGAAACAATCCAATTTTAAAATGGGCAAAAGATTTGAACAGACACTTTATCAAAGAGGATATATGGATGACAAATAAGCACATGAAAATATGTTCAAAATCATTAGTCATAAGGAAATGAAACACTATTTCACAGGAGAATAGCTGAACTTAAAAAGACTGAACACACTGTACACTTAAAATTAATACAATGTTATATATCAATTATATCTCAATTAAATTTTTTTCAAAAAAAGACTGAACATACCAAGTACTGGTGAAGATAAAGAGTAACTGGAACTCTTTCACCTCTGGTGAGAATGTAAAATATTGAAAAACAATTTGGCGGTTTCTTTAAAAGTTAAATGTACACTTACTATATATGATCCATCTATTTTGCCTCTATTTATTTACCCAAGAGAAGAGGAAGCATTTGTTTACATAAAGACACATATGCACATATATGCTTACATAAAGACCCACATATATTATGTGTTCACAGATGCTTTAATTGTATAATGCAAAACTGCAAACAACCCAAATATCCATCAACAGGTAAACAAATTTTGGTATATCAATACAATGGAATACTACTCAGCAGTGAAAATAAATGAACTCTAGAGTCACACAACAACATGTATGAATCCAAACTAATTACGCTGAGTGAAAGTAGCCAGATCAAAAAAGACTGTGCTGTAATGATTCTATTTATCCAATATTCTAGAAAATATAAATTAATCTATAGTAACAAAGAGATTAGTGGTTGCCTGGTGATAGTGTGGTGGGTTGGAGGGAAAGAGGAGGAATCACAGAAGGGCTTAAGAAATCTTTCAGGAATGACCAAATTGTACATTTTAAATATGTGCAATTTATTGTATGTCATTATATTAACTTTTAAAAGAAAAAAGATTTAATCTCATGCCAATGGTGTCAAGTACCTGATCCTTGGGATCAAAGACCATAATCTGGAAATGCTTTTCCCATTAACACTCAAGGAAGTGACCCGAGGCAAGCCAGGGAGCTTAGATTATCTTTAGGTCAGGTCAGTGTGGAAGCCTATTGGGAGTTGTAAGTCAGAAGATAGGTGGTATTCACTCATTCATCCCAAGAAAGTGTATGTCCAGGTAAATGGAACTTCTTAAGTCTGAGACCATCCAGAAGCATGTGAGGATGGGATGAGCTATGAATGTGGAAAGGTCAGACTCAGGTTAGGCAGAACTGGGTTTGGGCACTGAAGTAGAGCTACATTGATCCAGGAGGTGTCTCTGAGGTGTCTCCAGATTCTGACCCTTTGATATCCAAGCTTGAGTCACTTACCAAGGGTTGTGGGCAGGAGCAGACTCCCTAACAAGAGGTGGGGTTGGGTAGAAGCCCCCAAATGTGTCTGTACAGTGAGCCAAAGAATGAAAGGAAGCATGTAGGAAAATGATCAATGTGAAGAATACCAAAGAGGGGCACCTGGGTGGCTCAGTTGGTTGAGTGTCTGACTGGCTCAGGTCACGATCTTGCACCTTGTGAGTTCGAGCCCCATGTCAGGCTCTGTGCTGACAGTTCAGAGCCTGGAGCCTGCTTCGGATTCTGTGTTTCCCTCTCTCTCTGCCCACCCCCCCCCCCCAATCTCTCTCTCTTTCTCAAAAGTAAATAAACATTAAATTTAAAAAAAAAATTAAAAATAACACTGAAGAAACTACCTGGCCCAGAGTGAAAAGTCTATAGTACATAAGAGAGAAAAATAATGTACCAGGGAACACTTTGGTGAGAGGGACAGTGGACACAAACTGGAATCTGAGGGCCTCTTAAAACCTAGTCTGAATAAGTGGAGCTCAGTGGGTACCAGACAGGAATTAGCACAGATAGGGAGTAAAGTCTACTCTTCAGTGTAGTGAGGGGTATAGTCATATCAGAGGATGGATGGGAATCCTTTCTTGTATGAACCCAGCAAGGATAGAAGGACTAATAGCCAATCAGAAGAATATATTCAAAACAAGGCCACTGTTTGACAAAATGCCAGGGGGAGGAGCCAGTCCTTGCTCACCAGTAGGGACACAGAGACCATAGAAGAATGAAAGTCCAGGGATTTTGACCAAGAGCCAAGGAGAAGAAGATATCCAGGTCAGAGCAGAAACTGATTTTTATGGGGTGCTGATGGGAGATGTTCAGGTGGGGCCAAGCTAAAAGGCCTAAAATCCATTGATTACAGCCAATTTTAAAGTTGGTCAGAGAGAGATAAGAAATTTACCAACAGATCTCTCAAGGACACAGGCTACTTTTGAGATTGCCAAGGAACTCTGACTCTGCCCATTATGTCATATTCCTACAGTCATGGATTAATACCAGATTACTGAGGGCCTTGGCAGCAAAGCAAAGGAGTTTAGACATGAAATAATGGGCACTAGGAACCACAGCAAGCTTTTAAGCAAGAGTACAACAAATGAAAAAAAAATCAATCTGGCAAACTGGATAGAGAAAGAGAGAGCTTGTTAAGGAAGTCCAGTTTAAAAGCTATTACAGCAACTCAGGACTTACATGGTGAGGGAAGCAGCTGTGAGAAAAGGAGTTGCTGTCAGAGAGGTGGGAGATGAAGCCAGATTGCAGGTGATGAGCTGGTTGACTGTATGTGGTAGATGGTAACAAAAGCCATAACTATAGATGGATAGCTATGTAATAACACAAATATAGTAAAGTGTTAGCTGAAGAAAATAGGTGGTGGGCATGCAGTCTTCATGGTACAGTGCTTTTAAATTTTTTCTATGTTTGAAAATTTACACAATAAAATGGCAAGAAAAAATGGCCAAAAACTAATCCCCTTCTTCTATCTGTGCCCTCGTAATACGATTTTACAGATTTTCCCATCAAACAGTGGACTCTTTTCTACCCTGTGAATCTGAGTTGGCCACGCAACTTGATTTGGCCTGCGGGACATTAGCAAATGTGATAATGCACAGGCTTGAACATTTGAGCATTGGGGTTTACCATTTTTCTGATCTATGGAACCTTGCAACTGCTATCATATAGATGATCTTGGACTAGCTTGTTGGATGATAGGCACATGGCCTTGTTACTCTCATCACTCTAAAGCCGACAGCCAGCCAACCACTAGACATGTTTGTGGGACCATTGACGGCCAGCTGATCACAGACGCATCAATGAGTCCTGCTGAGAGAACTTCCCAGCTAAGCCCATCCCAAATTGGCAACCCACAGAATTGTGAACAAATAATTGACTACCATTTTAAGCCACTAAGTTTTAAGAAAATTTCTATGCAGCAAAAACCAACTGATACATTCTTTTTTGGTATCCCTTTGACTCTATTCCAAGGGAACTCCATATTGAGCCCTGCCTGTCTCTACTTGGCTCTGCAAAGTTTCAGGGAGAGGCCAGTGGTATCTAGGGGTTAGAGGGAGGATGACATAGTATGGGGACAATGTGACATGAGAGGATGCCATGGGGTGGAGCCAGTGTGACATTAGGGCAAGAGTCAATGTGACATGGGGGAAGACTCAGCTTGTTAGGTGAGGGGGATCTGTAGCTCAGAGAAGAGGGAGTTTATTTGAAAGTTGAGGGCTAGTGAATGTCACACAGAGAGGTGAAGATCAGCCACACTAAGGACAGGTAAGTAAATGTAAGGGAACCAGGGAGCTGAAGTATTATGGGAGACAGTGGAATAAGGCAGACACAACTGGCCAGTTGAGATTTCTCCTTGCTAATAAAGTATAGCAAAGCTCTTGGTTTATAGGCCATCCCTCAGTGGTCAGGCATTTCACCTTGGAGAAATTTCACATGCTACAATGGGAGGACAGACACTCTAGAGAGATAGGATCTGGCCTGGCTACCTTTCCTCCCTTTGGTGGCATACTACCTTGGTTGAGCAAACTTTGTTCCCTTGGATGTCCCTACACCTCTTTGATATTTCTCCCTTTGCAAAGCTTCCAGGAGACCAGGTTTGTTGTAGTTCACTCCCTTCCCAGATCTTACTGCAAGAGAGCATGGAGATCACAGATATGAACCGCCTCTTTCTAGTCTTCAGCATTCTGACAGTGACTGGTGAGTGCAGGTTTCTATTTTGGCTTAAATTTTGAAAAGGTCATATTGGAGGAAAGTGTAGGAAATGGGTCTAGATAAGGTGGGTAGAGAGTACATTACTTAGATAAGAATTTAGGAACCCAGTGATTAGAAGTTTCCTAGAACACTCAGAGATATTTAGAGCCCACTGATTTTCCTCTGGCTCCATGGGTGCATGAGAAGATTCAGACTGAGATAATAAGACTTGACACAAAGGATGGTGGGTCTTGGCAAAAGAATGTGATTTTGCTATATAGCTAGGAAGAAAGCTTGAAGAAAATAGAGAGGTATCAAGAAGAAGGAAGGAAGGAGAAGAGGAGTGAATAAGGAGTATATAAATTCAGAGGAAAGCCTAAGGGAAAATTAGCAGAAGGACCCTGAATGGTCCAATAACACCTCCTATATCAGTAACACATTGACCATTTCAAAGCACTTCCACATAAAATATTCCAAACTTCTATCCTCTGGAATGTCTGCACCTGTCTCTAAAATTCTGCTCTCCTTTCCCTTATCTGACAGTGGTAACAACAATAATTGTAATACCAACACCAACACAAGTAAAATTAGCCCAGCAGTTCAACCAGATGAGCATAGAAACTGCACCAACCTTTCTGGTTTTCCTGAACTCAGAATATGAGCCTTGTTTGGGGACCCTGATCCACAAACAGTGGGTTCTCACTGCAGCCCACTGCTTCTTACCGTGAGTAATGGAGTCCTAGAGGGAAAAGTGGTCCCCCTTAGTCAGTGAGATTGTTAAAGGGGTACTGAGGCTCAGCCCTGAAGAGACTTGCCCAGGGGCTCTCAAGCCTGAGAAGTTATTGGAAGGAGGCAGGAAGTAGATGTAGGTGGTTATGAGTTCGATTTTTGGGTGGGATGATGTAGACTGAGGGATCTGGGGAAGCCGAGGACTAGGGGATGAATCTATTGGGATAAAAAGCCTATATACAATGTGGTACAGATCAAAGAATTATAGAACTGCAGTAGCAATTGCTCATTTGCCAGACAAGGAGATGGAGGTCTTGCCAAGTTATGGAAGGAACTCATGCAAAGTCACAAAGCAAGTTGGGGTAGAAAAGATACAAGTTGAACAATAGGAAAATATCTCCTTCTTCTACTAATCCTTCATGGCCTTTTCCAGATTTCTTGAGATAAACGTTGCGGCTTCAAAAGAGAATTTTCAAAACAAGATGGGGAACTTAAGACCCACATTTATTGTCCAACACCCAGATTTTACCCGGGATTCTGCTGAGCATGACCTCATGCTCATCAAGCTGAATCATCCTGTAGAGCTCAAGGATCAGGTCAAGCTGGTGGTTCTACCCAACACCACGAATGACAGAAGAGGGGAAAAGTGCACTGTCTCTGGCTGGGGCTGGGAATGGAGGAATTTCAGTGAGTAACCCTCCCAAGACAGACCCTTAGTGCTCCTTGCATACCCACACAAAGAGGATTATCATATAACTATTATTATAGATTATGAGAGCTGGAAGAGCCCTGAGAACTTATAATATCTCAACCTCTAGTTTTATTCATTTGGAAATTGAGGCCCCAATTGGTAACGTAGCTGTTAAAGGAATCCAGTGTTCTTGTTTCATCACCCAGGTGAGGGTGAAAGGGTGTCTGGGTGAGGAAGAGATTGGCAGGTAATCCTACTGGTGATGCTGAGTGTGGCTCATTCATTAGTAACTTATAGACAAGCATTCACAAATAAAAGCATGTACACACAAGCCCAAGGCATGCAGTTTTACAACACTGGGACCAGACTTGGTTTATTCATTTCATTATTTTTTCTTCCTCTCTGGTTCCTTTTCATGTTGGCTTTTTCTGAATGATGATTCACTGAATGATGGAGAGATTAATAACAGAAAAGAGGGAGGGAAGGGGAGAAGAAAGAAAGATGAATATGTGAAGGATCAAAGAGAAACAAAGCCTCTTCTGTCTCTCTCCCTCTGTGTTTGTGTGTGCGCGTGTGTGCACACTCATGTGCTCAGACCCAGAACCTGATATCCAGATAAACCAGACTGTCTTTTGGTTTTCTAATGATGACTGCCAAGAGTCCCTTGTAAGAAAAATTCCTATTAAAATCACAGAAAACATGTTCTGTGCAGGATCATCTCTGGAGAACACACACTCATGTAAGGTAACTCTTTTCTCTCTGCCCATTTGAGTTTTGGGGCTGTTTTGGGGTCCACATATTTCCCTCAACCATTCCAATCTCCTGTCTCTACATTCAAGAAGAGATCAATGTATATGGGATCCAGGAAGGACTGTGTCCTTCTAACAATGAATGAACTTAGATGCTAGGGTGGAAACATCTCAGAGTGTTCTTATTTCTTTATGGCTAACTCTGATATGGCCTAGAAGTAGTTGGGTGGGCCCAAGATGTCCACCAGACATTCCTCCCTGTCCTTATCCCCTAAGTCTTTCTATTCTGGGCCCCTCAGGGACTTGGCACTAGGTCATCTTTGTTTTGGCTATCCTGTCTGACCCATCTGTCCTTTTTCTAACAGGAATTAGATGCTGTCCCAATCCTGTGCCAAAATCAGCTCCATGGGATCCTATCTTGGTCAGCAGGGTGTATTTTGAAAGGTGATATTGGCTACTACACCAAGGTTTCCTGCTATAAAGACTGGATCCACAAAGTTATCCACAGCAACTAAGCTCTCTCTGTTCCCTCTCCCAGTGGCCTCAGAACTGAGTCTACCATTCTTGACCCTCTTTTCCCTTTAGCCTCAGAACAAGATGGGAATAGAGCCTTTAGCTATAAGAAATTTTCTGTTCCTTCTATTATTTTGACTTCTCTTATCCTTTTTCAGTCCTAGCCTGATCACCAAAGGATTTGAGCTGGATAACGTTCTCCTAAATAAGCTACCTTCTCACCACTCTTTTCCTCTCCTCCAACTTCCTACTCACCTGCAATGGTTTCCGCAGACTTTTATGGAGAAGTTCTTCTCCAGCCCCTGCCATCCAGAGGACATATGGGTCCCAGAAATGTGACAGTGAGATGTGGCAGCTTTAGGGTGTCTCCTTTGTTTCACACCACTTAGTGCTGAGTCAGGCCTCTGTGTCAGGCCTGTGTCCTCTCATCATACCCATCATACCTAATAAGGCTCAGTAAATATTGCAATGTTAAGTAGGCTGCTGGCAAATAATTGTTAGAAATAGAGGTTAGAATTTTATGCTAACAAGAGCTATAAGGGTTTCAGAAAGTGTTAGGAGTTGAAGCACAAGTAGGTACAGAGAGGAATTAAATGGGTCAGATCTCCTGACAGATCTTTCCTAATGCTAAGCACAGAAAAATAAGGTAAATGGCTAGAAAGAGAATGCTAGAAGGATAATAAGGAAATGCTGAAATCTAGGTGAGTATAACTGAGCTTGTGTGTTTGCGAGTATGCACATGTACATTTGTGTGTATAGATTAGTGGGAGTGTGGCAAATAATGATCTCACTGAACCAACCAAAATCTATCGTATACCAGTTCAGCTGATTTTCTCCAAATCCTGCATTCACCTGTTCTTATCCTACCTTTATCAATTATCAGATTTTTTTTTAATTTTTTTTTTAACGTTTGTTTATTTTTGAGACAGAGAGAGACAGAGCATGAACAGGGGAGGGGCAGAGAGAGAGGGAGACACAGAATCTGAAACAGGCTCCAGGCTCTGAGCTGTCAGCACAGAGCCAGACGCGGGGATCGAACCCATGGACCGTGAGATCATGACCTGAGCTGAAGTCGGACGCTTAACCGACCAAGCCACCCAGGCGCCCCAATTATCAGATTTTTAAAAACCATTGATATAGGTCCTAATAACATTTTATTTTGAAATTGTTTAGGATAAAAAAATTGTAAAAATATTACAAGAGAGTTTCTGTGTACCCAATCTTGCCCCAATGATAATATTTTCTATAACCATAATAAAATGCCAAAACCAGGAAATTCATATTGGTACAATGCTGTTCAATCAAATTCAGATTTTATTTGGATTTCACCAGTCTTTCTTTACATACACTCGTTTTGAATGGTGAAATTTGAAATCTTACTGCATGCATAGATTCCGTAACCATTACCACAAACAGGATCCAAAACTATTCTATCACCCAATCACCAGAAAGAAACTTCTTTGTGTTACACTTTAATACACTTCTCCTGGGACATCTGGGTGGCTCAGTTGGTTAAGCATCCAACTTCGGCTCAGGTCATGATCTCGCACTCCGTGAGTTTGAGCCCCATGTCTGGCTTTGTGCTGACAGCTCAGAACCTGGAGCCTGCTTCGGATTCTGTGTCTCCCTGTCTCTCTGCCCCTCCCCCGGTTGTGCTGTGTGTCTCTCTCTCCCTCTTTCTCTTTCTCAAAAATATATAAACACTAAAAAATATTTTTTAAATAATAATCACACCTTCTCCTGACCCTAACCCTTGCAACCACTGATCTAGTCTCCATCACTATAATTTTGTCACTTCAAGAATGTTCTATAGCATGCAATCTGTATAATTCCACTGATCTTTTTTTCATTCATGATGTTTCAAGAATCCTTTCATTGCCATTTCCTTTCTATCTGAATAGTTTTTCAGCCATTCTTTTAAAGCAAGTCTGCTGGTGATACAGCCTCTCAGTGTTTCTTCACCTTCTTTCTTGAAGGATATTTTTTACGGGATAAAAAATTCTGGGTTGACAATGTCTTTCTTTCAGAACTTGGAAAATGTTTGCCTCTTCCTTCTGTTCTTCAAGGAGGGGAAATCTGCTATCATTTGATTCATTGTTCCCCAGTTGGGAATGCGTTGTTTCTCTCTGGCTCTGGCTGCTTTCAAAAGTTTTTCTTTGTTTTTCCTTTTCAGAGATTTGATTATGACATGTCTGTGTGTGAATCTTTAAAAGTTTATTCTGTTTGGGGTACATTCAGTTTCTTGAATCTGTAGGTTTATGTCCTTCACCAAGTTTGAGAAGTTTGAGCCATTATTTCTTCAAATATTTTTCAGCTCAGTGTTCTTTTTCTTCTCCTGAAACTTTGATAACATGAATGTTAAATCTTCCGTTACTATCCCACAGGTCCCTGGGGATCCATTCATTTTTAAAATATCTCTTTACTTCTGTTGTTCATATTGATCATTTCTATTGCTCTATCTTCAAGTTCACTGACTCTTCTGGCTTGCCAATTTTGCTATTGAACTCATTATTTTAATTATGTTTTGATTTTCTATATTTATGATACTTTCATATCTTAGGAGTCTTGCTGGATAGGAAAAGACTGCCCTCCCAGAGCTAAGTAATTCCTGGAGGTAGTGACTCCGTCTACCACATTCTTTTTATATGCAAACCAACCAATCCAGGTCTGTACCTCAACCACTTCCTTTAACATTCATACACTAAGCCAATGTTTCCCCTGCTCTAAATCACCCTGGGTCCAGGTACTGAACAACTAGAGATCACCATGATAGCTCAGAGTCTGCTAAAATTATTCCAACTATTTGATCCTAAACCTGTTTCTACTTGACTACCCTGCCTCACCCATTCCTTCTTTCAGAAACCACAATAAAGACTTGTACCTATGCTTCCCTCTTGCTCCTCCTGCCTCCTCACTGACCCTAGTACTTCCTCATGTAGCCCTACATGGCTGGGCATGCTTCTTAATAAACTCTTCTTTTTTTAAAAAAAAATTAAGGTTTATTTATTTTTGAGAGAGAGCACGTGGGCAGGGGAGTGGCAGAGAGAGAGGGAGATACAGAATCCGAAGCAAGCTTCAGGCTCTGAGCTGTCAGCACAGAGACTGACATGGGGCTTGAACCCACAAACCACAAGATCATGACCTGAGCCGAAGTTGGAGGCTTAACTGACTGAGCCACCCAGGTGCCCCTAAACTCTTTCAACAGCATTGACTTGTCAATGTTATCATTCAGTAACCTCTAAAAATTAAGTCCTAGGTTCAGTTAGAACACCTATCTAATGAATTTTTTATTTCAGTTACTATATTTTTAAATTCTAAAATCTCCATTTGGTTTGTCTTTATATCTTCTATAAATCTTTGCTAAGATTTTCTGTTTCTTTTCTATTTGATTCAAGAGTATTTGTAATTGTTCACTGAACATTTTTTTT
>NW_024412395.1:70307273-70367250 GCF_014898765.1 Herpailurus yagouaroundi | reverse complement strand
AGTTTGTTCTCAGTTTTTAAGGGTCTCTTATGCTTTGGCTCTCTCCCTGTCTAACCTCTTTTTTTTTTTTTTTTTCCTTCCCCTCCCCCATGGGTTTCTGTTAAGTTTCTCAGGATCCACGTGAGAGTGAAAACATAGTTTTTGTCTTTCTCTGTATGACTTATTTCACTTAACATAACACTCTCCAGTTCCATCCACGTTGCTACAAAAGGCCATATTTCATTCTTTCTCATTGCCACATAGTATTCCATTGTTTATATAAACCACAACTTCTTTATCCATTCGTCATTTGATGGACATTTAGGCTCTTTCCATAATTTGGCTATTGTTGAGAGTGCTGCTGTAAACATTGGGGTACAAGTGCCCCTATGCATCAGTACTCCTGTATCACTTGGGTAAATTCCTAGCAGTGCTACTGCTGGGTCATAGGGTAGGTCTATTTTTAATTTTTGAGGAACCTCCACACTGCTTTCCAGAGTGGCTGCACCAGTTTGCATTCCCACAGTGCAAGAGGGTTCCCATTTCTCCACATCCTCTCCAGCATCTATAGTCTCCTGATTTGTTCATTTTAGCCACTCTGACTGGCGTGAAGTGGTATCTGAGTGTGGTTTTGATTTGTATTTCCCTGAAGAGGAGCGACGTTGAGCATCTTTTCATGTGCCTGTTGCTGAACATTTTTATAATAGCTGCTTTAAAATCTTTGATAATTCCAACATCTTCATCATCTTGGTGTTGGCATCTGTTGATTATCTTTTCTTTTCTTTTTTTTTAAATTAATGTTTATTTATTTTTGAGAGAGAAAGAGACAGAGACAGAGCACGAATGGGGAAGGGGCAGAGAGAGAGGGAGACAGAATCCAAAGCAGGCTTCAGGCTCCAAGCTATCAGCATAGAGGTGAATGCAGGGTTCAAACTTACAAACTTCGAGATTATGACCTGACCTGAGCAGAAGTCAGACGCTTAACCGACTGAGCCACCCAGGTTCCCCATATCTTTTCTTATTTGAGTTGAAATTTGCCTAATATGATGAGTAATTTTGTACTATATTCTGGGCAGTTGGATATCATAAGACTCTGATTCCTATTTAGATACCCTAATTGACCATGTAGTTAACTTATTAATGTTCAGAATGTATGTCCTAGCCCACTTTTGAGGGCTGTGATTCAAATGTCAATTTGGTTTATAAAGCCTCTATAGTGTTATAGTAGGGAGTTGAAGTAGACAGAATAATCCCCCTCACCCCACCTAAGCAGTCTCTATCCTAATCCTTAGAACCTATGAATATATTACTTTACATAGTAAAAGAGACTTCACAAATGTGATTAAGTTAGGAATCTTGATATGGGAAGATACCCTGGATTATCCAGATGGGCCCAATGTAATCACAAGTGTCTTTATAAGAAGAAGGCAAAAAAGTCCAAGAAAAAGAGGGGCGATATGATCACAGAAGTAGAGGTCAGAGTGATGTGCTTTAAAGATAAAGGAAGGAACCATGAGCCAAGGCATGCAGGCAGCCTCTAAAAGCTGGAAAAGGCAAGGAAATGGATTCTCTCCAAAGACTCCAGAAAGGTTTCCAGAAAGAAAGTGGCTCTATGGACACTTTGATTTTAGCCCAGTAAGACCCATATTGGCCTTCTGATTTCCAGAACTGTAAGATAATAAATTTGTGTTCTTTTAAGCCACTAACTTTTGGTGATTTTTTACAGCAGCAACAAGAAATTAATACACAGTAGAAGTTCTGCCAACCAGCCCTACTATTGCAGCGCCATAGGGATGAGGACATACATGGCTTTTTCATAGGGTTTGTCACAAGAACAAGGAAATTACCAATAACTTAGTGGTTTAAAACAACAAAAATTTGTTATTTCATGGTTTCCTTGGTTAAGAATCCCATAGCTCAAGGTCTGATAAGGCTAAAATCAAGATGTGGGCCAGCTACATCCCCACCTGGAGCTTCAGCTAGGGAAGGACCCACTTCCACCTCTTTCACATTGCCGACAGAATTCATTTCCTTGCAGTTGTGTGACTAAGATCCTGGAGTCTTGCTACCCGTCAGCTGGGGGCCAAACTCAGCTCCTAGAGGCCATTCTCAGATCCTTGCCATGTGGATTCCTCCATCTTACCAATAGCAAACCTCCCTCATGCCAAATGCTTCTCATGCTTTGACTCTCTCTGATTTCGCCTTCTACTACCAAGCAGAGAAAACTCTTGACTTTTAAAAGGCTCATGTGATTAGGCCAGGACCACCTGGATAATCTCCTTATCTTATCTTAATGTCCACCATGCTGTATAACATAGCTTAACCATAGAGGTCATGTCCATCAAATTCATAGTTCCAGGGCAGGCATGTATTCAATGACAGGAAACTTGGGTCAGTACTTCTTAGAATTCTGCCTACCACACACAATTCAGAAGTTTCTGTTCTATTGGGCTTCCCCTTTCCCAGTCCTTTGGCTAGAGAAACAAGATTTTCTTTTTTTTTTTTGTTGCAGTTTTCTTTTGTTTTGTCTCTGCCCACTGTTGTTTCCAGGTTGCAAATATTTGTATTATACAGACACGAATATATAGAGGGCAAGAAAAAAACCCAGGAAACTCACTACAAGGTCATTCCTCAAGTCTCAAGATGTCTAACTAATTTGCCTTTTTTCCACTTTTCAGATCTTCTGGTAAATGACTTATTCTGTTTAATGTTTTTTGGTATTGTTACTGTTAGAAGGGGGTGTAAAATGGGATGGACTTACTCCATTTTGTCTGGAACAAATGCCTGCCTTATGCTTTAGTTACATTGGGTATTAGAAAGATGAAAGACAATGCAGTTAAGAGGAAAGACTACTGAACTATAAGTCAGGAGATCTGAGTTCTGGTCTAGACTCTATTATTGACTAGACAATGATTTTCATGTTGTGTGTGCATGAGCCCTAGGAAGATGTAAGAAGTGAGTATTAAAACTTCTATTTGCAATTTGTTTAGCTCATCCTTTAAAAATTTCTTTTTTGGTGTATGTTTCATAATGTACACAACATGCCAGGATACACACACACACACACACACACACACACACACACACACACACATAGATATATAAATAAATATACACATATTGGTGGTACATGTTCAAAAATGTTTTGTAGCATTGGTGACAATATCAGATATCTAAAATTAGACTGTCCCAGATTTTCTGGGACATCCAGTTGCCTAAATATGTCATCTTTGATTTAGGACAGCTCTCTTCAATGTGGAACAGACTGCAATTCATCAATTAAGATTCTTTTATATATCTTTAGTTGAAAATATAATTCTTAGCTCAAATAATGCTTCCTACATTCCTTAGAACTTTCATATGGAGAAATGATCAGATGGGGGTGAATCATTCCTAGAAAAGTAACCCTTTAACAATAAAATCCAGTAAATAAAATCCAAGTTCATAGTTCCAACCTAATAAAATTAGATGAGCTGAGTTAAAAGAAATAAGTGCTTTATGGAATGCATTTAAGATAATAGTTAGTCAATTTGCTAATCATAAAATTCCATTAGTCTCATCTCCATCTTTAGCCTTAACTTATTTACATATATTAACATTAACGTATTAACACATTTACATACGACTCTCTGAAACTATGATCCACAGTTGTTTCCAAGTAGCTTTTCCTTTGCTTTTTCATTGCCAGCAACATTGTGAGAAAACTGGTACCCATTGCTCCGGTGTCTCAGACCTTCACATGGCTGCATGTGACAGAGACCACTCATTGATCTATCCTATCTCCTCATCTGTTTCTGTAACAGATCCCCCTGAGCTGGCTTCTGACTGCCTTGCGAGAAGCTATCTTCTTCAACATTCTTTGTAGCTTATTGTAGCCACATAACTAATGTCTGAGGGGATGTGAGTAGAAGAGATGTGCACAATATCTGTATTACATTCTTAAAAGGATGCTGTGTGCCTATTATATCTTGTTTCTACTTCCCATGGGCTGGAACATAGTTATGATGGTGGTCAGCAAGCTTCAACCATGCCCATAAAGAAAATAAGGGAAAGGTGGAATAAGATAGAAGAAGGCTTCATGATCTATAGGAGCAGAGCTGCCTTCCTACCAAAAATTGCCTAAAAGCTCCAGACTGCTTTGTGAGAGAGAAATAAACATTTGTCTTGTTTGATCCATTTTATATTGTGGTATCTTTGTTACAGCAGCTGATCCTATAACCTAATGAGTACACCTATTTAGTTTTTCAGCACACATTATTTTTACTATGTACTAGCTACTGTCTTAGGTTCTAGAGATTAAACAAAAATAATCACATGTACTTCCTATTTTGACCAACTTTAAACCTAAGAAAGGAAAATTTGACTCAAAGGAAAATGAGATGATAATTGACCTTTATTAACCACCTATGCTTTCACATGCATTGGTTTATTAATCCTCACCCCCCCAAAAAAAAAAAAAAAAGTTGTAAGTGGTATAATTGTACAGCCAAGGAAACTGATGATCCAGTGGCACATCTGTCTTATCAATGGGGTATTCACTCTTCATTTTTATCATCACCTTTGATCTAAGACCACTTGTTAATTGCTACTGACAGAGCAGGTAAAACTATATCTCCATGGCCACAATTGAGATTCCTCATATAATAGGCATATGTCGTTTGATATTAGAATCCCATACATTTCCATCTTCCAGTAAGAGCTCCCAATTTTCATATTAATTTTTACTCTTTCAGGGCACCTGGGTGACTCAGTCGGTTAAGCGTCTGACTTTGGCTCAGGTCATGATCTCATGGCTTGTGGGTATGAGCCCCCATGTCCAGCTCTGTGCTGAGAGCTCAGAGCCTGGAGCCTCCTTCGGAATCTGTGTCCCCCTCTCTCTCTGTCCCACCCCTGCTTGCACTCTGTTTCTCTCTGTCTTTCAAAAATGAATGAACATTAATTTTTTTTGGTTTTTTTTACTCTTTCTTCACTCATCCTCCCTATAGTCCATGTGCTTGAGCAAGACTAAACCTCTGTCCTTACTCAGAGGTGAAACATACTCCTTAGGCCTAAGCTAGTCAGTGTATCATGTTCCTTTAGCCACAGTAGTTGGCTCAGGGATGAAAGGGAGATTCAAGTCAGTAACTGAGTTCTTGGGGAAGCCAACTTGCTCTTTTTTTTTGGTCTTGAACCTAAGAGGTTGGAAGGACTGGAGCACTACTGTGTGGAACCTGATACTGAAGCTATTCAGAAGATAGAATTAAAGGATGGAGCACTAGTGAATCGGTTTGCCTGAAACCACCTAGACTGGAAGCTTTAGGACCTACCACTTGGGCGTTTTAGTTATACGAGACAATAGATATCCTTTTAGGCCAGGTTGGGTCAGGTTTTCTGCCACTAGTGACCAAAAGAATCCCACTTATTCTTTAAAGTCTCAGCCTGTGCTGAAGGTGAGCTATTTCTACTCATTAAGAAAGTATGCATCTTTCTATCCTGTTGTTCATGATTTTATTGCTTGCTAGAACTGCAAGATTCTCAATAAACAAAATTTATGATGTAAAATACAAATGCTTTGTCAGCAACAGTAATATAGAGTCAATGGCCACCGCTTTTAGAGAGACTTTAAAACATCTATTTTACTTGGTAATTTTGGATTTGCCATGGTTTCTGGATTATGTATTTTTGATAATGTCAATGGTTTTCCATGTTTGTGTGCTTTAAAAATCTAATATTTGATCTAATTGTATCCTCCTAAATCTAAATGTAATGCACAATCAGAAAGATTTCAGGCTCCAGGAAAAAATCACTAGGGAGTAAAATTTAGAGTTTTTCTGCACCATCAGGACCTCTCTTCATAAGGCTATTATCATTAAGAGCAAGAGAAGTAGTTTACTTTCCTAACACAGAGACACACATGCAGAAAGTCAGACAAAATGAAGAGACAGAGAAATATCTACAAAATGAAAGAACAGAAACAAACCACAGCAAGAGACCGAAGCAAAATGAATACAAGTAACATGCCTGATAGAGAATTTAAAGTAATGAGCATAAAGATACTCATTGGACTTGAGAAAAGAGTGGAAAACATTAGTGAAACCCTTAACACAGAGATTAAAAACAGCCAGAGATCAAGAACACAATAAATGAAATTTAAAATAAACTTGATGTAATAAATAGCAGTCTAGATGAAGCAGAAGAATGAATCCACGACCTGGAAGACAGACTAAGGGAAAGTAATGAAAGAAATGAAACAAATGAACACATGAAAGAAAATTAGGCAAATTGAGAATAGTCTTAGGGAACTCAGTGACTCCATCAAGCATAATAACATTCACATTATAGGGAGGTCAGAAGAAGAAAGAGAGAAGGGGACAGAAAATTTACTTGAAGAAATGATAGCTGAAAACCTCCCTAATCTGGGGAAGAAAATAGATGTCCAGATCCAGGAGGCACAGAGATCCCCTCAAAAACAACCTAAAGAGGTCCACACCAAGACACATAGTAACCAAAATGGCAAAAAGCAGCGATAAAAAAAAATTTTTTTAAGAAGCAATAGAAAAGACAGTTACAGGAAACTGCATAAGGCTATCAGAAGATTTTTCAGCGAAACTTTGCAGGCCAGAGGGGGTGGCATGATGTATCCAAAGTGCTGAAAGGGAAAAATCTGCATGCAAGAATACTCTATCTAGCAAGCCTATCATTCAGAATAGAAGGAGAGAGAAAGTTTCTCAAACAAAAACTAAAGGAGTTTATGGCTACTAAACTAACTCTACAAGACATATTAAAGGGGACCCTTTGAGTGGAAAGGAAAGACTATAAATAAAAGCATGAAAAGAAAAAAACACAAAAGCAGTAAAAATAAGTATCTTTATAAAAATCAGTCATGAGATTCATAAAAGAAAGGATTTAAAATATGACACCATATACCTAAAATATGGAGATGGGGAAAGGAGTAAAGAATGGGTTTAAACCTAAGCAACCATCAACTTAATATAGATTGCTATATGCAGAAGATGTTATATACAAACCTAATGGTAACCACAAATTAAAAACCAGTCATAGATATGCAAAAAATAAAGAAAAGGAATCCAAGTATAACACTACAAAAAGCCAACTAACTGAGAGAGAAGAGAGCAAAGAGAAGAAAGGGAAAGAGAAAAACTACAATGCATCCACAAATCACATAACAAAATGGCAGCAAGTGCATACTTATCAATAATTACTTTGAATATAAATGGACTAAATGCTCCAATCAAAAGACATAGGGTGACAGAGTGGATAAAAAACAAGACCCATCTATGTGCTGTCTACAGGAGACACATTTCAGACCTAAAGACACCTGAAGGTTGAAAGTGAGGGAATGGAGAAACATTTATCATGGATAAATGGATGTCAAAAGAGAGCCAGGGTAGCAGTAGCCTTTAAAACAAAGACTGTAACAAGAGACAAAGAATGACACTATAAAATAATAAAGGGGATAATCCAAAAAGAGGAGATAAGAATTGTAAATAATTATGCACCCAATATGAAAGCACCCAAATACATAAAACAGCTAGGGGACTTTAACACTCTCCTCAAATTGATGGACAGATCAACCAAACAGAAAATTAACAAGGAAATGGTGGCTTTGAATGACACACTGAACCAGACATATTTGGAACATTCCATCCTAAAACAGCAGAATACACATTCTTTTCAAGTGTAGATGGAACACTCTCCAGAATAGATCACATATTAGGTCACAAAGCAAGTTTCAACAAAAAATTTTTTCAGTTATCTATTTTGAGAGAGAGAGAGAGAGGGAGAGAGAGAGAGAGAGAGAGAGAGAGAGAGAGAGAGAGAGAGAAAGAGCAAGTGTAATCAGGGGAGGGGAAGAGAGAGAGGGAGAGAGAGAATCCCAAGCAGGCTCTGCACTGTCAGCACAGAGCCCAACACAGGGCTCAATCTCACAAACCATGAGGTCATGACCTGATCCAAAACCAAGAGTCAGATGCTTAACCAACTAAGCCACCCAGGCACCCCAACAAATGTTTAAAAATCAAAGTCATACTATGTATTTATTCTGACCACAATGGTATGAAACTAGGAATCAACCACAAGAAAAAATCTGAAAAGACTGCAAATACATGAAGATTAAATAACATGTTACTAAACAATGAATGGGTCAACCAAGACATCAAAGAAGAAATAAAAAATTACATGGAAACAAATGAAAATGAAAACACAATGGTCCAAAATCTTTGGGATGCAGGAAAAATGGTTCTAAGAGGGAAGTTTATAGCAATATAGGCCTACTTCAAGAAGCAAGAAAAATCTCAAATAAACAACCTAATCTTACACCTAAAGGAGCTGGCTAAGAAAAGATCAACAAACAAAACCCAAAACCAACAGAAGGAAGGAAATAATAAAGATTAGAGCAGAAATAAA
This sequence comes from Herpailurus yagouaroundi, assembly GCF_014898765.1. Lineage (NCBI taxonomy): Eukaryota > Metazoa > Chordata > Mammalia > Carnivora > Felidae > Herpailurus > Herpailurus yagouaroundi. The sequence continues at coordinate 70,358,865 of NW_024412395.1, read as the reverse complement.
TGATATAGGGGGCACCTGGTTGGCTCAGTCAATTAAGTGACCAACTCTTGGTTTTGGCTCAGGTCATGATTTCATAGGTCATGAGATCAAGCACCACATCAGGCTCTATGCTGACAGCATGGGTCCTGCTTGGGATTCCCTCTCTCTCCCTCTCCCTCTGCCCTACCCCTGCTCATGCACTCTAAACAAACAAACAAACAAACAAACAAACAAACAAACAAACAAACATATTTTTAAAAAGAAATAAATTATCTAGAAACCAGAAAAACAATAGAACTGTTCAATGATACCAGGAGCTCGTTCTTTGAAAAGATCACAAAATTGATAAATCTCCAGCTAGATCCGTCAAGGAGAGAGAGAGAAATAGAGAGAGAGAGAGAGAGAGAGAGAGAGAGAGAGAGAGAGAGAACCTAAATAAACAAAATCACAAATGAAAGAGGAGAAATAACAACCAACACCACAGAAATACAAACAATTATAGCAGAATATTATGAAAACCAATGTATCAACACATCAGACAACTTAGAAGAAATGAATAAATTCCTAGAAACATATAACCCACCAAAACAAAAGCAAGAAGAAGAAAAAATTGAACAGACTAATTACCAACAATAAAGTTGAATCAGTAATAAAGGAACTCCCAACAAACAAAAGTCCAGGAACAGATGGCTTCTTGGGGGATTCTTCCAAACATTTAAAGAAGAGTTAATACCTATTCTTCTCAAACTATTCCAAAAAATACTAGAGTCAGAAAAACCTCCAAATTCATTGTATGAGACTAGTATCACCCTGATACCAAAACCAGATAAAGTCATCACAAAAAACCCCAGAAATATATGCCAATATCCCTCATGAATATAGGTGCAGAAGTCCTCAACAAAATTTAGCAAACTAAATCCAACAATACATTTAAAAGAATTCGCATACCAACATCAAGTGGGATTTATTTCTGGAATGCAAGTGTGGTTCAATATTCACAAAATAATCAGTGTGATACATCACATCAGTAAGATAAAGGATAACCATATGATCATTTCAATAGATGCAGAAAAGCATTTGAGAAAGTACACCATCTATTCATGATAAAAACCCTCAGCAAATTAGGTTCACCTCAACATTTAAAAGCCTTATATGAAAAACCCACAGCCAACATCATATGCAATGGTGAAAAATGGAGAGCTTTTCCCCTAAGGTCAGGAAAAAGACAAGGATGTCCATTCTCACCACTTTCATTCAACACAGGAGTAGAAGTCCTAGCCACAGCAATTAGACAACATAAAGAAATAAAAGGCATCCAAACTGGTAAGGAAGACATAAAACTCTCACTATTTGCAGATCACATACTATATAGAAAACCCTAAAGACTCCACCAAAAGAACTGCTAAAACTGATAAATGAATTCAGTAAAGTCACAGGATGCAAAATTAATGTGCAGAAATCTGTTGCATTCCTAATAATGAAGTGGCAGAAAGCGAAATTAAGAAAACAATCCCATTTACAATTGCACCAAAACAATAAAGTATCTAGAAATAAACTTAAAAAGCTGAAAGACCTGTACTCTGAAAACTATAAAACACTTACAAAACAAATGAAGACAATGCAAAGAAATGCAAAGACAGTCATGCTCATGGGTTGGAAGAAAAAATACTGTCAAAATGTCTATACTATCCAAAGCAATCTTCAGATTTAATGCAATCTATATCAAAATGAACTAGAACAAACAATCCTAAAATTTGTATGGAACCACAAAAGACCTCTAATAGCCAAAGCAATCTTGAGAAAGAAAAACAAAACTCCTGGAAGTATCACAATTCCAGATTTCAAGTTAGACTATAGAGTGGTAGTAATTAAAACAGTATGGTACTGGCATAAAAATAGACACATAGATCAACAGAATAAAACCCAACCCCCCCAAAAATCCACGACCCTATGGTCAATTAATCTTCGATAAAGGAGGAATTAATATAAAGTAGGAACAAAGATAGTCTCTTCAACAAGTGATGTTGGGAAAACTAAACAGCCAAATGCCAAAGAATGAAACCGGACCATTTTCTTTCACCATACAAAAAAATAAATTCAAAACAGATTAAATACCTAAATGTGAGACCTGAAATCATAAAAATCCTTGAAGAGAGCACAGGCAGCAATCTCTAGCATGGCCATAGCAACATTTTTCTAGATATGTCTCCTGAGGCAAGGGAAATAAAAGCAAAAATAAGCCATTGGGACTATATCAAAATAAAAGTTTCTGCACAGTGAAAGAAACAATCAACAAAACTAAAAGGCAGCCTGTGGAATGAGAGATGATATTTAATGAAGTATCCAATAAAGGGTTTGTATCCAAAATATATAAAGAACTGATACAACTCAATACCCAATAACAAATAATCCAACTTAAAAATGAGCAGAAAACATGAACAGACATTTTTTCAAAGAGGAAGAAGCCATATAGATGGCTAACAGACACATGAAAAGATGCCCAACATCACTCATCATCAGGGAAATACAAATCAAAAATACAATGAGTTATCACTTCACACCTGTCAGAAATGGCTGAAATCAAAAACTTAAGAAGCAGCATGTGTTTGCAAGGATATGGAAGAAGAGGAACTTTTGTGCACTATTGGTGGCAATGCAGACTGGTGCAGCCACTATGGGAAACACTATGGAGTGTCCTCAAAAAGTTAAAAATAGAACTACCTCATGATCCAGTAATCACACTATTAAGTATTTACCCCCAGAATACAAAAACATTAATTCAAAGGGATACATGAACCCCTATGTTTATAGCAGCATTATTGCATTATTTACAATAGCCATATTATGGAAGCACCCCAAGTGTCCATCAATAGATGAATGAGTAAAGAAGATATGGCATGCATGCATATATATATATACATATACATATGTATATATATGTATATGTATATATATATATATATATATATATATATATATATATACAGCAGAAATAGGGGTTGGGGATTAAAGAGTACGCTTATGATGAAAATTAAATAAAAGATGATATAAGCAAAACCAAAAGAAAAATATTATTTTCTTCTTTTTAGAATTATTAGAACTAATTTAGTAGTACTGTTTTAAGCCCTTTTCCTCAGAAATTATCAATTTATCGTATTTGTTGAGATATATTATCAAAAATGGATTGGATTAAACTCTGAATCATGATCTTCCTTTCTAGTCTCATGAATTTAAGCTGGAGGAGCTGACTCTATTTTCACTGATTTTACTAATGTTAATTTTTCTGAAATAAACTATTACTATTTCATTGAAAGCTTTTTTCCACAGGCTTTGTGTAATACACACATTTATACATCGTGCAGCTGTGCTCCTGGGTTTCATTTCTCCTTCACACTATCTCCCATAGATGAAGGACATGGAACAAATGTGTCAGAACTGTGTGTGAGAGGCAGGTGAGGGGCTGAATGTGTAGGTGTGAATGTGGGGGCGTGTGTTTTAGACTGCATCTGTTGGTGTGTGGGAGCAAAGGTTTAAAGAACAAGGATGTGTGTTAGAATTCAGTGGCTACTGAAAACTGCATAATGGCTTTATTTTTTATATCAGATTTCCATTAAAACTCTAATTTTCAGGTTTTTGAGTGTGTGTGTGCACGCTATCACAGATCTCAGGTTAACAAGAGAAGATCTCTAAGAGAATCCATAAAATTTTAGGAAAGGGCTATATAGACCTTGATGTGACACATCATCTGTCACACTTATAATGTAACTTGACATTTTACAACTCTATATTACCATCCTCCAATATGTTTCTATTCAAATTATTTATATATCTTTTTTCTCACATACTGAAACTAGAAAATGTCCTTAACACTATCACACACACACACCAACATACTCCTATTCTTATAACATTTTTTTTTACCTGAATTTTAATGCTATAATTTTCTGACAGGCTGATTTTATAAACACAGCTAAAGTATATTTTTCAGTGTGATACTTTTTCACAAAATGTAACTCATCAAAAGCACCTGTACAAGAATCAATATTCTTGGATTCTACTTCTAGCCCTGACGTTAATGTTGCACATGACACTGAACAAATAAAATCCTGTGACTCAGTACTCAGACTTCTCATATAACTGAAGTGGTTAATTAAATAATTCCCAAGGTCCTTTCAAGGTCCATGTCTCCCTAAAAGAGACATTATTTATAAATCACCAATATTATGTTTGTGACTAACAGGAAAGAATATGAAGTAGTTTTGAAGCCTTATCCAATTATTTAATCTTAATCCCGGATAATAGATTTACACATTTAGCAGGGAATAAAAATGCTTGAAGTTTAAATCTTGCCTGCCCTTCTTATCTCAATTTGAGACAGCCTTAGAGTACAAAGGATACTATATAATTATGCAATAAGCTTTGCAAAGGAAACGACTTTGTTTTGGTCACTGCTAAATCCCCAGTTCCCAGAATAATACCTAACATATGGAGGGACTTCAAACTTGCTAAATGAATAAACAAGAAAGTGTGAAGATGGAAGGTTTTATAAAACCCAGTGAGAAAACAGAGTGAAGGCTTTGCAGGAAGGATGATAATTGAGCTAAGCCTACAGGGATGAACTAGAGTTTGCAAGCAGAGAAGGAAATAAAAACATTCCAGGCAGAGCCAACCAAGTGTGTTGTGTGGCAAAAACAGTTATCTTCAATATCCACTCTTCTTCCTTCCTCAGGAACAGAACTTATACGCCCATCACCACTGGAATGAAGGCTATATCAAAACCTAGCAAACCCTAAGTCACCTTATCAATTTTAACATCATTTTAAAAATGGAATTATAGTAGTTGCTATAACAAGTAAAAAACAATTGTCCAATACAAAACATTTTATATGCAAATAATAGTCAAGTCCCACACTACTCTACACTGTCCCTGCCCTGAATTTCCTAAAATGGTGCAGGAAGCCTTCAGTTGGGAGTCCAGAGATTTGGTTGCAGGCCTAGAACTATCATCAGCCCTGGGACTTTGGGCAAATCTCTGTACATTTCTCATCCTCAGTTTTCCCACTTGTAAAATGACAGTGATTAGTGATAATCAGTCCCAATCCAGGAATCATTACCTACCTTTGCAATACAGCTTGAAGTATAATTTTAAAAAGAAAAATTATAAAGCTGCCTTTAGTGAGCTGCTTCATATATATGCCTATATAGTCACATTTTAGTGGCTAAAAAGCAAGACCGCTCTCTCATTGATATTTTTCAATTCAATGAATTGGGTGATGTAAATCCTAAGATTTTACATATTTTACAAAAAAATACCCTTAAATTTATAGACTACCATGAAAATTACCATTGGCTTTTGGGAATTTTTAACCCTTTAAAAGAAGTCTCTGGTCATGTAGGTATACAACAGAAGTTGGTGGCTTTCTAAAGTGGTGTTGGATAGATGAAGACATAAATACAGAGGGGTATATCATGTATGTTTACCTTATGCAAATTTAGCTATCCATGATAGAGGACAAGAGGCAGAGAAAGGAAAGTTTACACAGTGAGAATGATTCTGCTCTCTGTTCGACTCCAAATGTTTAAGCACTGGTATGATTATGGTATGAGAAATCACTTTCATGCCATTCTTACAATGAGACACCATCTGCATGCTCTAAGAAGGTTGCCAGCCATCAGCTCTGCATACTTTTCACCCACGAGCAAGAGAAAAGGCAAAGAGAAAGCACACTCACAAACTGATTATGCCCTTCCCCCCAAAAGGGTACCTAAAAAAATTTTTTTTAATGTTTATTTATTTTTGAGAGAGAGAGCATAAGGGGGGGCGGGGGGGGGGGTTGCAACACAGAATCCAAAGCAGGCTCCAGGCTCTGAGCTGTCAGCACAGAGCCCAATGGGGGGCTCGAACCTGCGAGCAGCAAGATCATAACCTGAACCTAAGTTGGATGCTCAATTGACTGAGCTACCCAGACACCCCCTAAAAGGGTACTCTTTTAGATGTCCCTCCCAACTATTCTTCTGAAGAAAAATTAGCTCCAAACTTAGCAATGTAAAGCAACAAACATTACCAATTTTACCAAATATGTCAACTAACTAGAATGTAAATCAAAGCTTGAAAAGAAAAGAAAAAAAGCAACAAACATTATCTCACAATTTCTATGGCTGGGAATCTGGTATGGCTTTGCTTTCAATCAAATCATCACCTGGGCCTGCTGTCATTTCAAGGTTCAAATGGGAAAGATCTGCTTCCAAATTCACTCATAGTATTGTTGGCAGGATTCAGTTCCTCCAGCCTCTTGGACTAAGGGTCTCAGTTCTTCTCTGGCTGTTGACCAACGATCTCGTTTGGTTTCTTGCCACAAGGGCCTCCCCCAGGGCAGTTCATAGCATGGCAACTGGCTTCAAAATGAGCAAGTAAGAGACCAAGAGAAAGCAAATAAGACACAAGCAAGTGCCCTGTTGTTGCCTGTCCTGGTGGGGATATCCCATCACCATTTGTTATATTCCACTTATTAGAAGCAAACCACTAGGTCCAACCCACACTCACAGGCGTGAATACCGGGAGGAAGGATCATTGGGAGCCATGGTAGAGCTGCCAACCACACTAACCAAAGGATAGTTTTCCAGAATTATTATTTCAAAACTGCAATGTAACACTCTGCCACAAAGACACAGAAATCTGTTCAGAATCTTTGTCAACGTATGTCTCTGTGTATTGAGAATAATTGTAGACTTTTAGAAATCAGTGAAAGGAGTTCCAAGCAGAACTAGACTCAAATTTTTGAAACCCTCAATAGGCAAAAACATGTCATTCTTCTTGGTCTTGAAGCTAGAGCTGCCCAGTTTGTGCACAGCAAGTGGATGCTATTGTATTCTGATTCCTTAGCGGAGTGGGGTGTGAGTGTGCCCCAAGACTCCTGCAGATGGCAAGCAGAGCAACATCTTTTACCCCCACTCTGCCAAGATGCAGGGATTGCAGTCAAGGGGGTACTTGACCACCTAGCCCCTCCTTCAGTGGGCTACTTAGAGCACACTAACATAGACTTCACAGGAGGCTGTGGTCCTGCTGGGAGAGTTTGTGCTGTGCGTGCCCAAGGAGCAGAGAAAGTGGAGTTGGGCAGCTTGGGCAGGGGCTTCCGACCAGTGTAGCTCCCAACTTGGCATTTGCCCTAAATCTCTATTTTCATCTTTATTCAATGCTCCTGTGTCTTTGCAACCAATGTGTCACTTTAGGGATATTCAAGCTAGCTGTAGAGTAAATATACTGACCATGGTGTGTGTGGTAGAAACACATTAAGTGAATTTGAAAATTTTTTATAGAATTCAAAAACCATGTTATCACAAGAAATGTCAACATTATGTTTGTCAATGAAGAAGAGTTAGTTTTTGTTTTCAACAGTAGAGAATTTTTGAATTGTTATTTAAAATTGTTTTCATTTTTTCTGTCACCCATTTGTGAACAATTTCTTATTAATATTGACCATAAACAATTTGAAGAGCTCTTTATTGAACAGCATTGATAAGAATTCATGTGGTCACTTGAGTATAAATCACACATAAAATGTCATGTTTAAGGAGGCAAATTCAAGTTTATCATTGAACTTAAATATACTTTATTTGGAAATATCAGACAAATTCAATATCTAATATTTTCCTTTATACTTTGTATTGTACTTATTCATCATAATTATAATATAAGCAAAATGTAATAGATGGTTTTACCAAGCCCTATGTAGAGCCCCAAATGTCCTCCAGTTTATCGCAATACCTATATATGCTATGAACTAAAAGAAAGTTTAGGAAGCTTTAAGATTAAGAGGATATTGCCTATGTTGATTATTTACCTATTGCTTTTCACCTTCATATTTAACCTTTTATAATCTGTTCTGTATTCCTTAAGGCCTGGGGTCTGCAAATCACATTTCTCAGACTCCCTGCCAGTGGTTTCCTGTTAGCATCTGCCAACACAGGCATTGGGAAAGATTGGAGGTTGGAGGAAAGGAAAAGTGTTGTACCTCTGAATTCAACAGCAGCAGAGGCAGTAGTGTGGTTGCAGGCTCCCGCTGCCCAGGCAGCAGCAGAATCTCTTTGTAATTTATAACCCTAGCCATGGAAGGAAATTTTTGACAATTCCAGTCCCTGATGTGGCAGAATCCATAGCTGCCCAGGGGCAGGAACCGGCTCATGGGCACCAGCTTAGAAGCATCAAGAGCTTTCAGATCTCTGCAAATCTCCCTTTCTTCCTTTTGCTCCTTCAGCCCTTCCAACACTTTGTAAACAATTCCCTGTATTAAATCCCTCATGTTTGAAATACCATAGTTTCTGTTTTCCTGACTGAATCCAGAATAGTAAATTGAGTTTTGTGTAAGGAAGAATTACTATTGTTTTCTTAAAGGCTCTAAGAGCCCATGGGAAAGCAGATGGGGAGTTCGGTCAGTCTAGGTCCATGAAGAGTATTTGAAGAGTCACTCTTCAAATCGTCTAAGGTGTCATCTTTCCTAAAGCATGGAGAGAGGACATTGAGGATGGGCAGTGAGAAAGAAGAAAAAAGAGAAAGAAGCACAGTAATGACACATGGCTCACAGTTCCACTGAGTGGACCTTAAAGCCACTGGCAAATTCTGACTGGCTGGATGAGGACTCCTGTTTCAAAATTTATGTTGGTGTCAGAAAAAAAATCCGCCCATATTGTTGATCTCTCTTAGTTTCAATCTCACCTCTTAGTTACAATCTATACTTCTGTTTGGTGTTTCCTTCCTTGGTATTTTTTTTAATGTTTATTTATTTTTGAGAAAGAGAGACAGAGTGCAAGTTGGGGAGAGGTAGAAAGAAGGAGACACAGAATCTGAAAAAAGCTCCAGGCTCTGAGCTGTCAGCACAGAGACCGATGCGGGGCTCGAACTCACAAACCACGAGATCATGACCTAAGCTGAAGTCTGATGCTCAACTGACTGAGCCACCCAGGCACCCTCCTTCCTTGGTATTATTAGCGGCTTTGCATCCTATTAGAAAACTGAATGTTAAACCATTCACATTCAGCTTGGATTAAAAATATCAAATATTAGTATTTTCCTAGAATTAGAGGAAAACTTAAAAATCTTGGTGTATCCCTTCTCTTGGTTCACCAGCTACTGAATAAGTGAGATGCTTTCTTCATTCCTTATTTGATCTAAAATCAACAGAACAAAAGATCTTAAAGTACACCCTATAACTCCACTCTAGAGAGACCTAAAAATCATTTCTTTCTTAGATTTTTTCTGTATGAACTGACTAGTTACATTCCAAGATATCTGTAGCATTTCCAGAAATGTCAACTATTGTATACCGTATGAATTCTATTTCATTCTTAAATTCCTCAAATGCTTGCAGAAAAGGCAAATACATCCATATTAATTACCTGTGCAACTTGGTATACATTTGTTTCTGGTACCCAAGCTTTGCTGTGGAAGAACACCATGACCTAGCAGCCTCTAACTGCGTCCTCATGGTTTGCCTCTACTTCATCATGCGTTGGAGTGATTGTTAGAGAGGATGACAGGCTTTTCTCCTGTCTTCCTCTGGAGCTATGCCTCTGCTTCTGCCTTCCCTGGAGCTATGTGAGAATGGCGTGGTGTATGAGGCAAAGTCTAATGCCCAGGGATCCCAGGTAGACGTGGAGTATACCAGCACAGCTGAAGAGAAGAAAGCAATTAATTATATTCCCTTTCTGCCTCATTTATTCTGACCTCCAGTGAAATGAAATTTACCCAGGGAAAGGTGCATTTTGCTTTAAACCTGAAACTGTCCATTCCTAGTAGTGGCCTGGTGACTGGATTTGAAACATTATACTCAGAGCTAGAATGTGAACTGCAGGCCATCTTTACCTCTGTTGTGTGTGGGGCGTGGGATGTGTGTGAAAAGGTAATGATGCTCAGCTTGACTTTTGGAGTCATTGTGGTATCTGTATGTTTTAATGACTTTCAGTGTAGTGGTTTCCAATAAACCTTGTTTGTAGAAGTAGAAAGAGAGTCCATTTGTAAGTACAGAATTCTCAAATTATGTCAATATTAACGCAATCACCTTAGAGTTATATGGAGAAAGTGTTCCAGAATACCAGACCAAAGATTTATCATACAATAGCAATTGTGTGCCTTTCTGGATCTCTTTCCTTGATAATTCAAAGATCTTATTTAATCTAAAGTTGTGTAAATGTTCTTTTGTAATATGCTTTTTTTCTGAACCTCACTGTATCATATTCTCAAGTTGATGCTTGATGCCAATATGCATTTGACCATTTTTCCAAAAACCTTTCTATAGTTATTTTTATGCCACACACATACCCTTTACATATTTCTTGGAGTTGCGGTGGCTTTTTTGTTTGTTTGTTTTGTTTCTGCTTGGATTACTCAAAAGTCTGTGGTGACAGCAAAGTGAGCTGAGAGCTTCACATTTTTTAAGGTCACTGCCACTTAAAGCTGTGCATTATCAAGCTGTGTCTGTCAGTACTAAGGGAAAAACATTTTGCCTCAACCTGCCTGCAGCCCAGCCCAGACTTTGAAAAGTCTTTCTAATCATAGAGCATATCAGGTTGTGGTTTGAACACACAACCACCCAACAACAACAACAATAAAAGTCTTCAGGGACTGTCTGAATATGCTCCCTTCTTTAATAAAAATAAGACTCAGATGGCTTCTGGATAATCTCTAGCTACAAAGGGACAGCTAAATCACCATGACCTTCACTGCTGGTGAAATTCACCTTTCCGTTGAGAAAGATAAACCATTTGCACGCCAGCCACAGAGAAATTACATTTCCTAACTTTGCTTGTGACACAACTGAAAAAAGTCTTCTGATTCGAGACAGGGAGTCACAAAGGGGAAACTAAACACACAGTCCCAGGAGTGGGGGACAGGGCTCTTCAGAAAGGAATGAACACACCTCCATGTAGGGGGAGTCACTGGGGAATGGCATGGAAATATTAGAACTTTCTACAACTACTTTTTATCTCTTCTTTTGAATATCACTATTTATGTCTGTTCTGTGATATGCAGAAAATGTCGGTATAATGTACATGCATGTAACATATACATAATGACACATAAAGTTGAAGATACATGTTCAAATTTATCTGGGGGTACATAAACCAGAACATTTGAAGACCACTGGCCCAGAGTATACAGTTTATAAACTATGAATAGTTCTCTATCCCATAAGGAATAAAAACTCTTGCTCAAGAATTTCCTCTTGCTCCTGTTTAGCCAAGAAACAATCTATTGATTCAGCTATACAATCTATAGATTCTATTGAATGTATTGATTCAGCTCAAAGAAGAAAGGAGAGGAAGCCTTGTTATTATGTTCAGAGACATACATCAAAGGGGGTAGGAGACACAGTAATCTATTTTTGCTGTAGAAGAGCCAAGGATGAGACTTTAATTCTGCCTTAAGGAGGCAGAGTGGGAAAGTTTTATGGAGGAGGCTTCTAAAAAGACGTTAGGCATTTAAAACGGTGGTAGAATCTTGATAAGAGAAGATGGGTAAGGGACATTTCGAAAGGGAATTAATAGCATAAACAAAGGAAAAGGAAGCAAAACCACAAAGTTTGTTTATTAAGCAACCTAAACAAGGCTACAAGTGTAGCCTAATGAGTGGGAGAAAATAAGACTGGAATAGGGGCTGAGGCCAGTTTATCAGGGCCTTGACTGCCTGGCTGAGAAGTTTAACATTATTCTCAAATCAATGAGGAAAAAACTGAAGTTGTTTTGGTTTGGGTTGGCTCTAAAGTTAAAACCTCACTTATTCCAAGATCTACATTAGAAAGATTAACTTGGTAGCCACGTATGTCAGTACAATTCGGAAGAGAACGTTTAGGGAACTTATACGATCTACATGGAAAGTATCATGGTCTAAATTACATCAGTAATGGTGGTGAAAATGTAGAGGACACGTTTAGGAGATGCTGAAGATAGAGATACCTTTGGATAATAGAGACATATCTGGACGGGCTATCAGGCAGTTGGATGGGAGGGTTTTGATTCTGAGATTATAATATTAGTGGACTGGAAGAATGGTGGTACAATTAACTGAAATAGAGCTGCAGGGAAAAATAGGTCTTGGGTAGCAGTGAGGAAGGGGGCCACTTAAGTCAGTTTCTCTAAGATACTGGAGATTTGCATGCAGAAAGTTTTGGGGGGATTTCAGTGATTCACTAGAAAGACTAACAGGACTTCGCACATAGCTGTAGTCACAGATATATGTCATTACAATGAAAGGATGTCAAGAAAAATCAGCAAGGGGAAAAAGGTGCATGGGACAAAGTCCTGAGGAAACCAAGCACAAGCTTCCAAGAGTCCTCTCCCCACAGAGTTACACAGGACTTGTGGGGCAACACATGTGAAATTGTGTCTACTGGGGAAGCTCATTAGAGATTCAGTGCCTACATTTTTTATCGCAGGCTGGTCACATATGTATCCCTGGTCTAGCACATACCAAAATCCAGACTCCCAGAGGGAAAGGAGGTGTTTAGCATACATCACATTGTTTTTGTAAATAGTTTAGGCACAGTGAACTGCTCTTATCAGTTCTGGGAATGGTATAAACAAAACTCAAGTTCCCAGGCCAGCCAAGGGCCAAACGTATAAGCAGGTGTTTCAAAGGATAACAGTCTCAGGCTGCTAAGTTAACTCTTTTCTGCATAAGTGGAATATCACCTATATGAAAGGAAAGGAAGTAGGACTGGGCAGAGGCAAAAGTTGAACCATGAAGCGGTTGCGGCAGAGGCCTCAGCCAATCCCACAGAGAGCTCTGGAGCTGAATGGTCCTTTAAAGATGTCCTAAATGGAGCCCAGGGGGTCAGACCTTCCTACCCCCACATTGACCAGGCATTGTCAGCTCCCTTCAGCTAAGAGAAATTCCTAGGCAAGGAAGAAAGGAATTGAGCCCTCTGAAGGCAACCCCCAGAAGGCTGGTTCAATGAGTGTTTTGGTCCTATGGTCAGCATACCCCAGCATCCACCTCAGAGGGCATGATGAATTGAGTTGGTTGTATAAACGGCACTATTGCTTCTTTGCTAATTTGATCCAACCACTTTGAAGACATTGGAATTCTAATGGCAAAAACTCAAGTTCCAGGGTATATAAATTCAAACAATAAGGATGTATAGGTATATAAGACAAGCTATAAGAGTATATAGGACACCTAGGACAGAATATTTTTAAAGCATCTCAGCACCTAAGGGCCCTCAGTACAGCCCTGACTTTTCTCCAGAAAACCATATGGGAAAATTTACTGACCAGACACTGACATCTGCCTAAATCCTATTACCAACACCACCAACTACTTAAAGGAATTCTACATTGGAATGCTTTGCCCAGGAGCATGGAATCTGCTTCTTGGGTAGACAGAGGTAGCACCCTATCCCTTAAGTGAGAAAGTGTCCAGTTTCCAAGTAATCACACTCACAATAACATTGAGACATTATTTTGCCTGATATCTTGTTGTTCACATCTCTTTTGCAAATATGAAGTCTTCTGATCTCATGTAAACTTCAGCAGGCAGCATGACAATTCTTATAATTGAGGAAATTGAGGCTTAGGGGTTACAGGATGAGCCTAGAGTTCCACTGCCAGTAAGTAACAGATGCAGTCCTGAGATCTGATGAGTCTGATCTCCGGTCTTCTTTCCGCTACCCCACACATGTCTCTTCTGCATCATCAAATCCCTCTCCTAGAAAACAGAACCAGAGTCCTGGATGTGCATCAGGGAGACTGGAGATATTTTTTTTAATGAAAAAAAAAAAAAAACATTTGAAAGATATATTCTTTGTTTTATTTGGGGCTGAAGTGCCAGAATCAATAGCACAGAAGAGAGCAACAGCCATAACATTTAATGAATGAGGAGATTGTGGAGGTCTACAAAGAGCAATTCCTGCTTTGGGAATTCAAATATTCTGCTGTATGAGAGAAATTCTGTTGGTTTTGGAAATATCATGAATCATTTCCTGAAAGAGCAAAATAATGGAAGCTTTTCAATCCAAGTTTCCAAGAAATGTTGTCTAAAGGCAGAAGACACTTGGGAGCACCAGGCCATGTGTAGAGGCCTTTGTTGTGCCCTGGGCAGGACTGGATCTTTCCTTTTATACCCTGGGTACCTACTAGCAGGGGCTTCTTCCTCCCAAGTGGTCAGGTGGGTAAAGGAGAAGATTTGTTTCTCTTTGTTCTCACAAGTTACATTGGTCAGGGATGCATGGCTTGGATGGCCAGTGACAGTATCAGAGCCTGGAGACCCACTTTTCAGAATATTAGTAAGGGTCTTTTTACCAGGGAATTTCCAGTGAAGTCAGTACGTGTGGTGTCTCTCTCATCAGTAACCCCACAAGAAACTCAAAAGTGCAAGATTCGTGTTTGCATCTGTGAAATTTCAGTGGAGTAGCTGCTTGTCAGCATCAGTAAAGTCAGAATGTGGTCAACATTTCCATTCTAACAGACCTCTTGTGCTCCCCTCCGTCTTTAGCACTTTATAAGTCAACCATAACAATTTACCACAAGTTGAAATTTGAGACCATTTTTTTTTTCAGTTGGGAATGTTTTTCTCAAACGATAGAGTTGAGATCAATGTGATCTTTCCCAGTGAGCAACAGAGAAGGAGTGTGGCTATGAGGTGTACAGGGTCCTGTCTCCAAGATGGAGACTGAGTAGGTAGGGATTTTGTCCTATAGGGACCATCTTTTTGAGTTTCACCCAGAAGATACAGAAAATTATGAGAACTCTGTAGAGCCCAGAACGATCTTTTCCCCAGAAGCCTTGCAGCTATGAAGAGGCAGGTAGCAGTTAACAAAGTCAGTCTTTAATTTAGTTGTCAAAGATGATTTCCCAGTTCTACCACATTGCCTCTCCTGATGATCAAGATTAGTCTTCTCAGTTTGACTCAAATCATCTGTTTGTATTTCTATGCTATCTTCTTATTGGGGAGAAGTGAAGAGTCAAGTTTTAATGATTACAGTTGGCAGTGAACCCCTCTAAACAAGTTTCTTTTCTAAATCTTTTTATATTTATTTATTTTTGAGAGAGACAGGGTGTGAACAGGCGAGGTACAGACACAGAATCAAAGCAGGCTCCAGGCTCTGAGCTGTCAGCACAGAGCCTGACGTGGGGCTCAAACCCACAAACCGTGAGATCATGACCTGAGCCAAAGTCAGACACTTAACGGACTGAGCCACCCAGGCTCCCCTCTCTAAACAAGTTTCTTAGACATTGTTGAGATCTTTGTTGCTTTTCAGAACAAAAGAATTAGCAGGGTATTATAGGGGTTCAGGTGACAAGAAATCGTGACCTCCAGAGGTCGGTTCAGAAGTAAAAACAAGCTAACATGCTCAGATGTGCTCTGTTCCTGCAATCAGGTCCAGATGTGACTTTTTATTTTGATAATTATCACCTGTGCCTCACACACTGGGCAGGTGTCTAAGGAGAGGATTATGGGACTGGTGGAAGCTCCTCAGGATTTCTAAACTTTTTTTTAAATGTTTATTTATTTTTGAGAGACAGAGCATGAGTGGGGAGGGGCAGAGAGAGAGTGGGAGACACAGAATCCAAAGCAGGCTCGAGGCTCTGAGCTGTCAACACAGAGCCTGATGTGGAGCTCGAACCCACAAGCTGTGAAATCATGATCTGAACAGAAGTCAGGTGCCTAACCGACTGAGCCACCTAGGTGCCCCAACCTCAGGATTTCTATAAACACCAAAGATGCCTCTAGTGGCTAAGACTTTTACAGCCCTCTGGCTAAGCTGCTTGTTTCCTTAAGCCTACATTGAAAATTTGTTTCTTAAGGTAATACATATGTGAACTTGATGGGTTGCATGCAAACCAATGAACCGGACCTATATATTTTCACTGCACCAGGTTATGGGGTGTTAGAGTCACAAATCGACACTGTGTCCTCACATCACAAAACTGAAATGCTTAATTGGGTATTATTACAAAAATCACAGGCTTTGATCGTAACACCCTGGCAGTATATTTGAGAAAGCTGAGTAAAACAGCAACTTTTAATTAGGCAACCAGCTTTTGTATAATGATAATAGGTATGTTACAAACACATTCATTTCAAGAAAAGCCAGGTAATTAATAGAATTACAGGGGCGCCTGGGTGGCGCAGTCGGTTAAGCGTCCGACTTCAGCCAGGTCACGATCTCGCGGTCCGTGAGTTCGAGCCCCGCATCAGGCTCTGGGCTGATGGCTCAGAGCCTGGAGCCTGTTTCCCATTCTGTGTCTCCCTCTCTCTCTGCCCCTCCCCCGTTCATGCTCTGTCTCTCTCTGTCCCAAAAATGAATTAAAAAAAAACGTTGAAAAAAAAAAAAAAAAAAAAAAAAAAAAAAAATTAACAGATTAAAAAAAAAAAACACGTTGAAAAAAAAATTAAAAAAAAATAGAATTACAGATTCTTAATATCGTAAGGAACCTCCCTAGCCTCAGAATGTTGGGATGTTCTTCAAGCTCCAGTGACCTTTACCACCTGTTTATTTCCAACAACACTACCACGGTGACCCCATGCATCTTCTCATCATCTGAAAGTGCTCCACCTCAGAGATCTTACGCTCCAAACTCTGCTCTCGGAAAGCAACCTCCAAACATTTCCGCTGTCCCCACAGCTGCTTTTCTTTAACCATCTGGTTCATGGTCTTCCAGGATAACTACAGCCTCACCGGCACTCCCTGACTCACCCTTTGCATTTCTTGCTGATGAGTTTGGAGTGTCCCCACTCCTGTCTTTGAAAAGCTATGTTGAGTCTTGACCTGTACATGCTGTCATTCAGCTACTTCAATGAATATTTATTGAACTGCCCTTGTGGGAGAATCATTTCCCTGGCCCCTCTGTCTGGAATGTCAGCCTCCTCTCACCAACCCCCATGATGCTCCCTCCTTCTTCTAACTCCCACACACCATTTAAGACACAGTCTTGGAGACACATCCTCTAAGAAGCCTCTCCTGACCATCCACTCCATTCCCTCTTCTCCCTCCCTTATGTTATGTGCCCATAACAATTTGTACATATCTACACAGTGGATCAGTCTATAGTTGTTTCATCCCCCCCCACTAGACTAGTGGGCTCTAGCATACTCACCTTTGGAGCAAGTACAGGGTAGTGGTTAGAGTTCAACAACCTGTTGTCACACCCTATCTCTACTGCTTATTAGCTGTTATGATCTTAGACAACTTATGTAACTTTTTTTTTAATGTTTATTTTTGAGAAAGAGAGAGAGTGCATTATCGGGGGAGGGACAGAGAGAGAGGGAGACAGAGAATCGGAAACAGTCTCCACACTGTCAGCTCAAAGCTCAATATGGGGCTCGAACTCAGGAAACCTGAGATCATGACCTGAGCCAAAGTCAGATGCTCAGCCGACTGAACCACCCACACGCCCCTACAGCGTATGTAACTTTTAAGCCTCGGTTTCCTCATCTATAAAACTGGTTACTAATAGGGATTGTGGGTAAACTTAGCATAATGCTTGATACACAGTAAATGCAAAATAAATACATTTGAATAAATGAATGTCACAGAAACACCCTTAGAAGATTCCCTAATAGGAAAATATTTATCTTTCAAATACTTGTAGCAGCAAGGAGCTCATTCCATGGTTGGATAACTCCAATTATAGCACAGCTCAAAAGTTTTGGCTTGGGGCTCCTGCGTGGCTCAGTCAGTTGGGCATCCGACTTCGGCTCAGGTCATGGTCTCACAGTCTGTGAGTTCGAACCCCACGTCGGGAGCCTGCTTCAGATTCTGTCTCCGTCTTTCTCTGCCCCTTCCCCACTCTCACTGTGTCTCTCTCTCAAAAGTAGAATGAAAACATAAAAAATAAATAAGTAAATAAATAAAAACTTTTGGCTTGACTCACACTAGTTTTATTGACATAAAGCAGTCCCCCACCCTCAGCGTCCCCTGCTGTGCTTAAGAATCTTGAGAATCTCTCAGGGTACCCTGTCATGTGCATCAGCAACCCGTCCCTCGGGTACCCCTATTTTTGCCACTACCTCTGGTGTAATTGGCTGCTGTGAGATAATCACATCTGGGCAAAGCTCTTCTCAGCTAGTGCCCAAGGCCAGTTGCAGCTGCCACCACTGTGGCCTCAAGTCAGGGGTCACAACCCTCCTCTGTACTGGTTAAGGACCTTTCCCTTTAATTCTCAGAACATCAGAAGTCAAAATATGTAAGAAGTTGATCAAATCATGGGGCGCCTGGGTGGCGCAGTCGGTTAAGCGTCTGACTTCAGCCAGGTCACGATCTCGCGGTCCGTGAGTTCGAGCCCTGCGTCAGGCTCTGGGCTGATGGCTCGGAGCCTGGAGCCTGTTTCCCATTCTGTGTCTCCCTCTCTCTCTGCCCCTCCCCCATTCATGCTCTGTCTCTCTCTGTCCCAAAAATAAATAAACGTTGAAAAAAATAAATAAATAAATAAAAATCTTAATGACAGTCAGGGACAATGAATGGGAAAGGGAACACAGAGAATGAGTCAATGCTCCAGGAGGAAGCATGTCGTGGCTAGCAGCCCACGTGCCCAGGAGCTCATCAGTGCCTCAGAAAGTGCCTTTCCTGGGAAATCCAGCCAGTCTGACTGTAGATGCGAGAGTTCTGATTTCCTGCCCTACCACTGACCTCTTCTGAGGACAGCTGGCTGCGAGAAGTTCCAGTCCCTTCGGGGGAAACCCACCCGCATAATCACACAGTGACTCATCACCAGCGCATTTCCCCCAAGCTGTATCATTCAGTCGTGCCTGTTGCCACTTTGTTGTTAATGAAAATATTAGCTACCGCATCTGGTTTATCAAACACTCCTAGTTCATAGGAGGGTGAAACCTGGAATGATTTTGTTTTTCTACGATCCCCGTCTTCAACTCTGCAAAGTCTGCAATCTCCCTGTTGTGTCCCCTGACAAGATCTCTGGTAGACCTGTAGAGTTCTTGTCACTTTCAGGGATAAAATGCCCTGTCCAGTTAAGTCCAGTTAAAAATCTGGCTTTAGGGGCGCCTGGGTGGCGCAGTCGGTTAAGCGTCCGACTTCAGCCAGGTCACGATCTTGCGGTCCGGGAGTTCGAGCCCCGCGTCGGGCTCTGGGCTGATGGCTCAGAGCCTGGAGCCTGTTTCCGATTCTGTGTCTCCCTCTCTCTCTGCCCCTCCCCCGTTCATGCTCTGTCTCGCTCTGTCCCAAAAATAAATTAAAAATGTTGAAAAAAAAAATTAAAAAAAAAAAAATCTGGCTTTAATACAATGACCATGTTCCCTCTCCCAGCCCTGGCCAGCTCCCCAACCACGGAGGGGCTTACCTGCCCCCTCTGCTGCCTACACACCTCCTCTCTGTGTGGAGACGGGGAAGAGGGACGGAACGGTAGACAAGTGTTTCTTACCCACCTGGGGTGTCGAAGCCCTCTCTGGCGGTGCTGGCTGTTGGCTCCCTCTCTGTGGCAGACGTCCAAATCTGGTTCCCTCACTGTTGCTTATGTGAATTTTCCAGAGGCCCTATAGGAGGCCCCTCACTTCACCTTCTGGACCATCTGCCCCATTCTTGGTGATTCACCCCACTGTTTCCTGTGGCCAGGGTCTACTTTCCTGGCAGCCAGTTCTCTTGGATGTTAGTGAGACAACCTCAAGCCTGGCTGCCTGCCACAGCATCCCTCTGATCCATGGTAAAATCATACACCTATCCCCAAATGCTAAATGTGGGTCATGGAAGCTTCTGGCCTCTGCCCTTCTCTCTGCTCTGCCCCTCCTTCCAATTCTGTTTTCCACTTAACAAATAGACAGAGGTAGACCAGCCCATTGATGGTACAAGCAGATGCCCCATTGGTAAATGTGAAGAAAGCAGGAAAAACATCTGATCAGAATGTACCCCCCAAGGATACAATGACTCTCCAGAATTCCCTCCTCCTGGCTCCTGCCTGCTTCTAGGGACTGGGAGCAGGTGGCAGAGATGAAGGATAGAGAAGCAGGACTGGTTTAGCCACTTCTTGATAAGTCCTGAAAGGATATCTGATCTTTGTTCCTTTATTATTGTTGGGTCCTTGACATCTTTGCCCTCATCTTTGGATTCCAACTGTTAATTCCAGAGCAACAAAAAAACTTCCCATGAACATTCTGTTTTACTTGCTCAATGCTAGACATTATATTTGGGTCTTTATATAAATGATCACAAATGAACCTCAAAATTGTATTATTACCTATATTTTTTTGGTGAGGAAATATTTTACTGATGAGTTATTCTTTGAGTAACTCATGGAGTTTAAGTACATTTCTCAAGATCACACAGCTATTAGTGGTAGATCCAGGACTTAGACTCAGTGCATAAGATTAAAGCCCTTTTACCCTGATAAAATGTCCCTCATACAGAAAGTTCTTCTTGTGGTTGAGCTGAATTCTTGGAGGGCATCCTTGGGACTTTAAATCCCTCAATTCTAATTCTGCTTCTAGAGCCACACTAAGGAAGTCTAACCCCCTCGACATGCCAGGAGTTGTGGATATTTCTTGCTCTAGAATTTGGAACATGGATGCCTTATCAGAAGATCAAGGAGTTAAGACTTCTCATTCAAACATTTACACACAATTGTCATGGTCCCTGTGGCTTCTTTTCTCTAAGCTAAGCATCTCCATCTCCTTCACCTGATTCTCTCATTCATCCAGACCCTGAGTAGTATTTTACAAACATAGTTAAGGACTGGGAGGGGCGCCTGGGTGGCTTAGGAAGTTAAGTATCCAACTTCGACTCAGGTCATGGTCTCATGTTCATGGGTTTGAGTCCCACATTGGTTTCAGTGCTGACAGCTCAAAGCCCGGAGCCTGCATCAGATTCTGTGTCTCCCTCTCCCTCTGCCCCTCCCCCGCTCCTGCTCTGTCCCGCAAAAATAAATAAATGTTAACAAAAAATTTTTTTAATTAGAATTTAACATCTTAAGGGCTGAAGGAAATTTTTTCCATCCTTTTTGTCCTTTTTCTTTCTACCCACTCTTTCTGGTCTAATTTGCCTTGACAGAAGAGTCAAGATTAAATGACCAATTCTTATATATTAAAGTTTAGAGGTGAAAAAGGGATATTATGTATTCATAATATATATTAGGTTTTTAAAAATATGCAAAAGAAAAAAAACTATGAAATTTAAAAGTCACAACAACATGCAAGCAATTGCCTTTTTAAGTCTGATGGAGTTAGAATTGATTTCTTTCATTTCTAGTTTCTGTATTTTTAAAATCTGTGAGTATATTTATAATAAAATTGATTCATGCTTTGAAATGTCAGAAAATTAAACTAACAAAATTAATGCTATCTTTTAAAAGAAGATAGGTTAAATTTCTTTTTTATATGTTCTATCTTTGTAGGGTTTTATATAAAATACTCCCTGGGTGATATTGAGACAACGGGAATATTGAGTTCCAATTTATAAGAAACGACTAGGTTAGTTCACCAGGGTTTAATTTTGAGGATCCTGAAGACTCTAATGAGAGCTTAAAAAATAATTAAAAGATTTTCTCTTAGAATGAGTCTAAAAGTTGAAGAAACAACTATTTCTCCCAGAATTTTTTCTTAACTTTGCAGTAGGTCAGATCCAGTTGAAACCCTTGCTTGGCCGCTATCTGCTATATTTTACAGGGCATACCCACTCTGGACTTCCCTGTCTTCATCTCTAAGTGATCTCTATCTTGCAAGCCTGTTGCATTTGTTGAAACAAAATATATGAAAGCACCAACTGCCTCGTACAAAAAAACACCTGAATATAGTTCATTATAGTTAGGATACTGAGATCAACGCGGTTTGTGAGTTTGCCCCACATTGGGCTCCTCGATGACAGCTCAGAGCCTGCCTGGAATTCTCTCTCTCTCCCTCTCTCTGCCCCTCCCTTGCTCATGCTCTCTCTCTCTCTCTCTCTCAAAATAAATACAACTTTAAAAAAATTTTTTTAAATATTTAACATTTCCGAGATAGAAATCTAATGTTCTTTTAATCCTCTAGCACACTTTACCAATATTCCCCCTTTTATAAAGCATGTACCATGCAGAATTGAACACTGTACTTCCTCATCAAAGATTTAATCCATCACAATTGTAGTGACACTTCTCAAAGGAACATACAATAACTTACACTGCAAAACACATCATTGAAGGGAATGGCATTTACTCATGAAGTCGGTGAAAACATTTTTTTCTGAGAATTCTAACTTCAGTACATGTAAGTCTTCAGTGTAGTAAAGACTCAATTCAGTAAGCAAGGAGGCTCCTCTGCATTCTGACTCCCCCTCTGAAATGCCCTGAGGTATCTCCTGGCACAAATCTTACCCAATACTGGCAATACCTGCCCAACCTTTCAGTGGCCTCAGAATTTCCTTTACTCATGATTTCTCATATTTCATACAATAGAGGATAGTTGGAACCAGATGATTTCTGACTTTGTTTTTATCTCTAAGACTTGATGATTCCAAAACATAATTAACTTTTTTTTTTTTTTTTTTGTAACTGATTGAATAGCTGGAGAAATGGGCAGGTCTTATCTAAACTGGATTATAAAGTCCTTGAGGGTGCATCTTTCCAGATACACTTCTTGCCATTTTCTGTATTTTTGAAATAAATAATATTAAATTTATAGCAAAGAAATGTAAACAAAAGTTTACATTTATATATTCTACCTTTGTGCATAAATTGTACTCCTATGGAAAGTGCACATTATCAAAAAATTTGTTGTAAACATAATTATCTCCATGGGAGATGGGGTTAGGATCTAGAGACTCTCTTATACACAATTCTTATCACTTCCATTATTATTACAAACAAAACACAAAATTAGTATGAGATTACAAAAGAAAGCAGAGTTAAATGAGCAGCCAGGCACACAAAGCAGCAATGTATTCCTAGCCTGTGTGAACCATAGTATTTCATTTTTCTTATTTTGGTGCTAGTTCTTGATTATAATTGTAAGAAATTTCTGTTATGCAAAACATGTTCTTTAGTCAATTGTCTGTCTTGCAGTTCACATTAAGAAAACTTGCTCTGGAGAAATAGTGTCTGTATTCAATACCCAGGAATGGGGGTACCTGGGTGGCTCAGTTGGTTAAGCATTCGACTTCAGCTCAGGTTATGATCTCGTGGTCCATGAGTTCAAGCCCCACATTGGGGTCTGTACTGACAGCTCAAAAGTGAATAAACGTTTAAAAAAAAAAAAGCCATGAATGGAAGTGTGGTTCACCTCATAACAAATCTTTTAAAGGGACCCAGTCCACCCCAAGCCCTTCAGAATCCCTGATTTTGGCTCTTTGTTCTATTTTGCTTCCATACCTTGGCTCTCAGTCTCCCCACAGACCTCCAGATTGGTATCCTGATTTCAGATTTAGTATCTCAGAAGCCTCTTCAGGACACAGTTCTCAACCAACCCAACCATGGATAAGAAGAGATACTCTGTCCCTGAGCACTGCCATAGCATGTGAGATCTTCTGGCCTTTGTCCAGGTCTCACGTACTTACGAAAGGAATGCTGTATAGGTGTCACCAGTTAGAAACACACATTAGCACTCTCAGGTCATTTTTGCCCTCATCTGTGGATACTCACTGATAGGGCTGATCAAGGCAAGACAGATTCTTGTCCCTTTGAAAGGTTTGATCCAGTGTAGTTCAGAAGAAAAGACTAGGATTTCTTCCATCTGGAGATTCCATAACCTATTCTTGTCAATGCTTGCAACTACAGAACAAAGTTATTTTGAGGAAGGATTTGTAGTTTTCAGCCCTATTCCTTCAGTGTGAATAAGCAGTGCTATTTATAGTTATCTCATTTTATTGCTTTAATTTATGTATCTGCAAGAATCTGTCCTAATTGTGGGTGATTATCAGGAGGGAAATGTGCTCTCATGCACCTCAGGGGATTTGTTTGTGAACCTCTGGTTTAAAATAGCCCATTTATTCCCCAGTAGGTAGAAAATCAATTTTATGGATCTTCAAAAATACATAGTAACCATCATGAATAAGAAGGTAAATATTAAAGTGATATTAGCACATTATTTGCTTTAATGGTTTTTCTTTTCTAATGATAAAGTCACCTATGTTTCTATTATGTACTTTCAGAGGTATTTCAAGTGTGATATAATACAAAGAGAGACTTTGACCCTTTCTATGAATTACTAGAATTCAAAATTGGTTAATGGCACTGATAGGGAGATAAAGGCCTGAAACAACAGAGAAGATCCTCCAAGGCATAAGAAGTGGCAGGACTGGATTTCTGCTAGTTACAGATGACCTTAAGGAAGCATGCTATGTCCAAGCAAAGTTCCCCAGCCCTATCAAGTATTTGATATATGTCTTTCCAACCCAGTCTTCTCATTAACATAGAGTTCTATTTCTCAACAAAAAATGAGATGAGAATATTCTTTTCTCAAGACTGAAAATGCATTTTTGTTGCTTTACCTGTACTGTTCCCCCAACAGTGCCATATTCTCCATTACTCTAGGTCTGTGTATGTTATTTCATCTACCTTAATGCCATTGTTCACCTGTTAAAACCCTACTCATATGAAGGACATTAAATGACACTACTTCCAAAAAAATCTTTTCTGATCAAAATCAACCCTCCCCAGTTAAAATCAACATCCCTCCATCCTCATTTGCAACCTATTAGTTATGTAATGCCCCCGATTTCGAATCCAAGAGACCACCAAGGAGCTGATACCAATGCAAACGCACGAGGGTTTATTTACAAGCTCGATCTTGGGCCCAAGTATACCCGACACAGTGGAGCAGGGACTTGGACCCCTAGGTTAAGAGGCGTAGCAGTTTTATGGGGGCCGGTGGCCAATGAGGTTGTAACACACACAGAAAGTTGCACATTCATGTCAGTCCACACGCAGGTGGCCAATTGAATTACAATTTACCCTATAGTAACTGTTTGAACTAGCCTATCACTCTGGTCAGAATTGGCGTGCGAGTTTGGCGAGCAAAAGGTGGGGTTTACATTCTTTGGCGGTTAGGGGTTCCACATTCCTAAATGAGCTGGTTTCCAGTAAGGGTGTGCTCAGCGTCTTGACTAGGGTGGGGGAGTGTCTTAAGCAATAAGTAGGTCATGTGGGGGTTATACATGACATGGTGGATGTAGCACAAAATGGAGTTAGTCTTGCTCTGCTTGTCCAGGGGTAGGGGATTTTTGTAAAATTCCTTGGGTCCCACAGTTATTTCATTTTTTATGTCATGACTAGTTGCTGACATAACTTACATCATTTGTTAGCTTCTACACTCCTAGAATTCAGATTGTGCCATCTATCTATGTATATCCCACAAAGTCCACATGTATCTCCTACACATGAGCTGTAAAGGAGAAGTTATATAATTGCTATATGAGCACCATAATAGTGAGAGATGGGATAAACTAGAATATCCCCCTTATTGTCTCAAGTCTATCAACGGGAAACTTGGAGTCCGAAGAATTTGAGCTAAGCCTGAGCCACCTCTCTTAGACAGTTGATGTGGTGACTCAAGTCTTTAAGTTGGGTCCAGTAAAGAAACAAGTGTCTCTTGCCAACAAAAACAGTGGGTTCCATTTTTTCTGAAAAGAGTAAGAAAAAAAGCCATGCTAATAGGAGAAATATCTTGGGGCGCCTGGGTGGCTTAGTGGGTTAAGCATCCGACTTCAGCTCGGGTCATGATATCACAGTCTGTGAGTTCAAGCCCCACGTCAGGCTCTGTGCTGACAGCTCAGAGCCTGGAGCCTGCTTCGGATTCTGTGTCTCCCTCTCTCTCTCTGCTCCTCACCTGCTCATGCTCTCTCTGTCTCTCAAAAATAAATAAACAATAATTTTTTTTTTTTTTAAATAGGAGAAATATCCTTTCTTCAAGGTGAGTTTACATTGTGTTATCTTAACCAATGTTAAGATGCTTGCTTTGGTGAGGTGTGATTACTGGCTAGGCTACCAGCAAGGGAAACTGATTGCAGTTCTCATAGTGGGGAAATGAGACTGGGGTTAGAACATCCACTTTCACCCTCATTCGGGGGCTTGGTGTCTGTCCCTCCCCTCCAGAGCTGACTGAACCAGCCTCAGTGCCCCAAAAAACACTTTATCAAAGCCTGAGGACCTCAACTTTTCAAGAACCAAAATGGTTTCTCTGGACAGTGCCTCCTCTTCCTTCTATGGAAGGAATTTCCTCAGAGAGAGGATAAACCCCTTAATGAAGAGTAGGGAAAGATGGAGGGAGGAAAGGACAGGAAGATGGATCTATGGAAGACATCTCTCCTTTAAAGACCAAATTGGGAAGGGCCTTTTTTGTTTTAATTTTTTTTAATGCTTATTTGTCTTTTGAGAGAGAGAGAGAGAGACAGACAGACAGACAGAATGCAAGCAGGGGAGGGGCAGAGAGAGGGAGACACAGAATCTGAAGCAGGCTCCTGGCTCCAAGCTGTCAGCACAGAGCCTGATGCGGGACTTGAACTCACGAACCACAAAATCATGACCTGAGCCAAAGTCAGACACTCAACCGACTGAGTTACCCAGGTACCCTGGAAAGAGCCTTTCTTAAGATGGGACAAAGGGATACCTTGGATAGAAACATAACCAGTGTTTTTCTCACACTGCCCTGTAACCTGGGATCTGACACCCTCATGGGGGAAAGCAACAATAACAGCAACAACAAAACATTTCACTGAGGCTCTCTCTCTATTTATTTCATCAGGTAGAGAATGGCAAACCAAGAGGTCAGACAGAGACAGAGCTGGAGGGGACTCTGCCCTCAAGTGGATTACTAGACCCGGTCATACGTGGTTAATGGCAATGATGAGGAGACCTATTGTCTACAGAAACAACATGATGAAGCAGAGAGATGGTCATACTGGATTCCCAGATTGTATCCATATGTTAGTAGAAACCATCCTAAAAAACAAATAGGAGGGACCTCATCATTCTCTGGTGATGAATAATAGGGATTCTGATACAAAATTTTCCTTTGGGCTGTCATAGTTGGGGGCTTAAGATAGGTGAGTAGAGATTTAGGGTACCATAAGGGGACTCTTTGCTGAAATAAATCATTTAGATAGGGAGGAAAGGCAAAAAATATATGTAGAGGCCATATTGAAGAGAGCGTTAAAGGCTATCTGATCTCCCATTTCCAGCTGGTGAATGCTAGAGTGTTGCTCCCCAGCTGAGTCAAATTTGTCAGAGGCTATCTTTGGCTGCACCATATAGAGCTGCATCTCAGAAGCCCCTATTGGGAAGAAGCTGAATCCAAAGCCAAGCAGGAATCCCAGCTCACTATCCATCTGAAGGGACCGGGCAATGAGAAATCTGGTGATGAGACACAGGACAAAGGTTTGAAGTGCCAGGTAGGAGGGTCATCTGAGCCAAAGCCCTTACTTTGCTTTTTTCAGTGAGCCAGGGTCACTGGCATTTAACTACAGAGTAAACTTTTAATGGTACGGAATTAGCCTAACAAAATGCTTATCTAAGGAATTTTGATTTTGTTCTATTAGCATTGGAGAGTCATTGAAATTGTTTGTTGTGATGTGTTTTCTAAATTTAGCAAGGCAATGAATGAGAAAAGTAGTGTTGACGGGGAATTATTCTGGGAACAATATAAAGAATGGGTTGGAGGATAGAAGAAATAGAGGTTGAAATTGCATGAGATGAAAAGGGACTGAACTAAAAGGTGACAATAAGACTAGGAAAAAAATGCATATTTGTGTGAGAAAATACAAATGAAGAATTAACAGGACTTGGTATTTGACTGAATATAAAGGATAAAGAAAGATAAGTTTCAAAAATGACTCAGGTTTCAAATTTAAGTGAAGAGAAAAATCTTGGCACCTACCAGGAGTAAGGGTAAGTCACCCTTTCTTTGGTTTCCCCTTCAGATTTTTCCTGAGCATATTTTGGGGAAAATAGTTCATTTTATGGAAGTTGATGAGCCAAAAATATTTGAATCAGGTGATTAGAGCAGAGAAAGAATCAGTTTTTTCCCTAATCACAAAGTTCTTCTAAGTACATAGGGAAGATAATATAGGCAGAACTTAACAAAGATATAAATTCAAGCCAATGTAATTTAAGTATTGTTACGCATATATTTTTAATAGGGTTGGAGATCAATGGATAGTTTACTAGCAAAAGCTTCTTTGTATTCAAAAGAATTGATTTATTACATTACCTGAGTGTAGCATAACATTTTCAGTTTTCAGTCGCTACTGTCATAATATCAATCAAATTTATTTTGCCAGGCCCACTGTAATTTGCTTCATTTGGAAAAGAATACTATTCCGGTTTCAATTAGTAGTTATAGAATATTAAAGTAATTTTCTGACCCAGCAGACATCCAACATTGTTCTATTTAATTTTTTCATATCACAATTGGAAAATGAAATGTATTCTGTACAAGAAACTTTTAGAGAAACAAAAGAAAGGCACCTTCATTTAGGGATTTTTTTTTCCTGTAGCCCAAAGTCAAGAGTAAAACAATTTGGCCAGAAGATCCCACTTATCTGTAGTTCTCTCTCTGTCCCACTGTCTGTTTGTCTTTCTTTCTGGTTTTATTTTGAAGTTTTTTTGAAATAGGACACTGCCTGGGTATCTTTATATTAAGTGTTCAAAATGTAGGCAATAAAACAAATCACTTGTTTCCAGTAAATAGCGTCATGCTTTGCCGTATTTGGTGAGACTTCAGGAAACTGTCAGCTGATCTCATGTTTGGTATATAACTTGAAATTGCAGTATGCAGTTGGCATTTGTATGTTGCAAGATACTCACCAGAGATTGTTTGATATTTCTGCTCGAGAACACCAAAGGAGCAGAACAACTTACAATTAGCCTATTAATACCATTAACCATCACCATATTCTCAGTTTGTTCTGGTGTGTCCATGTGAATTCCTATAGACTGGAGTCCCGGGATGGTCAACGAGCACCTTTCAAGGCTGCTCTGAGTTTAAAATAATCCTTTTGTGGGAAATCCTGTAGGACTCAATAATTAAACAGCTAGTTGGTTTCTTTCAGAGAACATTATTATGAAATCACTTGAAACTGGCCATTTTGCTATTTGTGATGCCATCAGTCACTAGCTAGGCTGAAGGTGTAGCTCTTTTTTCTGTTCTGTTGTGACATGTTTAGCTTTACGTGGATAATACTAATGTCTTCTCCCTGTTCTTAAAACACACACACACACACACACACACACACACACACACAGTTATAATTCAATAAATCTTTAGTCTGTTTTATTAGGAGGTTTATAAAGGGCAGAAATCAAGAAATTTCCTTCAGAAAACAATGACCTAGTATTAGTTTTCTAGGGCTGCTGTAACAAAGTACCACAAACCCAGTGGCTTAAACAACAGAAGTTTATTTTCTTACAATTCGAGAGGCTAAAAGTCCAAGATCAAGGTGTTGGCAGAGTTGGTTCCCTCTGAGGGTGATGAGGGAAGGATCTGTTCCAGCCTCTGTCCTCCTCTTGTAGATGACCATCCTCGCCCTGTCTCTTCACATCATCTTCCCTCTCTGTATGCGTCTGTGCCTAAATTTCCTCATTCTATAAGGAGACCAATCATATTAGAGGAGGGTCCACCAGAAGACTTCATTTTAATTTAATTACCTCTTTAAAGATCCTGGCTTCAAATATGGCTACATTCTGAAGTACTGGGGAGTTAAAACTTCAACATGTGAGAGCATCTGGGTGACTCGGTGGTTAAGCATCCAACTTCAGCTTAGATTATGATCTCATGGTTCATGAGTTCAAGCCCCGCTTTGGGTAAGCCCCACTTCTCTCTCCCTCTCTGTCTCTGCCCCTTGTGGGATTCTCTCTCTCTCTGCCCCTTGCTCACATGCGCCCTCTCTCTGTCTCTCAAAATAAATAAGTAAATAAGCTTCAACTATGAATTTTTAGGGACATAATTTACCCCATAACATCTGGAAACAAAGTTTTGTGGCTCTTAAAGGTCTTTCGTGTCTATTTGAGTCAGTGCAGCACGTTGGTTCTCAGGTAAAGTGGGTCCTAAGTAAGCAGATTCCCCAAACCATGCCAGCACCCTGCTTGACATGTACTTTGGGCTTGCTTTCTTCTTCTTTTACTTCAGCTCCAGCTTCATGACATCTACTCCTTATAAGGCTGCAGGGAGACAGCTCACCAGCCTCTGACATCTCCAGAGTCTTTGTCCAGGGCGTAGGGTCTGCTCCCACAGCTGCCAGTCTTTAGGGAAGTCTCAGCCACACTCCAACCACACATGTCACCTGGGATTCTGGAGCCGCTCTGCTTGTACTCAAAATCTCACGGAGTCTTCTTGACTAGCTCACTCAATTCCAGCCTCCAGGCCCTCACGGCACGGAGGGTGCCAAATCAGACCAAGGGATTTGGAGGAGACACTTCACTCTGCCCTTTCCAGCCTTCTCTCTCCACCTCAGCCCATCTGTCCCACAAAAGCCCTCTCTCCTCTCACAGTTCCAAGACAAGGACTTTAATCCTGAAGAGTGGAAACAAGCAACCTCTGACATATGAATGTGTGTGTGGGTGGTGAGAGTGGGCAGTATGACCGGGTAGTGCCGTGCTGTGCAGCAGGTAGGTAATGTGTTTGCATGTATAGAAGGTATTGGTTATTTGAGCACAGAATTTAATTTTTCAGTACTGGCTCTCTGAATAATCAGCCTGTAGCCATCTACAGATAATGGTGAGATAAAGAGAATCCTAGAATCTTAAATAAAGACAAGAAATTTTGAGATACTTTTGCTAATGTCTTTGTGGTTTTAAGTGGAAAAATCTGGGGCACAGAAATATTGGATCCAAGATTACATAATAGTTCATTAAATTTTATAAGTCTGAGAGCTAACTAACATATATGTGATGATCTGATGCTATGAAGTATAACTATGGAAAGAGTTTCATATGAAAGCACCCTGGAATATATGCCCAGTCTGTGACATCACCATAAAATATCCCCACCACCTAAAGTAGATGAATCTCTACTTCTCTTTCCACAGTTGGTTAAACAGGTGTGTATACTTGACCCAGACAAAGCCATTTAGAATCCCTTCCCTGACAATTTAGAACTGGACTTGGAGATAGAGAGCAGCAATCTATGTGACTCTGTGACAAGGTCAAGTTCCCCACTGTTCAGAAATAGCCAAGTACAGGGGCAGTGGCATCCTTTCCCCACTACCACTACCGCCCTTTGAGGTCACCCACCTTCTCCTTTGGAAAGCTTAGGAATATCCTGCTCTGTTGAAAAGGCCGATTATCAGTGTGGGGAGATCAGATGGAGGTCCTCGAATTCCTGAGTCCAGGAGGGCCCCTTCTGCTGGATGGGCCCAGGTGATGTGATGTGCTCACTTTTGTCAGTGGAAGGGCCTCTACAGGTAGCAAAGCAAAATGCCCAGCTAGTTGTGGCTCCTTGGCACAAAGGATCAGGGCAAGTGTGGGCTCATTCCAGTAGTGGCCCATGATCTGCAGGCCAGCTGGGCTCCCCCCCCCCCCCCTCATGTGGCTCCCAGCCCTGGTGTAAGGTACTCATCATCTCTCTAGACCAACTCTGCCTCCATCCACATGGTTCCTCAGAGGTCCTGGTCCCTTATCCCAGGCTCTGCTGACCTCACCTCCCTTCTCCCTGGGGAAGGGGTGGTTACAGTCAGGAGTTTCTTGCAGCCTCTTTCCAATGTATTATTATTAGCACATAAATTCTCTGCCCTGCTTCCTTTGAGGCTTTTCCTTCCAATTCTCACAATCCTTTTCCCCCTTCAACAAAAACCTACCTCATTCAGATCAAAAGCTTTGGCTTCTATGCATGTGTGGGAAATCTCTGTTAAGTTCCCCTTAATTTTGCTGTGAACCTTAAGCTGCTCTTTAAAAAAAGAAGAAAAGCTTTGGTTTCCAAAACTATTGTTTCTGAAAGACTCTTACAAAAAAGCCCCTTTTTTAAATTAAAAAAAAAAAAGAAAGAAAGCATTAAGCATTGACTATTTTATTATCTTTACATACTGTCTGGAACCTTCCTAATTCTCTTTTAGTCAATGTAGATGGCTCTGGGGGGTGGGAGGCAGAAGGAAGTACAAAACAAAACATACACACAAATTCATATTTCAAGAAATCACCTCAGTAAGTGGATAAACTCACTGTTGTTAGTGGTCATATTCCACCTTATGAATTAGAAGCAGGTAAAAGCCGGTTGTCAGGGAAAATAATGAATTAGACTCTCAAAAAGAACCAGAGAAAACCGTGGGGGAATCATGGGGGGAGGATGATGGGGGTTCCTAATACTTTTTAGTTTCCTGGTTTCTGCCCAGCTAGAACCCTTTTATCCTCATATCCTTAAATAGCACTGCATTTTTAAAATCAATTTCTAATCTTTCTGTAGCTAGCTCAGGTGAACTTATATATTTAGCTAACCAAAATGGTGCTAAGGAATACAGTTTCATAGTTTCAAGGCTAATCTACACTTTCCCAACTGTTTTGAAAAGACACTATAGAGATTAATAAATAGGTGGTTAAATGGTCCAAAACTTATATTATGAAAATCTGTATTATTTATTGTAACTCTGTAGTTAAAATTTTCTTGATAAGGATTTCAGAATGTGGTTGCCAACATACAATCCTAACTGTTGGTACACATCTGGAAAGAGCTATGGACCAGATAATATACTCGCTTCCCATGGTAACTGGGAGTTGCTGGGCTATAGATATCTTCTCTAGACAAAGGCTTCTTCTGAGTGTTGAGGAGTAGTATCAAGAAGAGACTGGACCTTGGGAACAAGCATCAGTGTTCCGTCCTCAGCTACTACAGGATGCTCTGGATACTGTTGATTACCTTGCCTTGCTTTAAAATATTTATTTTATTTTATTTTATTATTTTTATTTATTTTTGTGTGTGCATTGTCTCGTTTAATCCTTTTACCTCTCATCAAATAAATGTTTTATTTTATTTATTACTTATTTATTTAAATATGAAATTTATTGTCAAATTGGTTTCTATACAACACCCAGTGCTCATCCCAACAGGTACCCTCCTCAATACCCATAACCCACCCTCTCCTCCCTCCCACCCCCATCAACCCTCAGTTTGTTCTCAGTTTTTAAGGGTCTCTTAGGTTTTGGCTCCCTCCCTCTCTAACCTTTTTTTTTTTCTTCCCTTCCCTCATGGTCTTCTGTTAAGTTTCTCAGGATCCACATAAGAGTGAAAACATATGGTATCTGTCTTTCGCTGTATGACTTATTTCACTTAGCATAATACTCTCCAGTTCCATCCACGTTGCTACAAAAGGCCATATTTCATTCTTTCTCATTGCCATGTAGTACTCCATTGTGTATATAAACCACAATTTCTTTATCCATTCATCAGTTGATGGACATTTAGGCTCTTTCCATAATTTGGCTATTGTTGAGAGTGCTGCTGTAAACATTGGGGTACAAGTGCCCCTATGCATCAGTACTCCTGTATCCCTTGGGTAAATTCCTAGCAGTGCTACTGCTGGGTCATAGGGTAGGTCTCTTTTTAATTTTTTGAGGAACCTCCACACTGTTTTCCAGAGCGGCTGTACCAGTTTTCATACCCACCAATAGTGCAAGAGGGTTCCCGTTTCTCCACATCCTGGCCAGCATCTATAGTCTCCTGATTTGTTCATTTTAGCCACTCTGACTGGCGTGAGGTGGTATCTGAGTGTGGTTTTGATTTGTATTTCCCTGATGAGGAGTGATGTTGAGCATCTTTTCATGTGCCTGTTGGCCATCTGGATGTCTTCTTAAAGAAGTGTCTATTCATGTTTGCTGCCCATTTCTTCACTGGATTATTTGTTTTTCAGGTGTGGAGTTTGGTGAGCTCTTTATAGATTTTGGATACTAGCCCTTTGTCTGATATGTCATTTGCAAATATCTTTTCCCATTCTGTTGGTTGCCTTTTAGTTTTATTGATTGTTTCCTTTGCAGCGCAGAAGCTTTTTATCTTCATGAGGTCCCAATAGTTCATTTTTGCTTTTAATTCCCTTGTCTTTGGGGATGTGTCAAGTAAGCAATTGCTGCGGCTGAGATCAGAGAGGTTTTTTTCCTGCTTTCTCCTGTAGGGTTTCGATGGTTTCCTGTCTCACATTCAGGTCCTTCATCCATTTTGAGTTTATTTTTGTGAATGGTGTAAGAAAGTGGTCTAGTTTCATCCTTCTGCATGTTGCTGTCCAGTTCTCCCAGCACCATTTGTTAAAGAGACTGTCTTTTTTCCATTGGATATTCTTTCCTGCTTTGTCAAAGATTACTTGGCCCTACTTTTGTGGGTCTCATTCTGGGGTTTCTATTCTATTCCTTTGGTCTATGTGTCTGTTTTTGTGCCAATACCATGCTGTCTTGATGATGACAGCTTTGTAGTAGAGGCTAAAGTCTGGGATTGTGATGCTTCCCGCTTTCGTCTTCTTCTTCAAAATTACTTTGGCTATTCAGGGTCTTTTGTGGTTCCATACAAATTTTAGGATTGCTTGTTCTAGCTTCAAGAAGAATGCTGGTGCAATTTTGATTGGGATTGCATTGAATGTGTAGATAGCTTTGGGTAGTATTGACATTTTAACAATATTTATTCTTCCAATCCATGAGCATGGAATGTCTTTCCATTTCTTTATATCTTCTTCAATTTCCTTCATAATCTTTCTATAGTTTTCAGCATACAGATCTTTTACATCTTTGGTTAGGTTTATTCCTAGGTATTTTATGCTTCTTGGTGCAATTGTGAATGGGATCAGTTTCTTTATTTGTCTTTCTGTTGCTTCATTATTAGTGTATAAGAATGCAACTGATTTCTGTACATTGATTTTGTATCCTGTGACTTTGCTGAATTCATGTATCAGTACTAGCAAACTTTTGGTGGAGTGTATCAGATTTTCCATGTATAATATCATGTCATCTGCAAAAAGTGAAAGCTTAACTTCATCTTTGCCAATTTTGATGCCTTTGATTTCCTTTTGTTGTCTGATTGCTGATGCTAGCACTTCCAACACTATGTTAAACAATAGTGGTAAGAGTGGACATCCCTGTTGTGTTCCTGATCTCAGGGAAAAAGCTCTCAGTTTTTCCCCGTTGAGGATGATGTTAGCTGTGGGCTTTTCATAAATGGCTTTTATGATGTTTAAGTATGTTCCTTCTATCCCAACTTTCTCGAGGGTTTTTATTAAGAAAGATGCTGAATTTTGTCAAGTGCTTTTTCTGCATTGATTGACAGGATCATATGGTTCTTATCTTTTCTTTTATTAATGTGATATATCACATTGATTGATTTGCAAATGTTTTGTTGAACCAGCCCTGCAGTCCAGGAATGAATACCGCTTGATCATGGAAAAAAAATTTTTTTTAATGTTTATTGATTGATTGAGAGAGAGAGAGAATGAGTGGAGGAGGGGCAGGGGCGGGGTGGGGGGAGAATCCCAAGCAGGCTCCATGCTGTCAGCACAAAGCCCAACACAGGGCTCAAACTCAAGAACTGTGAGATCGTGACCTGAACCAAAATCAAGAGTCAGTAGCTTAACTGACTGAGCCACCCAGGTGCCCTTACCTTACCTTGCTTTGAAGTCTGCCATATCCTAGGGATGAAAGTTGTTTGCTTTCCCTATTGTTTTCACTCTGTCTGACTCTTTTTAGGGAATCTGGGCAAGCCCCCTTCTTGGGAATTTTGGTCCCATGGCTCCTTCTAAGCAGGCAGTGATGTGACCTAACTTCTCACGGCTCACTGGAATGTGTTTGTGCCTTGAGTTGGAACAATCAAATTCTCTCAGCAGGCAATTTGGAATTGGGCTTTCAAGACTCTCATCAGTCCTGGTTGATATCTGGACAGAAAGTCACTGTCAGGCTGAGTCAGGCAGACATGAGCATCCTGAAGCAGACTGCTGGTCTGACAGACGTGCGGAGGGAAGAGGAAACTGGGAAGCATTCAGCTTCTGTGATACAGCAAGAGAGAACAACTTCCGCTTCTAAATTCCCAAATCTTGGGCTCCCGTTCTTCCTGAAGCTGCCCTGACTTCCTGTCCTGGGTTCCTTGAGATATCCTTGTATTCTTCCAAAAAACTTTCCTGTGCACTTAACCTGATTCCAATGGGCTCTGCTGCATTCAATAAAGAGCTCACTGTAGGGGCTAGTCATTATATAAGCTAGAGTATGTAGCCTGACACCCATTCTCCTGATGCTCAATACAGTGAATAGCAAATAAAAAGAACATAATCCAAGTTTATTTTTTCCCTTCCCAAGTATTTTTTCAAGCAGAGTGGGGGTATTTCAATTTCTTGAATTTGCTTTTCAATATGAACAGAGATTTAAGAATTTGTTTTACCAAATGCCGTTTTATTTTAGTTGAAGGCCTAGATGTGAGAGCCGGAAGTCACATATGCTTAAGGTATGAGATAATAGATTCAGGAGTTCTCATTCTAAATAATGTTGAGGCTGGGGCACCTGGGTGGCTCAGTCGGTTAAGCCTCTGACTTTGGCTCAGGTCATGATCTTGCAGTTTGTGAGTTCGAGCCCCACATCAGGGTCAGTACTGACAGCTCAGAGCTTGGAGCCCGCTCTGGATTCTGTCTCCCTGCCTCTCTCTCTCTGCCCCTCTCCCCCTCTCTCTCTTTCTCTCTCAAGAAGAAATTAAAAAAAAAAAAACATTAAAAAATTAAAAGAAAATAATGAGGCCATCAGATATTTTTCCTCACAAATTTCAACTATTTGTGGAGTGATCTAGTGCCAGAAATCTCTTACTCTGTGTAGGATTCAGGTTGAACTCTAATGAATAAAATAGCTAACTGGAAATGGAATGCCATCTTTGTTCAAAATTGATAAAGTTATAGATTTCTTAGATGATTAAAGCTAGAAGAGATCAGTGAGGTTAGGACTTGTTTACCCGGAGTCCATTATGCATTAGATGAGGCAGTGAGTCCACTGAAGTTTATGCAAAAGTTGAGGCCTGTGTACATTAGGAGGAGGGGATCAGTAGACTTCATTGGATTATCAAAGGGCACCTGCTACCAGAAACCAGTGAAAGCCCAGCCTCTTTTTACAGATGAGGAAATTACAGCATGGCAAAGACCCCATAAATGACATATAAAGACAGTGGCAGAGCCAACAGCTGGAATCCTGGGGTCCTGAACCTTATTCAGTATTCTTTTGCTGCATGGCGGTATCTCCTAAGTGCTCAAATAAAAAAGCCCCTTTATTATTATTTTTTAAAACCTCCTTGATTTTTTTTTTAAGTAGGACTGTAACAAATAAGTAAAGCATGTTCTTAAATGGAAAAGATAAGTTGCAGACTGCAAGATGTTTTTTCCTCAGTAACTCGTAGCAATAACTTAAACATTGTAAGAGTAGCTTCATGGGTTCTCGGGGCACTCATGGAACCAGCTGAGGCAGTATATGCACCTTATAAAAGACGGACCATTTTAGAGCACCTTTATGGTTTTTTACATGCCATGATCCCACCACAGTCCTGCAATTTGGAGAGCATCCCTTATGATTTACCTTTTACAAATGGGAAACTGAAGGTCAAAAAGCTTTCATGACTTGCTTAAAAGTCTCATCACCTGAAGATGAACCACTTATGAAAAGGAGGGCTTTTGACCCCGAGTCCTTTGATCTGTAGCACTTGGCTTTGAACCGCAAAGTGCACTTCTCTGGATGAGGGAAATGCAGCTTTGGATACAAGATAAAAGGTGGCTTGTTGGTGGCAGTAAATAAATGGTAGGTGCACAGCAGGACTCACATTCATGTTTCCTGAATTGTCTCTAACCACTAATAGTCAACAGGTGTTGTTTGGTTGGTTGCTTGGTTTGGGGAAGTAACACAAACCTTCCCTAGTGGAGAAGGAAAGCGGTGCAGGAGAGACAGCACTAGACCAGGGAGACAGTCTCGCCCTGGCTCTGTCACTTGGGGGAGGTGGGACCTTTAACAAGTCACCAAACAGGTGCACCTCAGTTCATTCTGAGAACTGGGCATGTGATCTCAACATTCTGGACTATTTCAGCAGAAAAGATTCCTTAGATTCTTCCATCTATGTGTGTGTATCGCACTCATGATAACATTCACCATGTTAGAATTCAGGTCCCCATCTGCACTCAAGCAAACATAGAATAGACATCTTGTGAGAGATTTTGAGAGAATCAAGTGAATTTAAAAACATTTTTATGCTTTATTTATTTTTGAGAGAGAGAGAGAAGTGGGGTAGGGGGTAGGGGTAGAGAGAGAGGGAGACACAGAATCCAAAGCAGGCTCTAGGCTCTGAGTAGTCAGCAAAGAGCTCGATGTGGGGTTTGAACCCACGAACTGTGAGATCATGACCTGAGAAAAGTTGGCCGCTTAACTAACTGAGCCAGGTGTCCTGAGAATCAAGTGAATTTTAAAAGATGCTTTTATTAAGTGAAAGAAAAAAAAAAAAAAGCAAATTTCAAAGAATGAGGCTGATTTCCTTAACTCGGAGGTTTTTATAGAAGTTAGTTACCTTGTAGACTACTAAAATTTTAATTTTTACAGCTCTGTAGTCTCGATTCTTATGTTCTTTGAGTTTGAGCAGGCCTATCTTTCCAAACTGCCAGGGCACATACCTCTTTTTAGGGTCTGTTGTGTCAACATACACCCCCTCCCTTTGGTGACAGAAGCAAAGAGTAGATGAGTCAAGTTCACTTTCATGGAATTAAAGGCATCGAAGTTAGGGCATGTGAGATCAGGGAGAATATGTTTAGGCTGAACTACAGCTATCAGAGTGTTCTATTCATACCTCAAAGCTGCCTTTAGCATGAGGAAAACAAGCACATTCTAGAGGTTAAAACGTACTTCAACAAATCTTTAAAAAATATATCGCTTGATGAATTATTTGGTTTTTTTTTAAGTTTGTTTATTTTGAGAGAGACACTGACAGTGTGACTGGGGGAGGGGCAGAGAGAGGGAGAGAGAATCCCAAACAGGTTCCAAGTTCAGTGCCGAGCACTGATATGGAGCTCGAACTCACATAACTGTGAGATCCTGACCTGAGCTGAAACCAAGAGTCGGATGCATAACTGACTGAGCCACCCAGGTGCCCTATTACTGTTTTCTTCTAAACATTCTCTTCATTCTTGATTTTCACTACTTGTTTCTACCTGTCTCGCTACTTCATCTTAGCCAAAAGGCTGAGAAGCGATGGCTACCTGTTTCTGAAAGCATAAAAACCACAAATAAGCAGGGATGAAATAAAAGCAGTGTTCAAAAAGAAACACAAGATTATAATAAACAGCCAGATGTTTGTGATGGTGGCCTGGCATCATGGGGTGAGAATCAGTAGTATTTTACTGTTAAAAGGTCATTTTACTGAAACACATAGAAAAACCGAAAACACAACAAATTTTTTCTTTTATACAAATCTGTTCTGCTGTAAGGTCTGGTGTTTCCAATTAGTTGTTACAGGATTCTACTGCAGCCTTTTGAGATGCAGACTGTGATGGCAGCTGGGATGAGTTGCTTAAGGATTCTAGTGCCCTGCCTTCTGGCTTGCATAGTAAGCTTAAATGTGTCCCATAGTTTTAAGTAAATCTATCTTAAGTTTCTGCGATGAAAGGGGCACCTGGGTGACTTCGGCACAGGTCATGATCTCATGGTTCGGTTCATGAGTTCGAGCCCTGTGTCGAGCTCTGTGCCGACAGCTCAGAGCCTGCTTCGGATTCTGTGTCTGCCTCTCTGTCTGCCCCTCCCCTGCCCGCGCTCTCTCTCTCAAAAATAAACATTAAAAAAAAAATGTTTCTGTGATGAAGGAAGGATGTGGTGTTTTATCAAGGTTTAAACAACCTTAGATTTGAATAGAAGAGGCCTGTATGAAGCCAGTTGGTAATTTTCATACTCTTTGTTTACTTTTATCACTATGTTGTTTTACTTTAATGGCATTAAACAATTGCATCAATTACTCTTCCCAATTACCCTCTTTGGTAGCACTATCTTAAAGGTTAACAGTGACCTACTTAGCAATAATCAAATCCAGCCTGTTCTCATCCTAATTGATTCTTGTCTAATTTGACCTTACTGCTGACCTCTACTCAGTGGCTGCTTGATGTTACTTAGTCCTCCTCTCTCTCTGACTGCTCTGAGTATCTTTGGTGGCTCCTGTCATCCCACCTGTTCCATATGAGCTAATATTTCTCAGGATTCTATCTTTAACTATCTTCTATTTTTGTTCTCTTCACTCTCAGGGCTTCAACTACCATCTGTGAGACACCAGTACCTCCCAAATCTATGATGCCAGTCTTGACTTGAGCTCCGTATTTTTCAATGTCCAGATTTTTGTTTCCAAGTAAATCTAAGTACCACCGCTAAGACAGGCAGAGAACCTCAAACTCAACATGTCAAACAGGGCTCACTGTGGAAGTCAGCTCTCACCATGGCCTTCAGTGATACCGTTTTGGGTACTCATGCCCTTGAGTGGAGGCAGAGCATGGGTCTGGGTGGTGGACACAGTTTGTAGTTCTTATTCTTTGCATTTGTTCAGATGATAATTTTTGTTGTATTTGAGAAACCTTTGAGTTCTTAAAAAAATATTTTAACAAAACATTTCTCGATCTTAAAAACAA
Organism: Herpailurus yagouaroundi; assembly: GCF_014898765.1. NCBI lineage: Eukaryota > Metazoa > Chordata > Mammalia > Carnivora > Felidae > Herpailurus > Herpailurus yagouaroundi. Next base: position 70,318,405 of record NW_024412395.1, on the reverse strand, counting down.
AACAAAACACAAAAATCCTCAATGGGGGTGTCTGGGTGGCTCAGCCAGTTAAGCGTCTGACTTCAGCTCAGGTCATGATCTTGAGGTTCATGAGCTTGAGCCCCAGCCCAGAGCCCACTTCGGATCCTCTGTCCTCCTCTCTCTCTGCCCCTCCCCTTCTTGTGCTCTCTCTCAAAAATAATAAACATTAAGAAAAGACCCTCAATTTAAAAAACACAGTATATATTTATATTTGACTTTATATTTATCTTAAGCCACAGTGCCCATGCTTCTTCCTCAAATCTTCTGTAATTGTCTCATTAGTGCCTCACATTGGCTCTCATAAAAGAGCTGGAGGCAACCTGTATTTTTTTTAAATGTACAGTCTAATTTTTCTTAAGGACAGAAACCACAGCAGAAATAACCATCACTTGCAAACTAATTCCTTCTCTAGGTATCAATGGGTTCCTAAAGCTCTTGGTGCAGTTTTTTCTTTCAGAGAACAAGGAAAATAATGCCAAATTTGCAGGGTGTGAAAAGGATTTAATTAGGTCACAATTGTAATGATAAAGATAGCCTTGCAAGCTTTAAGTGAAGGCGCTATTTCTAGAATTTTTCCACTCAGTTCAGGAAAGAATAGATTTCACAATAGTAAAATTCACTTTTTCTCTTTGTAATTAATAATTTGTAGGTGAAATTTGGAGATGTAAATGAAGTTAAATGAAGCAGTTCCTAATCTAGCTAATTTGTTTCCTTCACCGAACCCTTCCTCTCTTCCATCTAAATACACTGTAAACACACCGTAGCCTTTCATCATGGTGTTTTTCTTTGTGGGTTTATCAGTTTGTCTATACAAACTTTGCTCTTGTTGGAGTCTCTGTGGGAACAGGACTTCAAATTCTCAAAAATCCAGAACTCCATCCTGGACCTTTTACATGATCTTTGTTTTGATATTTCTTGTTGCCTGTAAGGCAGCCCTAGTCACACAGATCAACACCAAAATGGAATGTATGTGAAACAAATTATTATTGAACACTAAACTCTTTCCTAAGTTCTTTTTTGGAAAGTGGCACTACTATTCCTTTTCCCAGGGTCAAAGGCATGGATAGTTTTCATCCGATTGGTTAATATGTTCCTTTCTCATGAGCCAGACATTTATTTTAATCTGTTGTCAAGTACTGCCACTTTATCATCAATGATCTTGATTGCTGTCTTCCTCTACTAAATAGTGAGTGTCCCTCAAGGGCAGGGACCGTGCCTCGAGATCTTTGTGTTCCTAGTTCCTAATATTGTGCCTGGGTATTTTTAAGCAGGTGGCTTAATGAATGCATGATTGGGTAGCTTCTCCCTGGTCCTGATTCTCACTGCTCACTTTGGCCACCTGAACGTTGGACACTGCTATAGTATCCTAGTCGCTCCTTCCATACCTCAGAGCCAGAATCACACTCTTTGGGGGCTCCTTGAAACACCTTAAGGATCCAATTTGTATTACTTTGCTGTTATGTTCCAGACATTTTTGGACTGTTTCACTACCCTCCCGAAAAGCTTCTAATTGCTTCCCAAATTAAACCAGAACTTTGTGGGAGTTTCAAAAGATTTCATTGAATGGACATGATATCCTTTCTAGATGTTTCCTCTCTAATAAAATTTTTGTTTGAAGTCTTTGCTCTAGTCTGTTAAATTTTCTAACGGTACTTGAATGTGACTTTTCTGCTCCCCCATTGTGGGCCTATCCCAAAGCAGTGCAATGTCCTTTTACTCCTCTGCTTAAATACCTGCCTTCAGAATGGCTCGATATTTCCTTCCTTTAGGTCATTTGCTTTCCAAAGCAGAACTAGTTGTCTTTTTAATAAGGGAACATAGAAAGTGACTTATTTCTCCTGTTGAAAGTCGTGGGAAATTCGATCTTTCTTCTTACTTTTAAATATTACAACAGAGGCACCCGAGTGGCCCAGTTGGTTAAGCATCTGGCTTTGGTTCAGGTCATGATCGTACAGTTTGTGAGTTCAAGCCCCACATCGGATTCTGCGCTGATGGTGCGGAGCTGGGATTTTCTCTCTCTGCCCCTCCCCAACTTGCACGCTGTCTCCAAATTAATAAATATATAAACTTTAAAAAATACGTTTTTTATTCTCTTTGAATAAATTAGGTAACCTCAAATTTCTTACCTTGAACTGTTAATTTTTGAAAAGTTAATTTTTAAATAAGTGCAAATTGCTTTTTTAATACCCTAAGCGTTGGAGTTAAGTAGGTGGCTGTTTCTGTGGTATCCTTCTCATTGTACAAGCTGTCTTGTCTTCTCATCAGTAAAAATCAGAAAGATGTGGTCCAATCTGAGACTTAGCCAATGCACGCAAAAGAAATTCACTCAATCCGTATATGGATGTGTTCTGATGACAGAGTTAACTGGCTGAATTCAGAAAGGAAAAGGATGACCCAGTTCATTTTAACTGCTGATGGAAAACATCCTTACCTTATGCTGTTGGGAACCTGAGGGTGGAAAGTGTGTGCTTTAAAAAAAAAAAAACAACTAAGTAAAATGATGTGACTTCTGGAGGGCCTACAGTAGAAGAAGATGCTACCAAAGAAATCACTGTCTTGTGGGAAGGGTAATAAATAGGGTATGGGGCTAGACCACGAGTGTCTGGTTTAACAGTTCACAGTTGACGATGGTAGGTCGTCTCAGAAAATTAGAAAATGCTTCTGCTGAGCCAGTTACCGGTAAGATCCCACCTACGTATGCACTACTTCAATGTCTTCCCACATACTTGAGCCTAAGTGACCTGTCAGCAGAGGGTATCTGTGACAGTCGTAAGAGAATGGCCTTGCTTGCTTAGGATTGTATGTGGGTGTTGAACATGGCGCTTTAAACATAAATTTATGAGGTGCAAACTTCTAATGCAAAGATGACTCATAGAGTTTCAGAATGTGTAAATATGAAGCACAATCTAACTTACCCTGTCACTGGTGCTCACCCACAGCAAAACTGGGCTGTTTACCAAACTGTTTGCACTGCCAGGACATTCACAAAATCGGCCACCCTTCCTGAGTTGGTGAGAAAAATTCTCGGGCTGGTGTTAACATTTGTGTGGCACTACCCTCTTACCTTGAACAACTGTTCTGTTTATGTAACCTGCATCTGCACCATGTTTGGTGGCAATATTCAATTAACTCTATTTCTCTGAGTTTGTGAAGAAGTCAGTTGTTTTGGAGAAGTTCCACTGGAAAACTTAAGTAGACAGCAGTTGTATAATAAAATAAAAAAGTTAAGAGGAAACTTCTCTCTAAAGTGTCTGGAATCGGTCAATAAGAATAAAACAGAAAGAGGACGTAAATACACATTTCGTATGTATGTTGAAAAAAACCTAAGATTAGTATTTTATGTGATTCATTTTCGAGGTTCTTGTTTGAGAGTTTTATCCAATCGCTACGAAAATGTCAGAAAAATCTCCTTTAGCTGAAGATGAACTAAACTTTGAAAATAGGTATTTAGCTGTCAGAAGAATAACCTTGGAAACTGTGACCAAACAGACACAACCAGGAGACCCAGAATTCAATAAGATGTTGTTTTAATACTTAGAAGTTTCATGGCCTTTAAAAGACAGGGAGGATATGAAAGAATGAAGAAAGAAAGAAGCTTAACCAATTCTGTAAGCAGAACCAGTCATTATTCATTGTTCCCTTAAAAGTGATTGTTAAAATTTTCTCCACTGATAAAGACTTGCAAGTTGGAACTTAAAAACTAAATTTCCGATTAGCTTTTTCTGCACACATACAAAAAATAAAAAGACCTTCAAGGTAATTAAAAAAATTTTTTCAAAGGTCGGTAGAAATGGAAGTCAGAGAAGAGGTTTTAAAGCTTTAACCAGTGCATACTCAAAAAGTAAGAAAAACTCTGGCCCTCGCATTTAGCTTTTGGTCACTTCTATGTAAAATAAGAATCATCTTACAGAGTCAGTAAGGAAATAGTTAACAGTAGGGTTTTTTTTTTAAGATTAAACGGGTTTACAATAAAAATAAATTTCTGAACATTGGCTCATTCTTTTATTAATTTTGGAGGCCCACTTGAGAATCTCATTTATGAGGACACCCACGGATAATAATAAATAAATAAGCCTGGATTCCCTGAAACAACACCCAGGCACACAGCTGGACCATAAGGTGGTTTTTAGTTAAATAGCAGCTACCATATTTGGTTATATGCTTTAAGCTGTTACAAACACAAAACATTTACTCGACTCTAACTTTAGCTGTTTACTTAACCGAATTCATTTCCTATAAGAGACAGACCTCCTCAATTTCAGTAGGTTAATACGTTGATTTTCTTTTGAAGTCTCAGTGCAAAAAGTGAAGTTACAAGCATACAAGTAAAAGAGGTATCGTGTCAATAATACTTTTTAACATTTGAGCAACCAAGTATGTGAGAAAATTCCTTGCATGCTTATTTAGGTTTAAGTCTTAAATTCCGCCAACTATAATTGTAAAGGTACACTAGGTGCTAGTAGCCTCATAATCACCGCGTCCTAAAGCTTTTACCCAAGTGGTTTTGCTAATTAAGGACAAGAAAAAACACAATTTCCCCCTGCCTTTTGACAGGTTCAGTGGGCCGGTCAAAAGAATTACTATCCTGGCAAGCAGATGTAACTGGCATTCAACTTAAAAAAAAAAAAAAAAAAAAAAAAAAACCTAATAATTTTTTTTTTTTTAAGTGGCCTCAACGAGAAATGCGCAACCGCTATGGCTTTTCATCACATCTCATGGCCTTCTGTTAACTATTCTAGTCGTGGCTGATCTCGTCTGCATCTCAATCACTAAATATGCTTTCTTTCACCTGTGCAGTGCCTACTCCCATAATGCCTACTAAACACAGAATACACATAAATGTCAGCTCCTTATTCATCCCAAGTCTGTAACGCATGAAAATCTGTATTTTTATCTGAGTGGTATTAGTTCCAATTCAACTAGGTATTGGATTCACAAAGGGCAAGGATCATGTCTTAGGTTTCCTCTGTGGCCTCCACCCTCATCCTACCATCTAGCACAGTGTTGGGACACAATGAAGCTCTTTATTAACCCACCAAACTCATCAATTAAAACTTCACTGCAAAGCTTTTACTGATACTCTACCACAGTTTGGCTCAATATCATGTAATTAGCTGTAACACTGAGGCCAAATCACATTAACACTTTATAAATATTAGTGTATCATAAATGTTAAATCCTAATGTTCCTCCTTTAATTTATTAGTTGGTTAGATATGGTGGATAGTTTTTACAATGTCTTTGTAAACTTCTCTTAAGTGAGAACAATATAAACCAAACGCCATCCCCGACAGAGTCAAATTAAGTACCTGTTTGCCAAGTAACTTTCTAGAAATGAAGGCAGACAATAATATTTAGTTTCTAGAAATGAAGGCAGACAATGATATTTAGTTTTGACTTAAAGAGAGAAGTCCTGGCCCTGGCTCCTAACACCCAAGTCCAGCCCAAACAATCACAGAGGGGAGGCAGAGAAGGCTACTAATACCTACTGTGAAAAGTGCTATGCAGAAAGGTCTATACACATAAATGTGTGAGGCACAGAAAATCTTTATTGCCACAGGAAGCAAGTGCACTCGTCCCACCTCACCAACAGATTTAAGAGTCACAGAAACGCAGACTTCACATAATAAAGTACAACACAGACTTGGGGAGAAATGGTCCCTTGGACTATATTGGCTGTAATACTGAGGTAACCAATTGACCTTGTTCAGTGAAAATACCTCCAACACAATGAAAAAAATCAACTAATTATAACATCCAATTCATATATACAATTCAAATAAAAATATATATTATTTGCTTCAATGTATAGCAAATTTAATACATTAGTGTTTACAAAATAAAAACTGTATTCTACTGAAATTTTTCTTGTGCTTCCCCCTTATCACTAAGCTTGAAAGACCAGGAAAGTATGATACTTACGGAAACTTATTTATGGATTTAAAGATGCAGTTTGTGGGGCCATGAAAGATGGATAAATATTAGTTGGAAGATTACCGCATCTTTAAAAATTGTTGCTTATTAAAATCTACAAACTTGAACTGTAAGACACAATTAAAAAAAACCCACAAAATTTCTCAAAATAGATTAGAATACAGGAAACGTTTCATGAAACTACTGAGATACTAACCAGTTCTATGGCTAATATTAAAAACTGAACAATCTATTTAAATCATACTCCTACTATTTCTACACAGTGAACAATACCACCACAATAATCAACCTCACGCTAGCAACGAAGTTGCAAGGTCCATAAAAAGCTTCTTCAGTGGGCTAAACACTATGGTACAATTAAAACATTTAGGTAGGGGAAAGAGCCTTTCAATAGTATAAAAGTTGTTTACTGGTGTTTCTACTGTAAAGCTATTCTACATATCAAAATGAAAAAGCAATTATATATGTGACAGTGATCAGAGACTACAGTCCCGACATTTCATCCAACATTTGGCTGATGAATTTTAGTATAACAGAGTACAACTGAGTATTTTGTACACAATTATGACCTAGAGCAGAATTAAAAACAAAAAAACCCACATATTCAACTCAGTATGCTGTTGTCAGCAATATCCGGGTTTAGATGAATCTGGAGGAAGTAGGTAAAGCAGTCAAATGTCTTCTTTTAAACCAAAAGAAAAAATGTAAATTGGTAGAAATAGTATTTGGTTTTTTTAAACTATGGATTCCAATGTGAAATTCTCCTAAGTATGCAAGTACATTATTAACATTTAAGCACACCCCCATAAATATGCACACAGCCCACTAATTAGGGGGAAGAAATTAAAACATACTTTCAAGCTAAAATGAATTTTAAGAAAAAAACTGCAGACACAAATATGAAAGGTCCACAAAATTGTAAAATAAATAACAAATACAGGTGTCACCTAAATGTCCACAGAATTATGCCTGCAAATGTGGATGTAGTGATTGTCCACACTTGTTACGGTCTGGGTGGTGAGACATTCCCCAGGGAGAGCCACCTACTTTCTCAGACTCTATCTAGGACATAAAGAAGAATTTCTGGATATAAAATGGTTCTTACTCTATAATATTATATATTATAGCCTTTTTACTAGTCACCATCCTTATCACATTTGGGGTTAACTTATTATGCCTTAATCTATTCAACACATTCTTAAATAACAATGTTTAAGTCAAGGCTTTTACACATCAGTTCACTTGTTTCAAATACTCTGTCCAAGTAATAGCTTCCTATTTTTGTTACGATATAATGATATAATGCAATCTGAGTCGACTAAGTAAGAGATTTGCTACTCTAGTGCCCATTTTTAAACTTACTTTAGTATTTATTAATTGCATAAATGTGCCTGATTAAGCCAGCAAAAGTGACATTTTACTACTAAAAAAGACACATTTCCTATTAAAATCTGTTTTATCAAATATTAAATACACAATATTTTTCTTGGTTTAAATTAAGCCATTTGCTTTCCATTTTTCCAAAGTCATTGCAACCTTGCCAATAACTACATCACTTAAACTTTCTTTACGACTGCAAAGATCTAAACTCTAACAAATAATAATATCTATGCTAAATACACTTAAAAGTAGACAGTGAAATTTCAAGTAAAATAAACCGTATCCACATCTATTGGACCAAACAGGTCTCCACATCTAGCTTTTACTTCTATAAATTACACAAATACATTGTACATTCTTAAATAATGAATGCTTACAATATTAATTTGTAAGCTTTTCCACGTAAAATGACTTACACAGGAATGTGAATGGATCAATATTTCTGTTACAGATTGCAACATTCTCTCAATTTTCTCTTTTGTGGCTGTTGTTTTGTCTTCCTGGTTTCCACAGACTACTGTATCAATCCTTATGCTTTGGCTATGAAATCTGTTTGAGCTGAATGAGGCAACGTTGGTTATTAAGGCTTATTTCTATGATGGAGCATTATCCTTAAACTGAATGCCATTTCCAGAAAACAGTGGGAGAATCACAGCTATCTTGAATCTTCAGGCTCTGTTTTGATGACTTTCTTTTCTAAAGTAAAAGCTGAGTGAGGGTAGTCTTTTAAAATCCCAAGACTCTCTGCATAAAAATGGAAACAGGGTGTGTTGATACTTTAAATCAATGGATCACAAAAAACAAATTCAAACATATGAAACAAATCCCCAAAATCCACAGCAAACAGTATCAACTATTCATAATTCAGCAATCCCATAAAAACATTTTGTTTATAGAATTTGTGATTAAGAGCTTCGATTCTGGATTTAAATTCCATCTCTGCCAATTACTAGCTGTGTACATCTCCAAGCAACGTACACACCTCTCTAAGCCTTAGTATCTTTCTTCATCTGTAATATGGGGATAGTATCTATACAGTGCGGCATGAGAATTAAACGATGAAAGGCACAAAAAAGCATTTAACAAATAGACCATATTTTTATTAAACATTTGGTTCAACATGATAAAAAAATACATGCGAAATAAAATGGGTCACATGTATACAAAGTTACTGGCTAAAATATATAATCACTATCAATGAAAAAAAGAGACAAAAAAAATCTTCCACATTTCAACATAGAACTATCTTTAAAAGTATCTCCAGCCATGACACATGATAGAAGAACGAAGACTACTCTCATAAGGAACCATTTCCTGGAGTCAGGTGTGTGCAGTTATTTCAACCTCACAAAAACACCAGAGAATGACAGCATAGAGCATTGATAGGAAGCACTAGCACTAAAAGACAAATATATATGCACACACTTTGAAAAGGATTCTAGAAATGTAACCAATACGAATAGCTGATCCGAAATTAGTTCAATTTATGAATTTACTCTATGAAAAAGTAGATTTTAAATTTAGCTAGAGTATAAAAACAGTAGCTACCATTTACTGAATTCCTATCAGCCAGGCAATTCTATATTTATATGCTATCAACCAGACAATTCTATATATATGCTACCTGTAGAACACCCATTAACTCCATGCGGTAGAAATGATACTTGTTTTACAGATGAAGCAATGGACTTCAAGTGAAGTTACTTTAACTCAAAGGCTGAGTGATACTACATATTTTCAAATGGTGTTGTTCTCTAATACTGTGTCTAACTCACTTTTTCTTGGGTGAAAATAGGTAAACATCTAACAGTAATAAGGAATAACTTTTCCTTTATGGAGTTCAGTTTACTTCTGAAATATAAATATCACCCCCAAAATGCATCTGTAAGAAAAGTTTAGACTTGGTGTACAGGGTTTTCTTAGTATGAAAAGAAACATGTAATCCCTCAATTTCACATTATGTAAGGCTGGAAAAAGGTAATTACATAAATCAGCCATGTATTATTTGGTTTTAAATCTTGTATAAAAGTAACCATTAGTGTAATAGCTAATCAAAATACTATCAACCTTCATAAGCTTCTGTCAATTCTTTGGAATACCATTTTCTAAAAAAGACTGGCTAATGGGGCACCTGAGTGGCTCAGCCAGTTAAGACCCTAACTCAGGGTCAAGCATCCCGAGTCAAGCATCCCAGGGTCATGAATTCAAGCCTACTTTATACAAACAAACAAAAGACTTGCTATTATTCGAGCAATCTATTATTTCCAAAAGGAGAAAAACTGACTAGTAACATTGTTAGTAAATTACCTTACCTTTCTCTTTCTTTTTTGGCGGGAGGGGGGGGGCCAGGGGCGGGGGGGGGGGGAGTAGGGAATGACAGTGGAGGGCAGGAAAACAGAATTTAAAGATATTTTATTCCAGTGTTACTCTAATAATATCCCATATTCTTACCTGACTGGGACTTTGCCTCACTGGGATAAAGTCTACTCAGCTCTCCATCCACCACAAAATGATGGGGTTGTCTGTTCTGTAAATTAGGCATTCGGAGATTCAAAGGTCTTTCTCCTAATGGAAAGGGGGAAAAAAGCAACATGAACAATACTAAAAACACTTTGTGGTTTTTCTTAAAAATAAGTTTTCACAAATTGCCTGAACACTCCTTAGGAAAGAAGTAAGGAAGGCCAACAGGCACTGAACAATTTGAATAAGAGTTAGAGAAATATCTTAAATGATAACTTAAGAGGGAAATGGCAATTCATGCTAGTTCCAAGGTTTATGAATCTGCCAGGACATTAAGACTGAAACATGAACTAAACAAAAGACTGGGATTTCCAGTAAGCACTCCAGCTTTAGCATGTAATACATCCCCCGAGTAAGGCATTTTCTTAGCAGTGCAACCATTTTATTTACCAAGACATGTCATTCACTATATAATAACACTAGAGACAGAGAAGGCTTCAAGCAACTTCCTGTTAACAACAAAGTCTATGGTAAATCCATGAAGACAGAATTAGCACAGATATGGTAATAACGCTTAATGCACCAAATCCTATTCTCTGTCATAATCCTAAATCCATCACACAGAGCTGACTGCTACCCCACAGTGCACTGTCCTGGTTTCACAAATTAAGAGTCACCAAATCTTTCATTAATTTTGCTTTTGCAAAATTAACCCTTTTGAGTCTTAACTGTCAAGGATGACTTAGAGAAGTTAAACAAGACCTCAACTATAAACTTTCCATAATATTTTAAAAAAAGGAAGAATGTTCTTCTCCTCCAGTACTCTGAAATCAGCTGACATATTTTACTCTACATTTGGCGAATGCTTATTAAGATGGTATTGTTACTGGGGCACCTGGGTGGCTCAGCTGTTAAGCATCTGACTTTGGCTCTGGTCATGATCTCACAGTTCTGAGTTCAAGCCCCTCTTCGGGTGAAGCCCACTTCTCTTTCTTTCTCTGCCTTTCCTGGTATTCTCTTTCTGCCCCCTCGCTCACTTGCGCCCTCTCTCTCTCTCTCTCTCTCTCCAAAAACAAAACAAAACAAAAGAAAAAAACATGGTACTGTTACTTAGAAAGAAATCTAGGGGCGCCTGGGTGGCGCAGTCGGTTAAGCGTCCGACTTCAGCCAGGTCACGATCTCGCGGCCCGTGGGTTCGAGCCCCACATCAGGCTCTGGGCTGATGGCTCAGAGCCTGGAGCCTGTTTCCGATTCTGTGTCTCCCTCTCTCTCTGCCCCTCCCCCGTTCATGTTCTGTCTCTCTCTGTCCCAAAAATAAATAAACGTTGAAAAAAAAAA
>NW_024412395.1:70297112-70307173 GCF_014898765.1 Herpailurus yagouaroundi | reverse complement strand
GGTCCTACAAAAATTATTGTTTTTCTTCAGACACATATCACTATTTGAAACTAGTTATTATCTTCCTCCACTGCAGCATAAGCTCCAAGCCAGCAGGGACTTAACTTCACCGATGCATCTTCAGTGCCCAGAAGGATGCCTGGCAGCACCCAGGAAATACTATGAGTAAATGACAATGACTTGAGATTTTCTTCATGTGTGAATACAAAAAAATGAAAATAATTTTTAAAATGATAAAAATACTCATGAATCATAGCTTTCTAAACCTAAGTGTCTAAGAGAACAATCTCCAACATACCACACAAAATATTTTCATAGGGACTGTAGGCCAATCTAAAGCCTGAGAGAATACAAAATTTCTTCAAGTCTCTCCATTTGTATACTATCTCTACAAATCTCAACTCTCGTCACAGTACTTTAGAAGCAGTTAACCATATTCCCTTAGAAACCAAATGTTATAGGGGGCGCCTGGGTGGCGCAGTCGGTTAAGCGTCCGACTTCAGCCAGGTCACGATCTCGCGGTCCGTGAGTTCGAGCCCCGCGTCGGGCTCTGGGCTGATGGCTCAGAGCCTGGAGCCTGTTTCTGATTCTGTGTCTCCCTCTCTCTCTGCCCCTCGCCCGTTCATGCTCTGTCTCTCTCTGTCCCAAAAATAAAAATAAAAAAACGTTGAAAAAAAAAAGAAACCAAATGTTATAAATTTCATAGATAAATCTGTTTTTGAAGTCTAAAAAAGTATGAAGTTGTGGTCTTTTAAAAAATGACAAACGTCTCCCATGGAATCAGTTTCTTGGGGGGAAATGATCTGTAATGTTTACATTTCCCATTCCCACTCACCCTTTACAAAATACATGGCAAATCCATGTGTCGGCTACTGTTTAGGGATAATAAGGTAAAAACCAAACATACAAACAAAAAAAACCCCAAAATAATTACGAGTTACATTTGCAGGAAGAATTCCTTCTTTTTAAAAAAGAGACAATTTACCAATTAATTTTTACACAGAATGTATAAAATAATCTCTCTAAAATATTAAGATTTAAAAGTAGGCAAACTTTTGTTTCTCTCTGACGTGCACCTAACAACTGCGCTAGAAGCATAGGCCACTCTCGAGAGGTACCTTGTCCGTCAGAGCTGTCAGCAGCCAGGCCGTTAGGGCTGTGCTCTTCTGACGTCTGCCTGTACAGCCCCGCGGACAGTCTTCTCTCAGCATGCTGCAGTCTCTCACAGCCAGCTGGGGCGCAAAGGAACTCGATCTGCTTTGCCATCACCTTTTCAGGCTGCTAGTAAGTAAAGCAAAAATAAAATCAGTAACTAAAACATTCTACATGGTTTTAATGGTTTAAAGATGCCAATTTCAGACTCCAGCAAATATATTTAGTATTCATTAAATTAGTTCGCACTTCATGTGGTATACACATTCCATAAATATGCTTAGATGTCTATATCATCATGTTAAAACATAAAATGTTGGATTTTGTGCAAAAGAAAAAAACCTTCCTGCTCATCCTTGAAAGAGAATTCCACTTCAGCTCAAAGGCAAAATAACCTTAGCTTTGTTTCCCAAAGTACTGAGTCCTTTAAAATATTTTTTTTAAAAAGGAACCTCACAGCAACAGCAACATCTGCTATAATCTGCTTCTAACACACAGGGTGACATCTTGGCATTTTTTATTTTAGGATCTGGCACTACACATGCTCTGATATGATGACAGTATGTTTGGGGGAGAAAAGGTGTAAAATGGCTGTCTAGAAGAACAAGACAAATACATCTCCCACCAAAATCAAACAATGCAAATTATGCAGGAAAAACATGAGTGCCAACAAGAATCTTCACCTTGCTCGTGGAATGAGACTGCAGTATTTCCCAACCAATCGTAAAAAGACATGCTTTAAAATCACAATTAAGTTGGCTGACATACAAATTATCTCTGTGTGTGTTTTGTAAGTTTCTTCTTTATGTATTGCTTTAAGTTACTTACATGTGACACTGAAAGCACTGTATTTATGTAGTTTGCTAAGCAGGTAATAATCAAAATGCAGACAGGAATCACTACCATTCCATATAAAACAGTAGCACAAGGAAGCTCCTATATAAAATTAGTTACGAAAAATCCTGATTCACAGTAGTAAAAATCAACAGGTGAAAAATATTAATTCAGAGACTGGGATAAAAGCTTATGCTATTTTTCTGAATGCACATAAACCAGATCAAAAGGAACAGTAATGTCGATTCACTCGAGCTTATTAATTGATAAAACTTCAGTAAGATTTCTAAGGAGGAAATGGAGTTTTCATCCTCTGAACAAGACAAAAACAAGACTTGGCACTACTGAATTTGACCCAAAGCAGTCACTAGGCAGAAGATCAACAGGAATAAAACTTCCGGTGTTTTCTAAAAGGTTAAATTAGACCTTTTAACACCTTTTAGAAATGTTAAATTAGATTTAAATTAAATGTTAATTTTCACATACAACAATAAAATAACTCAATAGCAAAAGCACCTGAAGCTACACATTAAGGATTTTTTTTACCATACACGAATTGAAATGATTTAACAATAGCTACCATGGCAATTGATGTTGTGTTGAGAACGAGTTCTAGTTTATCTCAGAGTTGTATTACACACAGCCATAGTCAACATGGCTGTTTTCCTGGTACCAAATTGAGTTTTCTTAGGTAGAGAATCTGTCTTTCTTCCTACAAAACTACAAAGAATAAATATCACTCTATCAAATTCTGCTCATAACCAAATCAAACTACATTGTTGTTGCTATCTTGTTGATACAGCTGTGGATCAGATGACATTTAAAAAAACCACCAGAAAGAAATCCAATCCCTGGATGCTTAAAACCGAAGCTAGCCGAAGCAGCCATTTGTTGTTCATCGACAGACATTATTAAGAAATGTTAACTGGTGGTTTATGTTACCTGTGAACTAAGAGCAGCAAGTTCTTCACTCTTAGCTTTAGCCTGCTGGAAGAGTGTCTGCACAGAATCCTGGAAATCTGGAAATCCATCCTATGGGCCAAAGCATAAGTCCTTTTTAGTTGGAGTTTGTAAATAAAATATCAGAACTGGGAAGACAGGGCCAAGTAAACAGCTTTAATCCTACAGTTCAAGTAATCATGATTAAAATTTTAATGTATAATACTTCACTTCAGACTTTTATGGTACGAAGTTTATTTCTACAGCTGTAACATCAGTAAAAATACAAATGAAAAAGAGAAAAAGATTTATATGTTTATACATTTCACACAGCATTTCATCTAGTGGTTCAACTGGTAATATTCACTATCTTCATACTGGACATTCTTTTCTTTTTCTTATTTTTGGTTTGAAAACCACCACAAAAATATTTTCATGGAAATAGCATTTTCCATAGCTTAGATTTTCCGATACAATAGATTGCAGAAGTACAATTACAGCAAAGGGATGGACATTTTTATGAACATTTTTCTTTTACATCCTCTACCCAAGGGCCTTCACTGGTTAATCTTACCATAAGTTTTCTTTGCCAGCACTGGGCGGTGTTGGCTTCTTAATTTTTGCCAGTTTGCATTTTGGTATCAATATTCAAAAATTTTTATTACATTTTATCTACTGTAGTTGTGTATACATTTATTTTGTAAATTCTTCTATCACTATAAACTTCAGAAAGGCACTCTGCTTTACAGATTTGATAAATACTCAACTCTACCCTCCAGTTTTTCTAAAGCTTTATCTTGTTTGCTTTGTTTTTTAAATTTAACTCTCTAGTCCATCAGGATTTTATTTTGTTATATGTAATGTTGTAAAGAACCAATGTAAATTTCCTTCGAAGTGCTACCCAATAATCCCGACCGGAATTTCAGAATTCTCCCATGTTGACTTGTGATTTCTCCTTCAGCATTTCATATAAGAGGCAATGGGGATTTGAATTCTCAACACCTGCACTCAAGTTCCAATTCTACCACTTAACACTGGATGAGTAATTTAACCTTTCAGAAGGTTAGTTTCCTCATATGAAAAATAAAGATAAGAGCAACTATCTGTTAGGGTTGTTGTGAGGAGCAAATGAGGTACTGCCTTCAGCATGTAATCACTGCTAAATAAGTGTATCAATGCATACTTAATTCTTATATAAAACAGAGCCTACCTCGGGCACTCTACTCCTGGACAATATACCAACTTACATTATTACCACTGTCCACTTTATGTATATATAAAAGTGTCAATCTACTACGTTTCTCAGTTATTTTGTGGGTTTTTTGGTAATTTATTGCTCCACATGAAATTGTTATCTACAAATATCATGACAGCATGGTTTTAGTAACCTTACTAAAAACTACTAAAGGACTGTTCACAGAAATGGTCATTGACCTCCAAAACATTTCTCCCCTTGTTTCATGAACTATATATTTGTGTAACAAAGGGTAAATCATTAAAAACCAAAGTTCTTATAATAACAGCAGAAAGAGATGTGATAATAACAAAATATTTTATCTTATTTGAAATAGAGATACGGATTCAAAAGTTTTTCCCCAACAAGGTCTTATTTTTCCACTGCAGAACTCATGTTTTCAAAGATTTCATCTACCAAACTTCTTTTCGTAAGCAGTAATTTACTATTTTAAAATTCAAAGACATGAAATGAAACGGAGTCAGAAGCAAATAAATTTGACATCTTGAGATAATCTCATGTAGCTTTATGGTGGGTAAACATATAATCAACATTTTTATTTTTTAATAGTTATTTATTTATTTTGAGAGAAAGGGAGAGAATGTGAGCAGGGCAGGGGCCCAGGTAGAGAGACAGAGAGAGAGACAGAGACAGAGAGGGAATGCCAAGCAGGCTCCACACTCTGCGTGGAGCCCAATGTGGGGCTCAATCTCACAACTGTGAGACCATGACTTGAGCCAAAATCAAGAGTAGGACGCTTAACCGACGAGCCACCCAGGCACCGTAGAATTTTTTTAGTATTGAAAAAAGCTTCCTGTCTAGGCCCCTACAAGACCAAAGACACTTGGCTCAGAAGAATGTATGGAATATAATCATTAACGGAGCCAGAATGAACTTTATGCAAGTGTATATAATCTAAGTCTAAATCAAAAGTACACTTTTTTAGCCATTCAGTTTTTCTCTAAGAACTTATTTAGACCTAAAAATCTAACTTTCTCTTTTTAGCGATCTCTCCGTTAAGTTCTGAAGTTCAACAAGGTAAGGTAGTAGAAGACTTGGAAAAGAGAAGCTATCATTTTCCAGGTGACTACCATGTACCACCAATTCCCAACTATCATTTGACATATATTATCTCATTTAATCCCCACCACAAACAACCCTGGGTTTCTCTCATTTTACAGCTACGGACATTGGCTTCAAAGCCTATGCTCAAACAAGAAAGTCCTAGACTTATATACTTATGAAACTCCTAACAATAAACAGAGGCACATCTCTTGGATTTTCATAAGCTGAACGGGTTTAACCCTCTGATTTATACTGAGTTCCAAATCCAATTGTACTACTTATTTGCTGTGATACTGAACAGACCATTTCATGTTTCTGTCTACTCTGTCTACTCTGCTAACTTTAGAACCATTTTTTTTTTTTAACATTTATTTATTTTTGAGGCAGAGAGACAGAGCATGAACAGGGGAGGGGCAGAGAGAGAGGGAGACACAGAATCTGAAACAAATTCCAGGCTCTGAGCTGTCAGCACAGAGCCCGACGCGGGGCTCGAACTCACGGACTGTGAGATCCTGACCTGAGCTGAAGTCAGATGCTTAACCGACCGAGCCACCCAGGTGCCCCTAGAACCATTTTAAAGAAGCAAAAATTGATAAAGAACACTTAGCACAATGTTTGGCACACAGATATTACCCAACAAATGTCTGCTACTGATATTTATTAAGTTCCCTTTTAAAAGCTACCGGATTATGGGGCGCCTGGGTGGTGCAGTCGGTTAAGCGTCCGACTTCAGCCAGGTCACGATCTCGCGGTCCGTGAGTTCGAGCCCCGCGTCAGGCTCTGGGCTGATGGCTCAGAGCCTGGCGCCTGTTTCCGATTCTGTGTCTCCCTCTCTCTCTGCCCCTCCCCCGTTCATGCTCTGTCTCTCTCTGTCCCAAAAATAAATAAACGTTGAAAAAAAAAAAATTAAAAGCTACCGGATTTAACCACAGTAAAATAGAGAACACGCTGTTAAGTGACTTACTGCATTTCTATGATATAGCACAGGCAGCTCAGAGATTACTTACATACTAGACATCTTGGGTTTTTAACACTAAAACCAGCAGGACAATATTGACCATACTGGAAGGGAACTGTTCTAGTGGAAAGAACAGTGGAAATCTGGAAATGTTTGTTCATTCATACAAAATCTCTTGTTTGCATAATAGGTTCTAGACTTGGTACTCGATGCCTGGACTCCATGCCTCCTGCCCTTCTAGCAAACAGTCTAGAGAAGGCAAGGACGAAGACATCCCGAGCACAGACGCCGTCAGGGAAGGCTTCCCAGAAGGCATGACATCTAGGCTGAGACTTGAAAGAAGAGAAGGCTCTAGGGAAAGAGAGCAGCTTATATAAAAGCCTGGAGGCAAAAAGAACAGGAGGACACACTTGAGAGGCTGGAGAATATTTAACATAGCTCAGGGAGAAACATAGCTCTCAGGGAGAAAATGAACCCGACCTGTATTTCTGAAAGTCCAATCTGAATGTGATGGGGGCAATGTACTGGGGGGGCAAGGATGGTGGTAGGGAGACTGGTTAGGAGGCTGTGACCAAGACAGAGAATAGTGGCCTTACAACAGAGAAACACACGAATTCCTAAGATATGGCTTTGGCAACCAGGAGTTTGGTGGTAACATTCTCTAAAGTAATGAATTCAGCACCAAGGAGGCGGCTTAGGAGGGAGCAGAAGGTTGATGAATTCAGTAGGGGACAGGCTACATCTTACCCTCTGGAGACCTCTGTGCAGGTAAGTTTGCAAGGCAGGTTCACGGAGTTGTGAACTTGGGGCAAGAGTCAGGTTGGATAACCACACTAGAAAATTCCAGCTTCTCAACAAGCCCTGGGTGGGGTGTGCCCAGGCCAGAATCGCCTATATTCCGGTATTTTTAAAGGAACTCACAGAAGAAAGAGTGATCTAGTCTTCTTATGTTAAGAACTGGATGTGTGATCCCAGGTAGGAAAGTTAACTTCATTATTGTTCAATGGAGATTTAAACCATCTGCTTTATCTGCCCAGTGGAGATTTGTGGGGATTCCATGAAGTAATGCAAACAGTGACTCTTGGAAAAGCCCACATTGCTATACAAACATACAGTGGCATCACTGTCAGGATTATTCAACCATGAGAATTTGGAAAAGCTGGAAGGGGTAACTTCAAACTCTACATGTATGCGCAAGTTTTTGGGAAATGGACACTGCTCCTTCATTAATAAAGAGACGTAAAAACATGCAATAAGCAATAAATAACAATATCCAAGTAATGAGTGGTCTGTCTCTGTAATGAAGACGTTAGTCATTCTGATTTTCTCCCACAGTCTTTGATAGTTCTTTACGGAAAAATACAGGACTGAGGCGCTATCACTACATGATCTAGGTTTCAGGTACCCAAAATATGTGGCTTAGAAATAAAAGTGAGAACATTCCCAAGAAACTGGTGTCTTTCATATTATGTTTGGTGCAGGACTTTTGTTATATGGCTCTCAAGCTTTTTTTCCCAAGAACCAGCTGTACCACGCTATGAGCAATTTATCTTCATGTCATATTCTTGGCTGCTGCCATTAATCACAGTGTTCCCTTACTGGTGAGACTCTGATTCTGAGCACTGAGAAAATAAAAGACACAGGGTGGGATGCTGTTCGTGACCTAATTACTCTCATCCCATTGGTCTCCACCCCCATTCCTCCTCAACTTTCCCACCAAATACCGGCAAGCTTTAAAGCCACTGCTTAGCTGTCTTTAAAATGACTTGTTCCAACAGATGTTCTCAGCCTCACACGTGCATTTTCCTTTTTTTTTTTCTACTCACACTTTCTATATGAATAGCAGATTGTAATGCTTCTGTTTTTCTGATCCAGAGGGGAAGAGTCTACATCAAATTAGACCAGCTTTCTCTCAATAGCTTAGTAACAGCGTAGGTGGATGTTCTGACCCTCTTCCCTCCCCCTGCCTCCCTCTCTCACCCCCACCCCCCTGGAACTGCTAGCAGATGTTTCCTCTAAGTCTTTCTTCTTCAAAACCCCAATTCTCTGACTTTCTGGACTCTATTAACAAACTGCATTTCTTTCATGCAGTTATCTCTGATTGCTTGGCACTCCCAGCCCACACAGGATCAAGAATGCTGTCACCTCCCATCTCTCTCCCTAGTTTCCAGCAATGTCAGTGAACGAAGAAAACTTACAGATGAGATTGGAACAGTAACCACCATATCCTTCCTCTCTTCCAAGACACTACTTACGACACTGAAGGTAATGACAGGGTTTGTTCTGAGAACATGTTATGTTCTTAATGAAAAAGAAAGGCTATCAAGTGAAATCTATTTTAATTAATATTTTAAAAAAAATTTTTTTTTAATCTTTATTTTGAGAGAGAGACACAGTGTGAGCAGGGGAGGGGTAGAGAGAGGGGGAGACACAGAATCCAAGGCAGGCTCCAGGCCCTGAGCTGTCAGCCCAGAGCCCGATGCAGGGCTCGAACCCACGAACTGTGAGATCATGACCTGAGCCAAAGTCGGACACCTAACCGACTGAGCCACCCAGGTGCCCCTAATTAATATTTTTTAAAAATGAGGGAAAGATATGAGTGCCAGGGACTTTGGCTGTTGGTTTTTCACCTCCTTTAGTTGTCAAGCTGTCTTAAACACACTGTCATAGGTACAGTATATGTAAATCAAGCTAATTTTTCTTGATTTACTCGGTTTAACCTCCTTCCAAAGACAGTGCCTTTCCTCATGCTAAGCATTTAGTTTGACAAATGGTAACATCTTATATTTAAATACATTTTGTAATTTATGTTGTTAAATTTTCTACTCAAAACTTAATTGTTTGGATAAGCTTCCTTGAAACAGAAAATGGTAACTGCCACCCTTTCCCCTTTCTTCAAAGACTTCAGTTGCTATACACGCTTGGCTTTTCATACCAGACTAGCAGGAGAAAAGGTATAATTCTAACAGTGTTTTTATAGCCAAGGTTCATGAGCACCCAGGAAGGTAGTTCTGCTTTGCAGTTTAGGAGTCAGACCTAGATTAGGAGCCCTGGCTCTGCCACTAGATAGCAATGCGGCAACTTGAGCAAGCTCCTGAGACTTCACGGGTGTCTCCTTGGCTATACACAGAAATCATAAAGCCTCCATATAATGAGAGACAGGAAGGTTTGTGATCATGAATTTCAAATGCCTAGCAGGGACAGGCATACAATACATTCAGGAAAAAGCAGTTATTTTTCCAAGTGTCCCAGAAATTAGGTTTGGGGTTTCTGATGAAAAAGGAAAGAATAAACATAATTCATTTTTATTTTAGCTGAAAGTGGATTTACACAAAGGGTTGTATTCCAGGTGGACAAGTTATTCATCTAGCCTTGACAGGAGAAATATTCCCAAGCCTTGCTTACTAACCTACAGGGTTGAAGAGGTGCCTTCCCTAGAGGCTCCACTGAGTTACCCTAAGGCCTCCCCAAGCTAGCAACCTTTTTCCTCTGTGTCCACTTCATTATTCTAGGAATTACAGAAAGAAAGTTCAAGATCTTTATGTTGTTTTGTTTTTTTAATTTTATTTGAGAGAGAGAACATGCAAGTGGGGTAGAGGGACAGAAGGAGAGAGAGAATCTTAAGCAGGCTCCACACTCAGTGTGGGGTGGCCTGACCTGGGGCTCCACGCCATGACCCTGGATCATGACCTGAGCTGAAATCAAGAGTCAGATGCTCAACTAACTGAGCCACTCAGGCGCCCCTAAAATCTCTAGGTTTTTTAATGTCAAACTTTCCCTGTAGAAAGGAGTGCTACTTAAGGACAACAGATTATGCTGAGTACTTTACTACAATACGTATCCTGTATTAAACAAAACCAATAAGGGGCGCCTGGGTGG
>NW_024412395.1:70251064-70297012 GCF_014898765.1 Herpailurus yagouaroundi | reverse complement strand
AAAAAAAAAAACCAAAACAATCAAATAAATAGCTAACTATCCTTCAAGGGGAACAACTGGGGTGCTTGGGTGGCTCAGTCTGTTGCAAGTCTGACTCTTGATTTCAGCTCGGGTCAGGATCTCCCAGTTCCTGAGATAGAACCCAGAGCCGGGCTCCATCCTGACAGCAAGAAGCCTGCTTGGGATTCCCTTTCTCTCTCTCTCTCTCTGACCCTTCCCCACTCGCACTGGCTCACACTCTCAAAACTACCATTACAAAATATCTTTAGGGTGGGAGGGAGGGGAGGGTGGGTGATGGGCATTGAGGAGGGCACCGGCTGGGATGAGCACTGGGTGTTGTATGGAAACCAATTTGACAATAAATTTTATATTAAAAAAAAATCTTTAAAAGGGAACAACTCACTACATAATAAGAGGAAAAATATCAGACAAGGATTTTAAAACTTCTAGCCAATCCTTCACAAACAGTTCAGGAAATTACATAATTCAGCAACAAGAAAACACTTTCGTTTAGTTTCGTTAGTTTATCCTAATGCACTGATAATGGCACGCAAGAAATTTTTTCTTTCCCTTACGTATCTATTTGTGATGTCATTTCTATTTTATCTACTGACATTACATTTCTTTTTGTTCATTATAAAAATTATCTTTTTTAAGGGGTGTCTGGGTAGCTCAGTTGGGTGAGCGTCCAACTCTTGGTTTTGGCTCAGGTCATGGTCTCAAGGATCCTTACTTTAAGCCCTGTGTTGGGCAGGCAGGCTCTGTGCTGACAGTGCAGAACCTGCTTGGGATTCTCTCTTCCTCTCTCTCTGCCCCTCCCCTGCTCATGCACTCTTCTCCCTCTCTCTCAAGAAAAATAAATAAGCTTAAAAATTTTTTTCTTAATTATCTTTTTAAAATGAAAAGAAGTCAGCAACTTGGCATGTATGCCAATTGGTTACTGTCAAGGATTTCAGAAACATGAAAATTAAAGACTAAATTCTCATTCATATGGACCTAGTAATTAGTAATCTGCTATAATTTACAACGTGCTAAGGTTATCTTTATAGTATATTCTTTTAACAGAGAATTAGTAATTCAAATGAAATAAGAAACACTATGTTCAAAGAATTCTAAAATCTTTCTAGTTGTACTTACGAAGTCCTTGGTGTCAGTCATATATTCTGAACAAACTGTTCTCACTGTTCTCTAAAAATGCACAAGATTTTCTCCTCTGTGTCTTTGCCCATGCTAGATAGACTACCTTTGTGATGCCCCTCTACCCTCCACCCTACATCTTTACCTTCTGAAATCCTACCCTTATTTTAAAACCCAGCCCTGGGTGGCTCAGTTGGTTGGTTGAGCGTCCAACTTCAGGTCATGAACTCGCGGTTCATGGGTTCGAACCCCGCATTGGGCCCTGTGCTGAAAGCTCGGAGCCTGGAGCCTGCTTTGGATTCTGTGTTTCCCTCTCTCTCTGTTCCTCCTCCGCTCACACTCTCTCTCTTTCTCAGAAATAAATAAAGATTAAAAAAATTTTTTAAAAATAAAATAAACCAGCTCAAACAGTTACCTACTCAACAGAGCCTCCCTTAATCTCTTCTCATGCCAGAAACTCTCCCCTTCGCAGTAGCCACATAGAAAGTAGATCTAGACAAAGCATTAATACTTGATGAAAAGTCTTGTATACTATACAATACTCCTTCTGTCCCTCTACCCCACTTGCATGTTCTCTCTCTCAAATAAAATTAAAAATTGTATAGGTTTGTTACTTTTGGATCATTTGAACAATTTTTTTTGTATAGTATCTGAAGCTAACCCATCTTAAACATTACTCAAGACCTAATAAGAGGTTGATTACAAATATAAGCACAACGTTTTAAATTCTTCCCTTCTTCAAGAACCACTGCTTTAGGCTAAAGTTTTTAAGAAATCAAAGATGCTTAACCATGGCCATTCATTATTTCATCTAACAGATTTTATTAAGTGCCTATTAAGTGCAAGGCACTATTATAAAATCTGAGTATAAAGTAGTGGACAGATAAGAGCTGTACTCTCATCTAATGGGGAAGACTGATAATAAAAATAAATACATAATAGTTTCAGGTACCAGTAAGTGCTATGAAAACAAACAAACCAGGAAAATGAGCCTGAATGTGATTTTGAGGTAAAGGTGCCCTTTTAGAAAGGGAAGCAGGTATGTCAGAGCAAATTCTCAGCTATGAGCTAAAGCCAGGTGAAGAGCTAAAGATCTAGGCAGGGGAACAAACAGTGAGTGATGAGGCACAAATGAGTTTGGCATGTTCCAGCAACAGAAAGTGGGTCAGTGTAGCTGGGACACAGTAAGAATGGGGAAGTGTGGTAGCAGATGAGGCCAGAGATACAAAGTTAGAGTCAGATCATAGAGGATCTTAGATGCCTCAGGAAAAAGTGTAGATTTTATTCTAGGTACAGTAGAAAGCCCTGGAAAGATTTAAGCAAGGAAGGGATTTATGTTTGTTTGTTTCTTTCTTTTGTAATTGTTTTTTTTTTTTAAATTTTTATTATTTTTTCATTTTTGACAGAGCACAAGCAGGGGAGAGGGGGACAGAGGATCGGAAGCAGTCTCTACACTGTCAGCAGTGAACCTGATGTGGGGCTCGAACTCACTAACCGTGAGATCATGATCCTAGCCAAAGTTGGATGCTCAACCGAGCCACCCAGGTGCCCCAGGATTTATGTTTTTAAAAGATAACTGTGGCTTTGGTATGGCTGAAAGATTAGTCCAAACAGATGCTTAGTTAAAATAATGAGAGAATTTAGGATAGTCAAACATAGTTTATTTGTTTGAACTTGAAATTAAATAATGGATGGCTAAGAGAATTAATGACCCCCCCCCTTGTCAATCCCCTGCCCAAGAAAAAAAGGAAGGAGCTCTCTGGCTTCAAATTTCTACTCTGCTTCAGACTGGCCTTTAAAAAGTATTTATTCCAAATTAAGGAACAGTGGTTTTGAAACCATTCTATAGTTCTGACAGCCCTAACAAAAGCTCGTTTTTCTTGCTCAACTCCCACCTTATCTCTTGCAAGCCTAAAATCTGAAGGGACAGCCTCAACCACAATCCTCTAAGAGGCTTAATTATAGGCAAGTCTCCATTACTTGCAGCTACTAAATTGTCATTTCTCTCAGATTGTTAATATAAATAAACCTTGGCTCCTCTAAATGTATTTGATTGACTAAATGATGTAAATAAGATTATAAAAGAAATCATTTGGAGCCCCTGGGTGGTTCAGTTGCTTAAGTGTCTGACTCTTGATTGTGGCTCAGGTCATGATCTCACAGTTTGTGACTTCGAGCCCCACACTGAGCTCTGCGCTGATGGTGCAGAGACTGGTTTGGATTCTGTCTCTCCTTCTCTCTGCCCCTCCCCTGCTTGTGCTCTCTCTCTCTCAAAAAAATAGATAGATAAAGTTTAAAAAAAAAAAAAAAGAAAGAAATCATGTAACCAGGAGTTTTAAATCTATAAGCAACACCCACTGACATATCAAGCTGTAATAAAATGACTGGACATCAATCTCATCATTGTTTTCTAAGAATTTCTTCAGTTTCCTAGTTCAAATTAGATACTTCAAAGCAACAAAATTCTATATTGTTTTAAAGATTCCAAAATTCCCATTTTTCACTTGTTCATGGAATATCCTTTTTTTTGGTTTGAATTAGTAAATAAACATTATTAGCATGAAAATATATAATGCATAATCTTACCTCCACTTTAATTCTCTTCGGAGATAATTCATCTCTTTCTCCACATTTTGACCTGAAGAGAAAAACTTGAGAAGGTAAAAAATTTTATCCTGAAGACATCTCAATCTATAAACTTCCACCAAAACATATACCACTGGAACCTTTACACTGGAAGTAAGAGATTCATAGTGAACATGGACATAATAAAGAAGAGACTTTTTATCACTTCTAAATAAAATTAGAAAAATACGCAGACACACTTATACACTTTAAAAGGCCACTACCTAAGAACTACCCACAAAGAAATTACTTAATAAATATGTAATGATCACATAATGAAAAAGAAAAAAAAATCAAGGAGGTTTACACTGCATGATATCCTTTTACGAATCAGTAGAAACACTTCAGGATAAAATGACCAGTGGCTCTTTAAGATGAATGCTTAAGGCTACATAAGATTAAAATACATTTTGTCTATCTATTGAAACTACAGAGGCATTTTCCCTTGACCTACAGATCCCTCTTCTGGGAAATCTCCCAAAGGTACCTACAGATATTTGAAATACTATGGCCACTTAAACTACAATAAGTCATCAATTCTAAGTTATCCCTCAAAATAAAGACGTTAAAATGTAAAAAAAAAAAGTATATCTCAGAACCAACAAAATACGTATGATGTTATCTATTATGGTGCTATTTATAATGATAAAAGACTAGAAATAACTCCAGTATCCATCAATAGGGGACTGGTTAAATAAATCATGGTATATCCACACAATGCAATACCATGCAGATGCAAAAAATAATGCTAGATGTGTACGTACTAATACGACAAGATCTCCAAGATACGTTAAAAGCAAGATATAGAATAATGTAAATATATGCTGCCTATTGTTTTTTGGAAAAAAGGTAAAAATGAGAAAATATATTTATATTTGTTTGCAAGTGCATAAACATACACTAGAAAGCTGAAAAAAAACCTAATAAAACCATTTACACACTGAGGAGAGGAAGAGGGTAAAAAGACAAGAACCAGAGTACAACTTTTTTATATTACATATTCACATGGTTTTGACTTTCACATGATGTAAAAGTCTTATATATTTAAAAATATATTTAACTTAAAAAACATATAAATGTACATACTACAAGAAATAGCTAAAAACTGTTGAAAGCAGCTGCCTCTAAGATGTGATGTGGTACTCAGAAGGGGGAAGGTGTGGAGCAGAGAAACTGCTGAGTTTCATCATAAGCCCTGTGTACTGCATGACTCCCTAAATCCTGTATATATATTACTCTGATTAAAGCAAATCATTTAAATAAAGCAATCAGAGAGGCGCCTGGGTGGCTCAGTCAGTTAAGCATCCGACTTCGGCTCAGGCCATGATCTTGAGGTTCATGGGTTCAGTCGGGCTCTGTGCTGACAGCTCAGAGCCTGGAGACTCCTTTGGATTCTGTGTCTCCCTCTCTCTCTCTCTGCTCCTCCCCCGACTCGTGCTCAGTCTCTCTCTCAAAAATAAACATTAAAAAAGTTAAATTAAGCAGTCAGAAATTTTGTAGAATACAGTGAAAAAAATAAATATATCACTGAATCAGCTCTTGATTAGCTTGTTCATTTAGTCTGCAGAATTTTACTTTGTGTCAGTTTGTAAACATGTGGGATCTTTCTTTAGGCAGGGTAGCAAATGAGGCTGCTAGGAGCTAGGGGGAAATCATGACAATGACAGCAAATGCCTACTACAGTGTTTTTTCAATCTGGAGCAGGCACCAGAATAATCTGAGATACTTGTGAAAATGTGGATTCCAAGGTTCCATCCAGAAACTGTGATTTATTAGGGCTGGGGAGGGTGCTCAGGATGTGGTTTCTGAATACACATTCAATTACTCCAATGCCAGTGGTCATTGGCATCTCCTCAGAGAAGCAGTCGCACATACAACTGATGGTGAACGAGAAGTTAGGGTCTATGTGGAACCGAAGAATACAATCAAAATGGTACTACAACCATTTTGCTTAGGGTTTAAGTGAGGATGAGATAAGAGGAATAAGATATTTATATCAAATTTTAAAGCCACACTGCTTTTCAACAATTAAGTTTTTTATTTCAAATATTCCATATTGCACTTCCATATTTTACATGTCCATATTCTACATCATCTGGTATCTTTCAATTTTCCCTTAAATACTCATCAATGGAGTCTTTTTTATCTATTCTGCTAATCTCATTAGCTTGCAAACACCCTGCAGCAAAAGGAACCCCTTTGCTTCCTCAGAGAGTTCAACAAGTTCATATGGTAAGTGAGTATACAAAAGAGCCTACACATGCTGACTGACTAAATCCCATCCTCACACTCAAAACCAAAGCATCTGTGTGCGAAGAACGTCTAAAACCACTACCAGAACGATGCTGTAATACTAGGGAACTGCCTTTCAAAAGAAAGACAAAAGAGGATTTAAACAAAACAAGAAAAACCACTTTAGCAATGTCTGGAAAAATGTCCTACTCCCATAAAGCAATGTAAAAATATTGCCAATTAGTTAGACACTTACTTGGTGGTTCTGTAGGTATATTTGTAGGTGACTTCTCGAGAAATCTGCCTAGCCAGGGCAAATAGTTCATCTCTTCTCGTCAGCAGGGCGTTATCCTTCACGCAGAGCTGAGCAGCCGCTTCATTAACAGTGAGCTGTGGATCCAAAACCAAGTTTAAAAGTTATAAACACCCTCATTTCACCAGTGTGAAAAATGCTTCATTTAAGGATATAAAAATGTCAGGTCATTATATAATGAGATCGTAATTTATAAAAATCAGGATAGGCCTTTCTTTATTCCTTATTAGTCCTAATGCCTAATTTCACAAGAAAATCACATCATCTACCATCTCTCAGGACTCAAATTAATCAAAATAGTCTTCTTGGTTTTAGGTATTTATAGGCTTAAAATACTTTTGTTTAGGTATGAGAATTTATAGAAAGTAAGCAAAATAAAATAAAAACAAAAAGTAAAAAATGTTCTGTATCTCATTTTTATGAAAAGCCAGGGTATAGGATATGATTTGGTGATAACATTCCCCTAACTAAAAATGAGTATACATGGTCTGACATATTTTTCAAAGTGAACGGATATGAAAATTCTTAGAAAGGAATAAAAATTAGATGACTGGAGTTAAATATTTATCAAATCACTTAGTACCAGAGTTATCACAAATTAGGGCCAAAAAGGAAAATCACTGTCTTGGAGTAAGTAATTCTCTAAAATTCATCGAATTCTACTTTTTCATCAAAGTGTTAAATAATGCCAATACAGAGTTGCTACCTGACAAAACATTCTGTAATGAAATTTAAAGTAGCAAATGCTACCTTTTAAATTCAAAACCTATTAATTTTTTCATAAATCAGAAAAAGTTTTTTTCACATAATTTTACCAACTTAAATTGATGGAGGGAACTGCGAAGAGGTATATCACACTTTTTTAAAAAGCAAGAAACATGCTGGTTCCACACATGACTGATGGCAAGATGAGAATGGGCTTTGATGGCAGACAGATCTGAGAGGAGTCTTGCTCCATCACTTAGCATCTGTAGGACTTTGGGCATGTAAAATCTTCTCAGAGCCTCAGTTTTCTCAGAGGCAAAAACAGGATAATCAAAACGGGAACTACCTCAAGGGATTTTAACAAGAGATAAATGAGGAGACACACGTGGCACAAAGTTGTTCTTAGTTCTTGGTTTCCTTTCACAAAAAGGCAGGCATTTACTTTCTCCCTACCCAGGCATCCCACTTTATTCATAAAAATCATCTGCATTTAAATTTTCAAAAATAGAAGCAAAACAAGAAAATAAATGCAGAATGCACACCTTCCATCTACTAACATTTTAATGTATATAGTCTACTATCTGTCTGTGAACATATAAACATACACGTGAATATAGATTTGCAATTACCTTTTCTCACATACGCTACATTTTTGTACATCACGTATTAAGGCAGAAAGGTGGTTTGTTTACATCAGCACGTGGCATGTAAACTGATAAATGAATTTAAGTATTCTTTATGATCTCATTTTTACTAACTAGAAATATTCCATTATAGTTAAGAGTAATATATTATTTAAATCAACCTCACTCTGAACATTAAACTCCCCAGTTTTTCATGTACTACAAAGAAAGCTGCAAAGAACATTCTTAATTGTATATCTCTGCACACATATTCAATTATTTTCTTGGAATAAATTCCTATGAATAAACTCGTAAGGCCACAAAACATACTACATTTTAAAACTTACATATTTCACCAAATTACTCTCCAGAAAAATTGCTCCAAATCATAACGCTAAAAACAATTATATGAAGATCCATTACTCAGAATTAACTAACACTGGTTATTTTATTTTAAAAGCTTTACCAATTTAATGTATTTTCAGTGACATTTGATTATAATTCACATTTCTTTAACTATAAAGCTGAACCTTTTTTAATGTTTTTAAGTTGTTTTAAAATCTGCTTGCTCGGGGCGCCTGGGTGGCGCAGTCGGTTAAGCGTCCGACTTCAGCTCAGGTCACGATCTCGCGGTCCGTGAGTTCGAGCCCCGCGTCAGGCTCTGGGCGGATAGCTCGGAGTCTGGAGCCTGTTTCCGATTCTGTGTCTCCCTCTCTCTCTGCCCCTCCCCCGTTCATGCTCTGTCTCTCTCTGTCCCAAAAATAAATAAACGTTGAAAAAAAAAAAATTAAAAAAAAATAAAATAAAATCTGCTTGCTCATGGCAGTTGCCTGTTTCTTCCATTGAACTATTTTGTTTCTTATGGACTTCAGGAACTTAAGAACATTAACTCTTCATGTGCAGAGGTATTTTCCTTTTTCAGTTTATCATCAGCCTTATAATTTTTGTCTTGGGTGCCAAGCATAGAAATTCCATTCACGCCCTAATAATACATAAATGTTTTCCTGTAATTTAGTCTAACAGCTTTATTTTTTCCACTTAAGTACTGAAACCATTTAGAATATGTTATGATAGGGGAGCCTGGGTGGCTCAGTCGATTAGGCATCCGACTTCAGCTAAGGTCATGATCTCACAGTCCGTGAGTTCGAGCCCCGTGTCAGGCTCTGTGCTGAAGCTCAGAGCCTAGAGCCTGCTTCAGATTCTGTGTCTCGCTTTCTCTCTGCCCCTCCCCTGCTCATGCTTTGTCTCTCTCTGTCTCAAAAAAAAAAAAATTTTTTTAAAAAGAATATGTTATATGATATAAATTACATACCTTACATCCTCCTCCCCAGATTTCCACCTGTAATTTACACTGGCTTATTCTCAAATAATTTTGCTACTGACAATGTTATAATAAACCCAAGTATCCTATTTTATTTGTAATGTTTATTTATTTATTTTGAGAGAGCCAGTAAGTGAGCAGGGGAGAGGCAGAGAGAGAATCCCAAGCAGGCTCTGCACTGTTAGTGCAGAGCCCAAAGCGAGGCTTGAGCTCATAAACCACTGTGAGATCAGGACCTGTGCCTAAGTCAAGAATTGGTTGCTTAACCAACTGAGCTCTGCTGGGGCACACCCTCCCCCCCAACCCCAGGCTTCCTATTTTAAATCCACAACTGAATAGGAGAGCATAATAGAAGCAATGTATTTTCAGTCTTCTCCCCTCTTCCTAAAGAATCATCAATAGACCAATTTCTTCCCTAAGTGCTTTTGAAAGGCACAGTGTTAATGGAGCTAAAAGTGAAATATACTTAAAGAATGATTTCCTAAATAAATTTACTTCAATTTTGGCTTAGTAGTAGCTACAATGACCTTGAAGTCCTTCTCAAGCTCCTTCTTATGTAGCCTGGTCTTTCCTGTATTGATAACCCTAAATTAGTATGGAGAACTTCTGATTGTCATTAAGATATTTTAGTTGACAACACTTTAGAGGTACCACCTTATGCACAACCAGAGAAAATAACCTTTCAACATAAACTGAAAACAGTATTTGGTATTCTTTCCACCATCCTATCAGGAATCAAAAAAGCAAACAAACATAACACATCCTTCGTTACTTGAATTCAGGCTTAAAAGATAAAAAAAAAAAAAGTAGACTGAGCACTCCAGGCTCTTAGGGAGACCTCTGGTATTAAAACTGAGGTTGCAAAAATAACTATGGCCCACTCCAAGTTATAATAAGAAGCTGACTCATCAAGGTTACCCCTCAAAAATGTATTTTCTGTCAGTGTTTTCTAGACTTCATACTAATTAATAATTAAATCAATAAATATTATGATATATTTCGAAAACTTATACAAATACTCTAATACAGTAGTCACTGCAGTACCATACTAGCTTTTTAAAAATTCCAAGTGTCTAGTTTTGTTAAAAGTATAAAATATTCTAATTGTTTACTTCCTCCAATTCCTCTTTTTGTGGCTAAAAACACCAAAATTCCATTCAATCTTGATGTAAAATATTTCTTGAAGTTAGCTTTCTATCATTTATAACTAGACTTAAAATTTCCTTTACTGGTAGTTAAAATTATAATCTTTAACAATCACATGATTTGACTTTCCACTGAGTATTGTTAGCATAAAAATACCATGAGAACGCTGTGTGATAGGGAGGCTCAAAGGCATTCAAGGCTTTCATTTTCCAGCACAGGGAGGGAATGACTGGCCCCCTCAAAGGAAACAACTAAAAAATGTTGGATGAAATGGAGGGGAAAAATATCTTAAATGCATCAATAAGCCAGCAAGACAACAGTAAGGGTTAGTCAGGCTCAAATGAATGAAGACAGTATCTCAAAGGAGTAAATTGAGGACAGTTGCTAAACCAGATGACCCTGAGTTTCAGTCTTCACGGCCTGAAGTGTGGGAACATCTCTCTGGGAAGAGAAGAAGAAAAACGCAGGATCCACTAAAGGTGAGGCATCTAAGACCCCTCCTCCACAAAGCTGAAATCCCAAAGCACTACATACCCACTATTAGCCTGAATTAAAAATACACCTGTACTCCCAGGAGAGTGCTGGGGAAATTACCTGTTTTGACCCTTGTTACTATGAGTGGGAGAAAACAGAAGATACTCTCTGGAGATTTCATAACTCCAAATCAGCCCTCACATGATTTTTAGCCCTAATTCACACTAAGTGGGCTGAGAATTTTTTTCAGGGGGTCCCAGACTTGTATTGTGCAGAAAACAGGTACCTGGTGGAAGCAAAAGCAAATAACCTCTAGGAGAATCCATTTTCTTCCCAGACCTCCAAACATTCCCACAGTTCCAAGAAATATGAATGGTAGAAATCATAAAACATCCAAAGAAACAAGGCATCAAAAGTAATAATCAGCAGAAATGACAGCAGAATGAGCTCTCAAAGATTTCATTTAAAGAAATAAAAAGAGTTGAAAACATGACATGAATAATACAGTAAAGAAAAGACCAAGAAAAACTGAGAAATCAGGAGAGAAAAAAACCAGGGAGAGGCAAACAGAAGATTTCAAAAGCAGCCAGTAGTCAGATGACCACTGACTTGCAAACATAATAATGAAAACCAAAAGCCAAGGAAGTATCTTCAATTACTAAGGGAAGATAACAATATAGAATTTGATACACAGAATAAACAGCAGTTAAGAATGAGGGCAAAATTAAGCTATATTCCAGTGGTTGGGGTAGGTCAGTAGGCTTTCATTAAGAAATTCTACAATATGGGGTGCCTGGGTGGCTCAGCCGATTAAGCTTCCAACTTCAGCTCAGGTCATGATCTCGTGGTTAGTGAGTTGGAGCCCTGAGTCAGGCTCTGTGCTGACAGCTCAGAGCCTGGAGCCTGCTTCGGATTCTGTGTCTCCCTCTCTCTCTGCCCCTCCCCCGCTCACACTCTGTCTCTGTCTCTCAAAAATAAACATTAAAAAATTTTTTTTTGAAGAAATTCTACAACATGTACCTCAGGCTAAAGGAAACTTAATTCCAAATAGTAAACCTGAGATCTGAAGAGGGGGAGGCAGGATAGAAATATAAAATAAGGGGAATGAATTCAAAATATTAGTCATTATAATAAATGTAAAAAGGTCAAATATTACAGTGAGAAGACAAAATTTGACTCGATTTTTTTAAGAAATCCAACTATTGGTATTTACAAGAGATGTATGTAAAACATGGATTCAGAAAAACTGAAAGTAAAAGGATGCAGAAAACATAAAGCGATTACTAACAAAAAGAAAGCACATGTATTTATATTAATATCAAACAAAATGGGCTTTTTTTTTAATATTTATTTTTTGGCAGAGCGCAAGCGGGGGAAGGGCAGAGAGAGGGGGACAGAGGATCTGAAGCCGTCTCTGCACTGGCAGGCTGTCATTGCAGACCCCAATGTGGGGCACATCTCACAAACTGCAAGATCATGACCGGAAACAAAATCTGATGCTCAACGAACTGAGCCACCCAGGTGTGCCCAAAATAGGCTTTTAAAGCAAAATGTATTATTAAAGATTGATATAGTCACTGCAAAATACAAAGAGAAACAGACAACTCCACAATCACAGTAGGTGATTTTCAAACAAAAGTCTTCCTGATAGAGCAAGCAGACCGAAATGAAATGAAATGAAATGAAATGAAATGAAATGAAATGAAATGAAATGAAATGAAATGAAATGAAATGAAATGAAATAAAATACTACTTTAGAAGGTCTAGTGAAGTTAATAAGCTTGTTAAAACAGACACAGAATGCTCTACCAACAGCTACAGAAGCACATAAAAAAACACCACATACTGAACTGTAACTAAAATCTCAACAAATCTTAAAGCTTTGGCATCATGCAAACCTTGTGTTCTGACCACACTATAATTCAGTTAAAAATCATTAGAAAAATAATTAAGGGAAACCCCTCATATTTGGAAATAAAAAAACATATAAATAGTTCATGGGTACGAAATCATAAATAAAAAGAGAAGTAATCAGAATTGGAAAAAAATAACTTCATACCAAAACTTTGGGAATTATGCTAAATCAATATAACCAGGTCTTAAGACCACTGCTGATTCTTTAGCTTAAAAAAAAAGTTTATAACAATGATTAATTCTGTAATTCTTTACTGCCCATGTACAGTGCATTTGGAAACAAATATAAAAATACATACAAGAAAAAAGAATTTTAAGTACCTGAGAAAGTTGAAAAAATGTTTTCAGGTGTAGATAACTTTTTGATTTTCATTCACTAAAGACCTACATACAGCTCTATGTCTTGAAAGATTGAAAGAACAGTATCCACTGCGTTTATATGAAGAAAACTCACAAACAGGAACAGTGAATTAACAGTAAATCATGTATTTCTATATTTGGAAATTGAAGACAAACCAGTATCGTTCTTTAATCTTAGGAATTTAGAAAAAACTCAAATATCTTTCATTCATTTTAAACAGTCAAGTGAGAAAATGTGAAATTATCATACTTAGATGGTACACTTAATGTAGCACCTTCTCTTTTAATTCTCTCAAGATTTCATAATTTCCACCAAGCTGTTGAATGGTTACTAGTTTGAAGGAAGCATCCTGATTCATAAACATCTATCCTAAGCTATAATTTTGGACCAGATTCACATACTTGAGTTACAAATAACAAGTGGTCTAAGTTTCAAAAATACAAGCCACATATTCTAAAGCCCCCACCCCCACATCTCAGCCTACTAGCATTCATTTTGAGTGTTCTCTTATTTTGGGAAACCCACGATAATCTCATTACCTAAATACCATCTGTACCTATTTATCTACAGAAGCAAAGAACCCTTTAGCAAAAACCAAGTGTGAAATAATTTTTCTCTCTTTTAAAAGTAGGTTAGGACTTCTAAAAGAAAAAAGTGAGGTTGATTTGGTTTATTAAAGTCATCTCTTTAACATACGTTTGCTTTGATAATAATACTGGCTCAATTCTGTGTTTCATCTGCTATGTTTAAAAAAATCACATAAAAACTAGATTAAAGCATGAAACTAAAACTGCCAACATGTTTTGCCCTTTGTTTTCTACTAATGACAACCACAACAACTCCTCTATTAATTCATAGGTAGTGAAAACGTCAAAGTGTATCAGAATTATAACACTAAGTGTATTTTCTGGATCTATTCCTAAATCCTTGTGAGTCTGTTATTGTATGGCCACAATACATATAACAATTGCAAAAGGATATGCCCAACATATATCAAATTACAGATTCACTGTTACTTTAAGACATTTTACTAACCAATTTCCTTATTCTGAGCTCCATTATGCATCCAAATCTAAAGCATTTAAAAAGATGAGGTAGTGAAATTGCTGAAAAAAAAGATTAATATACAAAAATCAGCCAGTGATAGTAATTAAAAAAAAGTGGGGAAAAAAATTTCATTTACAATTATATCCCTTTTAAATCCTATATATTTGCATACCCTGTATTAAACAAAATAAATTTAAATATATAATAAACATTTAACATGCATATATATAATACGCAGTACTTGACCTAACAAAAAATGTGCAAAACCTATGTGATATGTGAATAAAGAACTATAAAATTACTGAGGAATATGTAGACACTATACTTATTGTATGGGCGTTTTCATTATTGTAAATATGTCAATTTTTCCCAAGTGAATCCACACCTTTAAGGAATTTCTAATAAAAATACCAACAGAAAATTTTGGGAAATTTAACAAATGCATTAAAAATTTCATTTGAAAGGAGAAATGCATATGGCTACCTAAAAAAACAGAAGCAACAAGACTACTGAAGGAACACTTGCCTTTCCAGATACCAAAATATATTATTTAGCTATACTAATTAATGTAACTCTACACTGGTATAGGAATAGAGAGTTAGACTAATGAAATCAAACAGGACAAAATCAGTAAATAACACTACATAAAATCAAACTTCAGTATGGCAATGAGTCTGAAAGGTCAAAGGACAAATGATAATCTGTGAAAATGTTTACAACGTGAGACAAAAGGTTAATATCCTTAAAATATAAAAAGTTCTATCCAATCAATTTTTTAGAGGCTAAGAAAAACCCCAACATTAAAACAAAGGATAAGAACATAAAATTGGATGTCCATTACACATATAGAAAGATACTCATCCTCCCTAAGGAAAGTAAATATGAGCAATGAAAATTTTTCATCTGTTAGACTGGCAAAGATTAAAAAGAATGATATTGTAGTATTAGCAAGAGTGTGGAGAAATGGATACCTGCATATAGTAATGGCAGTATAGAAGTTGCAGAAAGCAATTTAGCAGTATCTACTAAAATATTAAATCTAGATATTCTCTGATCCCATAATTTTAGATGTTGGAAGCTATTCCATAGAAAAATATGCATGAGTCTGTCTGTAAAGGACCAGGTGTATAATATTCATGTACCACCATACATAGTATAGACAAAATAGAATGACCTAAATGACACCAACAAGTGAATGGTTCAGATAAATAAATAATGGCACATTCACATTATGGAATATAATGCAACACAAAAATTAAAAAGGCACCTCTACGTTTACTTACTTGGAAAGATATCTAACAGTATATTCTACTGTGAGTGTACTGTTAAGTTTTTTGGAAAAAAAAAAAAAAAAAGGAATTTGGAGGGCCACCTGGGTGGCTCAGTCGGTTAAGCATCCGGCTCTTGGTTTCTGCTCAGGTCATGATCTCACAGTTTCCTGAGTTCAAGCCCTGCATCCGACTCCACGCTGGCAGCACGGAGCCTTTTTGGGATTCTCTGTCTCCTCTCTCTCTGCCCCTACCCCACTTGCTCTGTCTCTCTCAAATAAACTTAAAAAAAAAAAAAAAAGGAATACCAATGTGAAAATTAAAAAAAAAAAGGAATTTGGAGAACAGTGTGCAAAATATGATCCCTTATTTGTATGTGTAAAGAAAACTATCTGAAAGTTTACAGATTCAATTACTTTACATCCTTTTGTAAGGACTGAATATTTTTGCAGTAAGTATACATTCTTTTGTGTTAAAGTACAAATCTTAGGAGAAAAATCTAACGTTTCTTACATGGAGTACTATATTCAACTGAACATTTTTTCAATCTTTACAGGATAAAAGCTATTTAAAAAATCAGCAATAAAATCGCCTTTTTAACTCTTGAAAATGTGTTCATTTTCTAAGCACATATTGAGTGTGTTAGACTCTGAAGATATAAAAATGAATGAGACATTACCTCTGCCTTGAAGGAACCCAAAGTAAACTGTGAGGGACAGACTAGTATTCAAATAAGTACAATGAAGTGCCGAAGTTACTATGACAGTAGTATACGTAGGGATAAAAATGGAAACGGAAAGGGAGATCATTCTACTTGTGGGAAAACATATCAGAACAGACTTAAGCTTATGCTTGAGTGAAATCTTAAAGATGATGCACTGACCAGATGGACAAGAAGAGAAAGGAAGTACGTGCAAAAGAGATATATATGCATTCTTCTAATTAAGGAAGATATTTCTGGACAGAGTGCTACAAATATACAATGATGAGAATTTGAATGCCAAATGTCAAACCAAAACAATTTTCAAACCTATAATAATAACGTTCATCTAATATAATTTTATTTTCTATGCTAGCTGAAAATTCCTTTTAAGTTCCAGCTATTTTTTACAAATTTTTTTTCTAAAAAATGTCTACAAAAATGCTTTTTAAATGGTTGTATTTAAAACCCTGTTTTATTTCTTCATTAAAATACAAACTGCCTTCTAAGTGCACAGACTTTATGCTTTCCCTGCTTAAATTCTTCCCCTACACCGTAGTTCCAAAGCTCAACATGTTTGAGTCCAATGCAAAAACACCCCAACACAATAAACAAGGTCTATTTTCATAAAAGAGTTCATATTTTGCGAACACCTAAAGGTTCTTAACACTGCTTTCAGGGAGTGTATCTCCTTCGCTGCAAAATATTACCCAACTTACCTCTAAGGAACAAAACCTACCACACACATACAAAGAAAAATGTGGGCTTTTTACCTCATGAAGCGTGAGATGTTTCCCATCCTTTCTCTTTGAGTCAAACCTGCCATATATTGCACTGTACTTTCGAATTTCCTCCTCTTTGTGTGGATCATCGTCACTCATCTCAAAGATGTGCCCGATCATTTTGGCCAACTTCTTGTTGGTTTTTAGCAGCTCTTTCACTTCATTCAAGTCACTTTTTGGCAGCGTGGGGGCCATCCGCTCCACACACTCGGCCACAGACAGCGCGGCGGCAGCGTCCAGGGCCTCGCTGCTTTCCTTCGGGGAAGCCGGGGAGCCAAGGTCTGCCGGAGAGAGGCTGTGCTCGCTCTCGGTGGCGTGGTGGCCTTGCCAGAGTCTGGACTCCCCGATACCCTGCAGCACTAAGCTCCCCACCACATCTGATTTCCCCTGTCCCAAACTCTGCACACAAGTGGTGGCAGCGCACTTGGGGATTTTTAAGTGAGGTTCCCGGGCACTGCTACTCCTGTCATAACTGCTGCAGGATATCCCCAGCCACGTTGGTGATCCCTCTGGTAACTTATAGATGGGTATGCTACTGACAGGCAGGGAAGTCAGTGGCTGATTGAAAAGGCCAGGGTTTGTAACCCAGTCTCTCAAAGCTTTCTGTAGCCTTCTGACATGAAGGGGTTTGCTAGCCATGCCCACGAGCGCCATGATTTCCAAGAATTCCTCTTCTCCAGCTTCACAGAGCTGCTGGACATCATCACCACCTTGTTGAATAAAGGCATCAAAGTAAGACAGCAGATTGGCTTTTTGTAATATTCTATACAACTGCAACTCCCCCAGGGTCCTGGGTAAGGCCGCAGCCATTACTGTGGATGGTCTTAACCTGCAAGAAGAAGAGAGGAAATACTCATCTCACTTGCTCCAAAATTCTTAAACCTGTTTTTCAGACACCACAGGATTTACAAATACAGTGTGGGAAGAACAAAGACAAGGAGCATTTGCATAGCAACTGTTAAGGAAGCATCCCCCCTCTACATAAGTTCTCTCATTTTATTCTCCTACCAATCCTAGTGGTCAATATAATTGTTTCCATTTTAAAGTGAAAACTATAAAGAATGCAAGTAATTTGCCTAAAATCTCACAACTAGTTAAGCAGAAGTCTAAGACTCAAACCAAGGCTTACAGGGCTCTATATCCTCTATTTTTGACTTTTCACGTTGCTGCTTCCATGGTATGGATACAGAGGTGAAGTGAAGGATAATCAAATTCAGAAGGACATAATAAGTATGTTATACTGCCATTTGCCGAATACTTATTTTGCCTCAGACAATATGACAAATACTTTACATTACATCTACAGATGGTCCCCAACTTACAGGTTTGACTTACGATTTTTCAACTTTGCGATGGTGCGAAAGCCATATGCATTCAGTAGAAACCATGCTTCAGATTTTGAATTTTGATCTTTTCCTGGGCTAGCAATACTCTCTTGTAATGCTGGGCAGCAGCAGTGAGCCAACGCTCACAGTCAGCCACACAATCATGAGGATAACAACCAATATGCTTACCATCATTCTGTGCCCATGCCAACCACTGGTTTTGACTTTCAGTATTCAATAAATTACATGGATATCCAACACTTTATTATAAACTAGGCTTTGTGTTAGATGATTGTGCCCAACTGTAAGCCAATGTAAGTGTTCTGAGCACGTTTAAGGTAGGCTAGGCTAACCAATGATGTTCAGTTAGGTTTGGTGTATTAAACCCGTTTTCAACACATGACATGTTACAACTTTCTGGAATGTTACCCCAACTATAAGTCAAAGAAGATCTTTAATCCTCTCAACAGCCCTGCGAAATTGGTATAGTAATTCCCATTTTATGAAGAAAAATTAGCAAGATTAGTCTGGCAGGCAGAGGAAGATAGATTTCAGTATGAATTGGAGGTGAGAAGATAGAAGGTGGTGGTAATTTAAGAACCAAGAAAAAGAGAAGGAGGAAAAATTCAAACAAATAAATGACAGGATTTGGTGATCACTTAGATGTAAGTGATGAAGGAAAGGAAATGGCTACCATTTTTTGACACTTTCTGTGATTCCACGAAGAAAAGAGTTAATGGATGACTACAGGATTAGACAGTCTAAGAACCGCGACAGGCATTGGGGATACAGAAAAATCAGGATGATGAGATTCTCTTTCAAACATATGGCACTTGAAGATGGCGTAAGGTAGAATGCTTAAATAGATATGCCCTGCATGCAAAGTAACAGACTGGAGCCTAAGTGTGTATAACGGTTAGAGATACAGAATGGAAAAAGGGAGAGTGGAACAGCCCTCCAAAGAAACAGAGGAGAGCCTAAGACAGAGTCCAGGAAGAAACATACTCTTAGAACCCAATCAAGACAGAGAAGCCTGCTTTTAAAGAGACAGAACAAGACCCAGCAAAGCACTTCTTGACCTCTTAGCAGCCTTTAAAAGTTATTCACAGTTGCCTGGAGACCTCCCACATACAAAGAGGAGTTGGCCAAGTACTTCCATATAAGAGAAACAAACAAACATGTTGTAATCAACCTACTCCTTTAGGATTAAAAAGTATCCTATAGCCCTCCATGGAGAAAGTTATCGAAAGCCAAAAGAGTATGTACATCAGAGGAAAACGGAAGCTCCACTTGCAACTCAAAATTGTACAGAACAACAGTTAACTGGGAGATAAGGCAAGCAGAGGAGTCTTAGGAACATCTCTAAAGGCCAGGAGGTCATCCAATTTTTGGGACTTCTGTTTTATGTCATTGACCAGAATGCTATACAAAATCCTAGTCTCAGTCATCCCATTGAAGAAGAATGTAGCTCCCTAACACCCTAAGGACTGACTTCTAAGGGGACCTCTGTGTCATCCACAATCTGCTTGGATCAACTAGTGACTTCCTCAAATTTTATGGTTCTTTATTTTACAAGGGTATTGCCAGGTGACTTGATGACCTGTCCCCAAGGGTTATATCCGTTTATAAGGGATATAAAAAAAACAATTTAATTGGGGAGCAGCAGCCATCACTTGGGGTGCTACTAAAAAATACAATTTCCTATGTCACAGAGTTGTACCCTAGGAGACTCATGATTTGATAAATTTGGCAACATACACTAGAAGATCCCTATTTAGTATACCTTCTGGGTACCACAAACTCCTACATATTGTGATTATCCAGATTTTTTAAGTCTACCTTCATATTCATGCCACCTCAGCCCTCTGGATAAAAACATTCTCACATCTTCCAAATCACCCACAAGAGGATCTGCTTGCCCTCCCACTCCACGGAGCCTCTCCAGGGAGAGAGCGTTTCATCCAGCTGGACACTAAAACCTAAGAACACAGTTCTTTGGAACTACAGACGCAAGATAAAGTCCGTATTGAACTACATTATACCAAATAGAAGGACTTCTAGAAAGTGTCTGAGGTAGAAAAAAGGAAACCTCCTTTCCCATCATGCACCTAATGCAAGAGCTTCAAAGACTTTCAGCTCAAGAGTATACAAAAAAAAAAAAAAATACAGGTACACACACAATCTTTTTAATAAAAGGACTATAACTTTGCAGGGTTTGTGATGATTTCATCATATGTGCTCCCCCAAATTATACAATAAAGGAAAGACTACATGAGAAAATCTGTAAGAATAGTTTTTGAATCTTTTTATTAGCAATAAGAAAGGAAAGGAATATATGTTAGACAAATATAAAAGAGAAAAAACTTAAGGAGAACTAAAGACCCAAACTTAAGTTTTATTCTTCTGACATTAAGTCTATAAGTTTGGAAAATATTAATTTAAAATGTCTATCCTTTCTCATCTTTACCTAGAAAGAAAAGAAACCCTCTAGTTCCTAAGGGGGTAAGAAAGCAGTGCCATTAAGAAAGCAGTAATTATTATACTGCCTCCGTAATGACTGATAGGACCAAATGTGCATTTCCAAAGTCAAGATACCAGATGAAAGATAAATAAGTCAACTATTTAGAGTCCCAGGAGGCTTCTAAAGGCCCACACTGACTGCTGGGAAAGGAGTTTTCACCTTAAGCTTTTGCTTTAGGAGAATGTCTCAGTTTCTTACAAAAGCCAGTTGTGATAATTTAAACACCCACCACTTCATACATTAACTTGATTTGATTTAAAAGAAAATTCTTATGAGTTTTTCTGTTTTTACAAACGCTGTATCTATTCATGCTTCAACATGAAGGTCAAACAAGTCAAGAGCAAGCATCTATCTACATCTCTCCAATCTTTAGTAAATATA
The DNA here is from genome assembly GCF_014898765.1 of Herpailurus yagouaroundi. NCBI lineage: Eukaryota > Metazoa > Chordata > Mammalia > Carnivora > Felidae > Herpailurus > Herpailurus yagouaroundi. Next base: position 70,276,137 of record NW_024412395.1, on the reverse strand, counting down.
AAAAGATCCGAACGACAACACGATAAGCAGGTAGCTAATAGTATAGTAAATCTACTCAGCTGAAAACTACTGCTACCTGGCCTTTGCAGGATGCTGAAACAACCATGGTGAGTCTGACCTTTTTATGAATTCCAAAGTTAAGAGAAACCGGTTACTAATTTTTACTGCATTCAAAATCTCAACCAAAGGCCTGCTGCCTATATACAGCAAACCTCCACTTGTACTAGCTTGAATGTTCTCAGCCTGGTCAGTTCAAGAGGAAGAGGAATTAAACAACAATGGATTCAATTAAGGCCATTTGTTATTCATTAATCTATTTTTAATGGTAATAATTGTTACAGAACCTTAAAAACAAACTCACTTTGCTTCCTTACTGGATACCATCAGTCACCTGTCAGATTCGAATTATGCTCAATAAAATAAGGGGTTAGCTTGGCCCAGAAAACTTGACAGGTCAACTCCTACTATTTTGTCCTTGAACCACAACAAAGCACTTAATATGGCTACAGGAAACAAAACTTCTCTGGCATTTAGTGTAGGACAGAGGCCTTTACTGGTCACTAGAGAAACGAACCTTTCCCTTAAACCTGCCTGAATCCATTCCAAGAAGTTTCAGCCTGCCTCCTGGTCCTACAACTCTATCAAAACTCTCAAGCAGCTATTATCATTAGCCTCTCTCTTTAACCTCTCTGCAGCTTGACAGAACTCCATGAAACACTCTATACCTGACTTTGGTAATGGCAATGCCTTCCTTAAGTACAAGAGTTCTCTCAACTTTTACATTAAATCTCTTTTCTATTGTCTTTCCATATTCTCCATCAAAAGAGAATCTCAACCACTCCCAGGCTTCAATTATCACAAAAAGCAGACTGACCTCCAAATCGTTATCTGAAGATTGGACCAGTGCCAGGGACCGTGGGGTTACTGGCAAATGTGCAACAAGCACTGGCTAGTGAGTAAAAAACATGCCTTTCACACAGGCCTACTTTGTGAATGAAAGTAAACACCTTGTGATTTAATAAAATAATAAACTTATTTAAAAGTGTAACCAAATTCACAGTAGTGGTCGAAGTGGTCACAGTAGCTGTTGTCATTACAGTATATGTTTCTCACTCAAAAATACTAAAAAATATCAATGAACATGTGCAATTTTTTAATTAAAAAAATAATCTTCGTAACTGAAAAGTTTGAGAACCATCAGACCAAATCATTTTTCTGGTAATTTCGCATTTCAACTACTACCTGGAAATTGTCAAAACTTCACATTTTCCTCCCTTCTTCCACACTTCCAAATCTACTCTTCCCAACTCTTATTTCTTTAGTTGCGCCACTACTCTTTCATCTTTGTTTTCCTCTTCCTTTCTCAAATCCTCATCTCTTTAAACCACATCACCACCCTTTTTCTTTCTCTGCCTCAAAAGCACCCAATTCTAGTTTTGACTGCTTCTTGCTTCAACATTGAAAACAGCTCCCCCTTACCTCCAATACATCCCATACTGCAATACCAACTTTATCTTCCTAAAGATCTTCCTCTTTACTCCACCTGTGCAAATGCCCCCACTGCAAGGGAAAGAAATCCAAACTACTCATACAGGCATCCCAGACCCAAACCTACCTTTCCAGCCTTCTCTCTGGTCCCAAACATGCCCCTGTGCTCATGCCAAACTGATACACCGGGCATTCCTCGAATGTGCCTCCCACTTCCCTGCCCCTGTGCCAGGCACGCTCCCTCCCACCCACCTCCACTAGCCTTTTCCATAAAGCCTTTCCCACACCCCCTTGGTGTAGGTGTCCTCTCCCTTCTCTGAACCCCACACTACTTCCTGTCTCATTTTTTCCCCACTTATTAAAATATGCCAGTTACTGACCTAGTCCTGGGGATCTGGAAGAAAGATGATCTTCATGGGGAATGAGTTAAGAGGGAGTAGGAAGACAGATAAGCAGACACTTAAACACTGTGACAAATGCCATTCTAAGTGTTATACATAAGAAGCCACAGAACAGAGAAGCAACCCCACCTGGCTCTGCGGAACAGGTTACTGTCAGGCTATAAGCTCCCTGAGGGTAGGAACAGGCCTTGTTATCCCCCTCTGTTCCTAGCAAAGTGCTCAATGTAGAATAAAGTCTTTATGAAGGCTGCTGTTGAATGAAACCAACATTTGAGACAAAATCTGATCATTGGCCCCCTTTCACATACCAAAAGGGATGCTCTCTATGTAAATTGGTGTCCTGAGGAATTTCGAATCTAGTAACAGTGCTTTAGCTGTTACTTTCCCTATAATCTCCTACATTCTCTCATCCTCAATATTTATTTCTCATAAGGCTGTATGGTTGATTCCCATAACATGGCTATTTTTCCAAGAGATCAAAGGATGCATTCCCTGATGCAGAAACTACACATGATTAGTGTTAGAATATACTTCATGTGTTAGTCCAGACCCAGCACCAGCATTTTAAGAGATCATGAAAGAAAAGTCTTTTCCCTCCATTTCCACAAATAAAAATGCAATCGAAGCTATCCTCAAATAACAAATACCAAATGGATTCATAATCACTACTCTTGAATCCTCCTCTTCATGTCATAGGAAATATACACACTTTTGTGAAGTCTGTGGCATTCCAAAGAGGAGAGACTCTTCCAGCAGTGAGGAGAAAGCAAGGGCAAAATCCCAGTAAAATGTGACTGATTTTTTATGCAAAGGACTATAAATTCCTTCCTCCCAACACAGCCTGAAATTTTTACTTTAAAATTGTCTAAGTTAACAGCAGCTTCTTACAGATTTATAAAAAATGTGAAAAAAACTTGGGAAGTTAGCTCATGAGTCATTTACAGATTAAGGTGAATTAGTTCCACCAGACTGTTTTCCTCTTAACATCTAGATGAGATCCAGTGTGTGCCAAAGGAATGAAAGATAGGGACTGGAAATGGTAAGGAAAAAACAGGAAACTTGAGGGTAGAGACCGCATTTAAAGCCTCTGAAGTACCACCAAGTTCGGAAGACTGTAGCTTAAAGGTATAGGGCCTGGGGAGAAGGGCTCAGTGGGTTAGGACACAGGTTGAAACACAAAAGGTTTACAAAAAGCCAGAACTGGGCTTAGGAATGGATGAGCCTTAAGCCTAGGAAATGAATTCTAACTTTCGTCCTAGTCCTACAACTCAAGTTAAAATAATTAAGTTTAGTTACATCACGGCTTACACTTAAGACTGCAGACTTGGCCTAGGCACTAACTCCTGTATGTTCCAAGTGCCAAATAATTTACTTAAACACATTTATTACTAAGCATGTAGTGATCTTAAGGTATTTTGGATCTCATTGCTGTCAGAGCTCTGAATTAAACATATAGCTCCTAATGGATATTAGTCGTAACTTGGGAAACTTAAAATGTTCCCTCCTATTGATTTTTTCTGATTTCTGAATGAAGCTGGAGAAAAATGTCTTACAGACCCCTTAAAGTTTTAATTAAAGTATCCAATGCTTAAGTTTAATCTATTAAATTAGAAAAACAGTATATTATATTTATTTTTTCAATTAAACAATAACTACGCATTAACATAGGTATTTTATAGGATAAGGCTGGAAATTCTTCAATTAACTCACAGCCAAATCATTCAAGAAACATTGTCCTCTAAGCACACAGAATGCATGTAGTGTATATAAATGTTAACACTTTTTTCAGAAATTTCTCTTTGGGGCGCCTGGGTGGCTCAGTCGGTTAAGCATCCGACTTCGGCTCCGGTCATGATCTCGGCTCAGGTCATGATCTCGCGGTTCGTGAGTTTAAGCCCCGCGTCGGGCTCTGTGCTGATGCCTCGGAGCCTGGAGCCTGCTTCGGATTCTGTGTCTCCCTCTCTCTCTGCCCCTCCCCTGCTCAAGCTCTGTCTCTCTGTGTCACTAAAAAATAAATAAATGTTAAAGAAAGAAAAAAAAAAGAAAAAAAAGAAATTTCTCTTTAAAATTAAATTAATGTACTGTGCAAATTAACGTGCAGCCCCCTAAACAGAATGTATTGAGAAATGACAAACTATTTGAAACCCTAATGGTATGTTTTAGCTGTGAGAATTCTGACAAGATGAGGATTACTATTTTTTCCCAGCATCAACTTCTCTGATTTCCCACTTGTTCCATTATTAAGTTTAAGAGAGTTTAAGACATTCTACTATTGTACTAGTTTTTTGAACATGTCAGATCAAAAAGGAAATTTGCATTTAATATCGTAACTGTGCTAATCTTCATTCTACTGAAAAGTATGAAAGAAGCAGGTAAGATAAAACTAAATCCAAAGCAAAGGGGCTAGGGACCTTTTATTATTCCTGAATGGGGGTTATTTATTCCTTAATAGATTTAAAGAACTCCATGATGAAATATTCATATGCGAGACAATTATACATTAGCAAGATCTAAACTGTTCAAAACATTATAAAATGGTCCTTTCCATGAAAGAAATATAAAGCATAAAACATCATATTCATAATGCACATGAAGAACACCAACAAAAATAAACAGACTTCTAATGGAATAGATGAGACCCAAGTCTTAGAAAAGAGTCTAGGTCAAGAGACACACAAACCTGCCATATTTGTTTCCATTCAACTACCTTTTACTTTAAATATTTAAAGCTCATGCAATAGATTCTTCAAAGGTCTCTCCCACTTTGTAATACATGTAATTTCTTCTTTCAGAGCATCCACAATGCAAACCCCCAAAATCCTTAATAATAAACCATTATGTCCTTAAAGTGTGATTAAAATATCGGAAGCTTTAACTGATTCTCAGAGGAATGAAAATCTATTAACTTTCCTATAGGAAAATGGGTGTTCCTTAATAGTCACAAAAAAAGGAAAATTTTAAATTATTTTAGCTGAGATTAAATTATATCAATAATTCTGAAAAAGGATGAGATTTAATTAATATATCAAATTACTTATTAGACACACAAACTCACTAAATTTTCTTTTACCAGGTTTAGTATTCCTAAGGATTTCTGTCATTTTAATTACATCCACAATTAGCAGGCAGAACGAAATAAAATCAAAAGTCTACAATGCCTCAATGTTATTATTATTAATATGGATTCATTCACATATAACAGAGAATCACCAGAGACAAGGAATAGGAGATTTTTCTAATACCAGGATGGCATATTAACTTTTGTGCAAGATGCTAAACTAATAAAATCAAAACAAGAAACTTTCCCATGGTTCCTTGAAATTATTTTCTTTCAAGACCTAATTTTCCAGCATCCAACACCCCAACAAGAACAAAGAAGGCTGACCTTGCCAGACAGCTATACATTCTTAAGAGGACTTTTATATGTATTTTAATACCTAGGGGTATAACATAATTTTTAAGCTTAATTAAAGGACAATATTAAATGTCTCAAATGATATTGAAAGATGGAGGAAAAAGGATACCCTTGAATCTAAGAGCCCACTTCTACTGGCACTTAGGTTAGAAGCAGCTCTTTTAAGCCTTCACCCAAAATAGAGAAAGTCCTATGCATCGTTTTCCAATATTTCTCCTTAAAACCCACACATAAATTGTGACGTGTCATAATTTGGTATGTTTCACAAGGGAAAATCTTCAAAAAAGTGAAAATCTAAAAAGGTAATTCACTGTGTGCACACTTTTCTAACAAAACAGCCTAGCATTCCCTACGTGACTAATCTATTTTAAATTCTGTTCCTCTGTTCCTATGCAATCTAATATTATCTATTAAAACTGCCAAAATATTTTTAAACAAGATCTGAGAATTTCCCTCTCAGCTTCTGATCTTTGCACTCTTTGAGTTTGCAGACACGTCACTGGCAAACCAATTGGTAGTGACAGGTTACTCCAAGTCAATTCTTTGGGATGCAATCTGAAATTGACAGTTACCCCAAATTTTCCATGCCTCACGGATCTCAATGAGCGTGGTGGGATAAAGCTACATGCAAGTCAAAGATTCCTTCAGATCACCGGCTGCAAACTTGGTCTGCAGAATCTATACCTGCATCTTCCAACTCAATTATCCTTTTCCAAGACCTCGGAATATTTTTATATTTTTAGGCTTACTTGGAAGTGTCGTTTCATATCTTAAGCCTTGTGAACCCTGAGATTGAAAGCCATAAACCTGATAGCGCTTGCAATGTTTCTCCATGAATAAGATCACACACCTCTGCCCGCATCCAAGGCTTTTATGTCCCACATGTGTTTGCAAATTCCACACTCGGCCTTAGTGAGCACGAGTCTCTCGCTTCCCTGCACCTTGGTGCCAAGTTTCTGTAAGCCACTTCCAAGCAAAACTCTCCTTCCGCTTTTAAAAAGAAAACTACATTTGGAAGGAGAGGATACCCAGGAGAAAAATTAAGACTGAGTGTAACATTTCTATAAAGTAAACAAATCAACAAAAAGATCCCCTCCTGGGGAAGGTGGCTGCAAAACTCAGGGGCCAGCGCGAACACCCACCACGCACAATACACCACGCACCCCCGAGCCCCGCGCGACGACCCCAGTCGCGTTAGAATGGACTCGCAACCCCGGCTCTCTCGGAGGAAAGACGCACAACCCAGGCCCGCTGCCTTGCTCGCCCTCTTCTCGCTGCCCCGGCGCACCGAATTTCTCCGGGAATCGCCCACACGAGCCAGATGCCGCCCTCTCCTTCCGGTGGCGGCCGCGCGGGGCCCGCTCCCCAGGACGCCGGCCCCCGAGTGCCCGCGCGGCCCGGCGACTCTGCCGCCCCAAGTTCGCCCGCCGCCTCACGAGCGCCAACGCGTCTCGCACTTGGCAGACAGCGAGCAGGTACGTACTCGGCCAGCGGCTGCAGCGGTCTTGGCACACTCTCCCGCGAGGACTGCTCAGCCCCAACTCCGAAGTGACGGCCCCCAGCTCTCCCTCCTCAGGCGGCAGCGGCGGCCGGGACGCCCCCGCTCCCATCGAGGGGGGAAGGGAAGGTGGTGGGCGCGCTCTCCCTGCTTCCCCCCCAGCTCGGACCCGCCGCTCCTTCCTGCCCGCCAGCCCCGACGGCGCTCCGCTCGGCCGCGTTGGCGGCGGCGGCTCCTCAGGGCTCCGGCGCGCGGGCGGTGGCAGCCGCACCTCCCCCGCCGCGTCCTCCCTCCTCCTCCCTTCCCTTCTCCTCCCGGCGCGCGCTGCACCCTCCCCCTCCCCCGCCCGCCTCCGCCGCCTCCACCCCCCGCGCGCTGTCACATTGGGAGATTCCGCTCTTGCTACATTCGCCGCTCCGGCTCCCGCCCACGCGCGGCCGAGTGACGCAGATCCCGGCGTGGGCCGCCGCGGGGCGGGGGCGGGGGCGGCGGCCGCCGGGACCCGGGCTCGGCCTCTTCCCGCCGCCCCCTCCGCGGAATCCGGAGGGCGGCCCATTCACACGGCAGCTGGGAGGAACCAAGTGGGCGCCCGGGAGGGGGCGGCTCCCGCGAGTCCCGCTCCGGGCGGGGGGAGGGGGCGGGAAGGAGGGAAACGGGGGTGGAGGGCGGGAGGGGACGCCGCCTCGGGCCTGCTCTCCAGCTGCCAAGTGAACCGGGAAGATTTGCAATTTAAAAAAAAAATTCTTTTTTAATGTGTGAGGTTCCCAATATAGTATTTCAAAGAGCACACCCCGCCAAATCCAACATCCTCCGGGAGGCTGACTTGAAAAAAAATAGAGAGCGCCCTCGGCCCACTAATCTGGGCGCCGTCCTCGCCCCCGCAGGCGAGGCGGGTGCGCCAGGTGCGCCCCTTGCCCTTTGGTCCCAGGCGGCCTGCGGGAAGTTAGCCGCGACCGCACTGAGTGGGGGCGGCAGGTGCGCAGAGCTGGGAGAAAAACTGGCGATTTTGGAGAATCTCTGCCTCGCCCATCTTGCCCCCTCCCCAGCACTGCCTCGGCGTTGGGGGTGGGGGAGGAGGGGAAGAGTGAGAACCCACAAACCCGAAGTGCGGATTTGACGACTGTCCTGCTTTGCCCGGCAACTTAATTCCACCCTTCTCAACCCTCCTAAAAACCTGCCTGTGTTATTTTACTGGTTAATATTTTCTATTTCCTGGGTGAAGAAATCCGATAGTGCTTAGAACAGTTCTGGGGTGTATTTAAACAGAGTTCCCGAGGCACGCTATAGAATTTGTGAGTTTGGTTTGCATCAACTTTTCTAACCCAACAAAGTATTAAAACACCTCCATAAATGTACCTCAACTACTGTCACAATTTTTGGAAATTTGTTTTAGAATCTATTATCTCTTTACAAAAACGGGAAAATGAAAGAATTCCCCGAATGTTTAGCAACGTGCTCTTGAAGGGCAGAACACATTTAGTAAATCTAAACTACTGCAGATACAGGTAGAATTCCGTTTTAACATACATATAAAAACTCAGTTTTATAGGAAGCCATTCCCACATCCTGGCTGGGTTCCCAGTGTGCCTACTTCGCTGATGGGGATACAAGGCATTCTTTGAAATGGGAAATTCTTCATACCACATCTTTATGTTGCAGCAACGGATGGGATGATAACATTGAAAGAAAAAGGCCTTATTAAAGTACTGAACTTCTTTTTTTCTTTCTTTCAAAAACACGTTGAAAGAATGAGTATTACCACAACGGGATATATAGAATTAAACTTCTTTTTCCAGTGTTACTGAAAGGTTCTGTATGGAGTAGTTGCATTGACATATCAAATGAATAAGCATGCTTGCTTCCTCAAGTTCTTCAACTGAAGAAATCACTGCTGAAGTTTGTCTTAGCCTAATTGTCATGGTTTTGAAGTTGCAGACCTTGTTCTGCTAAAGAGAAAGTTAACAGGTTGTTATGAAATAAAGACAATTTCTTGGAAAGATACAGGTTAACAAATTTTCAGGCAATGAAATCTGCAAAATTCTAGTTTCTGTCTGGAATACTCATGTTTTGCAAACATTGTTGGTTCTGAATAGCTAGAAAAAAATAAGTTTCTTCCATAAGTATGTACAGTTAGTGATTCATAAGTCATGAAATGAGCAGTCTTAACCTGGACTGTTGAGCCTCCCAGTAGAATTGTTTCCAGAGTTGGTAGAAATGACATTAAATCCTTTTCCTGAGCCTTTGTATGTTTGGCCAGTCTTGAACATGCTGCTGAAAAGGAAATATGTCACAGCAGATATTTTTTCTTCCGACTTGTAACTGCTAATAGTTGTTCCCCCTCACCCATGGGGATATGTTCTAAGACCTCCCCAGTGGATGTTTGAAGCCGCAAATAGTACCAAACCCTATATATATTATGTTTTTTCCTGTATATATCTATGATAAATTTATAAATTAGGCACAGTAAGAGGTTAACAACTATGACTAATAATAAAATAGAACCATTATAATAATATACTGTAATAAAAGTTATGGAAATATCTTATTGTCTTTTTTTTTCTCAAAATATCTTATTGTCCTATACTAACCCTTCTTGGGGTGATGAGATGAACTGAGGTGAATGACTAGGTATTGTGACATAATTGGCCTTCTGATGTATCAGAAGGAGGATCATCTACTTCTGGACGATGGATTACTGAAACTATAGAAAGTGAAATCTGGGGCTACCATATTTCTACAGTTAAACACTGAAAACCTTCTTGTTTGTTTTGTGGGCGCATTTAGGTAGTCTATTCTTCCATCTTTGCATTGCCTTAAACACTCTATGGTGCTGGGGTAAGTGATGGGAGGAAGGAAAATGAAGAAAAGATAAATTTTTAAGCTTTTAGGCATCAATTTCTATGCTTGTATAGTGTCTATATGACAGCTATATAGCCAACTAGTCAGTGTGGCTGCTCACAAAGAGAATTCATCTGTATCTGATAAAGAAGCATGATTCTTGAGGTGCCTGGGTGGCTCAGTCGGTTAAGCATCTGACCTCAGGTTAGGATCTCACGGTTTGTGGGTTCATAGCCCCCTGCTTCTGATGCTGTGTCTCCCGCTCTCACTCTGCCCCTCCCCTGCTCACATTCCGTCTCTCTCTGTCCCTCAAAAATGAATAAATGTTAAAAAAAAAAAAGTATGATTCTTACTTCCCTCCATACCACTTGTCATCCATACTACCCCAAATACCACCTCCTGTTCCACCTCCACCCCACCCCATGTCCAGACACACACAGTTATCTCCCATTGCCAGGCCCTGGTGGTTTGTTAAGGGAAGACATTCCATCCCCTATGGTAAAAACTATAAATTCTGATCGTTCCATATTCCATTCCATCTTGTAAGTGTGTCTTAAACTTCTCTTGAATTCAATACATATGTGTTTAACAGGATCTAAAAAAAAAAATATGTTATCAGAAATTCTTCAGTGATTGGGGCACCTGTATAGTTCAGTCAGTTAAGCTTCTGACTCTTGATTTTGGCTCAGGTCATGGTCTCACAGTCCTGAGATCAAGTCCTGCATCGGGCTCTGAGCTGAGCATGGAGCCTGCTTGGGATTTTCTCTCTCTGCTTCTGCCCCTCCCCTGCTTGCACAGTCTCTGTTTCTCAAAATAAATAAATAAACATTTTTTAAAAACCAAAAAAAATACTTCAGTGATTAAAGTGCATTTGCACAAATAAGGAGTTCTTTGGACAAAACCATTTCCACATAATGAAACTAAAAAAGTTTTTAGTAAAAAAAAATGTAAAAAGTTGGTAGTGGTTCTGACATTTGAGTGAAAAATTTTGCTGAAAGAGCATTACTTTATTACTTTCAGAAAGATTTTTTACTTTAAAATGCCTCAGTGATTCAAAACAAAAGAATTCATAATATATTTAAAATGTTCTTAGAGGAGAGAAAGAATAGCATTATGGCTTATGACCTATAAGATTTAAGATACAATATAATGCTATCCTCCAGATTTGCTATTACTGCCTCAGAACAATTCTATACTTAACGAATTTTCCACTCTATGTGGTGGTGGCCCTACAATTAACTGAGTCATGTGTAATATTCATATAACCAGAAATATAATTAAAACTATCCTTATTTTACAATAAGAAACTTAAAGCTTTGGACGTGTACTATAAATTAAGTAGATTTTTGAATGCGTGAAAGTTGAGTATTTTCTCATTTCAATGAGACTTGAATATTTAAAAAAAACAAGTTTCTTCAAGGTAAGCTAATAGGAATGTGTTTCATAGCTGGTAATTTCAAGAGCTTGCTCTTTTTCTTTTTTTTTTTTTAAATTTTTTTTTCAACGTTTTTTATTTATTTATTTTTGGGACAGAGAGACACAGAGCATGAACGGGGGAGGAGCAGAGAGAGAGGGAGACACAGAATCGGAAACAGGCTCCAGGCTCTGAGCCATCAGCCCAGAGCCTGATGCGGGGCTCAAACCCACGGGCCGCGAGATCGTGACCTGGCTGAAGTCGGACGCTTAACCGACTGCGCCACCCAGGCGCCCCGAGCTTGCTCTTTTTCAAAAAATAAGCATATTTTCGCACATTGCATTTTATTATAAAACACTGTAAACAGTTCTTAAGATGTAAAGGATTATGAAGTTCACCAACCTAATTCAACCTCTTATGTATATTCAAAGTATGTTCAAATACCTTGCAGAAACTCAACATACAATTAGTTTAGTTCAAATAGCTCATTTATAAGTTGGTTATTTTGAACTTGTATTGCCATTCCTATTGGGGAAGAAAAAAAAAAATGAGACTGATTCCCAGCATGGGAATCTACAAATGGTTATAAAGTGCAAGTTAAAATACAGAATTACAGACTTTGGGGGGACAAGGTGGGCTCTTAGAGGTCATCTAACACAATTGACTTCTACAGTTAAAGACATTTACAGTATACATTGCTAATATGAACAGCAGAAAAATACTAATATAATATTAAATAGTAAATACAACCAAACATTTAATTGAATGAAGAGTAATTTTGGTTTTGTTTTTTATTTTTTTTAATGTTTATTTATTTTTGAGAGAGACAGCGTGTGCGAGCAGAGGCAGAGCAGAGAGGAAGGAAGGCACAGAATCTGAAGCAGGCTCCAGGCTCTGAGCTGTCAGCACAGAGCCCAACGTGGGGCTCAAACCCACAAACCTCGAGATCATGACCTGAGCCAAAGTCAGACACTCAATCTAGTGAGCTACCCAGGCGCCCCAATTTTGGTTTTATTTTTAAAAATTTGTGTTTAAGATAGAAGGGAATGTAAATGTAAAGTTTTGAGAAGACTTTCCAAAGAGAATTTCTGGACACTTTTTAAGGAATTGGGACTGGTTTTTCTTCCTTCTTTATCTTCTCTGGCAGTAGTGATTACAACTCAGCTACGCTTTCTCTTCCTATCCTTTTCCTTCTCTGACGTCGTCCATGCAGGATTTGTACAGTTAACTGTTTCATAATGCTGTTTTCAGGTCTCAACACTGACTACTGTCCACCTATCCCTGGCTGTGATGAACTGAGTGTTTGTGTCCTCCCAAATTTCATTTGTTGCAATGCTAATCCCAACTATTAGGAAGTGGGCCTTTGGGAGATGAGTAGGTCATGATGGTAAAGCCCTCATCAATGTGAGTGCCCTTGTTAAAGAGACACCAGAGAGTTCTCTTGCCCCTTCTAACATGTGAGGACATAGCAAGAAGATAGCCACCTATGAACCAGGAATGGCTCCTTTTAAGACACCAAATCATCTGTCAGTATCTTGATCTTGGACTTCCAGATTGTGAAGAAATAAATGTTTGTTGTTTAAGCCACTCAGTCTATGGTATTTTTGTTGTGGCAGCCTTAATGGACTAAGACACTGGTCACTAATAGTTCTCAGCTAACTACACAAGGCAGAGGGTGGAGAATGGGTGAAATACTCTGCTCATAGTCTCTGGAATTTATCCAAATTGTCTTCCATATGCACACCTCATTCTGGGCTTTCTCATTCCTCACAATCCCATGTTTGGCTTCTGCTCTCCACCCAATTGACTGAGACTGACAGAATTCTATGCTCAGTCACCCACCTTTCTCTGAGCTGCTCTCTTACTTCAGGTCTGCACTTTGCAGGAAGGAGACCCTCTTTTTTTTTTTTTTAATTTATTTATTCAATCAGAGAGAGAGAGAGAGAGAGAGAAAGCGTGCACACAATTGGGGGAGGGGCAGAGAGAGAGGGAGAGAGAGAATCTTAAACTGGCTCCACACTGTCAGCTCAGTGCCCAATTCAGGGCTCAAACCCACAAACTGTGGGATCATGATGTGAGCCAAAATCAAGATTCAACTGCTCAGTGCACTGAGCCACCCAGGGCACCCCCAGCTAGAGTACCTCTTTTAAGCATTACATATGAGGGTGGATGAAAGACTTTGGTATTTTCCTTGCCAAAAGCGTGTTGACTTGTCAGCCAAGATACGGGGCTTTTTTGAGTTCATGAAAGGAGGAAGGGAATAGGAATAGCATGTAAAGGAAGAGAGCTGTTCTTAAGGTAAATGGGCAAGAGTTGGAAGAAAGTGGAGGGAGAAAAAGAGACAAAGACAATAACCATGCACCTGTGAGAAGCTGACTCAAGTGGACCTAACGATTCTGAAAGAAGTAGAAAAAAAGAAAGTACTGAAGTGCATGACTCTGCTGAAGAAGAAAAAGAAGAGACAGAGAAGAGATCATCCCGACATAAATTCCACAAAAGAGTGCTCTTGACCTGGGACAAATGGCAATGATGGAAGGGAGCATTAGGGATTGATCCTCAGGAAGTAGGGACAGAGGAAAAGTGGTTTTCCTGTCCCCTTCACTTAAAGAGAGCCTGTACGTTATCTTTGAGTTGGATTGGGAGTGGTGGTGTATATTTTGGGTATATGTATATATCAGAAAAAGAAAAGAAGAACAGAATAGGTTCAAAGAATACCCACCACACCAAGTGCTTTCACCCTGCGATTATTCAAATATAAGGAAATTGAGTGTGTTAACGAGTTGAGCTACTTGTCACAACAAATTACTCAACACTGACTGCCTTCAAGGAGCAGACACTTTGAAAGGGCAATGCATGTACTGAAAAATAGGAGATTTAAAATTATTGAAATAAAAGTAAATCAAACACGGTTCTGTCCACATGTAATTTCCAAGTTACATCTTTATAGTTTTATAGAATTATATTGTTGTGCACACCCAGACTTATACTTTGTGGCCATCAACTTGCCCAGGATTGGCAATAATTTAGGGTAGTCAAAAAATATAAAGACTTTGATTTCCTCATTTTCTGTCAGTATATTTTTTCATTTCCTACTGAAACAACAATCTCTAATAGTGACAGAGTGAGAATTTTTTCCAGCCATAAAATATATTCCTTAAATAAAATTCTCCAAATCATCCTGCTCTTGGTAAAGTTAGAGGCTCCTATGCACATGTCTGGTAAAAAGGAAAACAACATTTTAGCAGGGCGATTTGGCAAATCGAACCAGTAGTTTCAAAGTGTTCATTCTATTTGACCCAATAGATTCACTTCTAGTATATTATCCTAAGTTTATGAAGAACATTTAAGAAGAGGATATTTATCACAGCATTATTTATAAATTTGAAAAGCAAAATACCCCAAATAGTGATTTCGTTGAGTTATATCACATCAATGTGATAGAACACATTCAATTTAATTTAATTCAATTAATATTTAATTTCATTTTAATTTAATTCAATTTAATAATATTGGGAAATGCTCATGATATAATGTTAAAATAGAACAGAGCATGATATTTTGCATGATATAATGCGAAATAGAACAGAGCAGAATAATCCACAATCTCTCTACCTCAATACATATAGGAAAAAGTTTACCAAATGTTAGCATAGTTATCTCTGGGTGATGGTATTACAGATAATTTTTGTTTTTATGCTTTCTTAATTTGCAAAAATTTCAGCAACAAACGTATTACTTTGAAAATCGCGGGGGGTGATTTAAGTGTTATGTTTAACAAAGATTCTGGTTCAAAAGCAGTTTACAATGAAATAAAAATTAAAACAGAATTGTACTATATTTTTCTACTTCTTTGAGGAAGGCAACAAAAATCATGAACTTAGTCAGCAAATATGTATTGAGCCCTTTGTACGTAATCCATCGTGTATAATTATGTCTTGAAAGTCTACCATGTGTCAGATAGATCTAGAGATACAGGCTTAGCTTGATTGCACTTCTTTAATCTGGTATTACAAATGCAGTCATATCTCTTTGTTTTTGTCTGATTAATCATTCAAGTATGTGTCTGCTTGTGTCTTTTTCTCGTGGCTTCCCCCTACTCCAGAGACTTCTGCAGCCCCAGGCTTTTGTACAGTGATTCAAAGAGTGGTGTTCCTTTCTTTCTTATTGGTTTCCACATCTCAAGAGTGACACACTTGGTGTCTGAGCCACCTCTGTTGTCACTGTTTCTCACTGTCCCTGTTTTGCTGCAGAAAGGGGACCAGGTCCAGTGCTGGTCCCCTGCTGCCTGAGACCCTTCTGTAGGTCACTGTGGTTGTTTAGGGGAGGACGGAGGAGCCCACTCTCTCCAAGACTTCAGTTTGCAGGTCTCTGGTCTTACTTCCTTTCACAGATGCAGCCGTGTCCCAAGAATGCCAGTTCTGTGCTGGCCCTTGCTCACCTCCAAACCTAAAGCCATCCCTACCCCCCATCCCAGGGATCAAACCATGGCAATGACTCTTTCTCAGATGACTTTTTGATAGATTTAAATTTTATTTTACTGTATCTTTTCTGGATTATATCAGTTTTGAGTCATTCTTCTCATTCCTGTTCTTCGGACCTCTCAGTGTGCCTAACAGTGGAGGTTCATTTGTGTAAGGACTATTTACATTGCTGCGAAGGTTCCTGTGGCAGGCTGCCCAGATGCTTAGGATCCAGATCCTTGGAGCACCAGGGCAGTTACACAAGGCCCTTCTGTGTGTCCCGTTTTCGCCCTGCACTCCCACTCACACATACTATGGATGGGTAGGAGTTTTGAAGAACTGAACGCTCTACCTTCCTTGTATGCCAAGGTCAAGAAAAAGGCAGGTTACTTACGAGGTGGCACTTGGCAAGCAAGAACAGACACTCAGAAACAGGTAGATCATCTGGGGACAATTAGAGGCAGGAAAAGGTATTGTAAAGAAGTCTGGGCAGTCTGGACTTCCCACACGGCACAAGGGCACAATGCTCTAACAACCAGAAGTCCTGCCTGAGAAAAAAGGGGGGACTCAGGCCAGGCGGGATCGCGCCCTGCCCCCACCCCAGCTGCCTGGAGTGGTGGGACTACTCTCTCCCCAGGGCTCCACAGAGATCTAGGCAAAGTCTGGCTCCCCACCTCTCCCTTTGCATTTCACCCTACTGCTTCCATTTGCTTTCCCCTGCCTCTCTGGCACCCAGTACTCTCCTGACATCTGAGTTTGTTTCCTGACAAGGAAGGACATGATCTAATTCAGATATACCTGGAGGTGTTAGTGTGTAGAGGCACAGATGTTCATGCCTGGAGATTATTTATTTGTTCAACAATTAAGCACCTACCGAAGCACACACACGAAGCCTACATGCTCAAGAGAATTAAAAAAGAAAATTCTCAGGGCGCCTGGGTGGCTCAGTAGGTTGAGCATCCGACTTCAGCTTAGGTCATGACCTCACGGCTTGTGAGTTCAAGCCCCTTGTTGGGCTCTGTGCTGACAGCTCAGAGCCTGGAGCCTGCTTCATACTCTGGGTCTCCCTCTCTCTCTGCCCCTCCCCCGCTCATGCTGTCTCTCTCTGTCTCTCAAAAATAAAAAAACATTAAAAAATTTAAAAAAGAGGGCGTCTGGGTGGCTCAGTCGGTTAAGCGACCAACCTCAGCTCAGGTCATGATCTCACGGTCCATGAGTTCGAGCCCACGTCAGGCTCTGTGCTGACAGCTCAGAGCCTGGAGCCTGCTTCCGATTCTGTGTCTCCCTCTCTCTCTGCCCCTCCCACATTCATGCTCTACCAAAAATTAATAAACGTTAAAAAAATTTTTTTCTAATTTTTTAAAAAGTAAAAAAAAGAAAATTCTTGGGGCACCTAGGTGGCTCAGTCAGTTGAGCATCTGACTTCCTCTTGGGTCATGATCCCGGGGTCTCTGAGTTTGAGCCCCGCATCAGGCTCTGCACTGACAGAACAGAGCCTGCTTGGGATTCTCTCTCTCCCTCTCTCTCTCTGCCCCTCCCCTGCTCTCTCTCTCTCTCTCCCTCTCTCAAAATAAATAAACATTTAAAAAAAATCCTCTGCCCTAATTCTTGGTCTAGGAAGGGGAACAGACATGCAAAAGAATAGTTAATCCACATATAAGATGTTCCTAGTCACACAATGGAAACTATGATGGTTCTGCTCCGGATGGGGCAGAGGGACAAACATCAGGAGACTTATAAGAAAGTGACAATTGGACAGGTCTTGAAGGATCGATTTAATAGTAGGACTTGGGAAATACAGGTACTCCCCAGCAAGTACAGAGGCAGTGAAACAGCATGAAGCAGAAGCAGTGAATTAGGGCAGTAATTGTAAAATGAAACGTAACTGGCTCGAAAGGACTTGAGAATGACTTGTGAAGAGGGCAGAGGCAGAAGTCACGGTTGCAAGACCAAACCAGTGTGGATTTTAGTCTGTCACTGTAGTTCTAGGCTTCAGAGAGTACCGGAGTCAACTAGTGCTAGACATTAGGTGAGTAGTTGGAACTGGGAAGAGGGAGGTGATTGGAAGGGGAACAAGGGGGGGTGGGGGGATGGGGGGGTGATTCTGAAGCGCTGGCAGGGCACTTCCATGGGTGTTTACTTTGTAATGATTTATTGGGGTGCCTGGGTGGCTCAGTTGGTTGAGCTTCTGACTTCAGCTCAGGTCATGATCTCAGTTTGTGGGTTCAGGCCCCACGTTGGGCTCTGTGCTGACAACTTGGAGCCTGAAGCCTGCTTCGGATTCTGTGTCTCCCTCTCTCTGTGCCCTTCCCCTGCTCATGCTCTGTCTCTCTCTCTCATAAATAAATAAACATTAAAAAATTAAAAAAAATAATTTGTTGAGCTGCATATTTCTGTTTTTGGTTCTTAATGTGTGTTCTATTTCTCAGTTGCAAAAAAGAAAAAAAAATCAAACTGGGTAGTTTGTAGAAAATGAAATTCCAGGGCTCAGACATTCTGATTGAGTAGGCCTCGGCTGGGATTTAGGAATCTGCATTTTTAAAACAATTATGTTAGAGGATCTAAAGCCAAAAGGGACCCCTAAACCACATTTGAGAATGCTAGGGCTGTCAGGGAGTGATCCAAAAGTTTAAGCAAGAAATGAAGAACAAAGATTTGCCTGTCTGAATGTGCTAGATTAGGAAAGAAAGATGCTGAGGATGACTTTCATCTTAGATCCAATAGAACTTATAAGTCCTATGTCTCATCCATCTGTGCTATTGAAAGATATGTGACAAATAAGGCATAGCAATTTCTAAGTACTGAATGTATTTTTTTGAGATGTCGTTTCTTTGGGAGGTTTCTTAAATATGAAATTTTTTGACCCCCAGTACATTAATTTATAATAGTCTAATTTAAGGCATGGAAGAAGCCCCTGCAATAGATATTGTGGGACAAGGAGCAGCTTTCAAGAAGTTTTTGAATGAATGCATTCCCAGCCTGTGAGTAATAGTTGTTGAGTTACTGACCCACCATCATTGTGGCATGTGCTTAGGGATAGCCGATTTGCAGGGATACAGCTAAATTCTTTTTCTTGTGCTCTTTATAACCAGAGGGATATTTTTGTGACATAAAGCAACCAACATAGTATTCCTCCAAACCCTAATCCCTACAGAGAAAAAAAAAATGGCAACTTTTGTTTGAAAGCTGTTTTTTTCTTAGGTGTTCACAGAGTTGGAAAGAGGAAGGGGAAACTTTACTTGGGACAGTTCAAAAAGCTGAGACAAAATTTGCACATATTTTTTCCTCATAATTGAAGTACTGAGGAAATACCGTAAAGGTTTTTAATTGCCACAGTTATTATTTCTTTGTAACCAAAGTGCACCCATTCATCAGATTAGCAAAAATGTCAAAGTCTGACAACACAAAATGTTGGCTAGGATTAAGAACATAGGGACTCATATATTTCTGGTAAGAGTATAAATTGAAACAATCACTTTACAGAGCCATTTAGCAATATTTAGTCTAGTTAAAGATATGTATGCTCTTTGACCCAGAAATTTGTACTCTTGGGTATATTCTGAGATCAACCTCAGGAGTTACGTGCCTAAGCAGATATGTACAAGAATATTCACAGCAGCCTTGGTCTCCATAGTAAAAAGTTGTAAACAACCTACATTAGATGAACAGAAGAATTCATGAACAGATCATGATGTATTTATATAGTGGATATAGTGTGAAAATAAATGAAATAGATCTACATATCTCTCTGGAAGATTCTCACAAATATGATATTGAGTAAAAAATCTAGTTGCAGATGAATATGTACAGTGTGATGCCATTTATATCCAGGTTAAAATTTGTAAATACAAATGTGTGGGAAATTACCTTTGCACTACGGAAGTCTTTAAGTACAGTAACAGGCAAGCTATCCAAGACATCGCCGAACAGAAAGGCTTCCAGACCAAAAGGAGATGATTAAATCTCATGGTTTATTAAATCAATTGAAAACATACAGCAAGAGGCAAGGTGAAAGAGATAGGTTAGGTCAACACATTTAAAACATGATGTAGGCAGGGTGGAAAAATGACACTCCCCAGTCTTCAGTCCTTTCTGTCTTCCTTGCTAAGGGTATGCTTGCAAGGACCAGAACTGAGATTTGAACCAAGTGGACACTACACTCAGAAGGTGTTTGGAGTCAAAACACACACTTCCTCTATAGGTTTGGAATCAAGTGCATCTGCTTGATGGCTGTAGCTCACATGTAAGCCTGATGAGCAGCTATGGATTTTATTTTGCATTCCTTGTGCAGCGGATGTGAGGAGCCAGTGGTTGCCTGAATTAAGACCTTGTTAATAGCAAGTGCCTCATATTCCTCATGTTATCTTCAGTGTGTCATGAATATTTGATGACTCACGATCTCATATATGTTTACTGTGTCATGACTACTAGGAATCTCTTCCTCTTTCCATCCTTTTGTAATTATGTTCGTTACACAAATGCTCTACTTACTTTACCTAACGTATCTAATAGGTTACTAACTTACTTATTGAACATATATTAATATTTTGCTCGCCCCTTTAGCTATTTGCTTCAATTTTAGTTTCATTCTTCTTCCTATGTATTCACTTCTCTTATTTTCTATATCAGAATCCGATACTCTTTTTTTTTTTAATATTTATTTTTGACTGAGAGCACAAGCAGGAGAGGGGCAGAGAGAGAGGGGAACAGAGGATCCAAAGCAGGCTCTGTGCTGACAGCAGTGAGTCCAATGTGGGGCTCAAATTCACAAACCATTAGGTCATGACCTGAGCTGAAATCATTCACGCAACCAACTGAGCCACCCAGGTGCCCCTATCAGAATCTAGTATTCTTAAATAATTCAGCAAACACAGATTATAAATATATGTGTAATATGGCTAAAACAAATGACTGGAAAGAATAACCCTCAGCGTTCTTTCTTAATATGGGTGGTGGGTATATGAGTATTATGTTATTCTTCATAATTTTTCACATCTACGCTTTTTCCAAGTAAATTTAAGAAAAGTTTGAAATAATAAATACCTGGTGTCTTACACGTAGTAGGCACTTGATACTTATCATTTTGATTTTAATGAAGTTAAAGAATTTGGGCTAACTAAATTGGTATGTCATCTTTCTATAGCTTGTGCATACATATATTTTCCAATAAATGTCAAGTATGCAGTATTTGCAAGGAAGACATTGCCACAATTGACATGGAGGATGAAAATTTGAGTAAAACAAAATTCTTACTTGAGAGCAAAAATAAGAATACAAGGGCATAAAATAAGTGCCTCCAGAGAGGTACAGATTGGGGGGTTAGAATATTCAGAGCCTCCACCAGAGGATGAGATCAGAGTAAAGTGACATTCAATCTGGGCCTTGAAAGAAGTATGTATCAATGGGGGAAACAGTAAGGAAAGCATTCCAGGAAAAGGACATACAGTGGACAGAGAAAGTAGAGAGCATTCAAAGAGCCAGCAACCTGTCCAAATTGTGTCAAGGATGGATATGGAAGAGCAGTACAATAGGGTTGGGAAGGTAAGTTAGGACAAGAATCTTTTTTTTTTTTTTCAACTTTTTTTTTTATTTTATTTTTGGGACAGAGAGAGACAGAGCATGAACGGGGGAGGGGCAGAGAGAGAGGGAGACACAGAATCGGAAGCAGGCTCCAGGCTCTGAGCCATCAGCCCAGAGCCCGACGTGGGGCTCGAACTCACGGACCGCGAGATCGTGACCTGGCTGAAGTCAGACGCTTAACCGACTGCGCCACCCAGGCGCCCCAGGACAAGAATCTTTTTACACAACAGTGGTTATCTATGGTTGGAATTATGGATAATTTTGATGTTTTTCGTTGTAATATTCTATATAGTCAACTTATTCTATGGTGGCCACCTATTGGCACACATTACAGTGACCTTAATAAAACTGATTTCTGATGAAATAGCAGGACAGTTTGAGTATGGAGCTTTGACCATCTGGGAAGGCAGGGACAAATGCTTATTCCTGCTCTTTTTGAGATTTACCAAATCTGGTTAAAACTCATTATCATATAAGAATAATGAAGCCCTGAAATAAAATTATCTCTAGAAATGATCAGACCTAAGTTGGTGTTCTGGCTTAAACATAAGGGCCTATGCCTTACTGGAGGAAGCTTAGCACACAGCTGAGCTGGAAGTTCCTTAAGACACAGCCACCCTGGCCCAATGTGTGAGTATGTGACTCTAAGAAAGCTCTAAGTATGGGACTCTAAGAAAACTGTAACTGCAGAGCCCAAGGTCAGGCCCCACCACGTCTGGACAATGGCCAGAACCATCATGGGCATTGCCACAGCATGGACTGTGCAACAGTGAAAGGGTCTAGACCAATTCCCTTTAGGCCTGGCATTGGAACTATAACTCAGCCTTATCTACATTTGGACTAAGCCCCTGGAGTCTTTAGACAATTTGGGGAGAGTCTGTATTAGATTTTGTGCTGATAGAGCAAGTAAAGACCTAAAAAACATAAAAATAAAAATTATGACTATCGCAATAAAATGGTTTTGTGGATTAAGTCATACAATATTTATTTAAATATTCTGCAATAAATATTTGTTAATTCATAATCAGGTAAAAGTTACTTTTATAAGTCCTACTCTGAATACCAAATTAACTTAAAAACTGCATATGACCTTTGGTGCATAATTAGTATAAAAATAGTAAAATATTAATATGAAGAGTTACATTACATTGATCTAATAAAATCAGTTGATGTTATAAGTGATCTTTGACAGTGTCTAAGTAAGGTTTGTTTCCTTCACATTAAGGACTTTGCTATACTGTAAACATAGAGAACCTGATAAAAAATCCAACATGATCCTATCAAAGTTGGAAGTGTACCGTATGCCCCATTCCTTACAACCAGCAGAGGGAAGTTAAATTGTGTGTAATCTGCTTCATCAGGTTGGATGCATAAGCATCTTGAAAGATACTGTTTCTTCCTTGTCTAGAACCCTGCAGCATCCGTCCAAAATTTTCTAAAGAATTTAAGCTAGTCATGCCTTCAAAATTCTTGAGATTTTTGTAGCTAATGCTCATGCTTGTCCTTTTGAAATATGAAAATAAAATCTGCAAAGTAGTATTATTATTTCTTAATCAACACTGAAGTTTTCATTGAGAGCGATGTTAGAGAAGACTGAATTCTCTCACCAGTGTGCATTGGGGAAATATGGCGCACTCTGCTTATCCAACTTCTTCATTAGATTGAAAGCTCCTAGGAGACAGGGGCTGTGTCGTGACGGCTTTCAGACCTTCAGCATTTGACCTGATATAGAACGTGTAGCAGCTGCCCATAGATATTTGGTGAATTACTGTGTTTTGAGGAGGGGATAGCTGGAAGTGTTGGGCACAGCTAGGAGTGATACTCTTCACCATTCTGGACCGAAAGCACAGCTTTCTGCTACTTGGATATGTGTTGTGATTACTTCTGGGTTCTTGTAGTTCAAATTCTTGCGAGTTTGGATAATTGAACTTGGTAAAAGGATTATGATTGTGCTTTGTTGTCAAAACACTTGTAAAGTCAATGTTTTTAGGAAAGACTTTTTGTTGCATATTAGAGAGGTGAACTTCAGGCCAAATGTTGGAGGCAGCCCAGTATCCTGAGGGACTAGCCCCAAGAGCCAGCAAGCCCGTAGGAAGCCAGGAAGCATGCTCTCTCTCTTGTTCTCCTCTCTGTTTTTCTCTCTGTAGGTTTGTTTTTCTTTTCCTCTCTCCCCTGCAGATGTTTTCACTGCCTTCGGGTGCATAGCCCCAAACACTGCTAATCCACACCTCCCCAGTGCACAGGCAGATGAGCATTTCTGTCTCGATTCCAAACTCCAGTGAGAGTGACTGATCTGCCCAGCTCAGGCCAGGGGACACTCTTTACTCAGTGTTTTGTGTGATAACAGTCTGGGGCAAAAGGCATTACAAACCTGATTTTATATTTTCTAAGGAAATATGTGTACTGCTTACATTGCTACTTAAAACATGTTACACTGTTGGGCTCTATACTCTCAGGAGTCTCCAGGATTTCCTTCCTTGCAGGGTGAAGAGCAGTAACAGACAGGCCTTGTCCATTGACTCCATCTCTCCAGGCACCTAGAACCTTCTCTTGACCTCCGCTTTAAGAAGAGGAGGCTAACTGCAAGATATTGCAGCAATTTGCTGATCCCAGTACCTTCTCTGAGCCCTTTTGGATGATGAAATGTGAAGTCTAAAATAAAGGCAATAATCAGCAAATGTTCAGTGGTGTAAAAGAAGCCAGTCCGAAGTCACTGAGCTCTGACACACTGTGATGCTGTGATTTCCGGGACACCCAGCAACACCAAGCGGCATGACAGGACAGCCGGAGAGGCTGGAGTGCAGCCGGCAGGGGAGCAGCTGGCGGGGCTGCGGGCAGCTGGGGGGTGGGGGCCCAGGGAGTAGGACAAGCATGAGGGGGGTGGGAGCCTCCTCCCTGCAGTCTGTTTCCCTCCGCTTACTAGGTTGGCACACGGATTGAAAAATGTACGTCTAAATCTATTTCTGGCTTCTAAATGTGTGAAGGAAACACAGAACTTTATTATTTTATTTCTGTCAAGTTAGAGACAGATGCCCCTAAAGCGTATGCATTCTGTAAGAAGTTCTTATTCTTTAGGGGCGCATCTTTGGCAGCAAAAATCTCTAAGTTTTCTGCATGAATACTGGCAGTCAAAAGAATAGAGTCAGCACTGGTAACTAATGGAGAGGAGGGGAATAAAACCAGGGCAGATTGTTAAAAAAAGTTTTTTAAAGAACTTTTAAAGGAAAAACAATGAAGTGTTGATGGAATGTAAATATGTTATTATCTGTTAAATACCAAAAATACTGCAGGTATAAATAAACTTCAAGGTTAGTGAGAAACACTTGGACACTCGTAGAAATTCCCTCACCAGAGGTATTTGGAAACCTTCAAAGCTTAATATACCCTTTTGTGAATGGCCAGTCAGTAACTTAGGAATGGAAGAAATCTGGAAAAATAAAAACACATTGCCAATACAACAGATATATTCCTGGGAAGGATTTTCATGTTAATTTTAACTTCAACTGTAGTGCCTCACAGCCAAAGAAAATCTTTTAAAACAGAATACGGTAGACATTTATTCAAAAAATATTTTTGGATAAAAATACTATGTGCCAGATCCTGTGCTAAGCATGGGGAACATACTGGTTAATAAGATGGAGACTGTCCCTACATGCGTGTCCCTGCCCACCCTTTGAGATGACCCAGGGAAATATAATCACCAAAACAAATCGCTGCATAGAATCTAAGAGCTCAGTTAGTCCAAAGTTTTATTTTACAGTTGAGGAAACTGAAGCCCAAAATGTTAAGTAAAACTGTCCATGCTCTTGGCTTCTCAATTTTTGCTTTCCAAAAAGCATTTCTTGTTTTATAGATCCTTCTAAAATTCTCAGATTGTATGATATATAACAAATGTAGATGCTAATCCATTTCAAAATACTATTTATAGGTTTTGAATACTCTTGTGCTTTTCTGGAAATAAAACAGGAAGTCAACACCC
>NW_024412395.1:70179501-70251054 GCF_014898765.1 Herpailurus yagouaroundi | reverse complement strand
CCAAAAAAAACCCAGAAAACCCTGAGGTCCATTTTTCAATATCTAGTCCAGTTTTTTTTTAAGGAAGTGTTAGCCATGTGATTCTTATTAACATCAAAAATACTCATATTGTGACTTCACTCATTTGAGGACTTTAAGATACAAAACAGATGAACATAAGGGAAGGGAAGCAAAAATAATATATAAAAACAGGGAGGGGACAAAACATAAGAGACTCTTAAATATGGAGAACAAACAGAGGGTTATTGGAGGGATTGTGGGAGGGGGAATGGGCTAAATGGGTAAGGGGCACTAAGGAATCTAATCCTGAAATCATTGTTGTACCATATGCTAACTAATTTGGATGTAAATATTAAAAAATAAAAAAAAAAAAAAGAACTACCTTCAACCCAGCAATTGCACTACTAGGTATTTAACCAAGGGTACAGGTGTGCTGTTTTGAAGGGGCACATGCACCTGATGTTTATAGCAGTGGTATCGACAATAGCCAAAGTATGGAAAGAGCCCAGATGTCCATTGATGGATGAATGGATAAAGAAGATGTGGTATGTATACACAATGGAGTATTACTCAGCAATCAAAAAGAATGAAATCTTGCCATTTGCAACTATGTGGATGAAACTATGCTAAGCGAAATTAGAGAAAGACAAACATACAACATCACTCATATGAGGAATTTAAGATACAAAGCCGATGAACATAAGGGAAGGGAAGCAAAAATAATATAAAAACAGGGAGGGAGACAAAACATAAGAGACTCTTAATTATAGAGAACAAACAGGGTTGCTTGAGGGGTTTGGGAGGGGAGTTGGGCTAAATGGGTAAGGGGCATTAAGGAATCTACTTCTGAAATCATTGTTGCACTATATGCTAACTAACTTGGATGTAAATTTAAAAAAGAAAGTAAAAAAAAAAGAAAAGAAAAGAAAGGAAAACAAAAAAAAAAAACCCCACAAAAAAACAGTCATATTGTGTGATAGTGACCATCTGTTTAGGATATGACTGACACATTTGGAATATCCAGAGTAATGGGAATTCAAAGCCATCATTGGTTAGAAAGGTTATCAGTCCAAGGAGATACCACTTTGGTCAGATGTACAAGAGGCATTATTAGATGCACCCACCTCCTGGATTTCATGCCTACTTGTACTCTAGACCTCATGCGATAACTCTGTGTCCTTTGGCTATCTGACCTGCAGTTGTATTGCACTGGTTAGCACAGCACTTGCCACCCACAAGGGTGTTGTGACAATTGTCGAAGTAAACGCTATAAAGCATTCTGAGCACTTGAAAAGAAGGGTGCTGCATAACTACCTAAAATCATTATACACCCACAAGTACAGCTCTTTTTTAATATACTCTTAATATGATAATATAAAAGGGCATTCCTCAGGGTACATTTGAATGTGTGTTTCATTCCATTTGTTATTCATTCTAACTTTTAAATTGATTGTTATTTTCAGATATTAACCTGGCACTAAAAGGAACCTATCATTAATTTAATAATTCTATATCACCATATTTGGAAAAGAAACATTTCGGTCTCTAGAGCCCCCCTGTCAATCTGTGACTAAAATGAATTTGGTCAGGGGCTCTTGGGTGGCTCAGTCAGTTGAGTATCTGACCCTTGATTTGGGCTCAGGTCATGATCCCAGGGTCATCAGATTGAGTTCCATATTGGGCTCCACACTGAGCATGGAGCTTTCTTGGGATTCTCTCTCTCCTTCTCTCTCTGCCCCTCCCCCACTCATGCTCTCTCACTCTTTAAAAAATAAATGAATGAATGAATGAATTTGGTCATACTTTTCTCCCTAAGTCTGGATTACTTGGCCATGGACTCAGATATGTTACAAACACATGTCTGAGAATACATTTGGCTGGATGACTTGGATTGAAGCCTCAAAATGTAAAAAGAAAAGAAAAGGAAAAAAAGAAGGAAGGAAGGCAGGCACAACTAAACACAAGCTAACAAATGCAAATACTTGACAGCATTGAAGTTGTTAGGGCTGATGGTGACCTAAATAGACCATCACAGATTACTTTATGTACGGCTCACTTTTTCTTCCTTCCTTCCTTCCTTTCCTCCCTCCTTCTTTTTCTTTCTTTCTTTTTTTCTTTCTTTTTTTCTTTCACAACAGGTTTAATGAGATGTAATTCACATGCCAAAAAATCTACCCTTTCAAGTGTGCAATTCAGTGTTTTTGGTGTATTCACAAAGTTGCCCCATGATCAGCACAGATTCCACAACATTTTCATCACCCCAAAAAGAAACCCTGAATCCATTAGCAATTACTCCCCAATCCCCTCCCCCAAACCCTGGCAACTACCAATCTACTTTCTGTGTGTCTCTGTGGATTCTGGACATTTTATAAAAAAGAAATCATACAATATGTGGCCTTTAGTTTCTGCCTTCTTTCATTCAGAATGATGTTTCAAGTTTCATCCATGTTTATTCCTTTTTATGGCCAAATAATATTTCATCGTATGAATACTGCATTTTGTTTACTTATTCATCAGCTGATGGACATTTGAGTTGTTGCCACTTTTTACCTGCTATGAATAATGCTGTTACGAATCTTAGTGTACAAGTTTTTGTGTGGACATATGTTTTCAGTTCTCTTGGACGTATACCTAGAACTAGAATTGCTAGGTCAATGGTAGCTCTGTATTTAACTTTTTGAGGAACAGAAACTGTCTTTCAAATTGACTGTGTCATCTTACATTCCCACCAACAAAGGATAAAGGTTCAAATTTCTCCTTATACTTGCCAACACTTGTTATCGTCCAATTTGTTTATGATGGCCATCCTAGTAGGTGTGAAGCAGTATCTCATTATGGTTTTGATTTGCATTTCCCTAATGACTAATGACGTTGAGCATTTCTTCCATGTGATTGTTGCTCATTTGTATATCTACTTTGAAGGAATATCTATTCCAATCTGTTGCCTATTTTTAATTGGGTTATTTCCCTTTTTATTGTTGAATTTTAAGAATTCTTTATATATTCTGGTACAAGTCCCTTATCAGATGTTTGATTTTCAAGTATTTTGTGCCATTCTATGGGTTGTCTTTTTATTTTCTTAAAGTGCAGCACAAAAGTTTTTAATTTTGATGATGTCCAATTTATCTTCTCTTGTTGTTGCTTGTGCTTTTGGTGTCATATCTGAGAAACCTAAGTCAAGGTCACAAAAATTTATTCCTATGTTTTCTTCTAAGACTTTTGTAATTCTTTTGATTCATTTTGAGGTATCATTCTAAACGGTGAAAGGTCAACATCCAACTTCATTCTTTTGCATGTAGATACCTAGTTGTCCCCTTGAATTGTCTGGCTGGCTTCCTTGTAGAAAATCAATGGTCATATATATGAGGGTTTATTTCTGGACTTTCAATTCTACTTCATTGATCTATATGTTTACCTGTATGCCACTACTACATTGTCTCGTTTGCTGAAGCTTTGTAGTAAATTTTGAAATAGGGAAGTGTCAGGCAATTTCTGCAAAAAGAGCCAGCCAGAATTCTAATATGTATTATATTGAATATGCAGACCAATTTGCAGAGTATCACCATTTTAACAATATTAAGTCTTCCAATGTATGAACCTGAGTGTCTTCCCATTTAGTTAGGCCTTTATTTCTTTCAGTATTGTTTTAGAGTTTTCAGTGTACAAATGTTACACTTATTTTGTTAAACTTATTCCTATTTTATTCTTTTAGATGCTACTTTAAGTGAAATTGTTTTCTTAGTTTCACATTGTTAATTGCTAGTATGCTGAAATATATTGAGATTTGTATATTGATCTTGTATCCTGCAACTTTTAATATTGTTTATTAGTTCTAATATTGTTTTTAATAGAGTCCTTAGGATTTTCTATATACATGATCATGTCATCTACAAATAGAGGTAGTTTTACTTTTTTCTTTCCAATATTATGACTTCTGTTTTTTTTTTTTTCCCCTGCCTAATTGCCTTGTCTAGGTTCTCCAGCACAGTGTTGAACAGAAGTAGCAAGAGTGGATATCCTTTTCTTTGTCCTAATCCGAGGGCGAAAGTATCCAGTCTTTCACCATCATGTATGTATCGGAGTTTTTTGTAGATGACCTTTATCGGGTTCATGAAGTTCCCAGTATAGCTCTCTTTAAATTCCATTGATGGGCACGGCTGAATTGCTAACACTAATGAGATCTACAAGTTCTTTTGGGACTTCTTGTCCTTTTCAATATTGTAATAAGATGTGGAAACAATGCCCACTACAGGTTACATATTTTCTCTGGAAAAGGCTGAGTATTGCAAAAGGAAATTTTCTGTGTCTCTCTTTTCCTGTCTTCCAAGCATTCTTTTTTATCTCCCACCACCTGAGAGCAAACAACTGGTTGTGGTAAGTAACTACAATAGCTTCTTTCCATACTCTTCTGATGCTTGTAAGGATACAGTACCTTTGTGCACAAATTTTAATAGCACATATGCCACAGATGTTTATAAAATAAGCTGCAGGAAGTCAGTAAAGGTGTCAACTTCGGAAAACCTTCTCAAAAACCTTCTGAGAAGAAAAGATGCTATCATATCCGA
This sequence comes from Herpailurus yagouaroundi, assembly GCF_014898765.1. Lineage (NCBI taxonomy): Eukaryota > Metazoa > Chordata > Mammalia > Carnivora > Felidae > Herpailurus > Herpailurus yagouaroundi. The sequence continues at coordinate 70,246,489 of NW_024412395.1, read as the reverse complement.
CTAAGAGTTTAGTTCTCAGGGGATCTGGCAAATCAACACTTGCTCTGCATCCTGGGAAAATAAGCACTGATTTGATGATGATAGTGATGCCAGGTGCCAGGTAGTACCTTTAAGAAGCTGAGGCCCAAGAGCCAATGCAGGACTGGCCACCCAGGCAAAAGCAGTCCCAACCAGGGAAGATACAGAATGACAGAATTAATTGAATGGCTTTGGTTCTATTTTCTAACTTTTAATCTCTGTTTTCCAACTGCCTATTGCCTAATAGCTTGCCCTTTTTCCCAATGGCCATTATTCATCTCTCACTGTCAGCTTTTAGTACTATGCTCTTAGTTCTATGCCATGCCTAGGGAACAGTAAGTATTGCCCTTGGCTGTCTCCTGAACCTCTCCCTTAGATTGTAGAAACCTGTCTTTTGTTTCTGGAACTGACCCTGCACACACCCCAGGTTTGATTCTGCTTAGCCATGCATTATTTGTGTATGACAATTACGATCTGAAAAGCAAACCATTAAAAACAATTTTTTTAAGTCCACCTCTTGTGCTTTAAGAGCCAAGCAACAAATGGGTTACTATTAGTCTTAATAGCAAAACCAGTCCTGCTCTTTGAATTGAGAATCAGCTTTGCTACATCTGATAGAAGAGAGATTATTCTTTGCTAACTTTCATTCTACCAACTCCCAACATTTTAGACATTGTGGGGATAATAAGAACTTCAAAAGAATAAAGAATCTTCTATTTTCAGATAACACTATAACCCAGTCATAGATTAAGTTAGAAGTTAATAATTGGGAAGGGGGGGGTTGGGTGGCTTAGTCGGTTAGGCTTCTGACTCTTGATTTCAGCTCAGGTCATGATCTCCTGCTTCATGGGATTGAGACCCACATTGGACTCTGCCTGACAGTACAGAGCCTGCTTGGGATTCTCTCTCTCCTTCTCTCTCAGCTCCTCCCCATTCATGCTCACTTTCTCTCTTGCCCTCTCTCTCTCTCTCTCTCAAAGTAATAAATAAACTTAAAAAAAAAAAAAAGAAGTTAGTAATTGAGAATTATCTCCTTTGTTGAAGATGACATCATTTATTCCTATCTAATAACTTCTGCTTGGTGGAAGGGACGAAAGGAATGATGGTGGGAGAAGGAATTAAGATACATAAAATCTCACAGCAGTACTATACCTTTGAAGGGTCTCAATGGGGGAAGATTGGGTGTTTCTCACGAAGTGCTAATGATCCCTAAGAGATATACTTGTAGTGCTCCATCCTGGCCTGGAGAGTCTAAGAACTACTTGCTAGAAACTGATGATAAGGACAAAGGAACTGCCTGGAACACTTGGGAAAAGGTGAAGAACTGATAGACAAAAGGAGAGAAGACTAAAAAGAGATTTGTAGTTTGGCCACACTAAGCCAACAGTGGGGCAAAGCCACGGAAAGGCAGGATGATAGTGCTTAAGCCTTGATGAGTTATGCTGATAAAGTTGTTAGCAGAGTGGAGAACCTGCTCAGATCTTGGGCTTCTGACCTAGTTCTATGATCTTGAGCTTGCAACCTATGATGAGATAGCGTATCCTTGGAGGCTTCTCATGTGACCTTCCTAAGAATCCCAGGAGAGGGATTTTCCGTTTAGCTACTTGATACTAAAATTTAAATCCTGATTTTTGGGCAGTTTAAAAAAAGGACAATAGCTAATGTCATTGTAAAAGCCTGAAAAATGGAAACGAGGAAATGATCACAAAACTCTAAAAACCATTTCCAAGATTGAATCATAAAAATGTAGGCTAAAAACTTAATAGCGATAATCATGGTGATGAGGATTCAGAAAACTAATGCAAGTGAAGAAATCCTTCAATTCCCCCATGGCTGTCCTAAGAGAAATGAGGCTCTAGTATGAAGGAAATATCAAAACTTGTTTTTAAAGAGTGTATAATCTCGTTATTTTCCAGAGAATTTGCATTTGGAGGTCTATTCAGAGTAAATTTCCTCAGAGAAATGTTATTTTTTCTTAGTCTGAAGATATAGACTGCAGTAGAAATAGGGTCAGAGAAAGTATTGGAAATGACACTCAAAAATGAAACAGGTCAAATGGAAATTCTGTGCAGGTGAAATGTTTTCAATCAGTATATATATTACTTACCTCTCTTATAGGGATAATTTAGTTTGGGGCGAGAGTGGGGGTGGGATGAGAGTGGGGGGAAATTCTGGTATCTTGGAGCCATACAACTAGGAAAGGAAGAGAAGAATATAAAATCTACATTTTTTTTCTCCATCTAGATTGCCCTAAACCATTTCCAAATATATAATACTTTTTCAAGAATACTTCTTAGAAAAAAAGATTACTGAACTTCCAAATGAAGCCTGACTTTAGATGACATAAAGGCCTTGGGTAGTGGACTTTCATTAAAACCAAAGAGGAGTAGGTTACCTAAGGGCTAGGAATTGAAATGTTCATAAATCCAATTATTCAAATATTCTAAAACTTATTTTTAGGGAAAAGTCACAAAACATAGTTACACTACACAGATAAGATGACCAAGGGGAAATTTGTATGAGAAGCAAATCTTAGAGTTTAGGATTAGGAACTCAGTACAATAGGTTCTGTATCTGTGAGAGCCAAGGAGCCATGGGAAGGATCCAAAAGTACCCTTTTCTTCAATCTAAAAGAGGATGCACTGTAGTGAACATTCCCTCTGGTGTTTTGGGTTTGTGAGCAGATCTCCATGCTATGTGAACCACAATTTATGAAGCCCCATATTTGTATGTAAGAGTTTACAGTTCTAGTCAAATACAACTAGAAATAAAGTATTAACACATTTAAGTTTGAACACATTTTATTATATACTGAATTATTGTGCTGGATAGCGATTAGACATAAATATTAACTTTGCATTTTTTTTCTCATTTTGCCATTTTTTCAACATCTAAAACTAAGGTGAATGTTTATTATGTCCCTAACGTCAAGTACTATTTAACTGTCATCGTTTTTCTTCTTAATGTTCTCATCATGTACTTGCTTATTTGATTCAATATCCCCTCCCTCAGTACCTCAGCTCCTGGTATGGGATACTCTGTGCATAAGTACTTTATCCCAACATTTCTCTGCTGTTCTCTCATGCCGTCCACCCATACTCCAGGATTTAAGCAACCACATTCTGCTCCCGTTCCTGCTCATCATGTCTTGAGCAATAAAAGGCTTGAGGTGGAAGAATGCTGGGCCATGACCAACAGGAGGGCAACAGTAATGTTACTGTGTTGTAGGTGGGGAAGAGAGAGACCAGGGATTGAAAAATGAAGAGTGAAGAAGAGAAGGGAGAGAGTGGGCCAGCAATAGGCTGGGGATTCCTGATGACCTTAGATACTTCCCTAAATTATAGTAAAGTTCCAGTGGGCCAGGAGCATCAAAGCAAGCAAGAGGAGACCTCTTTGGGACTGTAGTGGATGGTGATATGTCACCCAGCTCCCCTTCACCAGGAGGGGACCAGAACAAGCACCAGGAGACTAAAGCAAGCAAGAGGAGACTTCTTTGGGAATGTAGTGGACGATATGATATGTCACCCAGATTTCCTTCCAATAATGAAGACCAGATGCAGGGAGAGCACGTGGCCAACAGTTTTCAGCTGTCAGCCTTCTTTGGCATTGCCTGGCCTGAAAAGAGCTGCTTTACTCTTGGTCATAGCCCCTTCTGGTAGTACCCCCTATCCAATGACGGGTCAAATATAAAGGCTGTCCCTTTCACCCAAATGAAGGACATCTCTGAAGGTTCTTCTCAGCTTCAGAATTCATTGTGATGATCAGTTGAGTCTTTCCTTAAGCCTTCATCACAGCCCAATTTCTCCTGCTGCCCATGCTCCTTTCCCTTCCCTTCCACAGGTGGTGATACCAGGAGCACTGCCTAAAATACCGTATATACCAGCCTCCATCTCAGTCTTCTCTATGGGGAGCCCAACCTGTGGTACTTTGTGCACACATTTGCAAAACACAGGGGTGATGACATTAAAAGTACAGGCAGCAAAAGAAAAAAATAGATGAAATGAACTTCATCAAAATTAAATACTTTTGTGCATCAAAGGATACTATCGACAGAGTGAAAAGACAATGAAATGGAAGTCAGCTATGCTCACCACTATACCACTAATGCACACGACAACTAGTGAAATGGGAGAAAATATTTGCAAATCACATATCTGACGAAGGATTAATAACCATAATATATCAAGAACTTATACAAAAAACCGACAACCCAATTTTATTTTATTTATTTTTTTTTCAACGTTTATTTATTTTTGGGACAGAGAGAAACAGAGCATGAATGGGCGAGGGGCAGAGAGAGAGGGAGACACAGAATCGGAAACAGGCTCCAGGCTCTGAGCCATCAGCCCAGAGCCCGACGCGGGGCTCGAACTCACGGACCGTGAGATCGTGACCTGGTTGAAGTCGGACGCTTAACCGACTGCACCACCCAGGCGCCCCCCCCCAATTTTATTTTATTTTATTTTATTTTTCAACATTTATTTATTTTTGGGACAGAGAGAGACAGAGCATGAACGGGGGAGGGGCAGAGAGAGAGGGAGACACAGAATCGGAAACGGGCTCCAGGCTCTGGGCCATCAGCCCAGAGCCTGACGCGGGGCTCGAACTCACGGACCGCGAGATCGTGACCTGGCTGAAGTCGGACGCTTAACCGACTGCGCCACCCAGGCGCCCCTGGACAACCCAATTTTAAAAATGGAAAAATTACTTAGACATTTTTCCAGAGAAGAAATACAGGTGGCTAATAAGTACATAAAAAATGTTCATCATCACTGATCATTAGAGAATGCAAATCAAAACCACAATGAGATACTGTTTCACACCCATTGGGATAGCTATTATAAACACACACACACACAAACACAAACACACATACACACACACACACACACTAGACAGAAAATAACAAGTATTAGTAAAGAAGTGGAATAATTGGGGGGGGTGCCTGAGTGGCTCAGTCAGTTAAACATTTGACTTCGGCTCAGGTCATGATCTCACAGTTCCTGGGTTCAAGCCCCATGTTGGGCTTTGTGCTGACAGTGTAGAGTCTGCTTCATATTCTCTGTTTCCCTCTCTCTGCTCCTCCCCTGCTCGCATTTGCTCTCTGTCTCAAAATTAAATAGACATTAAAACAAAACAAAACAAAACAAAAAACTTGTGCACTGCTGGCAGGAATGGAAAATAGTGCAGCTGCTGTAGAAAACAGTATTAAAGTTCCTCAAAAAAATTAAAATAGAATTACCATATAACCTAGGAATTCCACTTCTGGAATTGAAAACAGGGACTCAAATCAATATTAGTACACCCATTTATACAACCTTATATGGGTGTAAGTTTCTGCTGGTGGATGAATGGATCAGATGTGGTATGTACATGCAGTGGAATATTATTCAACCTTAAAAAGAAAGGAAATTATGACACAAGCTACCACATGGGTACATCTTGAGGATATTATGCTAAATGAAATAAGCTAGTCACAGAAGGACATGTACTATATGGTGCCACTTACATGAGGTACCTAGAGTAGTCAAATTTAGAGACAGAAAGTAGAATGGCTGAGGGAGGGAGGAATGGGGAATTAGTGTTTAGTGGGCACAGAGTTTCATTTTGGAATAATGAAAAATAATGAAAAGTGATGGTTGGACAACAATGTGAGTGTACTTAATGCCACTGAACTACATACTTGAAAATGGTGAAAATGATCCATTTCATGCTATGTATATTTTTCCACAATAAGAAATTAATTAATTTGAAAAACACAGCTCCCACTTCCCCCATTCTGAAGGTCAATGATTATCACATCGTTACCTTCATAGCTGAATTTGGATTGATATGATTTTGAGGACTAGATTATATAGCAGCTCTCAAATTCAGCTACATATTAGAATCATTTGGGGAACTTTAAAAAAAAAACGAAGCTTCAGTTCCACCCATAGTGGTTTATATGTAATTGTCTAGGGGCCTAGGCTTTGGTATTTTTAAAAGCTCCCAGGTATTCCAGTATGCAAACATAGCCGTGATTTCCCCCAGGCTAGAAGAACCCCAGCCCACATCTTTCCCACCTACTTGCTATTGCTCCTGAGGATTTGGCCACCCGCTTACCTTTTCTAGCCTCATCTTTCTGACTCCCCTGCCCCAGCCTACATGCACCCAAGCTACAGCTGAACCAAATGACTTGTCATTCGTCCTCTCCTGTCAAACCCTGTCTGACTTCTGTCCCCTTTGTTCATGTTTCCTCTAACAGGACTGCCCTCCTCTGACTGATTTCAGCCCTCTTGGAACCCTTCTTTGGGAAACTTGCCCTCAGCACACCTCACTATGTCACAAAGGTGGGAAATTCCACTCCCCAGTGCTAGGATCCAGTCTTTTTCCTGTGTTCTCAGGTGTGAAGCAAGACACCAGGGAAGCTTCAGTAGATACTAGTTGAACAAATAGGTTTCTTTAATAAGAGATCATGCATTCCATAGTTAAATAGCAATTTTTAAGGTAAATACATTGGAAAGAATTAGCATATTGGTATTAATAAGGCAGTCTTCTTTTAACATTAATTGGGCCATTTTTGTAATGTTTATTTATTTTTGAGAGAGAGAGAGAGAGAGAGACAGAGTGTGAGTGGGGGAGGGGCAGAAAAAGAGGGAGACAGAATCCCAAGCAGGCTCTGGGCTCTGAGCTGTCAGCACAGAGCCTGACATGGGGCTCGACCCCAAGAACTGTGAGATCATGACCTGAGCTGAAGTTGGATGCACAACCGGCAGAGCCACCCAGGTGCCCCTTAATCGGGCCATTATTATGTGCTTAGGATAGTGTTAATGCTTTACGTAGAGTTGTTTGTTTGTTTTTTTAAACTGAATCTCCATGGCAACTCTAGGAGGCAGGTATTTTCATATCTGTATTATAAATGAAGAAACAATTTCAGACAGGTTAAGAACTTGCCCACAATCCCAGCTAGTGTGCAGTAGAGCTGAGAGTTTCAGTTGTGATACAAGTGATGTTTCTAGATCCTTCCTGATTTGGGGAAAGGGACAGAGGAAATGTAGATGGTCACTGGGGATCTAAAAGGAGAGGGGCTGTTACTGATATGAAAAAGGGACTAAAACAGAAGAGGTCACACACATAAAAGACAAACTTTGAAAATCACCTATTTTGCTCAGGCCTCAGCTTAATCATAAGGAGGTATCTAACTCTCAGATATAAGCACTATGAGACCGTTCTTCCTCTGATGCACTCCAATTAAAACCAGCCCAGCGGTATTGATGGAGGATCTACCATGCACTAGAAACAATGCAAGATGCCTTGAGTTCCAAGCACAGACAATATGAGACCTTTGCCCCTATATAGAGTTCTGTCTCCGGTGGGGGCAAGATGCACTCTATCAACAGACACTCCAAGAACAGTGGTGTATGTTCTTATAATCACGGCATGTATCAACAGTGGTGGAAGGTGCAGAGGGACCGAGTTTTCCAGAGAAGTCAAGGAGGGTTTTATAGCACCACATGTGTATTTGTATGTATATGTGGGAGAAAGAATCTATAGGACTTAGTTGCCAATTTTTTAAAAAGAGAATGACAGAAAGGGGAAAATCAGGAGTCCCAGGTTTCTAGTGTAAGTAGCTGACTTGATTGAATTAAAGGCTAGGAACATAGGAACAGTGTTGCATTCAGTTTTGATCACGTGGAATGTGAAGTTCCCAAGAGACATTTAGGTGGAGGCAGAAATAATATAGGGGGCATGAGGATAGAATCCAAGATTTCAGGTTAGGGAAGCAGCACAATTAAATTGTCAATTTTTAAACAAATAAATGCCAGACTGCCAGACAACATTAAAAATCCATCTGGGAGTAGACACGGGCTTTATTGCTGAAGACACCCAAGCTTCCTGACTTGGTCACTTAATGTTATGAGCTTGAGGATGTCCCTAGCCTCCCTGAATCACACAGGTGAAATGGAAACAATGTTAGCCTGTCTTGCTGGGGTGTCGATGCCTTCTCCACATCTCTTCTGTAACACAACAACCTCTGCCCCCATTCTCGGCCCCAGCCAGGGAATTGCATTCCCTTAGCCACAGTTTGTTCACTGGGGCATGGACTAGAAGAAGATGGGTCAATTAAAGCCTTCACCAAGGAAGCTGGAGAGGGGCGATTTTAGATTTCTGATGATTTAGGGGCACTCTCTGGATTCCGCACTGCTTGTGGTGGTTAATACAGTCTTCCAGGACTGTTTTCAGATTAGCAATATTTGCAGACTCCTAGCAATGCACAGAGTTGGCACATGGTAATTTAAAAAAAAAATTTTTTTTAATGTTTATTCATTTTTGAGAGAGAGAGGGAGAGAGAGAGCATGAGCCAGGGAGGGGCAGAGAGAGAGAGAGAGAGAGAGAGAGAGAGAGAGGGAGAGAGAGACACACAGAATCTCCAGTAGGTTCCAGGCTTGGAGCTGTCAGCACAGAGCCTGAGGCAGGGCTCAAACTCACAAGCCATGAAATCAGATGCTTAACCAACTGAGCCACCCAGGCCCTTCCGGCATGTGGTAGTTTTTGTTAAAGCCCGTGGATGACAAGAATTGAGTTAAAGTTGGGGGAGGGGACTGGCCTGTGTTCAAAAGAAAGAAAGGAGATTATTTGCCTAAAGTGGTTGGGGTAGGGCAAAGTGGACTTATGATCCATAGAGAAATGGATCTCCAAGATCCATAGCTCTATTCAGGTCCTGGAAATAGATGTTTGGTATATGAAAAAGTGCATGACCATCTTTTTTATTGGACGCCTTCTAGTCACCCTCAATGGCTTAAAGTCATTGTACTGTAAGGGGTGCTCTTTAGGGTGGCCCTGTCTATGCCTCTTTCCCACGTACTCCCCAAGAAGGAAAGCAGAAATGGAAGAAAGGAGGCACCCACAGATGAGCAGAAGGACCATCCCCATCTGCTTATTCATACCTGGCTTTCCTTTTAGAGTGTAACACATTTTTTCATTTTATAATCAAGAAAAGTCAAATGAAATTCATTAATTCCAAATTATAATCAGTTGACTAACTTACAAGTAAAAATGATTAAAATGAGGTTCTTTCCTATTTTGATAAAAGGAAGGAATGGAAAGGGTAGGGGAGATCTGAACATGAAAAAGAGAAATATTAAAAAAGGGAAATTTAAAAGAGGTGAATAGTGGGTGGGGGGAGCTGGGCGGCTCAGTCGGTTAAGTGTCCAACTCTTGATTTTGGCTCAGGTCATGATCTCATGGCTTGTGAGTTCGAGTCCCGCATCCCTCCTTGGGATCCCCTCTCTCCTTTTCTCTCTGCCCCTCCCCTGCTTTCTCTCTCTCTTTCGAAATAAATAGATTTTTTTTTTAAGGTGAATAGTGGGAATATAGGAAACATACTTCAGATTTTGCCTAGAGTTGGTTTCCAATATTTGGCAGACATTAGCACACGTAAGATTTTTGGCGTAAGCAGCTGCCAGTAATGACAGCTGTGCATTTAGAAATCTGTAAGGCTGTTGTTATAACATTGTTGACTTTGTTCTAAAGGAACTTTGTTTGCTGAGAAGTTACAGAACTATCATAGCATTCTCTATCTTCCTAAATGGCCAGGATCCCCAGATATCAATGTTCAGTTCAGCTCAACACACACGGGTGCACTGTGCTATATGTCAGAGACCACACCAGGGAGTAAGATAAATCAAAGGTAGTCTCTATCCTTATGGAGTGTGTGAGACAAGTGGGGGTAGCAGCCTTGGGGATGGAAGCAGGAGATGAGAGTAGGTGAGGCAGATGAACAATGGCCATATAAACAAATACATTTCTTCATTCCCTGATATGACTGGGGCCTTGACCCATTCGTAGCCATTATGTAATCATTGAAATAAATCCAGCTAAATTATTCAAAAAAATCTCCAAATGCCAATTCCATTTAATTTTAAATAACAAGCATCCCTGAGAGGGATGATTTTTGTAACGATGACTAAGGGAAAATATTTTTCTAGCAGGGTTTCTGCACAGGAAAGAATTCATTGCTTCCATCCCCACATCCCACACCCCACATTCCACACCCGTTGGTGTAAAAATATTTGTATTTAAATAATTTTAAATGTCATGCATTTATAATTAAAAGCAATTCTGTGTTCAGAGGAACAGAAATTACTGACTTCAAATCAATGAGAAAAAGTAAATTTTCCTCAAAGAAAAATTTCATGAGATTCAAAGGTAGTTTAACTCAAGCTAATGTGATACATGCCCATCAGTTGCATTTGATATCCGATGTGACCACTGGAAAAACTGCCCACCTCCAGCTGCAGGAGCATATAGGACATTCCAGCAAGAGCCCTTCTTTTCTCCCAAAGGGTCTCTCCTCTCTCCCTTCTGTTTCCCACCTTTTAAGTACTCAAGGTCTAGATATGCACAAAATGTTTTCTTTTCCTTCCCAAAATGACACTCCCCTGTCCCTTACTTCTGGCGGGTGGGATCCCTCTAATTGAACAGCTCCTGATGCCCTCTCAACATCCCTTCTGTAACACAGCAACCTCTCCCCCCATTCTCAGCCCTAGCCAGGGAACTGCATTCCCTTAGCCACAGTGTTTGTTCATGGGGCATGACTGGAAGATGGGTCAGTGGAGGCCTTCACCAAGGAAGCTGGGGAGGGGTGGATTTTTGATGATTTGGGGGCACTCTCTGGATTCCACACTGCTTGTGGTGGTTAACTTTATGTGTCAGTTTGCCTAGGCTGTGGTGCCCAGTCTTTTGGTCAAACACTAATCTAGATGTTTATGTACAGGTTTTGTTTTTTGTTTTTTGTTTTTTTTGTTTTTGTTTGTTTTGTTTTGCTTTTAATGTGATTAACTTTTAAATTTTTTTTTTAACGTTTATTTATTTATTTTTGGGACAGAGAGAGACAGAGCATGAACGGGGGAGGGGCAGAGAGAGAGGGAGACGCAGAATCGGAAACAGGCTCCAGGCTCTGAGCCATCCGCCCAGAGCCTGATGCGGGGCTCGAACTCACGGACCGCGAGATCGTGACCTGGCTGAAGTCGGCCGCCTAACCGACTGCGCCACCCAGGCGCCCCTAATGTGATTAACTTTTAAATCAGAGTTTGGGTAAAGCAGTTATCCTCCATAATGTGGGTGGCCTCATGGAATCATTTGAAGACTTTAAGAGCAAAGACAGATTTCCCAAGAAGGAATACTTCTCCAGACTACAATATAGAGACACTGCCCGAGTTTCCAGCCCTCTGCCCTGCAGAATTCAGACTCAAGACTGCAACATCAACTTGTGCCCAAATTTCTAGCCTGCCAGTCTGCCCTACAAATTGCCTCACAATTATGTGAGCAAATTCCTTAAAATAAGTACATCTCTTTTCTCTCTTGTCTGTCTCCCTTTCTCTCTGTATCTTTGGTTTTTTTTCTCCTCCCTTCCTCCCTCTGTCCCCTACCTTCTGTCCTTCCTTCTGTCTCTCCTATGGATTCTGTTTCCCTGGAGAACCTTGACTAATACACTACCTAAGTCCTGCTTGCACCCTTGAATTGCCCAGGGTTTTATTTGTGTGTTTGTGGCGGGAGGGCAGGAATGCTGGCTGCGTTGCAGAGCTAGGGACACGTTGCTATGGTCCCTACCACTTGGGTCCATGACTGCTGCCATACAATCCTACAGTAAGCAAGTAATTTCCATTCCAGCGGCCCAGTCTTGCTCTAAAATGAGTGCTGATAACCCTCCCCGTGAGCCCTCCACTAGCAAGTCTCTTTCCCTTCTCCAGTATCTTCTGGTTGCTTTTTAACCTCTCTCTTCTCCCTCTGTGAAAAGAATAACCAAGAAACAAGAATTCGAAACAACATAAAAAGAAAAGAAAGAGCAGAAGAACAAGAGAAAGTGTTTTTAAAAGAACAGCTTCTGGGGTGCCTGAGCAGCTCAGTTAACCTTCTGACTTCTGCTCAGGTCATGATCTCCCAGCTTGTGGGTTCGAGCCCTGCATTGGGTTCCGTGCTGACAGCTCAGAGCCTGGAGCCTGCTTCAGATTCTGTGTCTCCCTCTCTCTCTCTTCCCCTCCCCCACTCAGTCTCTGTCTCTCAAAAATGAATAAATGTTAAGATAATCATTTTTGTTAAAGATAGCGAATGTATTGTTTTCTGTGCTATCTGCAGCTGGGGTTAGAGCCTCTGAAAAGTAACTTTCTGAGGCTCTAGTTGCTTTGTACCATTCAGACCAGCTAGGGGTGTAGGATGTAGAGGTGTGAAGATGACACTCAGCCATGGGAGAGGGCGGGGGCAGCTGTGCTGCTGCAAACTCTCCATGTTGGTCAGGAAGGCACCGTAGAGCTGACTGTTGCCAAAGACATTTCTCCCAAGTGATTGGGGAGTGGGTCTGGGATTCGGGAGGCAGGAGACCTTGGAGGAGGTCAGTGAGCTTGAGGGGACGGCTTGCCTAAGGGACACTGCAAATAGGCCCATGTGCCATCTTTGTCATACTTGCTATATAGGTCACAGACACCTACTCTTGGAAAGCTTCCAGTGTAGTCCCTGATGCATAAAGAGCTGTGAACACCTGGCTTATATCAGTTGGATAATTTTACATAACTCCCACACAGCCAAGTAAATCAACACAAAATTGGAGACCAGGCACCTAACATAAAAGATGCAGAATCTAAAAGCAAGTAAGAATTAAAGTTAAAATCCTTAAATGCAATAGTAATATTCACACTGTTCCTATTTACTGGTATTTAATATATTATAATAAAACAGTAGCAAATATGGAAAAACATGATGGACAATTTATAGGCCAGAAAGTGTATATTTTTACCAGAACTCACTCATCTGAAATTATAGGCATTTCAAGAGTTTAACCTGTGATATTCTGGGCCTGCCATCTATCCAGAAGAAAATAAAAAGTTAGCCTGAGAGTGTCTGCTTTTTTGTCCACTTAATGCCAAATAGCGAAGTGATAAGAAACAGAATTCTCACCACCTATTTTAATCTTAAAATATTATATGTCTGGCTTTTTAAAAACCCAGTCTCCCTTTTGTAGATTCCCTCTCTTCTAGTCTTTTTTAGTCCTGCATTTATAGATGGAGAAAACATTACTTTTGTGGTAGTTAATCTTCACTAATATCAAAATAATAGAGAAAAGATTCATCACAGCACAATTTTAAAAGAAATACATCTGATTTTACTGCAAAAACAAAATCTGCTAAAAACTGGCATAAATCCTTGCTCACAGTCAGTGTTCAATAAATGATGTTGAAATAAATTCTGGAAGGAAAGTCCTGGAGTGCTACCACCAGGAAACAAACACACACACAAAACCCCTCATCCTTTGTACTGTTTTCCTCTCCTTTGGAAGTAAAATACAAGTCAAGATAAGATATAAACACTGAATAAGGGCGTATTCCTTAAGCTTCAGATTAAGGTATATTAATTCTGGTCACATTTACTTAAGATATTAGGTTCGGTCATAAGGTTACTTGGTAAGGTCAGTGTTGTATCAAAGTATAATTTTGCTACTTGCAAAATATTTTAAGACTGTGTGGCAAAATGTCAAAGTGGATCTAGGTAACTATGCCTCAATTACATTCAGATTAAAAATAATTTCTCTCCTAGCAAGTAGACGAAGTGGGTTCTTTGAGAAGGGCAGTTAAAAAAAAAAAAGTTAGTCTGCTAAAATGTATCTTCAGCAATGTATAAAAGTGGTTTGCAAAGTTTGGGGGAAAAACCAGAACACTACTTGATGCTATTACAAGGGGAAGGCCAGCGGTGACACAAGTTGTGAAAACAACAAATGAATCAACAGCATTCTTCAAGGCAAATGCTTGAATCCATGAAGACATGCTGTAGAAAGTGGTTATGAGTTACAGTTTAAAATAATATTTGCAATATTTGGCTTGTTTGGAATGACAGCAGCTTCCTAAAAACACTTATAAACATCTTCGAATAATTTCCATAAATAGAGTAACCCTGAGAATAAGTATCTGAATCCTAGAGAAAAGCCTCATGTTACTCACTCTCTGTCTTCCTTTGCTCTCTCTAAAGATCCTTATCTCAGCCCGAAGTTTTCAACCAAGGGAGATTTTTGTCCCCCAGGAGACATTTGGCAATGTTCAGAAATATTTTTGGATGTCAGGGGAGATGGGAGTGCAGGTAAAGAGAAGGGGGAGATAGCACTGGCTGCTGGTAGGTGAACCGAGGCATGCTCACAAACATCCTACAATACACAGGACAGCCCCAGAATAAACAATTAACTGACCAGGGGCACCCGGGTGCCTCAATTGGTTAAGCTTCCGACTTCGGCTCATGTCATGATCTCGAAGTTCCTGATTTCCAGCCCTCCGTTGGGCTGCGTGTTGTCAGCACAGAGCTTCTGTCTCCCTCTCTTTCTGCTCCTCCTCCTCCCCCCTCTCTCTATGTCTCTCAAAAATAAACATTAAAAAAAAAAGACTTAACTGACCCCAAATATCAGTAGTTCAGAGATTGAGAAACACTGGCCTGGAGATATAAACGGGGCGGGTGTGTGTGTGTATGTGCACAGTACTGGCACACAAACAGAACACATCCATACTTGAACTCTAAGAGCCCTTTGAAACCCACATAAACTGGTGGCCTTACAGATCAGCAGTTCCAGTAAAGAAATTCTACTTTCAAACTAGATGTAAGGCAAGCTCAGAAAGGATTTTCTTATTCTTCGCTCCACCCCAACTCCTCAAGTAAAATGTCTAAAGAAAGCATTGTGATAAACAATTAGAGGGATTGTTGATTTCATTCTAAGGTTTTAGAACTGTGGCTGAGCCTTAGCCTGGGATTCTCGACCGCTGTATGGGGCACCTCTGCGAGGGTTTTCCTTCTGTCATGAAAGTTTTAACTGTCTATTTCAGCAGTGACTGACACATGAGCATTCTTTGTGTTATTCCTTTTGGTTGATGTCCATTTTTCCTTCTTACCCTCCAAGCCCTTATTCAAGGCAGCAGGAAATTTTCAGGCAGTGTGTTTCCTTTCTCAAGAGTTGTTCTGTGGATGATGATGAAGTCTTTAGTATTCACAAGATTTACAGGACTTCAGCATAATTTTATTTTCACAAACCACTGATCACTTATGGCAAGTACTTTTTCTCTCTTGAAAACCATACTGCACACTGCCATTTCCTCATCCAGTCCCCTGTCTCTCTGGCCAAAGCTCTGAAGTGACTGTATTCTTCAGTATGGTCTCCCTGAGACAAGTCACCAACCACCCCTTTTATGAACAGTACCATCCACAGTAAACCACTTGAGAAGGGTTTTGGCCTAAGTCAAACTTCAACCAGTATCGGAGGCTTGCAGATGCAACTGACAGATAACTGGAAATGTCAGTCATGTTGGTAGATACCACACAAGAAATTTCAAGCAGGTAAAGAAAGCCCCATTTAGCAAAACCACCTACCAGCATCCTTCAAACAAACAAAACGACAAAAGAAAAAAATTAGCAGTAACCCATATAATTAATCTGTGCAAAATAACACGATTAATGTATTCATAGTCACAATCATAGAATGCTAGGCTGGAGGGGACATTCTGTACTGCTTAGGGGAGCTACGTGATGTACTAATGCCAACATCTCTCTCTCTCTCTCTTTCTCTCTCTCTCTCTCTCTCTCTCTCTCTCTCTCTCTCTCTCGTTTTATTTTGGTGATGAAGAAACAAAGGCTTAAGGAAGGAAAGTGACTTGACCAAACTCATACCAGTTGCTGGGCAAAGTCAGAACCGGAAACACAAGGTACGTCGTCTTCTGTGTGTGTAAAAGGCTGAAAACACAAAAGACTGTGGTATTTATATGCATTGGATGCATTGGATATGCATCCAATTGGTTTCTAGTACTTTTCTTCCCCCACTCTTATCTTTTCACCCAAATTTCCCAACTCCTCAAATAGACTATTGTGGAAATTAGAAAACATTTTTAATGCAAATAATGCCTTTTTTAAAAAAGTTGTAAACACCCACAACATCTTTATGCTTAGTGACTTGGTGCCAACTATATATACTTATGGGTGGATGGGCGTATCTGGATCTATAAATGGCATTTGTATATTCATATACATTTGTATACCAGATTTCCAAATCTAGTTGTTTTCCCCCACCTTCCGGAAAGAAAGCATCCCTGACATTTTGATAGCATAGCCATATCTGTACAGTTCCATCATGGCAGTTTGCATTACATACTTGTTTGTGGTAAAGGCAAAAATAAATCTTGATAGTTTTCTTCCGTTGATATTTTACCATCTTTTGCTAGGGAAGATGAAAGCACAAGCAATCAGTGCTCTTCTGTGGAAGGGAAGAAGAGTTAGTTAGATCTAAATAAAAATAAGCAGCATCTCAGGCTTGACAAACTTTTCTAGAGAATTCTTTTTTCCCATACTCTGCAGAGAGCCCCTAGCATGGAGCATGTGTCTGCCAGCTAATAGATGTGTCATGCAAAACTTATTCTGTGCTTTCTCTAATCACCACCTGAAACACAGAACTAAAGCACACAATCTAATTTATTTTAATGTTTGCCATCATACTTTAAAATAAGCATTATTGGGGCGCCTGGGTGGCGCAGTCGGTTAAGCGTCCGACTTCAGCCAGGTCACGATCTCGCGGTCCGTGAGTTCGAGCCCCGCGTCAGGCTCTGGGCTGATGGCTCAGAGCCTGGAGCCTGTTTCCGATTCTGTGTCTCCCTCTCTCTCTGCCCCTCCCCTGTTCATGCTCTGTCTCACTCTGTCCCAAAAATAAAAATAAACGTTGAAAAAAAAATTAAAAAAATAAAAATAAAATAAAATAAGCATTATTTTGGAACTTTGATTGGGTCGTCATGCTCTTGTGTGACATGAGGCTCTCTTAAACTTTGGTACTACCTCAGCATATTACTCGTCTGACATAAAATTAATTAATCAATCAATCAATTAATCAAACATTCCTTGTGACTATACTTGGCAAGTTTTCTATTTAAACTGCACATAGAGACAAAACAAAACGAAAAACCTAGATTATTAAATGCAAAGAACAAATTAGTGGTTACCAGAGGGGAGGTGGGTAAGGGGATGGGTGAAATAGATAAAGGGGATTAAGAGTACACTTACCTTGATGAGCACATGATGAGCACATGTTGAATCATTACATTGTACACCTGACACTAATATAACACTGCATGTTAATTATACTGGAATAAAAAAATAAAAATAAATACATCTCATACCTAAAAAATAAATAAGTCAATAAACTGCATATAGGCATACATGTGAGTTTGGTTCCAGATCACTTCAATGAAGCAAATATTGCAATAAAGCAAGTCAAATGAATTTTTTGGTTTCCCAGTGTATATACAAGTTACGTTTACACTATACTGTGGTCTCTGTGCAATAGCAGCATCTCTTTAAAAACATTGTATACAAAGCTATCTACACATTCAATGCAATCCCAATCAAAATTGCACCAGCATTCTTCTCGAAACTAGAACAAGCAATCCTAAAATTCATATGGAACCACAAAAGGCCCCAAATAGCCAAAGTAATTTTGAAGAAGAAGACCAAAGCAGGAGGCATCACAATCCCAAACTTTAGCCTCTACTACAAAGCTGTCATCATCAAGACAGCATGGTACTGGCACAAAAACAGACACATAGACCAATGGAATAGAACAGAAACCCCAGAACTAGACCCACAAACGTATGGCCAACTCATCTTTGACAAAGCAGGAAAGAACATCCAATGGAAAAAAGACAGTCTCTTTAACAAATGGTGCTGGGAGAACTGGACAGAAACATGCAGAAGGTTGAAACTAGACCACTTTCTCACACCATTCACAAAAATAAACTCAAAATGGATAAAGGACCTGAATATGAGACAGGAAACCATTGAAACCCTAGAGGAGAAAGCAGGAAAAGACCTCTCTGACCTCAGCCGTAGCAATCTCTTACTCGACGCATCCCCAAAGGCAAGGGAATTAAAAGCAAAAGTGAATTACTGGGACCTTATGAAGATTAAAAGCTTCTGCACAGCAAAGGAAACAACCAACAAAACTAAAACGCAACCAACGGAATGGGAAAAGATATTTGCAAATGACATATCGGACAAAGGGCTAGTATCCAAAATCTATAAAGAGCTCACCAAACTCCACACCCGGAAAACAAATAACCCAGTGAAGAAATGGGCAGAAAACATGAATAGACACTTCTCTAAAGAAGACATCCGGATGGCCAACAGGCACATGAAAAGATGCTCAACGTCGCTCCTTATCAGGGAAATACAAATCAAAACCACACTCAGATATCACCTCATGCCAGTCAGAGTGGCCAAAATGAACAAATCAGGAGACTATAGATGCGGGAGAGGATGTGGAGAAACGGGAACCCTCTTGCACTATTGGTGGGAATGCAAATTGGTGCAGCCACTCTGGAAAACAGTGTGGAGGTTCCTCAGAAAATTAAAAATAGACCTACCCTATGACCCAGCAATAGCACTTCTAGGAATTTACCCAAGGGATACAGGAGTACTGATGCACAGGGGCACTTGTACCCCAATGTTTATAGCAGCACTCTCAACAATAGCCAAATTATGGAAAGAGCCTAAATGTCCATCAACTGATGAATGGATAAAGAAATTGTGCTTTATATACACGATGGAGTACTACAGGGCAATGAGAAAGAACGAAATACGGCCCTTTGTAGCAACGTGGATGGAACTGGAGAGTGTGATGCTAAGTGAAATAAGCCATACAGCGCAAGACAGATACCATATGTTTTCACTCTTATGTGGATCCTGAGAAACTTAACAGAAACCCATGGGGGAGGGGAAGGAAAAAAAAAAAAAAGAGGTTAGAGTGGGAGAGAGCCAAAGCATAAGAGACTCTTAAAAACTGAGAACAAACTGAGGGTTGATGGGGGGTAGGAGGGTGGGGAGGGTGGGTGATGGGTATTGAGGAGGGCACCTTTTGGGATGAGCACTGGGTGTTGTATGGAAACCAATTTGACAATAAATTTCATATATTGAAAAAAAACATTGTATATAATTAAGAAATAGTTTATCACTAGAAAATGCTAACCATTCCATCATGTGTGCCTTCAGTGGGTCCTAATTTTTTTTTTTTTTTGCTGTTGGGAGTTCTTGCCTGGATGTTGATGGCTGCTGACTGATCAAGATAGTGGTTGCTGAAGGTTAGGGTAACTGTGGAAATCTTTTAAAATAAGACAACAGTGAAGTTTGATGCATTGATTGACTCTTCCTTTCATGAACAATTTCTCTGTACCATGTGATGCCATAGCATTTTACCCACAGAACTTCCTTCCAGATTGGAGTTATTCCTCTCAAACTCTACTGCTGCTTTATCAAGGAAGTTTATGGAGTATTCTAAATCTTTTATTGCCATTTCAACTATCTTTACAGCATCCTCATCAGGAGTCTATTTCATCTCAAGAAACTACTTTCTCTGCTCATCCATAAGAAGCAATTCCTCATCCATTAAAGTTTCATCATGAGATTGGTAGCAATTCAGTAACATCTTCAGGCTCCACTTCTAATTCTAGTTCTCTTGCTATTTCCACCACATCTGCAGTTACTTCCTCAACTGAAGTCTTGAATCCCTCAAGGTCATCCATGTGGGTTGGAATCAACTTCTTCCAAACTCCTGTGAATGTTGATATTTTGACTTCTCCCATGAATCATGAATGTTCTTACTGGCATCTAGAATGGTGAATCCTTTCCAGAAAGTTTTCAATTTACTCTGCCCAGATCCATCAGAGGAATTACTATCTAAGGCACCTACAACCTTATGAAACCTATTTCTTAAATAATAAGACTTGAAAGTCAAAATTACTCCTTGACCCATGGGCTGCAGAATGGATGTTGTGTTTTAGTG
The DNA here is from genome assembly GCF_014898765.1 of Herpailurus yagouaroundi. Classification (NCBI taxonomy): domain Eukaryota; kingdom Metazoa; phylum Chordata; class Mammalia; order Carnivora; family Felidae; genus Herpailurus; species Herpailurus yagouaroundi. Next base: position 70,226,646 of record NW_024412395.1, on the reverse strand, counting down.
GGCATGAAAACATTAATCTCACTGTACATCTCCATCAGGGCTCTTGGCTTAGCAGGTACATTGTCAATGAGCAGAATTATTTGGAAAGGAATCTTTTTTTCTGAGCTGTATGTCTCAGTAGTAGGCTTAAAATATTCAGTATACTATGTTGTAAATAAATGTGCTGTCCAGGCTCTGTTGTTCCGTTTATAGAGTACAGATAGAGTAGATTTAGCATAATTCTTAAGGGCCCTAGGATCTTCAGAATGGTCAATGAGGATTGACTTCAACTTAAAGTCACCAGCTGCATTAGCCCCTAAAAGAGAGTCAGCCTATCTTTTGAAGCTTTGAACACAGACATTGACTTCTCCTCTCTAGCTGTTAAAGTCCTAGATGGCATCTTCTTCCAGTATAAGGCTGTTTCATTTACACAGAAAATCTATCACTTAGTGTAACCACCTTCACCAATTTCCTCAGCAAGATCTTCTGGAGAACTTGCTGCAGCTTCTACAATCAGTGCTTACTGCTTCACCCTGCACTTTTGTTATGGAGACAGCTTCTTTCCTTAAACCACATGATGGGGCGCCTGGGTGGCGCAGTCGGTTAAGCGTCCGACTTCAGCCAGGTCACGATCTCACGGTCCGTGAGTTCGAGCCCGGCGTCAGGCTCTGGGCTGATGGCTCAGAGCCTGGAGCCTGTTTCTGATTCTGTGTCTCCCTCTCACTCTGCCCCTCCTCCGTTCATGCTCTGTCTCTCTCTGTCCCAAAAATAAATACATGTTGAAAAAAAAAAAATTTAAACCACATGAACCAATCTCTGCTAGTTTCAAACTTTTCTTCTGTAGCCTCTTCACCTCTCTCAACCTTCACAGAATTGAAAAGAGTTAGGGCCTTATTCTGGATTAGGTTTTGCTTAAGGGAATGTTGTGGCTGGTTTGATCTTCTTTCTATCCAGACCGCTAAAACTTTCTCCATACGAACAATAAAACTGTTTCACTTTCTTATCATCTGTGTGCTCACTGGAGTAGCACTTTTAATTTCCTTCTAGATCTTTTCCTTTGCATTCACAATTTGGGGAGCTGACACAAGAGGCCTGGCTCTCAGCCTGTCTCAGCTTTTGCTGTGACTTCCTCACTAAGGTTAATCATTTCTAGATTTTGTTTAAAGTGAAAGACTTACAACTCTTCTTTTCAACTAAACATTTAGAGGCCATTGTAGGGTTATTCACTGGTCTAATTTCAATATTGTTGTGTCTCAGGGAGTGGGGGTGGGGCGCCTGAGGAGAGGGAGAGAGACGGGAACAGCAGGTCGGTGGAACAGTCAAATACACACAGCAGTCATCAATCAAGTTCATCATTATATGGGCACGGTTTGTGGTGCCCAAAAACAACTATAATAGTAACATCAAAGATCACTGATTACAGATCACCATATTTGTTATATTTAATGAAAAAGTGTGAAATATTGCAAGAGTTACCAAGATGTGACACAGACACGAAGTGAACAAATGCTATTGGAAAAGTGGTACCAATAGATTTGCCCAGTGCAGGGTTGCCTCAAACCTTCAATTTGTGAAAAATGTAATATCTGTGGAGGGGAGTCTGGGTGGCTCAGTCGGTTAAGCGTCCGACTTCAGCTCAGGTCGTGATCTCACAGCTTGTGAGTTTGAGCTCCGCGTCGGGCCCTGTGCTGGCAGCTCAGAGCCTGGAGCCTGCTTCGGATTCTGTGTCTCCCTCTCCGTCTGCTCCTCCCCCACTTGTGCTGTGTGTGTGTCTCTCTTTCTCTCAAAAATGAATAAACATTTAAAAAAAATTTTTTTAAACACAAAAATGTAGTATCTGAGAAGTGCAGTAGAGCAAAAAACAAGGTATGCCTGTATATGGTATAATACCAATTTTTACAATTGTATGAGTGTGAGCATATAGGAAGAAAGTCTAGGTGAGTATTTACCAAAATGTTAACAATGATTTGCTTTCAGTGGTAAGACTTTTCTTTATACTTGCCTATATATTTTACAACGCTTATTGAATTCTTTAATGTTTAGGAAAGTATTAACTAAAAACAAAATACTTATGTAAAAGCCTTTTCAAACGCACTGCTTATCTCTCTGAAGCACTGGATTTGTAGCTAGTTCTATTCATTTAATAAAAATTTACTGAATACCTACACTGTTCAAGGACCTGTACTAATAGCTATGAGATAAATCGTTTTACTGTTTTACAAAGGTCAAGCCTGTCAGCTAACAGATAATTACAGACCGCCTGCTATATGTTCATAGGGCCATGGTGCCTGCTAAGAGCTGTTCTCGGTGGTGAACAGTATCCTATCTCCAAAAGCTTATATACTATAAACATGTAATTAAATAATAAAATGATAGTGGTGGTGATGCAGGTGATGAAGGAAATATTTTGGGTTATGTCACTGATGGTGACTGAGAGGTGAGGGAGCTTTGGCTGGAATGTTCATGGAAGACCTCACTAAAGTGGTCACCTTGGGGTTGAAGCCCGAATATTAGAGACAACTTTGTAAAGATCTGGTCTCTTAAGCAGAAGGAATAGCATAAGGGAAAGAACCAAGATGAGGACAAGTTTAGTATATTCAAGGAAGAACAACAACCAAAAGACAGTGGCAGAGTACAGAGAAGGAAAAGGAACAAGCAGAAGACAGGAGGGCAACATTCCAGGCCACAGTCCAGAACTTAGATTTGATTGTCATTGCGAGGAGAGGTTTGTGGTGAGTTCTAAGTGGAGAAGTGATGTTGTCTAGTTTGCAGCTGTTAGAGATTCTGCTGACTTGAGTTAATGGTGGATTTGCAGGCGAGGGGAGAGACAGGGAGGCCAATCGGTGTGCTTACTGTAGAGGATGCAGCTAGGAGCTGCTACAGAGGGATGATAGTGGGAGAGACATACTAAACACTTTAAAATGGATGAATGCTTCCTGACTGGGGACTTCCCCCAAAAAAGGGGGGACGGGGGAGGTTCTGCTCTTCTATTACCTATCTACTCATCTCTTCCAACTTTTCTCTTATGGAGTATGCATGAGATTGTTTCTCAGTATCCTTTCTCCTCTGTTTTGTAATAGAGCTCCTTGATTTCTAGCTAGGCTCATGGCCATTAGTTTATAAACTACATTTCTCAGCTTTCCTTGGTATTAGGGGTGACCTTGTGACTAAATTCAGGCCATTGAGAAATGAACTAATGTATCCCTGTCTAAATTATCTCCTTAAGGACACAGCCACTTGGTAAGACTTTCTTACCCTTCTCTCTGGCTGAAACTCAGACATGGATCAACCAGCTTTAAGCCCAGGGCATGAGAATATAACCCCAGGGCATGGTAGAGCAACAAGATGGAGAGACAGACTTCCCTGAATGACCTCATGGAACAGCCCTCTGGCTGGCCCCAGTGGTCTGCTTTAGTCTATATCACATGAGAAAAATAAACTTTCTTTTTAGAACTATGCTGTATTTTAGAGTCTTTGGTTAGAACTACTTATTTCATACCCTCAGTAATATGAGGGGCTTTGGGAAAGCCAACAGAAGCATTGATAACAGAGAAGCTAGGGCAAGGCAGATGTCTTGGGGCTGATCAGAAGTTTTAAAAAGATAGGCTAATGTCTTCTCTTCAGTGCCCTCTTGTCTGATGTAGGAAGAAAGCATAGCTGACTGGGAGAAAAATTATTTTGATACGGTAAATCTAGACCAAAGCCCTAGAGCCATACCCAACCCTTGGGGAGAGCTCTGACTTCCAGCTAAGATTCAGGGTGAGAGATAAAGGAACATTCCAATCATGAACTCTGTATAACTTTAAGGCTGTAATATGTTGATAAAAAAGAAACCAAAAAATAATATAAATTTGTTTTCTTTACCCATTGTTTAAAAGAACCTTTAGAGGCACCTGGGTGGCTCAGCCAGTTAAGCATCTGACTCTTGATTTTGACCCAGGTCATGATTTCACGGTTCGTGAGTTCAAGCCCTGTGTCTGACTCCACGGTGACAGTGCAGAGCCTCCTTGGGATTCTCTCTCTCCCTCTCTCTCTGTCCCATCCCACTCTCAAAATAAATAAATAAATGTAAAAAAAAAACATAAAGAAACTTTACATTTACTCTTAATGAGGAATTATGTGTATACTATATGTATATGGAAAATATACCAAGCTCTCGGTTAATTGAGCACATGTATACACGAGGCCTTCTTCCATCAGTACTGGATGGCAGTAGCCAACTATTCTCATCTGTTTGAAGTGTACCTGAATTTGGGACCCTTACTAATTAAAAATAACAACAACAACAACAAAAAAACCCCACACCTATCTCAAGGTTATGAAGGGTAATACACACACAAAACAAAATGAATTAAGTAATACTAAATATTATAGTAGGTAATAAAATTGTCTCCAATATGGGGAAAACATGACCTCCCTTACAGGGTTTTTTGAAGATTAAAAAAGAGAATTATGTAAAATAACCAACAAAAAGCATTTTTGTTGTTTCCCCTCTTCTTATACTCAATTATTTGGCTTTCAAACTGCAAAATACTCTGGACTCTGCCACAAATCCCTGAAAGAATGACCAAATGATGACTCCCAGTAAGCTGGTAATTTGGCTTTTCTACATCACTTAATACAGGAATAAGGGGTGAATGGTAAGAGGGAAGAGGGACTAACATGTATGGAGCGCTTACTATGTGTACGCATTAGATTGGTCATTTCCTTTCTTTAAAGAACATTTGTTTATTTTTGAGACAGAGAAAGACACAGAGTGTGAGCAGGTGAGGGGCAGAGAGAGAGGGAGACCCAGAATCCAAAGCAGGCTCCAGGCTCTGAACTGTCAGCACAGAGCCCGGCGCGGGGCTCGAACCTACAGACTGTGGAAATCATGACCTGAGCCAAAGTCGGACGCTTAACTGACTGAGTCACCCAGACACACTCCTGAGATCTCATGATCCTGAGATCAAGACCTGAGCTGAGATCAAGAGTTAGACGCTTAACCGACTGAGCCACCCAGATGTTCCTAGATTGGTTATTTCCTCCGATCCTCATAATTCGGTATAGTGATATAAGCATGCCTACTTTAACAATAAAGATACCAGATTTGACAGAAGTTAATTTCCTAGTCACAGAACTAATAAGTGGTTGTTAATAGTTGAGCTGAAATTCAAACCCAGGGCTGTGTGACTCCAGAGCTCACCTTCCTGCCTGCGCCTCTGAGGAGGTCTAAGCCCTAAGCCTCATGGTGCACAGAATACAAAGTTAAATGTAACACTCCCGAACACAGTACTGGACCTCAAAACCACTTTACACTCTCAATTTTCTCATTTAATCCCAGGCAGAGTTAATCATTTCCACCTCTTTATTCCCATTTAGTATCTTGTATGCACATTCACATGTAAGAATGGTTATTGGTTTACAGGCCATTTAATGGTGCCTCCACTAGATGGACAGCCTTTCATGGGCAAATGTTTTAGCATCTGTGTTTTCTTAGTGTCTCCTACAATACCTGCAGATAGTAGGGTTCAAGAATTGAAACATTCAGTAAGTGTTTATTGAATCATCCACAAACTCCCCAACAGCACTAATGTACCCTAGTCCAGTTGCCCATGACCATTTCCAGGGATATCGCTGAGCCATCTTCAGTCTCCAGGGCCCTCAAGCTTCATGAGGTTTCCATGAGCGTCAGCAATCACACACACGTGTGAAAACATGTGAAGCACTGTGTGTCAGAACTGTTACACACTGACTGATATAAACAAAGACCTTCTGAGGTTGTGCTTTATGATAACTGCAGAAGACTTTCTTAGCAAGTGAGAAAAACGCTCCTTCACTTTTCCTGGGTTTGAGGAATTAATATGTTCTGAAGGGCAGCCTATGGGCACATGCACGCACACGCACACACACGCTCACACGGTGCGAGCCAGCATTATCCCTACTGTATCAGGAACCTCCTGAACTGTAATCTCACAGCATGGAGGCTGAATCATACTAGTAAACATACGAGGAGCTTTCACAACAAGTTCTTTAAACATATTCATGGCTATCAGCAGTGATATTAAAATTTCAGTTAGGCAACCCTGATTTGAGCTGCATACCATCTTTACTGTAATGAGAGTCTTTGTTGTACACATTGTCACCGCAGAGGAAAGGTCATTAAGAAGCACACTCTCATGTAGATAATCACACCCTGGACCCTGTAAGTGGGATGGCAACTGGCAAAGAAAATCCACAGGTTCTTGTTCTGCATGGTAATACAAAGGAAACAAATAGTGCCTGGATCCTACTCATTTCCAGTTTTTTGTCAAAACGTTCTTAGCATAATCTTGCTGAGTCCGTAAGAGCATGTAACAGAGTCATCACCCTCAGTTTGACAACACTAGGCAGAAAGGTAAAAAGCAAGCATCATTTCTTTAGAGCTGTATGCTGTGAGTGTTTTACAATCCAGACTGCTGTTCAGTGTAGGATAGTGTCAAGGACTATGAAAAGTCTGATGTTGTACCCTACTTGCAAGCTAACAAGTTAGCCTCGTATAATTTCGTTTATTCTAGCAGAAAAAATAAGAAAATAAGAAATCAGAGACAGAAGACGGTTTATTATTTACAGCAATAGTAGGTGAACCAACCAGGCTAGCCTGAGGTTGCCATGAGGAGAAAAGTAAAAGTATCTTAACTGGGAACAGCAAGAGTGGAGTCTTGAGTTTTCTAGTTAGGACTATATAACTTCCTACCCCATTGCATGCTAATCATTACCCAGGAAGCAGCTGAGAGAAAATGATCGCCTTCTGGGGAGATTGCATTCAGTGATCAGATTGTCTTACTAATGTGTGTGGACCAGGAGGAGATGAGGGAAGTAGAGATGGAGGTAATATTGAGCCAGTTACTGAGGAGGCCATTCCAGTGCTCAGGATGCAGGATGGCTTTCAGATGCAGAAAGGCAGGGAGCATGGAAGGTCCATCAAATGCCTTGACTGTCAGCTCATTGTTGAATGGCTTGTGATAGAAGACACACCATTGTCAGACTGCAAATGGTCCAGACAGCCAAAAACTTGATATGGATTAGTTTCAAGGGCAACAGCAGTGTGGCTAGAATTGTTGACCGGACTAGAACAAAAACACCATCACCTGAAAAAGTATCAATAGAAGTGAGGTCCTGTGGGTAACGCTGAGAGGGAATGAAAGGCCAAAAGCAGTCAGTCTACTAGGAGTGGGTGGAGTCGATGCCCCGGGTGATGTGTCCTCCCTCATTACGAGACAAATGAGTCAACTTTGGCAGGAGCTCCAAGTCTGGCATGCAGCTGTAGCCTCTGCATCAGAAACATAGAGGCCTTTACTTTATGCCCAGTCTGTGATGGTAGATGTGTTTCCATGTCTACTATGGGGATGGATCCAGGCATGGATGGTAGAAATCTGGGCAGTGCAGGCTTAGCTTAGTCAGTGACTTGAGTCCAGTCAGTCTCAGCAGAGAACAGATTCTTAGCCTGGGCTTAATCCAGACAGTTCTATCAGCAGCCACAGTTTATTCACACAGTTTATAGCCCCAAAGAGGGGTGTCTTTAATCTGTCAGTCTTTAGTTTCTAAGAGGCAGATCAAATAGCTAGACCATTGACAATGGCCCAAGAGTCAGTAAAAAAATATGTATATCAAAGTTCTTCAAGGACAGTATTGTCCATTGCTATGAGAACAGCCTTGATTTCAGCCCAATGACTAGAGCAACTTCCTTTATTTTGGGCTTGCATCATTGGCACTGAACTTGAACGACCATAGCAGCCCTATGAATTACACCAAGTTTCAGCCTATTGGAATAGTGAGGCTCAGGCATTTAGGGAAACTGCTGTGAATTAAGGGCCCTATAGAGCCAGTGACTTTGCCTTAGTTGGCATAGTGGGGAACAGTTTTCCCCCAAAGAATAGGTACCATTGTTATATGTAAAGTCTAGAAGCTGCTGAGGCCAAGCTGGCTGTGTTCTTAAATATACCATTTTCACTTGACAAGTGAAGCTTGTTGGGCCTGAATCTGAGGTGACTCACCCAAAAATAGGAATATCACATCAGAGAGTTGTAAGGCTTCCGTGGGTCAGGCGTTCAGTTTTAGCAAGCTAATAAGTATTTGTCAAAGGAATTTTCCTGATCGTTGTATCATGAAGGTAATGAATCTAAAATCCCAAAGGGGCATCTCTGGGTGGAGGCTGCCTCCCTGTGCTAGAGGCTCTAATCAACAAAATCATCAGGCACAGAGACTTCTAGCTCAGAGGTGTCTTTAAAGTTATGGGTTAAAGTTATAACACTTTATGTTGTAACTTTCTGGATAGCTTCCAATGCAGTCTAGTCATTTGGGCTCCACTCAAAGGATGTGGATTTGCAAGTGAACCCATATGAAGAGCCAAATAGAATCCCCAAATGAGGCATTCACTGTCTCCAGTACTCAAAGTATCCAACATGGGCATCCTTTTGGTGGCAGGTTGTCAAAGAGATGGCAGTTTTTCCTTGACTGACAGAAAAATTGAATGTTGTGAATCCACCCACATAGCTTCAAGAAACTACTTGGTCAGCAGGCCCCTGAATTTTTCCAGGGTTTATCAGCCACCTCTAAGAGACATATGATACTACTGTAGTCACAGTGGTTGAACTGAGGCTTCTGATTTGCAATTGACGGGACATCACGTAAGGAAAGCTTTGGATGTTAGAGGGTAGAGGTGCTCACTAAATACATACATCCTGGCAACTGAATTCAGTTGTTGCCCCCATTACACCACCTGTGCCAAACATTGTGACTGCCACTGGATCCATTTTACAGACTAATGGCACATCTTACCACTGGCACTTGTAGGTCAGTCTCATTTGCACAGCAAGACCTCCAATATGTTTTTAGTGCCCCTCTGGGAGTACCTAAATCCCCTAGGCATCACTATAAAGGCTTGTGTGTCATCTTAACATTCTCTACATGCACCTCTTCTCAACTGAGGAGAATCCTCTCTGATACTTATGGAACAGAGAAGTATAAGCATCAATTCTCATTGACATTAAGATGTAGAAGCAGTGGGGCGCCTGGGTGGCTCAGTCGGCTGAGCGTCCAACTTCGGCTCAGGTCATGATCTCACACTCCATGAGTTCGAGCCCTGTGTCGGGCTCTGTGCTGACAGCTCAGAGCCTGGAGCCTCCTTCAGATTCTGTGTCTCCCTCTCTCTCTGCCCCTCCCCTACTCATGCCATGTCTCTCTCTGTCTCTCAAAAAGAAATAAACATTAACAACAACAACAAAAAAGATGTAGAAGCAGCAACAACACTACATTGAATTGGCTAAAAAGGCAGCACCCACAAAGTCAGGCTAGCTTCCTTTCCCCACTATAAACCCTGCCCAACTCCATTAGGTGAATCTGCATGCCTTTTCCTTCCACTCATGCAGGTAGGATAGTGAATTGGGCTTCTGTACCAATAGAGTCATAAAAGTTTTACTTCACTCCAGGACTCCCCAGCTTACCGAAATGCATGTGTATGGCCTTTAATCCTCCTTGGGGATAGGAAGGGAAACGTCAGCCCCTACCTCTAATGGTTTCTCCTTAATGTGGTTGAGGTCAGAGAGGGTAGAGAGAGATCATTTTCTCTTTCTCATTTATTAACATTATAAACCCAATCCAGAGAAGTAAGAGCCTGGACCCTAGTCAGTGCCTCATAAATGGTTTTTCAAACCATTTCAAAACAAGAGTTTTTCTGTCTCAGAAAAAATCTCCCAAAGAAAGCCAGTATTCCCTTATAGTAGCCAGGATTCACTGCAAAAAAAAATTCTGAGACCTTTTACTGTCATCTCCAAATGGATCTAAAATTAGCATTATAGATTACAGGAGGCTTTGAGGTATCAAAAAGCACAGTTGTTGCATTCTTCCTTGATAACTGTTATAAACCCCACCCCCTCATCCCCATGTGACCAGTGGAAGCTCTAATGACCCATCTGGTTTTTGCCCGTGGTGGTAGCGAATATCCTTCCTTTCATGCTCTTTGTGGATGCGTGTCTGTGTAACTTGTCTGGATGGGGGTGGAAACTTCTGCCCACCCAGGATAAATCTTAGCACTGGCTGTTACACATTCAGTGTTGACTCCTCGGTTGGTAAGGAAGTTCCCCCATCCAGGGGAAAGGTAGCAACAATCAAGGCACTTAGGCAACTGTCTCTGAAACTACTTCCTGATATTCAGCCTGCAACCACCTTTCTAATTCCTTGTCATTATCAGGCAACAAAGTAAAACAAACAAACATCTATTTCCTAGTTGGCCACAAAATTTAGTCCATTCACTAGTGATTCCCCTGGACTTCCCTCAAATCCTGTTAACTGGCCTGTGAGGCACTCATCCGTTCCCTTCCAGAAGGCCGTGTCTTTTATATCAGCACCCACTATCATTGCCAAAACTGTCAAGAACTGTGAAGGGTCTGACATTTACCCAACTTGCAAACCAGTAAGTTAACATGCCATAGTTTCATGGATGCTAGGAAAAACAACAACAACAACAACAACAACAAGATTCCTAGGTCAGAGATGAAGGAGTTTATTACAGCAATAGCGACAGCCAGAGCATTGGCATTTTAACATCAGCTCCTCAGTCCCAGTTCCCACAGGGTGAGGGGAATATGCCAGATGACATCACCCTGTGCAGTGCTGAGTTACAGGAGATGAACCCTGAGCCCAGAATCTTTCTGTAATGGTCAATGAGTATTCCTGCTACCTCTCACTTTGAAGGCTTTTTGCCACATAAACATCCTTTAAAACAACAAAGGGCAAATCAGTGCTTTGCTCACAGAAATACGATTGACAAGTATCCAGTAACAAACAATATGAGAATGGCACTCAAACAGCCTGTGATTAGGAAGTCCATAGCCTATGTCATTCTGTGGATAATACAGGTAGATATGTTGGGAGCTTATGATTACTTAAATAAATTTTCAACCTGCCACAAGAGGTTAAAATAAAAATCCCCACAAGAGGAGGAAGAACATGATAATTTCAGGAGCAGAAGGGACAATAGATGTCAAGGCATGTTAAAAACAAACTAACAAACCACGGTTAAGTTCAAGAGCAGCTAAAAACTGTTGAAGCAGGAACATGTGTATATGTTGGGGTTCCTTTTACTAGTGACTCTATGTGTTTAAATTTTTTTACATTAATCGTTAAATTTTTTAATTAAATAATTTGAAAATAGCAGAATTCTCCATTGAAGAGAAAAGTGCTTATGATAAAAACCTTTATTAGTTGAGGTTTGTATAGAACTTTTCTCCCCCAGAAAACCCCTTCTATGGTAGAATTAGGGAAAATATGTAAGCGTTTTATCTAAAGGTAAAATTGAAATGGAACTGTTAGTTTTAGAAATACTTGATATATTTTTTTAGTGTTTATTTATTTACTTTTGAGAGAGAGAGAGAGAGGAGAATGTGAATGGGGATGGGCAGAGAGAGAGGGAGAGAAAATCCCAAGTAGACTCTGCACTGTCAGCACAGAGCCTGATGCAGGTCTCGAACCCACAAACTGTGAGATCATGACCTGAGCCGAAATTAAGATTCGGATGCTTAACCAACCGAGCCACCCAGGTGCCCCAATATATTTTAAATATGGGAACAAAGACCTGGGATGAAAAGAAAGCTGAACAATTAAATTTCACTGGATGACTGGGTGCAGTATCCAACATTCTAGAAGGATCTAATTACATAACCCATGCATCACTACAGTCCCAATGTTCACTGAGCAGAACAAGGAGAATGAGGGCCTTACAAATGTGTACAACAGAGGCTGCTTCTATACAACAACAAATGAAACCAAAACAAAACTGACTTTAAGGGGAATCTAGTCATTTATTCTCTCACTGAGTAACAACCAAGTGTCAGGCCCTGGGGTAGATGAGCGGAGGACAGGCTTAAAGCCTTTTTTTTTTTTTTAAAGGAAAGGGGAAATAAACTCATGATCTTCAGTATTTGTTTGTAAGTGGTGTTATCCTTATTGCTAGTCCCTGTATTACTTAGGATTCGAATATGTTTTTGGAAAGGAAATAGAGAATGAAATCTGAAGAGTGACAGGTACAGGTGGTACAGTTCTGCACTGATGAAGATAAAATGAAGAGAGACCTCATCAAGCTCGGGAAATGGATAGAAAAGTATCCGGGAGTTCTCGGTGTGGGCAACAAGCAGACAGTAAGTCTGGGGCAAATGAATCTAAACTATGACTATAAGATGATCATCTCTGAATTATCCACTTGAAACCCTGGAAATAGAATTTATTATTGACTTGTTGCTCTGGCCTCTGTTTTGTGGCTGCTCTAAAGCCCAGCAGCCTGCTGACGGTCACTGGATCCTGAGGGTCCCAGGAAGAAGGCAGAAAGTGTCTGGGGCTGCTTCTCAGCCTGAACCCCACATCCCAAGAAAGGCAGAGAAGGCTCAATAGCTCTAAATTGGGAACAAACGGGAAGACTAAGATATCTCAGGAAGGCAAAACCGGAGAGAGTTTATTATCAAAATCTGTAAAGTCTTTAAAGGATCTATGTGGTGAGGTTCAAGGCTGCTGCATGCCATTGTACCAGTTGGATGCTGCAAGGGCACCTGGCCAAGAGCATAGTGAGGAATGGGGGACGGAGCGGGGGCCACACTGGGTCTGAAATCTAGCCGTGTTCTGCTCACTGAACCATGCCCCTGGAACAAGGCCACATCTGCCTGAAAGGCGGAGCACCCATTCCTAAACTGAATGCCAGAGGGTGCTTTTTCCTCCTCTGCATAAAGCCCTGTCTGTGCTAGCTGGGGCCCCAGAGTGAGAACATCCTCAAATCCTGGAATGCTAAAACTCAAGGGCACCCATTGAAATTCTATGAAAGTAGTTTAAAGATAAATAAAAGATGGCATTACTTTATACAGTGGGTAGTAAACATATGGAACTCATTATCCTCAAGATGTTGCGTAGTCCACAAATATAAATAGGATAAAGAAAGATTTAGATAAATTCATGCTTGTTAGATTCATATGAGCTGTTAGAGCATTGTTAGAAACACACAGGGAACGTCTCCAAATGCTTTCAGGGAAAATACCGAGATGTCCTATAATGCCAGTGCCGTGAATTGGATGAGCAAAATAACTGTCCAGGTTTTTCAGGGAAAAATAGCCAAGGTTTCCAGATATCTGAGAGTGAAGCTATTATGTCGTGAGTACATTCTTTATACTAACAAATTGTGTAAAAATCTGTCTCAATGGCAGTATGTACTTTGATGTGATCTTAAACTGAGTTTGTCCAACTCAACTTTTTCTTAAGAACTTGGAGTTTTCATGACAAATGCACAATATTGTACTGGGCTGTAAAAGAGTGCATGTCACTGTTTGACTATAACCTGGTCCCATGGAGCTATTGCATTAATTTTTTTTCATTGCTTTGAGTATTTCTGCTTACTTTAGATAAAAGTTTTGATCTTCTTCCCTGTACTTCAGGCTTCTGTTCTCAGATTGTGATTGGCTTCCAGGAAGAAACCTTTCCTTCCTAATATGCTGCCCTCACCTCTTTGACTCCAGAGGAAAGCGCTCACTCTGTTCTGTGTCATTTCATCTCAGCTGTGAAACAGATCTTCCCTTCATTCACTAGAGCCCCCGGAGACCAGGCTGCACTACTAACAAGCTTAACTGAAGGTTGGGGAATAACAGAAGAGGAGCACATTGTCTAACTGCTGCTAGGTTTGGCTGCCAGATGTGCTTACCCCTGAACTCAGGGAGGCTCAGACCCCTTCTGAGTTTATGCCTATTTGGTTCCCACCCCAGTGCAGCTCACTCCAACCGCAGAAGCAGATCTAACAACCGCACAACTCCAAACACAAGCCCAAGCCAAGCTCCAGAGATGGAAAGGAGATGTTTCCTCCTTCCAGTTCAAGGCCAACCTTTCCAATCATCACTCATTGGTACCAGTATCTTACTTATCCCATGGTTCCCAGTAGGATAATGCATCAAAACACAACAGCCCAACATCAATACACTCTAGACAACTCAACCTTATATTGCCCACAGGCACTGATAGTCCTGGCCTGGTTGAGTCCTTTCTGCTCCTTTGTGTGGTCTGTCCACTCACAGGAGGCCCTGCCTGCTCATTCTTCATGCAGTCTCCAGATTTTGCTTCTGGACAACAATGCGCACAAATCTCTAAGTAAATAAGTAATACTTTTCAGGCACAATATAGTCTAAGTTCATATGCTAAAGAAAATAAATATTTGTCTAAGGGAGATACAATGCTCAGAGATGCAACTCTGCAGATTGCAAAACGGGCATTTGTTGTTGAATTATAACACAGGGATGTTTAGCAACACAGAGTCACCAATGTAAGACAAGGCCTTTGCTTACGTATGAACACCTAAATGACTCATTCTGATTATTTTTCCAAAATACGAAAACATTCTGTCCTGCAGGTGAATTGCAGCTTCCATCTCTTGAAAGGAAAACAACGTATAGCTTTGAAATCGCTGTGCTTTTCTTCTTCTTTCTGCTCATCATGTTTTCAAAAATCTTTAAGGCTAAGGTTAAGTCATCCCTCTTAGTTAAGTATGATATTTAATAGGGTCTAAAATACATTTAATCTATTTATTTTGTATATTCAACATCTCTATAATCAACGTATCTTACAACCTATGGCTTCTCAAATCACACTCAGCCAAGCAGGATTCGTGACACAGTTGCCTCTATCTGTGAGAAATTAGTCCATTATAAAACCGAGCTCACTGAAAGGATAGTGACTTGGTTTTTCCTGTCAGGGTCTAACTGGACAACTGCACAGCTCCAGACAATGTCATTTGAGGATACTTGAGGTGGGGGTATAAACGTGTGGTCTGAAAAACTTCCATGAATAGCTTCCAGTAGGACCTATAAAGCTCCAGAATTAAAACTTTTATAATGGGTGCCAGTGGTTTGGAAAAAAGTATTAGAGACAGTAATGGAGCCCTCTTAGGAAATGCCACCTCGCTCATGTTCTTGGTGGCACAGTGTCTGATACGCTGTGGAGATACCAGTTGACTCTGCATCCAAAAGTGATTCAGAGGAACCAGCTTCTACATGTGAAGAAATTTTAGAGAATAGTTAAACCAATTTGTTTTGACTAATTTACCCTTTGGTATGCATGATAAATGATTTTCTTAAATCTTTGTCCAGGGGCACATTGGTGGCTCAGTTGAGAGTCCTGCTTTTGATTTTGGCTCAGGTCACGATCCCAGGGTTGTGGGATGGAGCCCTGTGTCAGGCTCAGTGCTGAGCGTGGAGGCTGCTTCAGATTCTCCCTCTCTCTCCCTCTCCCTCTGTCTCCTGTGTGTGTGCTCTTTTTCTCAAACAAACAAATAAACAAACAAACACCCCAAAAAACTATATATCCAAATAACTCATTCTATGTTATAATAAAAGCCTTAAGTCATAGTTTAATTGGTATTTTTTTTTTCCTCAGAGACATATAATGTAATGGTGTGTGTGACTGCACCAGTGGTGCTTACCTAATCTGTTCCCTATGCTTCCCAGGGCTCTTTTAAGTAGGTTGTGCCACATGACTAGTTCTGGCCAGAGGGATATGGGTGGAAAGTGACTTGTGTTATTTCTGGATCAAAGTATATAAAAACTAGGTCTTGACTTTCAAATGACTTTTCTGTCAGCACAGTAGACCCTGAAGCCTCTTATAGAGGTGATGGAGACTTTATCAGCATATGGCTCCTGAGTGACCTAGTAGAGGAGAAGCCCCAAGTGACCCTCATTGTAGCATGAAATAAGCTTTCATTGTGTAAACCAATGATGTTTGGGGATTATTTTTACTATGACATACTATAATCCGCCCAACAACCAATGGTATCTTACATCTGGTGAAATACTGTATAGGCATACTCAGTGGTAACTCAACTGGTAAATGCTTAGCAACCAGCTCTCATGGGGGTGGGAGGAGTCCCTGATTTGTATCATTTGCCTACTTTTGTGGTATAAATACTCCCACCATGGCCAATTTCAAATTACCAATGTGATATCAGCCAGCTTGCTAAATTACTGAAAATTTAGCCATTGGTTCTTGCAAACTACTATAAGTAGGCTCCAGCATACCACTAGACATATGCCACAAACATCTCCCCAGTGAACATTTTTCTTATAGAATTTCCTCTTGGTTTTGACACCCAACTTCATATATATATATATATATATATATATATATATATATATATATATATATTCTATGTTCTATTGAGTTTTCAGTATGTAAATACACGTTTTTCCCATAAATCTTCGGATAAGTGTATATTTACATACTCAACACTCAATAGAACACTTTTAAAAAGCAGTAAGTGGGAAAAGAAACACAACTGATAGAAAGTCAGAATCATGTGTACACACTTTAAAAAGTATATATTGTCAACAAAGGTAATTTTCTCTGTCACGGGTACTAAGAGAGACATCACAGCATACAAAGCAGCTGTTAAAAACCGTCTCAGTTCTTGGATGATCAACAAGCATTGTTTAGTCATTTTACATCATAACATGTACTATACACATTTTACCATGTTTTCATTCCCTTTTAAGTAATTTGCTGGTGGTTTAGGGCTGATGCGCAACACATTATAATTTTTCCCATTTGAAATAATGAGAAATAGGCTTCCAGTCAGCTTTGTTTACATGGAACATCTTATTGTCACTAATGGATTACTGACATTAAGTGGGAGATACTGATTATATGAATACCAACACCTTTAGCTCTCATGAGCTTTCACATAGGAATTTAATGGCATCCGTTTTGCTGGTTCAGGGAACTTTTTGCATAATTCTTCATTTGTATTGTGTCCTGGATGGACAGTATTACTGGAGAGCTAAGCTGTGAATGGATGAAGCCAGTAATTTTTACATTTCTGGTATAGTTAAAAATATACGGTATGACATTAGTTGCTCTCTATTCTGAGGTGAGAAACAGGGTCGAATCTAATTATTTCCGATTCATTGGTGCAAAATAAATAAGTAACCATTCAGAGAATGGTTAACAATGACTCTTCCCAATACCTACTGCTCCCCACTCCTTTTATCCTGAGTCAGGTCAGCCTGTGGAAGAAGTAAAAGGCTATTTAAGTAAGCCCTCGTATCAAAATATACTTTTATACCTGTCATAGTTCTGACATATGCTGATAGAGCTTTATCCTTTTGTGTCTAGAGTTCCCTGGGAAGGGTCACACCTTAAATTATTTACCATCTGAGTCCTTAGAGGAAATGAAGAAAATTAGTTGAGGTCAAAGTCCTGAGGGAAAAGTTCAATGTTCCCTCTTATAGAAAGGTGTGTTCTAAGAAGGAAGAGACAAAGGGTAAGAAGGGACTAAAAAAAACAAAGTTTATCTACTTGACAGAGTAGTCTGGAATTCCCAAGAAATCCCTGACATTTATCCTAATAGATCATATTATCACCACCGTAAGGAGACCCCTGTCTAGCCCACACAGATCTGATACTCCCTCACATAATAAATTTTTGGCCAGTGAAAATAACCAAATTATGTTTTTTAGATGGCTTTGCAAGGCTTTTCTCCTTTTGTACTACTAATTTTGTGATTCTATGGATGGGGTAGAATTGAATTTTACCCTTCTGATGCACTGTGTGCGCTTGCCCAGGAAAATATGGGAGTACTTGTAATTTCCTGACAGCCTTCATCCATAGCCTTGCTTCTTTGATGAACATCATCAGCATCTCTTAGAAATAGGATCTTGGGGCACCTGGGTGGCTAAGTGGGTTAAGTGTCTGACTTTGGCTTAGGTCATGACATCACGGTTCATGAGTTCAAGCCCTGCATCAAGTCCCGTATCAGGCTTCACACTGTCAGTGTGAATCCCTGCTTGGGATTCTCTCTCCGCCCCGCGCCTCCCCCACTTGCTGTCTCTCTCAAAAAAAAAAAAAAAAAAAATTAAAAATTTTGAAAAAGAAAGAAACAGAATCTTAAGCCTTACCTCATACCTGCTGATTTAGAGTCTACATTTTAGTAGGTCCCCATGATTAAAATGCACATTAATGTTTGAGAAAACTTATCAACAGTTTTTGGAAGCTAAGGAAGTTCTAAAGACTTCTGTACCAGCTCTCAAGCAAGCACCTAGTATGTGTCTGAACTGGGTGGTCAGCAAACATCTGAGAGTTTTAATCACTGAAGAGGAAACTTCTAGCATTCTTTCAGTACTACATAAAGTTGGACTGGATCGCTCTTAGAAACAAACTATTCAGGAATGACTGACAAGAGTTCTAGCCTGTTTTTATTGAATACTTCTCCTTGGTGTATAGCATAGCCTTCTTCTCTGTATTTAGTTTGTTTAAGGGCTACAGTGAAAAACTTGGACCTCAGGTTCTCTCTACCTTTATGCTGTACATAGAGCCTATCCAATAACAGTGCTAAACACAGAGACAGTCTTTGTTAGTTGATCATTTAGTGCTTTGGTTATTCCATATCCAGGGCATCTTAATATTTGAAATAATTCTGTATTGCTTAAAGTACTGTGTAATTCTAGAATTATGGGGCACCTGGGTGGCTCAGTCAGTTAAGCACCCGACTCCTGATTTCGGCTCAGGTCATGATCTCATGGCTTGTGAGATAGAGCCCCACATCGGGCTCTGTCCTCACAGCACAAAGTCTGCTTGGGATTCTCTCTCTTCCTTTCTCTCTGTCTCTCTCTCTCTCTGTCTCTCTTTCAAAATAAATAAATAACCAAACAAACAAATAAACTTTAAAAAAAATAATAATAATTCTAGCATTATAACATCTCAGAGTTTTTGCATAACTCTTTGGGTACCTTAAGTATCTTAAGTACACCTTTTATTTGCTTTGGGAATTCCCCCTAAATACCTAACAGCTGCTCATCTTCTGTCTGGATACTTCTAATGACATGATGTATACTTTCTCCTACATCAATTTCTCCTAGGTTTGAACACTTCTAAGTAGTACAAGTTCTCTCTCATACTGGATTAAAATTTGTCACCCATCGGTCCTTATAATTATTTCATCATTGCAGTTATTAATTCTACACCACATTTTCCTCAGCTGGTTGATATACTCTTCCTTGTTACTAGGAAAATTTAGAATCAAGCACAGAAATATTATGGTAGGGTTCCAAAGGCCATCAAAAAGCACACAATGAAATCAAGACTAGAAAGTATTTCTTTCTGATTTACTGTTCTGTTCACTAGACTGTCTGCCAAGAAAGGCTGCTCTGTGACCAACGCTGTGATAATACACAAGCAAAAACATCAGTCCCTGGGAAAGATCATGGATCAGGGTGTGGTAAAAACCCAGAAACTGTGTTCCTCCCTTCATGGGTCAAACATCTGGCAAGATTCCTGGGGTAGGATCTGTGGCCAAAATCCACTGTGGGGAGCCGATCCGTTCCCATAAAGGAGATTTGACTCTCTGGCAGCTGGCAGTTTTCCTCTGTGGAATGGGTGTTCCTGGCACTCCATACAAGTCCTCCCTTGCTCCTCGCTCTTTTCTCCCCACCCCCACACTCCACACCCTACTGCACACACCCTCCCACTCCTGCCTCAATGAAACCCCTCCCTACCGTGCACTGTGCACACACACACATGCCCCCACAGCTTCCTCTGCAAACACACCCACATCTCTCTCAGACACACGCCCAGGCAACACAAGACTTTGTCTGGGGCCCTTGTCCTGTCTTCCACACAGCCTTTTCCCACACCTGAGGACCATATCTACCAGCCTACTTCCTCTTCATCTCATGATCTCCTCTACTTTCCTTTCTTTTAGGATTTTCCTTCACCTCATCCCAGCTCACCCCACTTTGCTGCCGGGGCCTGGGAATGCTGGTGTTGTAATCTGGTTCTGCACATTTGTAATCTGGAGCTGTCACAAGCAGGAAAGTCAGCCTGCATGTGCCTGCCTGTTCTTCTCCCACAGCCAGGCTAAGACAGAGTACGGAAAGAAGCTGGCAATACGTCCTATTTCTGGAAACTACAAACACTCTTGGTTTCCCTCTTCAGATCCCCAGAGGAGCCAGTGCAGACTCTACAGGGGTCATCACCTTTCGTTCCACCCTCCCTCTAACTGCTGCACGGTTTTCCAGTCCTTTCTTGAGTTGCTCTCTACAGCACAGTGCCTGTGGTGGTGTCCCTCACATCCTGTTCATTACAGCAAGTTGCCTGAGGCTAGGGGACCCTACAAACCCACAGATGATATAGGGGACAAGAAAAGAGAGGAATTAAGGTTGATTCTGTTTAACCAGAATCTTAGATAATTTAAATATATGTTAATCACCTGGAATCTACCTACAGACAAGACACTGAAAAAAATGCTGAATCAATGGAATACAAAACATACGAATTTATACTGTTTCCATGCTGGGTAGTACTTGATAGCTTCACTAGGATTTAAAAGTGCTCTTCCTGGGCAAATGATTTGCCATGTTGCCTAGGTTTCCTATTTTTCCTTGGTGAGGTGAATTTTCCTCTAGTTTAACTAAATGAATGTTAAGAACAATGGGGGTCCTTTATTCCTTCCATTCTAAGAACACATGAATTTTTAATAACAGCTGCTGTTTACATGGAGTGAGTATTAAGCATAGCCTATCACACTGCATTGAACATTAAACAAGCAAGTAAGATAGATACTGTTTTTGTCCACTGAAAATTTACCATCTAAGGAAAGATTGTATCAACAGGACAAAAAAATATGTGACTAAATAGCCAGAAACAGCTCTGATTGCTTTTTTTCCACGTTAAAAACAAAACAAAAAAATCGGTGAGTCCCTTCTTTCCAAAGAATAAAGTCCTAACGTATAACTTTGGTGTTCAGGAAGCTACCAGCTTGAGTCCTCCTTTCCAGCTCTGTCTTCCATTCTCCCCACCAATGTAGTAGTCTATAGGCTGAACTCGCTGACTCCCAGGCACAGTGTGCTTTCCCTCGCCATCTCGAGGCCAGGACTCCGGTCATTTCTATATTGTATCCCTCACAGTTCCTAGCTCAGTGAGTTATGCATAATTTTGTAGTTGCTGAATAAACATTTGCTGAGGGTAAGCTTCATGAGAACAAGGCAGTTATAATTAGGGCAGAATTAGAATTTGCAAAGCTCATTGAAAAACATGAAAAGGTATACCATATCCTCTTTACCAATAAAGTGTGTGCTTTCTCTTTAGATTAAGCCATGACCCCTCAAGCGTTCTTGTTCATCAACACTGTTTTTTGCGTTCCCATACCTCCTGAACATTGTTACTATATTTCATGTCTCTGGGATATGCTTGTTCAGCCTCGCGCGTCCAGGCTTCACATGTCTTTGGACTGGGTTTTACCACAGACTCAGAGGTTGCTATCACCAGACGTTTCCAAAACACAAAAGACAAGTCAGCACAGCACAAGTAGAGACTGGAACCAGACCCTCCCCCCATAAACTAGTTAATTCACCCTCATTTCAGTATGTTGAGGAAATACTGTCTTCAAGGGTGTATAAGCATTCACGCTTCATTAATTTCTTCCTTCCTAGGGAATAACTCCCACCTCCCCTGCTCTTAATGTTTAGCTTTATTTTGTTGCTTCCTGCTTTATTTAACACCAGTAAAATGTACTAGCATCAGTTCTGCCTTCCATCAACAAACTTTGGAAGTTGGTACTAGTTCTAGAAATTATTGTTTCCAGCCATATGTTTCAAATAGTTTAAGAGTCTCAGGGTAACAAATAGAACCCAATTCAACAAGTTGTCAATAATTTTCCATGGCAATGAGCATTATAAAAAGTAAATCAGATATTCCCCATAGTCATTGTGAATATAAGTCACTAAAATTCAGAAATGATCCTTAGTACTCTTTTTAACCATTAATTTCAAGTTTTGTCTTTCTCCTAACCAACACCTTTTAAAAACCAGGGTCATATAAGAGAGCAACTTGAATTTAATCTTATTTATTTGACCATTATATATAAAGAATTAGTGGTACCAACAAGCTTTGAAAAGGCTCATAAGAGAATAGTGAAAGAGAAAAAAAGATTTTGTGGGTTTTTTGGGGGTTTGTTTTTAAAGTTTTTTATTTATTTTAAAGTTTTTTAAAAAATTTTTTTTTCAACGTTTATTTATTTTTGGGACAGAGAGAGACAGAGCATGAACAGGGGAGGGGCAGAGAGAGAGGGAGACACAGAATCGGAAACAGGCTCCAGGCTCTGAGCCATCAGCCCAGAGCCCGACGCGGGGCTCGAACTCACGGACCGCGAGATCGTGACCTGGCTGAAGTCGGACGCTTAACCGACTGCGCCACCCAGGCGCCCCTATTTTAAAGTTTTTATTTATTTTGAGAGTGGGCAGAGAGAGAGAGAGAGAGAGAGAGAGAGAGAATCTCAAGCAGGCCCTGCACTGCCAGCAAGGAGCCCAACATGGGGCTGGAACTCACAAACCGTGAGATCATGACCTGAGCCAAAGTCAAGAGTCAGACACTTAACTGAGAGTTGGGAGTGGGGCTGGGGGTAGGTGGGAAGAAAGATCATTTGTTGGGAGTGGCTGGAAACTGACATTTAGAGAGCCATGTAAAAAGAAGCATAGCCCAGAAAGTAAATTAGTAAGTGCCTAGGGCTGGAGGGTGGGGTGAGGAGTGGATGGGAGGATGGGCGACAGCTAAGGGGTGTGGGATTTCTTTTTGAGGTAATGAAAATATTCCAAAATTGATTTATGCAATGGATACACATCTCTGTGAATATACTAAAATCCATTAAATTGTAACTTTACATTGTTGAATTGTGTGGTATGTGAATCATATCTTCATCAAGCTATTGAAAGAAAGAGTCCATAGATGTTGGATTTTAGAATTTACTTCATCTAATCTAACTCACTCTAATCTGACTCATTGCATTCCAATTTTAAAACTATTTTTTTCCTTTCATAAGCATATAAATCTTAACTGCTCTCAGGTATATTCTCAGGCCAAGAAAAATATAAAGGGTACTGGGGTTCATGAGGTTTCTTCTGGGGAACAAGCAGGGGCTTGAAGAGCAAGCTACTGAACCTTTGTCTCAATTTTTGTTTATCTTGCAACAAGTTTAAGAAAATAGAAGTTTTGTTGCAGGAATACATGCAAAGTTCATAACCAAAGACTGTCGAGAAATTTACACAGTGCTATAAATAGTAATAATAATAATGATGATGCCAAAAGAATCCAAACACAAAGAAAATAGATTAAAATGGGAAGAAATACACCAGGATTGAATTGCAGCCCTGCAGCTTTCTAGCTGGATGATGTCAGGTAAAACACTAACCGTTCTGAGCTTTGTTTTTTCTCCTTTATAAAATGGGGACCTTTATAATATGCAACATTGTTTTGAAGATACGTGATAGTGTATACAAACGTCTGGTATATAGAAAGCGCAGAATGAATGGTAGTAATTATTATTGCAAAGGACATATATTGAGGCTCTTCCTTTGGTTCAACATCTTGGACCAAATAATAACATGCTTATTATTTTATTAATCCTGAGTAAATCTGCAGTAGTCAGGATAGGCTACATTATGTAGCAATAACAGACAATCCCAAAATCTCAGTGGCTTAAGAAAAAACAACAAAGATTTCTTTTTTACTCAATTTACATATCCATCACAGCTTGGGGCTCCTCTCTGTGCCATGCTTATTCTAGGGCTCATTTAAGGAGCTAGTATGACCCAAAATACTTCTGACCACATGGCAAAGGGGAAAAAAGAATGTGGCAAATCACAAACAAGTCTTAGAATGTATGCCTGGAGATGACACGGGACTTGCTTCCATATCACTGGCTAAAGAAAGTCACATAGCCATATCTATCTTCAAGGGAGCAGGGAATTATATTTTTAACATGTGCATAGAAGATGATAAGACAGAAGATTTGTTAATAGCCTTAATGATTACCAGACAATCTTATAAGGGGAATATTTTTATCCTCGATTTTAACGTAAGGAATCTGAGGCACAGGGAGAGTAAGTACTGGCCTACAGCTAAATAGCTAGGAAATGGCAGAATAAGAGATTGAAACCCAAGTCTTGGGTATCCTGACCGTTCCAGCCAGACTCTGAAAACTGAAAATATTCTACCTATAAGGATATGTGACCGTGTCTCCCTCGCCACATTCATAGGAAAAAAAAAATGTGCATATTTCCTTTGGGAACAAATTGGTACTGCCTTCTCAGAAGCCAATTTGGAACAAAAACATTAAGAATCATAAACTGTTCACACACTCTTTTGACCTAGTAATCCCCAGTTCCTGGAATTTGTCCTAAGGGAGTCATCTCAAAAAGATGAAAAAATTATAGTCACAGAAAGATCTATTGTGACCTTGTTTTAGAACAGTGAAGAACTAGACAGAATCTACATTTTCAATAACAGGAAGAGTTAAAGAACTTATTGATTATCACTCAATAAATTATTATAAAGCTATTTGTTGCTTATAATTATGAAAATCATGCAGTAATGTGGGGGGAAAAGCTTTTGATATAATGCTAAGTAAAAAACAACATAAAATTGTTTTTACAATATTGCAACTGTGTGATACAATTGTGTGGCAAAGATTGCTAACACACTCCAACTTTGTCCTCTCCTTCCTCCTTTTAGTAATAGAACCCCCACCTCTAATTTTAGCCATTCAGAGGGACACCCAGCCATGGACCACATTTCCCAGCCTCTCTTGAATCCAGGTATTGCCATATGACTAGGTTCTTGCCGATAGAGTAGAAGTAGGAGGAATGTATGCAGTTTCCCTGTTTTGCCCAGAAAAGTGACAGGGCACATGCTCCCTGTGCCTTATTTATCCCCTCCCACTAGAAAGGAAACGGCAACCATTGAAGCAGTCGTCCCGGGTCCAAAGATGAAAGCCATATGTTAATGGAAATATGAACTTTTTATTTTTCTGAAACTTCTTTAATTATTAAAAGAAGATGATTATGTGTTAGCATAGTTTTAATGCAACAAATCCTCAAAATTTCACTTGAATATTGTTTTTTCCAAAAGGAAAATACATCCTCTCACATTTGTGGAAATGTTTGAGGAAAATCTGGGGAAAGAAGACAAAAATAATAGAGATACACACATGTAAGTGACCTTTTTTTTTAATGTTTTTGTTTATTTATTTGTTTGTTTTTGATAGAGAGACAGAGCATGAGCAGGGGAGGGGCAGAGAGAGAGGGAGACAAGGAATCCGAAGCAGGCTCCAGGCTCTGAGCTATCAGCACAGAGCCTGATGCCAAGCTCAAACTCATGAACTGTGAGATCATGACCTGAGCCAAAGTCAGATGCTTAATGGACTGAGCCACCCAGGTGCCCCTGGAGGTTACATTTTTGTCCCGATCTAGGGCATTTATAATTTTTTTTAAATTTTATTATTTTTTTAAATTTACATCCAAATTAGTTAGCATATAGTGCAACAATGATTTCAGGAGTAGATTCCTTAATGCCCCTTACCCATTTAGCCCATCTCCCCTCCCACACCCCCTCCAGTAACCCTCTGTTTGTTCTCCATATTTATGAGTCTCTTATGCTTTGTCTCCCTCCCTGTTTTTATATTATTTTTGTTTCCCTTCCCTTATGTTCATCTGTTTTGTCTCTGAAAGTCCTCATATGAGTGAAGTCATATGATTTTTGTCTTTCTCTGAGTAATTTCACTTAGCATAATACCCTCTAGTTCCATCCACGTAGTTGCAAATGGCAAGATTTCATTCTTTTTGATTGTCAATTAATACTGCATTGTATATATATACCACATCGTCTTTATCTATTCATCCATCGATGGCCATTTGGACTCTTTCCATACTTTGGCTATTGTTGATAGCGCTGCTATAAACGTTGAGGTGCATGAGTCCCTTCGAAACAGCACACCTGTATCCCTTGGATAAATGCCTACTAGTGCAATTGCTGGGTTGTAGGGTAGTTCTATTTTTAGTTTTTTGAGGAACCTCCATACTGTCTTCCAGAGTGGCTGCACCAGCTTGCATTCCCCTAGGAAATTTATAATTTTAAACAGCCCTGAGGCAGTAGGAGACCTCAGACTGCAGGGCTGGTGGGGTGGACTGTCATCAGTACAGTCCACTCAAAGGCAGAAGTGGGAGACAGGGGAGGAGAAAGGAGACAAACCAGTCAAGGTTCAGTTTGACCAATACCTAATTCCTCTTTCTTTCTCGCCCTTTCTGTGTGTGTGTGTGTGTGTGTGTGTGTGTGTGTGTGTGTGTGTCTGTCTGTCTGTCTCTCTCTCTCTCTCTCTCTCTCTCTCTCTCTCTCTTTTAAGTTTATTTGTTTTGAGAGAGACAGAGTCAGGGAAGGGGCAGAGAGTGAGAGGAGAGAGAGAATCCCAAGCAGGCTGTGCATCGTCAGTGTGGAGACCCATGCAGGGCTCAATGGCTACACCTGAGCCTAAATTGAGATTCAGTCACTTAACCAACTAAACCACCCAGGTGCTCCTCCTTTCTCTCTCTTTCTTTTTCTTTCTTTCTTTCTTTCTTTCTTTCTTTCTTTCTTTCTTTCTTTCTTTCTTTCTTTCTTTCTTCTTCCTTTCTTGCTTTCTTACTTTCTTTTTAATGTTTATTTTTGAGAGAGCATGTGGGCAGGGGAGGAGCATAGAGAGAAGGAAGCAGAGGATCTGAAGCAGCCTGCACAGATAGCAGCAAGCCTGATGCACTGCTGGAACCCAGGAAATGCCAGATGAACCAAAGAAGACACCCTGATGCTCAACCTACTGAGCTACCCAGGCGCCCCCCCATCTTTTCTTTTTCTTAATGTTACTATGAAACATAACACTTATTAGCTCAAGTAAAGCCCTATGGTTTTACTCCAGGGATCACCGTTTTCAAGCATCTACAAATGTGAAACCAGGAAAGCATTTCATACCTGGAAATTCTTAATGGAGAACCAGATTGTCATAGCTACATATGATTTTAAAGACAAAGATTTCAATTTAAGTAAAAGATTTATTAATAGCTAAGATTTGTTGAGTACTTAGTATATGCCAGATACTACTCTAAGTACATTACATGTATTAACTCATTTAATCCTTCAAATTTCTATCAGATAGGTACTACTATTTTACCTTGACCTTACAAAAAAAGAAAACTAAGGCATAGAGCACTTAAGCAATTTTCTCAAGCTCACACAACTAATAAATGGAAGTCAGACAGTCTACTTTGGAATCTGAGTTTTTATCCCCTAGCTACACTGTCTTCATCATGAATTATTAAATCCAGCAATAATATGTAATCAGGATGTCAAATAATGAATTTCCTAATTCATCTTCCTTAATGCTTATTTCAGCGTTTCTAGCAGTATATATTAAATAATTACTTGACAGATGGTTTTTGTTTGAAATGAATTACATGGCAGTTACTAAAACATGTGAAGACTTCTGTTTGCCTACAAAATAATCATTCTTCTATCTCTAATAAAACTCCCATTTTAAGCTAGACATACTGCCAACAAGTTAAAAGACCACAGTTTGCGACCATGCTTATAGCTGTGTGGTCATGTGACTAAGTTCCACACAATGAGACCTAAATGTAAATAGGGTGGTAACTTCTGGAAAGTCTTCATAAAAGGAAGAGGGCACACCCTTCTTCTCCCCCTCCATCCTAATTTTTGGGGTGTGGATGTGCTGGTTTGTGCTCCCTGAGCTGAGACTCATGCCTTAACGATGCAAGACCAAAAGCTAAAAGCAGCCAGATCTTTGATGATGATGATGAACCACCGTGCTAGCCTTGGGCTAGCTTTCTCCAGAATTCTTTTTACGGACAGAGTAATGATCTAATTGCTTAAATGACAGTCTTGGGGTCTCAGTTAAGTTAATTGTAGCTAACCTTGATAATCCCAACTCATACATAAACGTAATGTTACATAATTTCCACACAGATTTTGGGGACATCAAAAACTCATTTAAAGACACGTAAATTTAACTACTTCTCTTATAAATTTAATAAAGAAGCAACTGAAAAAGACCTTACCTAAATGGCTCTCCATCCTTACAATGGATTTTTATGGCACCTCTTTAAGGCAGTACTTCCCAACCTTTTTCATGACATGGCACTCAAAGGAAAATAGTAACAATTACACAGTGCTGTATGAAACAGTTAGGCTGATCCTGGCCAGGGGCTACTGATCCAGGAAGCCTGCCTGCCCCAAAAAATGTAGGGTTCAATTTCTCAATCCCTCACTCCTAACCTATTCGCCACAGCCCAGCTTTAATGTCATTCTACAATGGACGGATTGGTTCTGTTTACTATTAGATAAAATTTGAATCTGGAACTCATTCAAAAATCATTAAGGCTTGAGAAAAGTCAAACTATGTATTGCATAGTTTATTGTTGAAAAAATGGATGGATTGCAAGGTTAGTCAGATTACACAAAGGACATTTATTATTTCACTTAGGATTTTTTTTAAATGACTTCATTATGCACGTGTACACTATTTCTTTTATATCCAAGATGTAATGGAAGGGTCCTTGTGAGTCCAGGAAAGAGAAGGGTTTCAAAGAATGAGTTTATACTACTGAAAACTAGTGCCCTGGTTTTAGCTGTAAGAGGGAAAAGGGGAACATTTATTGATCATTTTCAATCTACCAGGAGGTTCCTAATATATTTTCTCATGAATTCCTTACCCTTTGTAAGGCAGACATTAAAGATTTTAAAAATTAGGAGCCTAATCAACTAAGTAGGCAGAGCTAAAATTCAAAACTCTTCCTAAGTGTTTACATGCCTGGGTTCATTCTTGCAATTATTTTTATTTAAAATTTTCCTTTAGGGGCACCTGGGTGGCTCAGTTGGTTGAGCGTCCACATTCAGCTCAGGTCATGATCTCACAGTTGCATGAGTTCCAGCCCCACATCAGGCTCACTGCTGTCAGTACAGAGCCTGCTTCAGCTCCTCTGTCTCCCTCTGTCTCTCTGTCCCTCCCCTCCCTCCCCATCTCTCTCTGTCTCTCAAAAATAAATGAACATTAAAAAATAATAATAAAATAAAGATTTTCTTCAATGCAACCTCGTCACAAATCCACAGAATCAGATAGGGCTTACAGTGAAAATCAAATCCAGTCCCACTCCTCCAAAGGAAACCACTTTCAAGCTTTCCCTTTAGCTTTTAAGATGGTTGCCTCCATATCTCAAAAATAATATGCCTGTGTTGTCATTTTTCTTTCTCCAAATGTTTATATTTTCATCTAGGTTAGAAATGTGCAAAGTTTTAATAGCTACGTATCTCTTCAAAGTCTAAAAGAAAAAAAGTAGCCTCTTTCCCTGTCTAACCTGCAAGATCTGCTTCCATTCCCGAAAGCAACCACACTCAACTCTTTCAGCTGTTTCATCTGGTATTTATCTCCACATTTTTACTGCTGTTTCTTGATTTCTCAAAGTTCCATGTATTATCTGTGACTCTCCTCTAGGGAAGATATGGATTTAGTCTCTTCTCTCCTCTAATTTTCCTAATATGGTTATATACAATGGCTTTATCAGATCACTCATCAGTTTTTACATGATTAAGATGATGTAAATATTATTTAAAGCTGAGGCATATAATATACTATGATTATATTGCTTCTCTGGGCACAAATTTGTTTTCCTGAGAATTGATGATTATCTCATTTTATTCGTATGCTTACTTTTCTATGTACCTGTCAAAAATTAATTCCTTAAGAAAATAAAAACACTAATTTGAAAGGATAATACACACGCCCTGTGGGGTTTTTTATTGCAACATTGTTTACAATAGCCAAATTATGCAGTAGCCCAAGTGTCCATCAAGATGTGAATGTATAAAGAAGATGTGGCATACACTTTTATTTAACATAG
The DNA here is from genome assembly GCF_014898765.1 of Herpailurus yagouaroundi. Taxonomy (NCBI): domain Eukaryota; kingdom Metazoa; phylum Chordata; class Mammalia; order Carnivora; family Felidae; genus Herpailurus; species Herpailurus yagouaroundi. The sequence goes on along the minus strand of NW_024412395.1, from coordinate 70,196,923 downwards.
TACTGGAAGTTGTGGTCCAATTAAACCACAAAAAGAAATAAAAGGCATTCAAATTGGTAAAGAAGTAGGATTTTCACATTCTGCAAATGATGTGATATTGTATGTAGAAAACCATAAAGACTCCACCAAATAAACTACTAGAAGTAATAAATGAATTCAGTAAAGTCACAGCATACAAAATCAATGTACAGAAATCTGTTGCATTCCTATACACTAATAATGAAGCAGCAGGAAGAGAAGTTAAGAAAACAATCCCATTTACAATTTCACCAAAAATAATAAAATTCCCAGAAATAAACTTAACCAAGGTGAAAGAACTGTACTCTGAAAACTATAAAACATTGATGAAAGAATTTGAAGAAGACACAAGGAAATAGAAGGACATTCCGTGTCTGTGGACTGGAAGAATAAATATTGTTAAAATGCCTATACTACCCAAAGCAATCACACATTTAATGCAATCCCTATCAAAATGCTAATAGCATTTTTCACAAAACTAGAACAAACAATCCTAAAATTTATTTAAAACTACAAAAGACCCAGAATAGCCAAATCAATCTTGAAAAAGAAAACAAAATAAGAAGTTTCACAATTCCAGATTTCAAATTATATTTTATAAAGCTGTAGTAATCAAAAGAGTATGGTGCTGGCACAAAAATAAACACATAGATCAACAGAATAGAAAACCCAGAAATAAAATCACAATTATATGGTCAATTAGTCTTTAACAAAAGAGAAAAGAATATGCAATGGGAAAAAGACAGTCCTTCAACAAACAGTATTGGGAAAACTGAGCAGCTACCTGCAAATGAATGAAACTGGACCACTTTCTTACATCATACACCAAAAGAAATCCAAAATGTATTAAAGACCTAACTGTAATGCCTGAAGCCATAGAAATCCTAGAAGAGAACATAAGCAGTATGTCTCTGATGTCAGACATAGCAACGCTTTTCTAGATATGTTTCCTAAGGCAAGGGAAATAAAAACAAAAATAAACTATTGGGACTACATCAAAATAAAAATCTTCTGCACAATGAAGGAAACAACAAAACTAAAAGTCAAACTACTGAATGGGAGAAGATATTTACAAATGGCATATCTATTAAAAGGTTAGTGTCCAAAATATATAAAGAACTTCTAAAACTCAACACCCAAAAAACAAATAATCCAGTTTAGAAATGAGCAGAAAATGTGGACAGACAGTTTTACAAAGAAGACATAAGAGATGACTGACAGACACATTAAATGATGCTCAGCATCACTCATTATCAAGGAAATGCAAATGAAAACTACAATGAGATATCACCTCACACCTGTCACAATGGCTAAAATAAACAACACAAGAAAAAATAAGTATTGGTGAGGATGTGGAAAAAAAAGGAACCCTCTTGCACTGTTAGTAGGAATGCAAACAGTGGTGCAGCCACTGTGGAAAACAGTATGGAGTTTCCTCAGAAAGTTAAAAATAGAACTACTCTAAATTCCAGCAACTACACTACTGGGTATTTACCCAAAAAGTACAAAAACACTAATTTAGACATACTTACATCCCTATGTTTATAGCAGCATTATTTACAATAACAAAATTAGTGAAGCAGCCCAAGTATCCATCAGTAGATCAATAGAGAAGAAATAGTATATATACATAATGGAATATTATTCAGCCATAAAAAAGAATGAAATCTTGCTATTTACAACAACATGGATGGATGTAGAGAGTATTATGCTAAGCAAAATAAGTCAGTCAGAGAAAGACAAATACCATATGATTTCATTCATATGTGGAATTTAAGAAACAAAACAAATGAACATATGGGAAGGAAAAAAGAGAGAGAAAGAGAAACCAAGAAACAGACTCTTAATTATAGAGAACAAACTGATGGTTACCAGAGGGAGGTGGGGGATGGGTAGGTGAAATAGGTGATGGGGATTAAAGAGTACACTTATCATGATGAGTGCTGAATAATGTATAGAACTATTGAATCACTATATTGTATACCTGAAACTAATATAACACTGTATGTATGGAATTAAAGAACTTAAAAAAACTAATTCCCTATTATCTTCCAGAAATGTAAATCTCTTAATACATTGTTATTTATGAAAGATTCTATAAATTTCTTTATTTTCTTGGAGATATCCTTCCAGAAGCCCTTTATCCTCTTGCATCAATCTGAACTTGTTGCTCTTTAGGCTTCTTGAAGAGCTGCTGCACCCAAATCACCTTCGCCATGACCATGTGGGTTCCCTTTTCATGTCAAATGTAATGGATCTCCTATTTCTTAGATCTAATGTCTTTCTCTTTCTTGTTTTCTTCCCCTTATTTTTCTAGATAATCTGCTGTAGTAGCTTGCTACAAAAGATACATGGGAGATAAATTTTCTGAATTTTTCTGTATCTGAAAAGTTTTTATTCTGCTGTCACACTTTGATAGTTTGGCTGGGTATTATATTCTAGGTTTAAAAAATTTATCCTGCATAATTCTTAAAGCACTGTTTGATTGCTTTTTCTAGTCCAACATTGTGGTTGAGAAGTCTGCTGATTCCTACTTTGTAGTGTAAGAGTCATTTGCTTTTCTATTCCTGGAAGCTTTTGAGGTTCTTTCTATATTCCCAGTGGTCTGACACTTCTCAATGATGTGCCTGTTTTCATTTGTTGTGCTGTACTTGGTAGGCACTTTCAATTTGGAAACTTATGCCTTGCAGTTCTGGGAACTTTTCTTGTGTAATTTTTTCTCCATTTCTTCTTTTTTGGGAACTACTTCTAGTCAGATATTGTACTTACTGGACTGAATCTCTAAATCTCATATCTTTTTTCTCATTGTTCATCTATGCATGTTTTGGTTCTGTTTTCATCAGATTTCCTTGACTTTGTCTTCTGATTCTTCTACTGAAAATTTTTTATTATAATATTTTTCATTTCCAAGAGCCCTCTCCTGTTTTCTCCTTAATTGTTCTTTTATCATAGCGTTCTGCTTTTATTTTAATGAGTTTTCTTGTTTTTAATATTTTATTTATTTTTGAGAGAGAGGGAGAGACAGAGTTAGTGGGGTGAGGGGTAGAGAGAGAGGGAGACACAGAATCTGAAGCAGGCTCCAGGCTCTGGGCTGTCAGCACAGAGGCTGACGCAGGGCTCAAACTCATGAACTGTGAGATCATGACCTGATGAAGTCAGACACTTAACTGACTGAGGCACCCAGGCGCCCCCTGCTTTTATTTTATATATAAAATCTTTTCATGATTTTTGACGTTATTAGTTAGGATATGAAGAGTGCTGTTTCTATTCTCTACAGTTTCCTCTTTTATTCTTTGTGTTTTTCAAACTGAGTTCTCTCTTTAAAGTTAGAGGTTGCCTTACATGCCCAGTGGTCTTTTTGTTGTTCCTTTAAATTTAAGAATAGGTGCTAAAAAGCTGATGAGGAACTCTGTATAGGCAGATGGGGTTAGAGAGTGACGGACTTCACTTGTGGATTGTGGAGAAAACATTTTGTTTCTTCTCTGGGTCAGTTTAGCTTTTCAGAAAACATTCCACTAATTTCTTGCCAAGGAAAGTGACTTATAGACATTTTTGACAGTAAGAAGTGATTTTCCATCACACCCCAGTCCATACACACATACATATACATAAAGGCAAAAAGCTTTCATGCAAAAATATTTACTTTGTCTACATGTAATGCACTCTGATATTTTCTACCCAGTCTACTGAACTTTATTTTCTTTAATGTTTCTGAGAGACCTTGTGATGTATCATTCAGATCCCTCTGCAATGAAAGACTGGTTCCCCAGCTGATGAGAGTGTTGCTGGTGGGCAGTCTGCAGCTGTCAGCCCTTTAAGGGATTGCCTCAGTGCAGAGAGCTTCCATGCCCAAGGTCACATTCCCTGGGATGGCCACATCCAATATGGGGGCTGTAGTAATTTGTTCTGTTTTCTTCTGCAGGTATTGATCCCAGGGGCATGCCCTAATAAATATTCTGAACTCATAACTGAATCCTAGAGTCTGTTTCCTGGGGAACTCAGCCCATGACAATGTTGGTTATGATCCATTAAACTGATTTCATAATCCACTAATCATAACTGATTTCATAACCCACAGTTTGAAAAACACTGGCCTAGAGGTTAGTTGCTTGATTAACAGTTCTTTGATTGTGTGGCAGGGGAGAGAACACAGATAATCCAACCATTCCCAATGTAGACCTCTTTTTTTTTTTTTTAATGTTTTTATTTATTTTTGACAGAGACAAAGAGAGAGAGAGAGAGAGAGAGAGCCAGCGAGGGAGGGTCAGAGAGAGAGCAAGACACAGAATCCGAGGCAGGCTCCAGGCTCTGAGCTGTCAGAACAGAACCCGACGCGGGGCACGAACCGACGAACCATGAGATCATGACCTGAGCCGAAGTCAGACACTTAGCAGACTGAACCACCCAGGTGCCCCCTCAGTATAGACTTGTAATTTGTTTCACTGTTTAATCGCCATGCCATATCCATGTCATCTGCCAGGCCTGGTTTCTCTGATGCTCAGGCCTTTGCTACTGAGTATCTCCAGGAAATAAACCTTCTATCTCCTCCTTGGGTGAGGGGGTAGCATGGCTGCTGATTTTCTGTGCCGAAGGGTACAAAAGCAGTTGTCTGTTCTTTTCAAGCTTTCAACTTATCTCATGCTTTACACCACACATCTCACTCCCACTCTGCCAAATCTGGTGATTCCAAGTCCTGAGCCTCTTTTAGGTTTTTCAAGGCAAAATATCTTGCTTATCTTCAGTATGCCCCACTTTACACACTTTAGACTTAGAGGCTTCCTCCCCAGTTGGGCCGTTAACCCTTCTTAATTCTCTTTCCTTCAAATATTTGTTGAAATCTCTCACCTATTCCTATCCCCTCTTCTGGCCTCTACTGAAAGGACGTATATGCCTGGGTTCATTTACCATCTTTTCTTTTTTTTTTTTAATGTTTATTTTTGAGAGACAGAGACAGAGCGCAAACAGGGGGATGGGCAGAGGGAGAGAGGGAGACACAGAATTCAAAGCAGGGTCCAGGCTCTGAGCTGTCAGCACAGAGCCCTACGTGGGTCTCAAACTCACGGACTGTGAGATACTGACCTGAGCCAAAGTCGGACACTTAACCGACTGAGCTACCCAGGCTCCCCCATCTTTAGCTGGAAGCCAGCAAGTAGAAATTTACTGGTAGTCATATCACCACTGTGGCTGCAGGAGGTGCAGTGAGGTATTTGCACCTGGCTCACATCTTTTTATGCAAGAAGCTTTTTATGTAAGAAGCCTTGCTTTATGTGAGCATATAAAGTTAAATCATATAGCACTCTATCTTAAAAGTCCTTATGAGCCATGAAGAGCTCTAAGATTAAAAATGATACAAGAGGGGCGCCTGGGTGGCGCAGTCGGTTAAGCGTCCGACTTCAGCCAGGTCACGATCTCGCAGTCCGGGAGTTCGAGCCCTGCGTCAGGCTCTGGGCTGATGGCTCAGAGCCTGGAGCCTGTTTCCGATTCTGTGTCTCCCTCTCTCTCTGCCCCTCCCCCGTTCATGCTCTGTCTCTCTCTGTCCCAAAAATAAATAAACGTTGAAAAAAAAAATTAAAAAAAAAAATGATACAAGAGGGGCGCCTGGGTGACTTGGTCAGTTAAGTGTCCGACTTCGGCTCAGGTCATGATCTCGAGGCCCATGAGTTCAAGCCCCGCATCAGGCTCTGTGCTGACACCTCAGAGCCTGGAGCCTGTTTCAGATTCTGTGTCTCCCTCTCTCTCTGCCCCTCCCCTGCTCATGCTCTGTCTCAAAAATAAATAAACGTTTAAAAAAAAAAATGATACAAGAGAGAAAATGATGACTACTTAAGAAAACAGGTGCAGTGTTGTGAAAAAAACAAAGAGTAAATTAGTTGTGTATATAAAGTAGAATAAAATTGCCCCCAGGTCTTAGTGATGACAAGAGAAATTACCAGGGACAGGAAGCAATTTTCCAGTCATGGACTGAGTGCTACTATATGTCAGGTATGGTGCCACACCTCAGAGAGATTAATGAAGAGGAGAAATGGTCCCAGCCTTCTTTCAAGGAGTTCATATCAATTATAACATTGGAAAAGCTAAACAACAAAACAAAACAAACCATACCAACACAAATTCAATTGTGTGCTCCTTATTAAAACCCACTATTATGCTCATATTTCCTATTAAAGAGTAGATTTGTGGCATTGCAGAATAGATTCTGTTTATGCCACGTAGTATATAATGTGAACTCTATGAAAAGATAAAAACAGTTGTCATGAATGGAAGAAAATCCAGCATCTTTCTAATTCGTCATACTAAAAATGCTGAGAAGGTTCAGGAATGACTCTTTAATGCTGGAATTTTAGGCATAGCAACATAAAGGTGAGGATGATTTAGGGAAAGCCTTTCTGGTAACCTTAAAAACATACATTAGTAGCAGAGACGGGTCTTTCTGCCTCCCCCAGGGCTAGCCCCACAGGGTGGGGAGTTCTTGGCAGGTTTTTGATGAGTGGGCTGGCCCTTATTTCTGGTATGGGCTCAGGCATAATTTGCAGCTAATTAATCTTGTCAGGCTGCCTATTGATTTCAGCTATAGCTCAAACACTGTCATTGCAAATAACCATCCCAATGAGCCATTGTCCCATTGGTACACCCATTCACTCGAAAATGTGAGTAAAACATTTTACTTTGGATAAAAAATAAGAGCATCTGTTTTTGCTGAAAAAAAGTTACAACACTCAATGTGTCTACATTTTGGTAGAGTTCTCAAAAATAGAAAATCCAATTATTGTGTATGAAGGAGTTTTAAAAAAATAATCTAAGAATAAAAGAATTGTTTATCAACTAATTTGTGGATAGAGCTTATTAATTAAAAAAACAAACCATAATGGTCATTGGGAAAAAGTATTCTTCTTCCTGCCCACCCCCAGGCCATTATTTGGCTTTGGCTGCTGAGCAGTGGGAGTATGAAAATGTCTACCTGTATGGAGGAGAGAAGGTGAGGGGGTGGATTTGTGGGAGAACAAAAGAGAGGGTGGGTAGCGGGCACCAGGTCACTGAGCACTTGTGTGGGAAGAGGCTGGGCCCCTGAGTCAGCAAAGAGTAGGAGGCCAGGTTTGTGTGGGTGATGAGAGAGCCAAGCAGAGAAAACAAAGCCATTTTACAAATGTGAATGTCTTAAGAAAATATCCATAGGATGGTGAAAAGAGCATTAGAAAACAATTCATTAGCAATTCTAATTTTAAAAAGCAAAACTTGCTGATGATGCCATCTTACAGATAGTAATTTTGAATTTTAAAAATTACCTCTTCGAAGAATGTTTCAGTTCATATGCAGTTTTATGAGTGATCTGGGAGTTGCCTTCATAAACAAGAATGGCCCAAAGCAGAGCAGAGGAACATGTTGAAGGTTCATGGTTAGGTGAACTTAAATTTTCCATCTAAAACAAGCGTGAAAACTCTAGGAAGAAAGGGATACCTTTCTTTCCTTATTTGTTAGCCCCAGGCATTTATATTAAGTTTCTTTTAAAAACTGTACTTGGGATTATTTAAACATCTGCATTAAAGTCTGAAACTGAAGCACAGACTCCTATAACATGAGGGTAAAGACAGATCATAGAGGTCATCTTAATGCACAGCCAAGCCACATTTACTGCATGAGCCACACAGACTCCACTGCAAAGGACTTGGCCAATAGGGTGGGAAGTCTGTAACATTTGATGAATCAATCAATCAATCAATCAATCAACAAACGAGGTGGGATGAAAGGGCACTGGCCTACACCCATAGCAGCCTCCAGAAATAAGTGTGGAGTGTTCATGACTCCCTTGAGAAGCACATGAACTGGGACAGTGGGATGCAGAGGAGAAAGTGCCCACTCTGATGCTACAGTGCATTTCTTGGGCAACTGGGAGGGGACTGGAGACACCTAGTCCTCTATTTAACAATGGGAGCTTCCTGGCCAGGAAGTAGTCTTCTCAGACCAGAGCTAGTGAAGGAGTTTGTGTCCCATTTCTCCTGGTCTTCGCCTGTGCTTTCCCTTTGAGCTAATTCAGGTGTGCTGGGCTTGGTCCCTGGTGGACTTTCTAAAGAGGGAAAGGACTGTTTGAATTTTCTCTTTTAGGTCAGCCCAGTGAATCCCAATTCAAAGATTTGTCTTTCTCTTCCCTTTTACTGACATCTCTTAATTACCCTTTAAAAACTAGGTTTTCATACAAAATTTTTCTATGTGTTGAGGACATCCAGTCAAAGGCAAGATGAAACAGTTGGGCAGCAGTGGCTGCACAGTAAAATAAAAAGTAAGATCCTCTTAGTTTTTAAAAAATAAAGTTAATAGCCTCTAAGACTATTCTAGACGTCACTAAAATAGAAAGTCTATCTATAATATACTTAAGTAACTGACCTCATTATATTATGAAGAAAGCTGTGATGTTATTTGTAATACTGGTATTTTGACACTTATTTTGTAGAATACTAAAATGCCTGCATTTTATTTTTAAGAAATAAACCTATTTGGTGCTATGGACTGAATTGTGTCTCTGCCCCCAAATTCATTTGTTGAAGTCCTAACCCTTAGTACCTCAAAATGTGACTGTATTTGGAGATAGGACCTTTAAAGGGTCAATTAAGTTAAAATGAGGTTTTATGGGTGGGCCCTAGTTCAACTCTATTAGTCTCCTTAAAAGAAGAGATTAGGACCCAGACACACACAGAAGAAAGACCTTGTAAAGACACAGGGAGAATTCGGCCATCTAGAAGTCAAGGAGAGACGCCTCAGAAGAAACCAACCCTGTTGACATTTTGATCTTGGACTTCTAGCCTCTAGAACTGTGAGAAAATAAATTTATGTCATGTAAGCCACCCGGTCTGTGGTATTTTGTTATGGCGGCTCTAGCTGTCTAATACATACAGTCTTCATTCTGTGCCACACTTTGCTGTCAAGTGTTCTCTGAGAGAAGACTGCTGTTTAAGGCAGGGATGACCCTTTCCCACTTCTTGAGTCCTCTCACATAGGGTGATTGGAGAAGGGGACAGGATGTAAGAAGATGAACACTACTGAGGGAAGCAGAGAGAATCCAGCCCCTGAGGAAATGGTGGTATGGAGTCTGGGAACATCCCCTTATCTTCCTGCCCAGTAGCAACTTCTAATCCTCCTGGAAGAAGCATTAAAATGTTCTTAATGGGTACAGTTCTGTTCCATTTGCAATAGTAATGCAGTGCATAAATTCTCTGGATACCTGTTGCATAAATTATCCAGATTTGTCATTTTTTTTTTAAATACTACTGATATTGTAACAAACACAGTATTTCAGTACTTAAAAATTGCTTCGAATACAAACACTGACAATTGGATCCCTAACTTTACCCAGGTCCATTCAGGTTATAATTAACAGGAATAAGTCAATTTAATGGCTGTACCTCCTATGTATGTTAACGATCAGCTATGTGAATGAACTGAATTCACAATACAGTAGAACCTTGGATTGCGAGTAACTTGTTTTGTGAGTGTTTCTCAAGACGAGCGAACATTTCCAATAAATTTTAACTTAATAAACGAGTGATGTCTTGCAATACAGGTAGTATGTGACGCCGAACAACACATGATCACAACTGAGCCAACGGTTCTTGAAATTTGCTTTGATATACAAGTGCTTTGGTTTACAAGCATGTTTCCAGACAAATTATGCTTGCAAACCAAGGTTTTACTGTAAATCCATGGCACTTATAAACAACAGCCAAATTTAAAATTTTTGGGGGTGTGAGTTAATAAATATAAACTCCTTGCCCAGAGCAGGCTCTCCATAAATAGGTATTGAATTAAATATAAGTTATCACCTAAAATCACAATAACACCAACACGTGGCATATTTGTCCTGAAGTTCAAAGACTTAATCCATATGTCCAATTTGTTTTTAAAAGAAGGTGATCAGTAATGGAGAACAAATGTCCTATTTTTTTAAATTTTGGGATATGTATACCGTTAAAGTATAATTTTCAAAAAGATCAAATGACCAACATGCAAATAGCATATGAGTATGTAGAAAGATTTGATTCAACATGTTAAAAATGAGTGAGCAGGACGATGCTCAAACCAGTTCAATAGTACTGGAGGAGCAAGTGTCTATAGGCAGTTGAGTAAAGGAGGGAGAAGTGTGATCGGAAGGTGCCCCCAGCCAGCCCGAGCCGAGCTGCAGCCACTGCATTCTTCACCTGCCTCCTGCTCCCAACCCCCTACAGTATGCCTGTGCCAGTGGCAGGAACTGCTGGACTACAACCTGCAGGCTCCTACCTTAATTCAGAGTTCCTTCCAGGCTGAAAAAATGCAGTTCTTGTCTGAACACTTGCAGCACTCAGCATTTAAGTCACCTGACTTCCCGCTTTGCTCTGAACCTCCCGCCCCATGTCCTGAGTCTGGCCCACCCAATGTACACTAGAGTGGGTGGCTGCCTTAATCCCTGTGCCTCAACCACAGTTGAACCTGGCTGCAACTGTCACCTGCTTAGGATTCAGGTCCTGCCTCATTCTGACCACCCTCCTTTTCAGAAACCGGTCACTTACCCCTGAGACACAGAGCAAGTAAGTCTGCAACTTGCTGTCTGCTTTCCTGGGTACCAGCCAGTTACCTCCCTGAAGTGGCCAAACCTTGCTTGCTCCCAGACCCTCTCAGGGATCAGGGTACCCTTCTCCACCCACTTCCCAGGACTACCTATAATTTTTTGTGAAGTGTCTTTGCTAAGCATTTATGACTGCTTGCCTAAATCACTAACCCCTTTTGTTGCTATCTCTCAAGAAAAAATGCCCTTCTGTTTGCTAAATTGTATCTTATTAGACCTTCCTCCTGCATTAGCTCTGCTGACTACTCCTTCCTTGAAAATTCTTTCTTTGGCGCAAGTGACCCTCTGCTCTCCTGTCTGTTATCAGTTTCTGTTGCAGGCTCTTCTTTTCTGCCCTCCTTTTATTTACTTTTATTTATTAAAAAATTTTTTAATGATTATTTGTTTTTGAGAGACAGAGAGAGAGAGAGAGAGAGAGAGAGAGAGAGAGAGAGAGAGAGCATGAGCAGAGGAGGGGCAGAGACAGAGAGAGGGAGACACAGAATCCAAAGCAGGTTCCAGGCTCTGAACTGTCAGCACAGAGCCTGACACAGGGCTCAAACTCACGAACCGCAAGATCATGACCTAAGCTGAAGTCTGGCGCTCAACCATCTGAGCCACTCAGGTGCCCTTCTGCTCTCCTTTCAAATGAAGGTGTTCAGGTTCTGTCCTTGGCCCTCCTCTCATTTGACTCTTTCCACTCATCCTGGCAGTCTTGTCCCCATTCCCTGCCTTGAATTAAGACATCTATGCTCAAGAGTCCCAGATCTTTCTCTCCTGCTCGCGCCTCCTTCCTGAGCTCCAAATCTCCTACCCAGCTACTTACTAGTCTTGCATGTACTTCAAACTCACTTCCAACTGGAATTTATTATTTTTCTTTCTGAACTTGTATCTTTTGTTTTCCTAGTCTCAGTAAATAGGATGGACATTCACTCAAAGCAGAAACCCCAAATCACTTTCGTGGGCAATTAGTAACCAATTTCTGTGGATTCTAAATGCATCCCCACTGCCACTGCCTTGCTTTATATCCTGATTATCCTGACCTATTTGCACTTTAAGTGGTCCTACTATCTCCCTTCCTCCATACTGCCACCAAAACGATTTTTTTAAAAAAATTGCAGGGGCGCCTCGGTGGCTCAGTCAGTTAAGCGTCTGACTTCAGCTCAGGTCAGGATCTCACAGCTTGAGAGTTCCAGCCCCACGTCGGTCTCTGTGCTGACAGGGCGGAGCCTGGAGCCTGCTTCGGATTCTGTGTCTCCCTCTCTCTCTCTGCCCCTCCCCAACTCACACTCTGTCTCTCAAAAAATAAACGTATAAAAAAAGTTTTTTAAATAAAAAAATAAATAATTGCAACCAGTTTAATGAATTGCATTAACTTTTTCTAGATGAAATAGACTAGAATGGGAAGTATGAGGATAATGTTTTATCAAATTTTTGTTTCATATATGTGTCTATATACACATTCATATATGTGTATATGCACATACAGTCTGCATATGAATCGCCATGTAAAATGTATTTCTTACTATAGGTGATGATCATAGAAGTTCAAAGCCATTCCTCTAAAACACAAAATTGACCAGGTCAGTTTCTTTCTTAAAATACGTCATTGGTTTCTCAGTGTCTACAGAATAAAGTTCAAACATGTAGCAAAACCTTCAAACTCCCGCGGTAGAACTGCATGCAGCCTTCTTCTTCCACTTCCTATGAAGCTTTCAAACTTTAGGAGTATGTGGTTATATGCCAGGGGGTACCAAGGAGCCACCAGACAAACAGTCTGGGTCCTCCTTATAGCAACAATTTTACTTGCTGGCAAGTATGGGAAATGCTCTTTTTGTATTCAAATAGCACAGATATATTGCAAAGTAAAATTTTAAAGTTGCACAAATTTTAAGGTGAAATACTAGGATGTAACGAAGGACTTCCTGAAGGTTTGGGACAGGATTCTCTTGTGAACATTGGAGAAGTGCTGCCAGAAGCACCAGAGATGCCCTAGCCCTGTCCGTTCACATCTACCTTGAATCAAAGTTACTCGTATCCAACAACGTGCAGGTACAGCGAGGCCACACGGAGCTACTCAATGTGCTGCGGGTCGCACAAAACATGCGGCTGAAACTGATGTCAGCTGGCAGGAAAAAGCAAACCTTTCAAGGGGTCTAGAGTCCTAAGTTCAGGTGCCACTCTGTCACTTACAGGCTGTAGACAGGCTCTTGGCAGGACTGTGGGAGAGAACCAGACTGTGAGAGACAACCACCTGCATCACCTGCTACCCTCTGGGTCCTCAGGAAATACGTGATCCCTAGAGCTGGCTAGGCAGGTTCCTCTTCCTTTCACATGCCCCACAGGGATCTCTCTGAGGCTGAGGCCTTGGTGGAAGAGTAAACCCTTTATACGTAGATCCTGTCTGCGAAAAATCTTAAGTCAAATCATCGAAGTCCTCTAAGTTCAATTTCTTCTTCTGAAGAGTGGGACTCATAATAACATTACCTCCCTAAGGTTATTTTGAGGCTGAGATGAGATACTTTTTTGCAAAAACACTGTAAACACACCTCCTCCTATACAACAGTAAGAATTATTACTTTTATTATATTCAGCTTATAACCTGCTTTGCGCTGAAGTTTTATATGAAGTTGGATTTTCCATTAATACCTGGAGCACTTAATTTCTTAAACTGGGTTGAGGATATGGAAATTTTCTCTCTTTAATTGTGTGAGGAAGTAGACACAAATACATGCCTCTGAAGCTCTCAGAGGATTTTCTAACATTGAGAAGACATTCCCTAAACCCTACTAAAATTATAATAAAATTATCAGAGCTTAGGAAGTTATTAGCACTTACCATTTCCAATTCGTGTCAAAAGGTAGATTCTACTTAAAGAAGAGAATATTTTAAATCTGTTTGGTGGGTTCTAGGAAGATGACTACAGAGGCAGAATAATTTTGAATCCAAGTCTCAACATAAAAATACACAGAACAACTCAATAAAATCAAAAGCCCATGGACAACATTTACACTGATGCTAGGTTACAAGGCATCCACAAAGACTTCAAAATACATGTGAGTAAGGACAAACCACCAGGAGCCACAAGACCTGAATCATATCAACCTCTGAGCAGGAAAAGCAGAGAGAAGCAGGGAAGCTTGGCAGACTTTGGCAAACTTGAGACTGGGAGAAGTCCAAAGTAGCAACTATTTCTGGAAAGTGTGGGTAGGTTTTGCCCAATCCAGTAGATGGTGAGTGCACCAGGTCTGTTACAAAGACTGAAGGTATTTAAGCAGTGTAGGCCCTACGAACTCTCTCTAGACATCTTCCAGAGCTCCCATCAAAGGACTGGGAGTCACACAGAAGAGAAATGAGAGCGGAATCACAATTGAGCTGGACAGAGACAACAGAACAGAGATAGAAGGAGGCCCAAATAAAAATGTCTTGGGAGGGAGGCAACAGGACCAGGAAATGTCATAAAGCAAGCCGATCCTTCTTAACTTCATGAAAACAGCAGACGACGGAGTTTGTGAAGTTAGAGAAGCTACTCAAAAACCACATCTCCTACTAAAAGTTCTAGAAAAACATTTTCACATAAAAATGAGAAACAAAAAAAGTATTGAGGCCAAATCCTTTGCAAAGTCATATCTGAGAAAAATAATTAGTGGAATAGTATCCCTATGCCAGAAAGAGACCCACAGAACAAATCAAAGCTATAGCCTTCTATCACAAAAGCTAAAATACATTAAGAAAATGATAAAAGACATGAAATAAAAACAATCAAAATTTTTTAAACTCAGAAAAATTTAAAAACACTGCCACTGAGGTGGCAGAACTCAGGAGACAATTAGAAATTGAAAAAAAAAAAAATTTCAGGGGCGCCTGGGTGGCTCAGTCAGTTAAGCGTCCAACTTTGGCTCAGTTCATGATCTCACCGTTAGTGGGTTCAAGCCTGACGTCAGGCTTTGTGCTGACAGCTCAGAGCCTGGAGCCTGCTTCCCATTCTGTCTCCCACTCTCTGCCCCTCCTCTCCCCTGTGCTCTCTCTCAAAGATAAAGAAACATTAAAAATAATTTCAGAAGTGACAGTAAACTAGAAGGAACACAAAAGCAAATATAATTAAACAGATTATGCCTAAGAGAAATAAAATGTAAAAAGGAGAAAATTTTTAACAAATAAAAAATAAAAAAATTTTGAGAGAAAGTGACAAAATAGTGAAGATTGACAAAAGGATTCAAAAACAAGTGACCAGAATCTTTGAAGAAGAGACACAAAACAAGGTGACAAAACAAATACTAAACACAATAAAGAGAACTTTTCATTAAATAAAAAACAATTTGAAACTATGTGTTGAAAAAGCACACCAGGTAGCTGAGAATATTGACCCAGAATAATCAACACCAGGACATAGTTCCAGTAAATTGAATAAACTTTAAAGAAAATGAAAATATTCCATTGAGTATGCAGTCAAAACCACCAAGTAACTTACAGGATAAGAAAATTAGATTATCATCAAGGTTTTGTTTTATTTTGTTTTGACAACTATACTTTATGCTAAAAAGAAAACGAAATAACATGTTTAAGAGATGCAAGAAATAAAATGTGAACTGAGGATTTTATATCGTGCAAAACTGACTTTTTGCTGTAAAAAGCATAGACCGGCAGTTACCAATATGCAGGAACTCAGAGAATATTGTTTTCATTAGCCCTTCCTGAAGAATCTAGTAGAGGTTGAGTTTTAGACAAAATGATTAGGGTGACATCCATATAAGGATGGGTCGTATATAGTAAAACATAGTTAACTGAAGAAATATTATTAAATGGGAGCTAAAAGAGAGTATATATGTAAGAGCTATATTCTTGCAGAATATAGAAATAATATAACTATAAAAAATTGAGTGAGAGTGGGGAGAGCATATAAAGAATATTTTAAGCTGTTCCTTGTAATTATATTGGTGGCAGTAATATGTATGTTGTTATTCTGGGCCTGTCATGTGTACAATGTGGATGAGTAATTATTAAATATTCTAATTCCATCATCTCCTATATCCTTGGGAACCAGAAATCTTGTTATGGAGTATTAGAGATACAGATGTAGTAAAAGGATAAAAAAGGCTAAGTAAAAAACCCCACAGTTCTGAATTTTAATTGGAAATATCAGTATACTAGGTATTTTTATATGTAAAATCATATCTATATGCATACTTATCAATAAATAGATTTCCTAGCTCTGCCACTGGAAAGGCCCAGAAACAATAACCACCCCTGGAATGATAAGTATTAGCACCTAGATTATGATCTTGAAATTGTATAAGAAATCAGAACTTTTGGAAACATGACTGTGATTCCATGTCTGGGACAAGTACAGGATGAACCTGGACCACTGGTATAAAATATCAGAGAAGGGGCACCTGGGTGGCTCAATCAGTTAAGCATCTAGCTCTTGGTTTCGGCTCAGGTCATGATCTCATGGTTTGAGTGTTTGAGCCCCACGTCAGTGCAGAGCCTGCTTCGGAGTCTCTTTCTCCCTCTCTCACTGCCCCTCTCTCCACACTTCTCCAAACAAATTAATAAACCTTAAAATAAAATTAAAAATCAAAGAAGTTATCCAAAATTAGTATGGTGTGTGGAAAGGGCTCAGAAGCCAAACTGAAGAGAATCCTCTTAGCCAAAGGACAATTTGAGCTTCAAAAAAGAATTGCCATTGATTGAAACCTATCCAATATGTTGAAATCATATAATGATTATATGATAATATTTTTTAAAACATAGAGTCACCTTCAGAGGAAGGTAAGAAACCAACTTATTCTCTTAAAAACTAGTAAATAGGGGGCACCTGGATGGCTCAGTCAGTTAAGTGTCAGACTCTTGATTTCAGCTCAGGTCATGATCTTACAGTTTGTGAGTTTGAACACTTTGTCGGGTTCTGCATTGACAGTGTAGAGCCTGCTTGGGATTCTCTCTCATCCTCTCTCTCTCACCCTCCCCCACTCTCTTTCTTTCAAAATAAATAAGTAAACATTTTTAAAAGACAACAAAAAAACCTAGTAAATAGGAAGAAAGAATCAAGTACTTGTCCTACCTTTTCTTAATGAACTGTACCACAGAGTAACCACATAATACATAAGGAAATATATTTCCTGATTAAAGTATCCCAAACAATAAGTGACAAAGAATTAATGGAATTTGAATATCACTACTTGCAACCCCCCAGTGAATTAATGGATCCAGATATCAACAGTTAGTAATATCACAAAAAGAGAATCAACCAAACATCATATGTCTCGTGATGAAAGAACACAATACAACCTATCATCTTGCTGAAAGAAATAAAACCCAAGTCCAGTGAAGCTTCTTAAGCCAGCTGCCAGTTTTCAGGAAATACTGAGGACAGAGGAACATGCTGTACTGCACCATGAGTATGAAAATAGCAAATTTCCAAATGGTGGAAGGATGAACCTGTAGAATGAGATTTTAAAGATATATTAAAAATATTTAATGGGCATGGGTGGGTGGGGGACTCGGTTAAGCATTAGACTTGATTTTGGCTCAGGTCATGATCTCATGGTTCATGAAATCGAGCCCCATGTTGGGCTATGCTCCTATGCTCTGACAGAGGGGAGCCTGCTTGGAATTCTCCCTCTCTCCTCTTCTGTCTGCCTGTCCACCACTCATGTTCTCTCTCTCTCAAGATAAATAAACTTAAAAGAAAATTTAATGGGGGGTGTCTGGGTGGCTCAGTTGGTTAAGCATCCAGCTTCAGCTCAGGTCATGATCTCGCAGTTCATGAGTTCGAGACCCATGCTGGGCTCTGTGCTCACAGCTCAGAGCCTGGAGCCTGCTTCAGATTCT
>NW_024412395.1:70063024-70179401 GCF_014898765.1 Herpailurus yagouaroundi | reverse complement strand
GTATACCCCCCCCCCCCCCCCCCCCGCCGCGTCGGGCTCCGTGCTGACATCTTAGAGCCTTGGAGCCTGGGATTGGGATTGCTTCGGATTCTGTGTCTCCCTCTCTCTCTGCCCCTTCCATGCTCATGCTCTATCTCTTTCTCTCTCAAAAATAAGTTAAAAAAAAAACAACATTAAAAGTTTTTAAATTTAACGGGCAGAAACATAATGTCTATGGATATGCACTTCCGCTATATAATGATAAAGAAACACATGGAAATAATTACTACAAAGATTAGGATGGGGGGTCCTTTGGGGAGAGGTAGGTGGTTTGAAATTGATGAGGCACATGGAAAGCTTCTGGAATAGCTGGAAAATTCTATATCTTGATTTGGGTGTTGGCTACAAAAATGTCTGCCTTGTAATAAGTAACTCATAAAGGCATACATTCATTTTGTGTTGCTTTATATAGTTTTATTTTATAATAGATATAAGGATTAAAACAACTAAAACCTATCTAACGTAAAGAATACCTATCACAACAAAGGGAGAGTTTCAACAAAATTCTTTCTTGTCTATTATTCAAGATCGATAAAGTGTTAAAAAGAACCTATAATATTTCTGATGATTATAATATCTGGTAAGGAGTAGAAAGGGGGAAAACTAGGAAAAAGCAAAAAAGAACCAGGTGAAATGGTAAAATGGAAGGCAGGAGGAGTAACCTCTCAATCCTAAAACAAATTCAAGAAATATTAATGGGTTTATCTTTAATTATTGCAGAAACAAGTTAAAAGCCTTAAATATTTAGATGGATTATCTTAAGCATTGTTGTTGGGCAAAATACCTGTAAGTGAAAAAAAGAAAAAAAAAAAAAAAAAAGGAGTGCCAACCTATATGAACATGCATTTCCAGGGACACACCTGTGGTTGGGACAGACAAATTCTAACCTGCAGAATGCATGCCTGAAAAAGGAATTAACTCCCTCCTCCTTTCTCTCTATTTCCTACGAGTCTTAATGGCTCATCCTGCCCTTCATTCCAAGTGGCAAGTGACCTAGTTAACTGAACTCTCTCACATTAGACCATCCAGAATAGTCACTACTCAGTACTCTACCCTTCCTTGTTTTCCTTTATCTACCATTCTTATTACTGTCCCCTTACTCTCCCTATAATAACCCATACTCCTTTGTTTAATTTTCTTCTCTTTCATTATTAGAATAGGAAATATTTGCTATTTAGGAAATTCAATGTTTTAGAATAAAGATGTTATGTAAATCTACAAAAGAGCAACAGAAAAAAATACTTACTTGATGTAGAAGCAATTCCCATTTTGAGTCCATGTGTAAATTTCGAAAAGAAAATACATTTATCAAAGTTTGTGATAATGAATAAAACTTGTTTATTAAGTCAGCGTAAATTTCAATTACCATCTTCAGAAAACTCTGAAAGCACTTGGAAACTGTCAGAACTATCACCATAGTGATTTTATTCCCTGTCTATTGCTATTCCAGTTTTTGTCTTCTGTGAAACCACTTCCCACCATGGAGGCTGAAAATGCCAGATACTCACTCCACCCCATTTAGCAAGGGCATGGGCTAGTCACTTCTAATAGGACCAGCAAGGGACGCTGCAGGGAGGGTGAAGGTGAGGGTTTCTAAGAATGGCTTTACTCCCCTATTCAAGAGATGGAAGGGGAGTTAGTGCCCCTTGCCTTTGGTCATGGTTGTGTCAGGACCCAGCAGCAGGGGCATTGGCAGCCTTTTTCAGTTATGAGGAGAAAAGCTTAAAGACAAGCTAAGAGTGGTGAGTGAAGTAGAGAGCTGAAAACAGTCTGAGACCTTGATAGCACACTTAAGCTGCTGAATTAACTTGCCTTGGGACTTACTTCCATGTGACATAATAAATGTCTTCATGGTTTAAAGCACTTTTAGTCGGAAATCCTGTTACTGGTAGTTGGGAACATCCTAATTAATACATACTCTGATAATATAGGTGGAGTTTTTGACCCAGTCAATAAGGACAGAGCCCATAAATCACAGCGAAGAAATATAATTGAGTGAGGGGGAAAGTTCCTGAAATGTATTGAATAATAATTTTTTTCATCTAGCTTTATAGACTTTGCTTAATGTAAGTAAAATTTCAGGCACATAGGCTTTATGGGCAAAATATGATCAATAACATTAGCAAAAACTAGAAGCAATTAATTGAATTATTTCCACTTTCCATAATCTCCACTGAAACATGACTAATCTAGAAATTATGATTGTGTTATAGAAACAGTTCAGAACAGACTCTCTTGTGTCAGTTTTCCTCATAAATAAAATATTGATTTTATTATAAATAAAACATTATAAATATCTTCCCAATAGTTGCTTACACTTTGTTTCCACTCCCATGATCAACAATAGCATTCTGGAAAAATAAAGGAAGTCAAATATCTTTACAACAATTCCATAATATACTTGGATCTAGCCCGATATAGATACAAGGAGACAGCAATATTGGAAATAGAAGTTATTTATATCTGATTTGGAGAGCAAGAGGGGGTGGGGAGAGAGAACATACAAGCAGAAGAGCAAAATCTGAGACTCTGTTATATTTATCTTCATCTCCCAGCCCCCACATGCCCTTTTTAAAAAATATTTGAGTTCTTTCCAAAAACACATGAAAATAGATTGAGGAATTTTCTGGATAGACTGTGACCACTGGGGGCATTCTGAAGAAAGTACATGATCAAGAACTGAAAGCAAGAAGAGAAAATCCCTGGTTTAACTGAATGGAAGGGCTCCTAAATCATACACAAATTTTTTTTCATTGTCAATAAATAACCAGTAGAGTCAGTTAAGGAATTTAAATGAAAAGGACATCTGCAGTTCACAGCTTTCCTGGAAAGAAAAATTGATTTTGAAATATAATGATCTCATTATAATCGTTTTTTTTTTAATTTTTTTTAAACGTTTATTTATTTTTGAGACAGAGGGAGACAAAGCATGAACGGGGGAGGGTCAGAGAGAGGGAGACACAGAATCTGAAACAGGCTCCAGGCTCTGAGCTGTCGCACAGAGTCCGACGCGGGGCTTGAACTCACGGACCCAGAGATCATGACCTGAGCCGAAGTCGGCCGCTCAACCGACTGAGCCACCCAGGCGCCCCTCACTATAATCGTTTTAATAGAAATTACTCCAGTGGAGCGGGGGAAGATCTAGATTATAGAGAATGGTCAAATTAAAAATGCTTCCTAAGGGTGTTTTGGCAGCAAAGAAAATTTTGGTAGAATTTCCTTAGGACTCAGGTGATGTGGAGTGGTAGGATTGGATGGTGTCCAGGTGAGAGATTGCTCTTTTCTTTGAAAACATAATAACTGGTTTCCAGTTTTCTGTATCTTGGTTCTTTAAATTAAGTCTTAGAAAGTTCTAACTCTTCCATCTTCTTTGTTTTCAGATTAACCAAATACATTATTTTTTTTCTCCCACAGATACTGTTTTCTAACCATCATTTAGTCATCAATCACTTTTTAGTATTTTTTCTTTTTTTCTTTTTAAAGAACAGAACTTTAATATAGTATAGACAAAAGACTATTTGACTCAGAATTATCAAGATTCCCAGGCCATACACTGGACCTACTGAATAGCAATGTTTGGAGATGGATGGGGCCTTATTCACACCACAACTTGAGAACTACTGTCTTTAAAAATTTTTTTTGTAATGTTTATTCACTATTGAGAGAGAGAGAGAGAGAAAGAGCAAGGGGCAGAGAGAGGGAGACACAGAATCTGAACCAGGCTCCAGGCTCTGAGCTGTCAGCACAGAGCCAGACATAGGGCCCCAACTCACAAACCATGAGATCATGACCTGAGCCAAAGTCAGGCGCCCAACCAACTGAGCCACCCAGGTGCCCCAAGAACTACGATTTTAAAGAATTCCACATCTCTCTATTTGAATTGAAACATTTGAATTGAATTTGACAATTATTTTTTACCATGAGGTTTACTAATTTAGTATAGAAGACATATTATCTTTCTTATAAATTATATTTATTCTCATACTTCCTAATATCACTTAGTCATACTGCAAAGCTATCTCCCTTTTAGTTTTGACATGAGTTATTCCTAAAATTACTGAACTAGTATATAGCAAGTCAATTTCAAAATATCTCACAAATGAAATCTGTTAAGAAAAACATGATCCAACAAGTCAACTTCTTTCTTTGTTTCTTTTATGGAGAGGTCTTGAACAGCCTGTTGGTGGTGGTGGTTTCTTTTTTTTCTCTTATATGTAGAATTCTAAAACTGGGAACTTCTAAAAAGAAGTTATGGGGGCACCTGGGTGGCTTAGTCATTTGAACATCTGACTCTTGATTTTGGCTCAAACCATGATCCCAGGGTCATGGGATTGATACCTGTGTTGGGCTCCATGCTGATGGCAGAACCTGCTCAAGATTGTCTCTCTTTCTCTCTGGGGTCCTGAGCGTCTGACTTCTGGTTTTGGCTCAAGTCATGATCTTAGGGTTCATCGCATCAAGCCCCAGAGTGGCTCTGTGCTGACAGCGCAGAGCCTGCTTGGGATTCTTTCTCCCTCTCTCTCTGCCCCTCCCCCCACTTGTGCTATCTTTGTACCTCTCAAAATAAATAATAAGCATTTAAAAAAAATTATCTCTCTCTCTCTCTCCCTCTGCTCCTCTCCCCTACTCATGCGCTTGTGCTCTCTCTCAAAAATAAATAAATGAAAAAAAAGAAGTTACGACATATAGCCTATGTAATCTTTATGACATTGGCAGGTGTCATTGCAGTAATACACCAAATCTTTATGAAAGAGCCCAAAGTAGTAGAACTTTATTTTATTCTAATTCGTTTAATTAAATGTTCTACCTACCTAGAAACCAAGTGAAAGTTCCTAAATAATTTCTGACATGAGCTAAATTTTACTTCTGATTCATAATGACTGATTATAACACTATGACAGTTACAGAAAATTAATTAGTTATGAAGAACAAGAACTCTAGAAATAAAAATGCAGAGGCTGAAAATTGAATTATAATCTTTTTTATACCGTGTGGAAATAGTCATATGGAATTTAAAAACTCAGGTCGTGGGGCGCCTAGATGGCTCAGTTGGTTAAGCATCCAACTTGGTTTGGGCTCAGGCCATGATTTCACAGTTCGAGAGTTTGAGCCCTGCATTGGGTTCCACACTGACATCTCAGGGCCTGCTTGGGATTCTCTCTCCTTCTCTTTCTGCCCCTCCCTTGCTCTCTCTCTCTCTCTCTCTCTCTCTCAAAATGAATTAATAAAATTTAAAAATAAAATAAAATGAAAATAAAAATTCAGGTCACTAAAATAATACTAAGGAAGCTCTTTATTACACATTTCCCCCCAAAATATGTCATGTTAAAGCAATATGAATTCCATAAAGTACACACACACAATATTTTAGCTGTGATTACAAACTTGCTGAAAAAGTCACTTCCTTTCATGCATGAAACTTATAAAACTCAAATTTTAATTCTAAAGATTTTGAATCATTTGGGGTACAGATTAAGAAGGCATATTTTGGGCTCTCCCCAGATGAACTGAATCAGTCTCTAGAGGGTATGTCTTGGGAATCTGCATTTTCATTGCTAAACATTTACTTATTACCCACACCAATAATAGCATTCTGGAGAAAGTGCCAACTTCTTCATTATCTATGAGATCCAGACCCCCAAGCCGTAGTGCTTCATCCCATCTTAGAGGTGGACATGGGCTGTTTACCAGAAGTCCACAGCTAAAATCTGTGCCACTATTGGGCAACTGCCTTAGGAGGCAATAATTTTTTTTTTCCTTTTTTAATCATCTCTTTTGGTGTAGAAATTTATGAGCTGGTGCTATTATCCAATTACAATTGTTTTACATCCTCTTGGCAAGTTTAATGGTGATTTCAACTACAACTTTCTCACTTCACTGACCTACTGATGGACAAACTTTTTCTCTATTTTCTGATGGATGGAAAGATAGAGCGCAAAAACTTTTGTGTATGATGCGAACTTGTAAGATCTACTCATAGCAACTTTCAGATATACAGTACAGTATTGTTAACTTTAGTCATCACACTGTACATTTCATCACCAGAACTTATTCCTAATTTAAATATTAATTTATTATACTGCTGCCTGCTCCTTTCTCTACCAGATGCTGCTGCAGGAAAACACATGTATCTACCTGCTTCTTTTAGCCACTTTTTATAGTGCCATCCAAAATTAAATCAAAATGAATGTGGTTAGAAAAAAAAGTCATTGTGCAAGAGGCGAATGCACACCTCACACTTGGACCAGGAGCTCTGCAGTTTCTCTGGAGACAGTCTGCAGGGTCAGACAAGGTGGCAGTTTCATTAATAACAGTTTATTTGTAAAACTCATCCCCTTGAAGAATTCCTTATAAGGAGATTTCTGAACTTCCCAAACCATCTATGGCTGCACACACGGTGCCAGGAGGTTGAGGACAGTTGGTTAAACCTTACTTTGAAGCCAGGGTAAGTCTAGTCAGTCCTACTCATACCTTTAGGGAAAATGAAGCTAAGTTATTTTTAGAGGATGATTTCTGTCACAATTGGCTTCCCTGAGGTACATAACCAGAAGACCAGAATTAGAAAAAAGGAAATGAACTTTTGTTCTAATAAATGTTTGGTATGAAATATTGAATCACCTTCATGGGTTTCTAGGGCCTGAGAAAGTTCCGTTCTTTAAAAAGAAAAAAAGCTACAGTATATATATTACTTAACTGCAAGTTCTCTACTAATTATCAATATTAAGGCCACTCAAGATATTTTTCCCAGTTTTATTGAGATAATTGACATATAATATTGTGTTAGTTTTAGGTGTACAACATGATTGATATATGTATATATTGCAAAATGATCATCATAGTAAGATACATCACCTCACATGATTACAAAGACTTTTGTGTATGGTGAGAACTTTTAAGATCTACTCTTAGCGAATTTCAAATAGACATTACAGTATTAACTTTAGTCATCATGCTGTACATTTCGTCACCAGAACTTATTTATAATTGTAAGTTTGTATTTTTTTGAACTGTTTGCGCATTTTGCCCGCCTTTCCCCACCCCCTCCCTGTGGGATCCATCAATCAGTTTTCTTTTTCTTTTTTTAAATGCAAGCTATTTTAAGACGTGCTGTATTGGTGAGGGACCACTTTACACCCTCTTTATACTGAAGTGTGGTGTGTTGATAAGCTTGGACATATAAGTGTTACTTAAGCAACCATATTGCCAGTTTGTTATTGTTACATACACAAAGGAAAATGGGAGAAAAAAAAAGGAAAAATAAACTTTGATTTTTTAAAAAAAAAAAAAAAATAATAGGGGGGGGGGGGGCGTGGGAGTTGTTCCTGAAGGGCCCTTCAAGAGGCATCGCTCAGGGGACCGCTGAGAACTGAGACCTAAAACTCCGCAGGTCACCGGTCAGGAAAGTTTTAGGCAAAATTCACAGAGGAGCTCCCACCCCTCCCCCCGCCGCCGTTTCCACCCTGGCGCAGGGACCGACGGGACTGGGCCACGGCCCAACCGCCTCAGGGGAAGACGAGGCCCGGAAGCCCCGAGGCCGGTAGGGGCCAGAAGAGGGCTACAGGGAGCCCCCAGGCCTCGACCAGCCGTCGCCCGCAGCCCAGAGCTAACTCCTCAGCCCCGGAAAGGCGGGGCGTCCGCCTTTCCCGCGTACGGGTCTCGCCGCCCGGCTCAGCCTCCTCGTAGGCCTTGCGCCATTGCTGCTACTATCGGCCGAACGGGGGCGCGGAGCTGGTCCCGGGGCGGGATGCGGCCGCCCCTGGGGCGGTGGTGGCTGCTAATCTGGCTGCAGCCTTTGTCCGCGCCGCCCGCTGGCGCGGTGCGCGGAGAGGAGGAGGCGGCGGCGGCGTTGGCAGGTAACCGCGGGCACTGGCGGCCGGCGCGCACGCGCGCTCCCGGACTCCTCGGTTCGTAGGCCTTGGCGGCTCGAGGGCGCTTTCCCTGCCCTCGGCGGCGGCGGTAAGGCTCAGGCAGCCCGGTGGGCGCTTTCTCGTCCCCTAAGGCTCGCCGGGCGTGGCCGGCGGCAGGCCCAACATCCCTTATCGCCTGCTTGGGTTTCCCTGGTCTTCTTGCTGTCACTTGGACACTTTTATGATTTTAGGAGTAGAAGCAACCGCCAAGCTCAGTCTAGCCCAGTTTCCTCGTTTATGAAGCAGCAACCAAAGCTCCGAGATGTTTTGATTTGTCTGAGGTCACACAGCTTGTCACTGGCACAGCTGACCCTAGCTAGTCTCCCGACTTTCAACACAAGACTTTTGTCTAGTACATCCATTTGTGTTGAAAACCTCAGTATTTCTCTATATAGCTATTACTTTGGACTCAATAGAAGAGCTTTAGCTTTAGAATTAGACCGAAATTCCCCTGCCTCCGACTAGCTCTGCGACCTTGAGCAAGGCACACTACTGGTCACATGTAAAGCAGATCCTATCTGACGGGATTGTTGTCATGTTTAAAGTGTGCACGATGTTACATAGGAAACAAGAGATGGTAGCTCCTCATATTGTTGTTAAGGGCTATCTGTGGAGTGCTCTCAAGATCCTGGCACGGAAGGGAGGTCGCGAGTTCCGACTCCAGAACTTCTAGTAATATGCTATGAGCTTAACATTTCTAGCTCATCCCCACTCCTCGCGTAAAATCCTTTAAAAGATTTCCTGGAATTTCTGTCCACCAGCTTCTCCTCCTCTCATTGGTAACCGCTGTTTGCAAGGGGGTTACCCAAGTGTGATCCTTTAGCCCCTCCAACGAGATCAAGGTTCTTTGTCTAAGGATGAAGACAGTTTTCCGATTCTGCCAGAGCTGCCAACTCATGGGAATCTTGCAGTGCGTTAAATACTTGGGGAACTGTTCGGTACCAGTTTTCATTGAATGGACATTCCTTGAGTGCTTCCTATGTGTTAAAAGTGCTTTAAATGCATAATCTTTTTTAATACCCACAGTAACCCTATGGGCTTAAGTACCATTTACATACCCATTTTACAGATGAGGAAAGTCAGGCTTTAGGAGTAAGAAATGTAACCAGTCTATATACTGATGAAAAAATAAATGACAGATGTGTCTAAGAGGGAGGGTTTCTGAGCATAGCAGCAGCCAGAAAATTGTAAGTAGCCTTGGACCAACACCCAGAACCTTGAGTTCTAGTTATTCATTACATTTCCCCACTCACTTGCAGAATTTACTTTGGTCCAGGCACATAATCTTTATGGACAATGGTTTTCTCATGAGTAAAATAAAGTTCTTCTGTTGCTGAATGGCTTCCAATATTTTCCTCACTTTTTTATTTGCTTCAGTCAACCCAATATTTCTCATATTTCTATTACATTTAGTATTAACTATTCCTCCTTCTATTTTGTTAGCCAAAGACTCACGTAAATGCTTATCAGAGCTACTGTTCTGCCCAAGACATGCAGGATGCCCACTGAGTTGATAGAATTCTAGCCCACAGCTAAGAAAAATGGCAATTTACATAGCCTTTTAGTAACACTTGCCATTCCAGATATACTATACAGCAGAGGCTATGGAGCATCCTGGATCCTGTGAAGGTTCTAAAGACACCACATTGGAACCTCTGGACTAGACTAGGTCTAAGGAACATTGTTGCTCCAAAAGTGGTTTTATGAGTATCCCTGCGATCAAACAGCTGGTACTTCGTTTCATGAAATAGGGCCCATCTATAACATGAGAAGCTTGGATTAGATGATACTTACTGTTGTAAAATTCTGTCTTGAATGTACACACCCTTCCGTACAATAGAGAACATTTAGAGCGAGGCCAGCTTTCTGTCACTCTATTTGGATGAAAGTCAGAGGCAAATGACACAGGAGAAGCAGATAGTTGTCTGGCTGAAAGGAAGAGTTATTCATAGTTTGCAGCAAGTGGGAGAGGGCCCTAGAGACCACATGTCCTATGATAAAGTTCAGGCCACTGGGTTGAATTCCCAGGCTTGAACTATATAGCAATAGGCCACTTGAAACTACAGCTTTCAAGGTTCTTCTCTATGGAGAAGAAAAATCAGTACTCGAAGTTAAAATTAGCCTGAATGTACATCAGCATGTGCTAATTTCAGATTCATTCTCTATGCACATTCTTGGAGAAATAAAAATCCAGATTGATATTCAAGTCCGGTTAAAAAAAACCAGGGTTACTAGAATAGGAAAGTTAACTTTGTAACTTTGGTGCTCCATGGTAACTCCTTTGAAACTAGGAATTTATAAAATAATACCCAGAAAAGTCCTTCTTCCTTTGACCTTTCAGGAGCTACGTTTTGTTGGTTTTCCTTTTTGTTTTTCCTATTCTTCTACCTCCCCTTCTTTGTCCCAAAAGAAAAGCAGTGATAGGCCAGATGGAGAAAGTGGCAGTCTAATTTAATAAGTGATTTTATATTATAGTTTCATCTGAAGATATTTATTTCCCATATGAGGGCCATGTAAGGTTAAATTTTTGAAGAACGTTGCTGAAATACTTTTATGTTGGAGGTTGTTTAAGATCTGCTAGGATTTGAGGAGTGTTTGTGCTTTTTATTTTTAGCACATGCTATAAGTAGGTTTAAGTACTACCTGCCCTTTTCTGAAGTTTTGACTGAATATTTTTACCTTACATATGACTAAATTCTTTAACTTAAATATATCCTTTTACATTAGGAAAACTAAAAAATGACAAAAGTAGTACAAAGGAGTAATTTTAAATGTAATTTATTAGTTAAAGCAGGTGATACCCATCTGTCCCTTTTTTATATAAGCTATGTAATGTTAAAATTAGATTCATTGAATATTTATAAATTGGCACTTTTTAAAACATTTTTTTAATATTTATTTATTTTGAGAGAGCAAGCGAGCACACGTGTATGAGCACCCACACTGGCAGGAGAGGGGCAGAGAGAGAGAGGGAGCTGTCATGACATAGAACCTCCATCTCAGGAACTGTGAGATCATGACCTGAGCCGAAACCAAGAGTCTGACACTTAATGGACTGAATGACCCAGGCGCCCCTAAATTGAGTGGTATTTAAAATGAACTAAGGGGGCACCTGGGTGGCTCAGTCTGTTGAGCCTCCAACTTCGGCTCAGGTCATGATCTTGTGGTCTGTAAGTTTGAGCCCTGCGTCGGGCTCTGTGCTGACAGCTCAGAGCCTGGAGCTGCTTCGGATTCTGTGTCTCCCTCTCTCTCTGCCCTCCCCAGCTCGTGCTCTGTCTCTCTCCCTTTCTCTCTCATAAACATCAAAAAAATTTTTTTTAAATAAAAAATAAAATGAACTAAGGAATCTCATTGGGTAAGGTAACCCTGACTCAGATCCTTTGGTAATGTAAATAACTGTGCTTTGTCTTAGCCGTTTGGGCACAATTGTCCAGAAATATATTCTACGGAAGTCAGGTTTATTGCAGAATCAAGAGAACCTGCTGAGGACTGCATAGAGTTACAAAAGGCAATGGTCATTTTGCGACTTAGAGTTGCAGACTTGCTGGGGTAGGCATTGTGATGATGGCATGCTGGGCTGGCCCTGTAGATACTCCCTAAGTGCTTAGGAGATGAGGCAGAGCTGCGATAGCCCACACTTCCAGAACTTTCTCTGCATCTGGAATCAGGTGTGAGGATGTGAATACCCAGGTTATGGGGCACCTTCTAGGGTGGAAGCATATTTCAGCCTCAGGTGGAAGCAGTAGCTGTCCCTAGGCAGGTATTGTTCTCTTCTGATCAGATGAATGATTATTATTAAGTTTTTATGCAGCCCCAGAAATTCCCTTTTGTTTTCTTGATTATATTGTGAAGGGATTTTGTTGGTATCATTGTGATATTTTTGGGTTTCCCTACATCTGCCTCCAGGAAGTTCCATCCTAGCAGAATGAACCAGCATGACTGAGGCCACATAAATAAATGATACCTATAGACATCTGGCAGCTTCACAGAGTTCAGGTCTTGAAGTTCAGGGCTTGAACAGCCAATAGAGTTCAGATTAGCTGGCTATGTTTTCTATTTCCACCCTTAGGTGGAGATGGAGGAGGAAGAAACTGAATAATGAAATGTCTCTAGAAGATTATTTAAGGGAGGAGAGACCTAGGAAAGATAACCTTTATAAACAATCTAAGATTAGAATATCTTGTTATCTCTAGGAAGGCAGTAGTCCAGCCTACTTAGCAATCTCTATTTATTTATTTATTTATTTATTTATTTATTTATTTGCTTATTATTTTAGAAAGAGTGTGCACACTTGGGCAATAGATAACAATCTTGATTGCTACAGTATCTTACGCTTAGCCCAGCTAGCCCATGGCTTATGGTTTACATGAACTCACTTGAAGTTAGGCATGTTCTTCCTTAGGTATTTCGGAGTTCTTGTGTGGATTGAATGAAATTCATCTCAGAAGAGAGTTAATAACAATGAGGGCAGCCAGTGGACACTATGAAATACAAACACCTTATCTATCATATCTCATGTATTGTGTAAATTCGACATCAACTTGACCTCAAGAGCCAGAGGCCACTCTGGAGGAACACTTTGTTCCAGGGGGAACACTGCAACATGCTTTTAGTAGTGTTTCTATTGAAATCAATAGCCAGAGCAACCTACCTCCTTCTGTACTTTACTTAATCCTGTTGAGGACCAAGGAGAAACTCAGAGCAAGTTATTCTCTTCTAACTGGGAGGCCTCCTATGTAGAATACACTGATGTATCATATATGAGTAAAACAAAAACTTATTGCCTCTTGCATCTCTCTGCCCTTCTCTAACCAGTGAGGACAAAGAAGAGAGTCCCTAGTCCAAGGGATCTTAAGGATTACAGCTCTCAACCCTCTAGTTAAGGTATATTGATGATGGAGTAGGGTAGGTTATGTAGGTCCTGTGGGTTCTGTAGGCGTGATGGGAATGACACGGACTGGATAGGATGTTTGTTTACATCATGTTGCTTCAAAGGGAGGGACAAAGTGTACCTCCTTTTATTGTGCTGACTGGTGCTGGCCAGACTTTTACAAAGATTGGTCAGGCTTTCACTGTCTGGGCTATGCATGCCCAAATAACTCACTAACCCTCTGGAATTACAACACACACACAGAAGACTGATATTTAAAGGCTGGAGATACGGTAATGAACTTGCTGTCCCTAACTTCATGGAGAGACAAAGTATAAACGAATAATAACATGAAGACAAAATAAAGCAGAGTGAGGAGAAAGTAGATAAAAGGGGCTGGAGTGTGCCATTTTAGACAGTGGGGTCAGAGAAGGTCTTCCTGAGAAGGTGACATTTGGGCAAACATATATTATGAGAAGGAGCAAGCTCTGCCAAAATCTGGGGAAGGCAGATTGCAGGTGAAGGAATTGGCAAGTAGGAAAACTTGAGGTAGAAATGGTTTGGCATCTTGAGGATGGGAGGATTGGTGTGGCCTGAGTAGCTGAGAGGGGGAGGGGTGGAGGAGAGAAGGTCAGAGTACTAGGTCCTTGGAAGGGACGGTGGATTTTATTATGAATGCAATGAGAAGTCATTGGTTTTGAGCAGGTAAATAATCTGCTCTGATGGATGTTTTTGAAAGATCTATATGCTGATTGGAGAATCGGTAGTAGGGAAATGTCATAGGGGCAATTCTGGAAGCAGGGAAACCAGCTAAATGGCTATTACAGAAATCCCAAGTGCAAGAAGACTGGTTTGGACAGCAGAGAAGCATTTACTTCTAAATTCAGATCATTGCACTTTATTTAAATTGCACCATCTTGCTCTTAAAAGTTACAGATACCAAATGATTTAAGGAGACAGTCTTAGGACCAAGGGGGAGCAAACTCATTTGAAGGCAGTATTTGTTTGCAAAGCTCAGGTCCCGGAAACAGGATATTCCCTCAAACTACTAACAAGAGTAGTTCACTGTTCTTAACAGGAATTGATTCCTTGAAGTAGTGGAGCCCACTAGGAGAGGCGATGCAGAGAGAAGCTCCTGGCATTGAGCACAAGTGTCGTATTAGGAGTAGCCGTGAAGAAACAACTTGCTGGAAGTTAACATTCTTACAGTGGTCTGGGGCTGCTGGGGTCTGTGGACCTTAAGCCTCACCCCCTTTACCTGCCTGGTTGGAATGCACTCCCATTTCAACAATAGGTAGGGATTCCCCTCTTTTACTGTGGAATATAGTTGTCAGTATAAAGTTGTCAACTCTAGCCACCCGGTAGAGACCTGTTCCTGCTCAGAGACCCAACAGGAGGGCTGCGTAGAGGCAGAACATAGGATACCAGAAGGCCAGTCGACAGCCCTCCTTCTAATGCTTGTTCTCACTAGCGGAGGGCTTTTATGTGTTTTAGTTGCTTAGGTGCTCCCAGGTTCTACACTGCCGTTGACATTGTCTCTTCTACAGCTAGCTGCCAGCTCTTCAATGTCCAGGAGTGCTTTCTCCCCTGTGTAGCCCTTGGCCAGGAGTCATTTGCATCTCAGATATATCCAAGAATTTGCCTCAGCAGTTGGTTGCTTTGTGTGTTGGTAGCACTGGTTCTGCATTCCCCTTTTGGTCTTGTATATAAACAGGCTGTGCCGAGGGATGCATGTTTTAAAAATGTTTAAAAAATGTTTATTTATTTTTGAGAGAGAGGGAGAGACAGAGCGTGAGCAGGGGAGGGCAGAGAGAGGGAGACAGAATCTGAAGCAGGCTCCAGGCTCTGAGCTGTCAGCACCGAGCCTGACATGGGGCTTGAACTCAGAGACAGTGAAATCGTGACCTGAGCTGAAGTCAGCTGCTCAACGGACTGAGCCAGCCAGTGGCCCCCTCACCCCCAGGGCATGCAGTTTTAATTTTTAGTAGTTTGTATTTAGCAGAGAGCTTCTAGAGCTTCCTTTACGTGCCGTTTTGAGACCTGCCTCTTCACCTGGATTCTTGTATTTCCATCTCAGACTCTCAAACTCTGCAAATTTGTTGGTATATTTAAAAAACTGTGCATTTCCTCACAATGTTAAGAGTATAGATTTGGGGCGCCTGGGTGGCTCAGTCGGTTAAGCGTCCGACTTCAGCTCAGGTCACGATCTCACGGTCTGTGAGTTCGAGCCCCACGTCGGGCTCTGGGCTGATGGCTCAGAGCCTGGAGCCTGCTTCCGATTCTGTGTCTCCCTCTCTCTCTGCCCCTCCCCCATTCATGCTCTGTCTCTCTCTGTCTCAAAAATAAATAAAGGTTAAAAAAAAATTTTTTTTTAAAGAGTATAGATTAAATGACTTGACAGTGTCACACTGGAAGATACTGGGTTCTCATGTGACTTTCCTGCTTTGTGTAGCTTTGTGACTTCCATGCAGTTGCATTGGTGGGTATTCTCTGCATCTTCTCCCCAAGTCTATCTTCACTTCCTTTAAGCTTAATGCTTAGGATGCTTCTAGCTAGGACACAAACCTATGTGGGCTTATTCGATATCATTCCCTGAATGGATGTAATTGTAGACTAGTTTCTAGTTACTTAGTCCTTCCCCAACTGTGGTGCAGCAGATTATTCTAACTTCACTTGATGTTTTTATGGAGCAGCTGACCACACTCTCCTTAGAGGAGTTGGGGGATGGGCATGAGGCCCATTTCTCTGTGTGCCCATAACATTCTCTGTGCCTGTTTCCTGTTGACATGTGTAGTGGTGACAGACACCCTGTCCTGGATCCAGAAGAATTTATGACTTTCATCTCACTTCACTTTAAATTCAGATACAGAGGCAGCCACAGAATCAAATGAATCCCATTACTTTACAGTTTTCATATGGCATTTACCCTCTCATAAAGCACCTGTCTCTCTTCCTCTGTATATTAGATTGTGTTGTGTTGTATTAAATGTTATTTATATGTTGTATATAACATACAGATGCACATATATTTATATATGCAGACACATATGTATCTACTTCTGTCCCCACATTTCTCCTGTGTTGTAGATTTATCTGTTTTCACTTAGTCCCACCAACCAAAACTCGGTTATGTCCCAAATTGAACTCATCCCCCTTTCCTGCACAGGCTTGCATCTTCTCCAGTGTTCCTTTTCTGGGTGAGGGACCTCACCATCTTTCCACTCACCAGAACTTTCAGGTCGTCTTCTTGCTCTCCCTCATCTAATGAATCTCCAAAGCCTGTTGATTTCAGTCCTAAGTGGTCTTTTATCTGTTCTTTCTCCCTCCTACCTAGTTCGTTTCTTGCTTGGACTCCTTTAGTAGCCTCCTTAGTGGTTCTTCTACTTTTAGTCTTCCTCACCTCTAAAATTGCACATTGCTTTAGAATTCTTTTTCTAAAACACAACTGTGTACCTGTTATTTCCCTATTAAACTGGTTATTCTCTGTTCCCACAGATCTGTTCTGTGCCCCTCTCTTCCCTGCTCGGTGTCTGGAAGTGGACATCTGTGGACTGCATCACCTGGGCTTCTTTGCCCTCCTGCTTCCCATTGCATTTGGCCAGTGAGAGGCACTGATGGGAGGGCAGGAGAGAGAGGTTGAAGTAGTCATACCTTCATCCCACCGTTCCACATTTTGGCAGGGATTGCATCCCATGACACTACTGTCCTCTGGGCTTCAGCAGCTCTGGTAACGTTGGGCCCTCCCTTTGCCATTTCAGGCAAGGATGTTAAAGGCTTCCTGCTGTTGTTGATGTCTGGGAAGTTCACAGCGCCTTATTGTTAATGCCTTAACTCTGCCCACATCCTCACTGAACTCTTCAGTTAAACCCTTTTGAGTGTCATCAGTTTCCTGCTGAGACTTTGATGCTTACCTAAAATCCTTCAATGCTCTGCTTTCAGCATGAAGTCCATACTCCTTAGAGTAAGTAGTAACTACTGCTTACCTCTCTAGCTGCAGGTGTTGAAGCTGCCACCAATTCTTGCCCTCTACTTCAAGACTGAAGTACCCATTCTGAGTTCTTTTTTTTTTTTTTACTTTCACTTTTTATTTGAACTCCAGTTCGTTAACATAACAGTGTAATATTAGTTTCAGGTGTAGAATGTAGTGATTCATCACTCACATACAACACCTAGTGCTCATCACAAGTGCCCTCCTTAATACCGACCACCCATTTAACCCATCCTCCTGCCCACCTTCTGTGTTCTTATAGTGCCTTCCATATATCACAAGAGTACTGACACTAGACTAATTTTTTGTCTGTCTCCTGTAGGTTGGAAAGACGGAGGGACTATACTTACTATGTAGGAGAATTCACTTAGAGAATGTAAAATGCATTATTATTGTGAATAAAAGGGAAAAAAAAGATAAGATTGCGGAAATTAAATATTTAGGAAATATAATCACTTTTCGATCTCTCAGTTCCAAGGTGTAAAGCTCTGAAGGAAATGGATTTAATTAAAACTTCTGAGTCAGACTGTTACTGCTACAATCGAAATTCCCGAATGGAGTGGAAATACATGTGGTCAACTCTGCAGGTAAGAGCCTATGTTTAAATTATGTCTGAGGAGCTGGGAATTAAAATGTACTTCTTCAAGAATACAAAATAGCTTTTATATGACATAGAGCTGTGTATCAGTATGAAAGCTAGCTTGGGAATCACATCCAGTGGCCCAAGGGAAAGGGATATGTGGAAGGGTACATTAACTCTTCATACGCTTCATCAGCCCTTCCCCAAACTACTCCAAATAAATATGGTTTTTAAGTGAGCACAGTGTGCTTGCTATTCAGATACATACTTTCCAAAATCATTGCTATCCCAAGCCCCTCTCTGATTCTAGGTATGGCCAAGATAATAGTTAATCTCAATAGCCCAGTACTTTTCCTTCATTAATAATACTTATTAAGCACTAGTTAAGTGCCAGGAACTATTATAGGCTCTTAGGATACATCAGTGAACAAAATAGATCCCTGCTCCTGTGATGTTTATACTCCTAGGGATAGGAGATAGGCCATAAATGTAATAGAGAAGAAAATTATAAAACTAGTAAGTGCTATGAAAAAAGAAAATGTAGAGTAAGGTAAGCGGAATGAGGAAGGTGGGGGGGCAGTATAAAAAGAGTGATCAGGGTAGTTCTTGTAGAGAAGGTGATATTTAAGAAAGACTGTAATTTTTTTAAATGTTTAATCGTTTTTGAGAGAGAGACACACAGAGAGACAGTGCAAGTGGAGGAGGAGGGGCAGAGAGGGAGAGAGACACAGGATCCAAAACAGGCTCTAGGCTCTGAGCTGTCAGCACAGAGCCCGACGTGGGGCTCAAACTCATGAACCAGGAGATCATGATCTGATCCAAAGTCAGACACTTAACTGACTGAGCTACCCAGGTGCCCTGAGAAAGATTTTAATGAAGTTAGTGAGTTACCAAGATAATATACCAAGAAAGAGTGTTCTAGGCTG
This sequence comes from Herpailurus yagouaroundi, assembly GCF_014898765.1. Lineage (NCBI taxonomy): Eukaryota > Metazoa > Chordata > Mammalia > Carnivora > Felidae > Herpailurus > Herpailurus yagouaroundi. Next base: position 70,161,091 of record NW_024412395.1, on the reverse strand, counting down.
AGGGAAAAAGATCGGACAGCATATCAGAAGGCATATGATGTTGATTTGTACTATTACTGATAATATACCCCATTTTGATCACCTGCTTAAAGTGGTATTGTCAATTTACAATTTTACCACTGGAAAGTGACCATTTTCCCCTTTGTAATAAATGAGTATTTTGAGGGATACTTTGAAACTATGTAGATACTCTTTTCCTTACCTTTCACCCTGTAGTTTTATCGTCCATTGATGATGCTTGCATGAACCAGTTATCATCATGCTGTTTTATCAAATGGTGATTTTCTAATTCCATTACTCTTTCCTCATTCATCAGTATTCTTCAAGAAGGAAGACTTTTTCCTTCTCCAGTTTATTTATATTCATGTAATATTACAGATTGCCAATTCATTCAGTGGATTAGAATCCATTACCTCGTAATTTATTTTGATATTCAAATTATCCTAGATTTGGCCAGTAGGAGTTCCTTCAAAGTATCTCATGTGGGAGCACCTGGGTGGCTCAGTCAGTTAAGCGTCTGACTTCGGCTCAGGTCATGATCTCACAGTTTGTCAGTTTGAGCCCCGTGTCAGACTGTGTGCTGACAGCTCAGAGCCTGGACCCTGCTTCGGATTCTGTGTCTCCCTCTCTCTCTGCCCCTCCTCCACTCACGCCCTCTCTCTAAAAATTAAATAAAAACATTAAAAAAAAATTTTTTTTTTTAAGTATCTCATGTGTCCTTTTAATTTGTGCCTATCATTTGAGCATCTCTGGCAAACAGGATGCTCCAGGCTTATCTTGTAATTTCCTAAACCCAGCCCTGGAATCCTACATTTTTTCAAGGAGCGTTCAGAGTTAGGTGTGTTTATTAGTGCTGGGATACCATTGTCATATGCAGACACACAGAGACACAGAGACATATACACCCCTACACCTGCACATGTATCTATTTCTGTCACTGTATTTTTTTTTAATATGTGTTTTTGCAAGAGAGAGAGAGAATCCAAAGCAGGCTCCACACTATCAGCACGAAGCCCACTGTGGGGCTTGAACTCATGAACCATGAGATCATGACCTGAGCCAAAGTTGGATGCTCAACCAACTGAGCCAACCAGGGCCCCCCTGTCACTCTATCTGTTAAAAAACATGCATTATGGGCACCTGGGTGGCTCAGTTGGTTGAGCTTCCAACTCTTGATTTCAGCCCAGGTCATGATCCCAGGGTTTTGGACCCGAGCCCTGTATTGGGTTCTGTGCTAAGCATGGAGCCTGCTTGGGATTCTCTCTCCCTCTCCCTGTGCCCCTCTCCCCCACTCACACACACACACACACACTCTCTCTCTCTCTCTCTCTCTCTCTCTCTGAAATTAAAAACAAAAACAAAAAAACATGCTTTTTGATATCTCCCATACTACTGGGTTCATTCTAATCTCTCTCCTTGTCGTATTTGTAACTTTCTTCTCTGATAATGGGGAACTGGTTTTCATTATCCTCAGTATATTAATTGATTTGCTTAATGCTAGGGTAGTAATTTGTTTATTTATTATTTATTTGTCAACGTTTGTTTAGAGTGTGTTTTATCTCTAGTTTAAGAGTACATAGTCTAATACTATGCTCCAAAATTACTTAGGTTAATTCATTCCCACCCATCCTCTTTCAATATGGTTATATTATTCATTTGAAATATATTTGGTTTCATTCATTTCCATTTTCATTTGAAATATATTTGTTTTTATTTTTAAGGGCTTTCCCCCATCCTAGTTGATTTTATTATAATTATTTTTTAGTATGTGCAATATTAGTATGGTTTAAAATCACAGGTCTACACAGAAGTATCCTCAGAGAAGTGTCACTCCCCCTCATTTCTCTATCATTCCTATCCAACCCTTGTGGGTAGTCAATATTACTAGCTTCTGTCTTTCCTGTGTTTCTTTTTTCAAAACTAAGCAGTGATGCATGTTTATAGACAGTGCTAAGGAGTGGGTTTAGATGGAGAACCAATGGCTGAGCCTGGGTCAGTCTTAAATGAAGAGGTCAGGGAGGAGGAAGAGGCCAACAGAGGAGAGAGAGACAAGGAGCAACAGGTGAAGATGTCCAGGACGCTGTGGGAAGAAGTGTTACAAGCAGGGCCAAAATGCTGTTGGTGGATCAAATATGATGACGGAGAATGCACTGGCCATTTGATTTAGCAACATGGAGGTCCCTGGTGACTTTGTCAGGGACAGCCTGTTGGAAACGACACATTGGAAGAGGGTTAAGGAGAGAATGGAGAGGAGAAGAACTGAAGACTGCAGGTGTGGGCAACTTTTTAAAAGAATCTGAGTGCACTGGGAAGCAAGGGGGATAGCTGGAGGGGAAAGTGGCTTTTTTGTTTTTAAATGGAAAAGCTTCAACATGTTTGTGTCCTGATAGGAATGGTCTAACAGAGAGGGACGAAGTGCTGGTAGGCTGTCTTTGAGTGGACAGAGGTGGGTCTGATTCTGTGCCTTGAGAATCTTCTTTAAGTCTCCTCTGTGGCAGAAAGTTCCTCCCCACAGGCAGGAAGCAGAGCACGTGCCTGCAGGTGCTGCCGGGTGGGTGGAGGTGGGGATAGGAACCTGTTGATGTTCTCTTCTGGCTTCTTTCATTTTCAGTGGAGAGTGAGGAAGGGGAGGAGGTATTGGTGTTGAGGAAGGAAAAGCTGTGAAATCTTTGTTGAAGAGAGTGGAGAGTAGATAGGAATGTAGAGTGTCTTCAGAGTTGGTGATCTCACTATCCTTTTCAGGCTTGCCTTACTCTTGGACAGAGAAGAGGAATAGAGAGGGAGAAAGGCAGCAGCAGAATTGTTCTTTAATGAACACTGGATTGTCACTGTTTGCTTGGTACTGTAGCCAGTACTTTGTTGTGAGACTGGAATAGGACCTGTGGTTGGATTCTGGTCCTTCTTCGGGAGGCATGGGGAGAGAAGCCTGAATTACATATGCTCAGCTGATCCAGAAGGAAGTGCTTTTTCTCACAACACAGTAGAAAATGGTAGAGACATAATTCCTGTTCTCATGTTTATAACCAAATAGTTTGCCACCTATGACTTTTGTCATCCTTTTTCACATGTCCCTTGACCACAACAACTTGCTACAGGAGGGAGTTAAGTCACCTACAACTCAGGGGAAGAAATAACCACTTTCAAAAGTCTCTGTGCTCAGTGCGTTTGAACTAAACACAGATCTGTAGGTCCATCCCTGGGATCCCTGGGATCGTGTATATCTGAGTGTTCTTTATCCAGTTATCTTGGGCTCTCTTTACTCCTCTGCTTATGATTTGAAGGAGCTTATGAGAAGTTTTAACTTCTGTGTTTATGGATTTCTTTGTTCTTATTTTATAGGTGAAAATTACCAGTTCAGGTCTGCTCAATATTGCATATATCACAGGAAGACATAATTGTCAGTATCCAGAAACCATTCTATCTTTTATCAAATGTGTGATTCATAATTTTTGGACACCAAAGGAGTCTAATGAAGTTACCATAATCATCAATCCATATGGAGAGACCATGTGCTTCTCTGTGAAGCCTGTCAGGAAGATATTTATCTATACAATTAGTGTGAATCGAAACAGTAAGTCTGTTTTCATTATACTTGATTTTATGGATTTAGTTTTTCTGGAGTGACATTTCAATAAAGTGACTTTTCTTTTACCAACTACATTGACACAAAGTCTTTGTTGTGTGTGTGTGTCTTTTTTATTCCAGTTGTGGATTTCAAACTCTTCCTTGTGTTTGTAGCAGGTATTTTACTCTTCTTTTATGCAAAGACCTTGAGTAGGTAAGTATCCCTTTTTATTTTGTTAATTTTATAAATTAAAAAGAGTATAGGACAATTTTGACCCTATGCTAAGTATTTCCACACTAGTTTGCAGTTCTTGCTTTAGGTTTTACAAACAGTAGTTCTGAAGATAGTGCTTGAAAGGCCTTTTAAAACCAGAAACAGTACACATGATATGTACGTATATATTACAGCATGCTTTTACATGCATCATTTTGTGTTACGTATTAATGTACGTTTTTTATTTGATCCTCTTCATTATGTGAACTTTGCATTATTGTTCTCATTTTATCAATGAGAAAACCAACATTCATCATCACTGACTAGTTCTTGCTAGGGCCGAGATTTATATTCAGGTTTTCTGATACCAGATGCTTGCTCTCTCTATTAGATTCAAGCTGCCTCCAACATTTGTGGCTCTGATACAGAAGGTTGAGTTTAACAAATATTTGACTCTTAGATAAACATAGCATCCTGATATTTTGTTTATTACAACTTCTTTCATGAAAAAGGAGTCCTTTTCCAATAATATTTTACTTCTTAGCTTGCTATTCTTAATACTGTTCGTCTTTCTTGTAGTGCAATTAAGTATGTTTAATGTAATCCATGGCCTTTATAAAACCAATGTTAGTTACATAGCCTGCAGAGTAAAGCTTGGACTCAGAGGAGATGGGCTATAAGCCTGAATCCTCCAGTTGGCAGATACTGACTTATGGAAGGTCTTTAACTTCTTGGTGTCTTAGCTTCCTCCTCTGTAAAATTTTGACATGGATAACTATTTCACAGGGCTGTTGTGAATGCATGCAGAACTCTCAGACAAGTGCCTGCTACATGGTAGGCACTCAGTAATTATTCTTGGATCAGATTCTAAACATAGATAACTCAGACATTTTGTTTTGAGTTAGTGGCAAGCTATTGACTATAAATTTCAAGTATAGAAATTTCATTTTTTAAGAGTATAGGATCTAATTAAAACTAACATCTGAGTTTTTCTTCTTCGTATTCTTTATAGTTGCTATCGTCAGGTTAAACAGTTTTAATACTGAAAGTGCTGCTTGGCATTTAAATTGCTTTTATTTGCTTGTTTTGACAGAAGTCCTATTTTCTTTTACTCTTCTGGGACCGTGCTAGGTGTTCTAATGACGTTAGTCTTTGTCCTGCTTCTGGTGAAAAGGTTTATTCCTAAGGTAGGCATACTGTGTATAAATGAATAAAAGAGGGAAACCATGATCTCATAGACATGAAAAATGGATCAAAGTTAATCACATTGATTATGACAGTTCCAAATTCAAACTGTATTTCTACACTGTATTACAAAACTGGTTTTAAAATGTATCTTTTTCTAGAGATTCCATTTTTATTTGTTATTATGTATACCCTTAAGTAAATATAACTTTTGGTGATACTTTTTTGAGACCCCATTATTTAAAAAAAATTTTTTTTAATGTTTACTTATTTTTGAGAGACAGAGAGAGACACAGAGTGTGAGTGCAGGGAGGGGAGGGACAGAGAGAGAGGGAGACACATAATCTGAAGCAGGCTTCAGGCTCTGAGCTGTCAGCACAGAACCCGATGCGGGGCTCGAACTCAGGAGCTGTGAGATCATGACCTGAGCCAAAGTTGGACGCTTAACCAACTGAGCAACCCAGTTGCCCCAAGACCCTTTTACTTTCAGGTAGTAGATCTTTCTTAGGAATGGTGGGGGCTGATTCTATGCTGAGTAGAAATTTCTCTTATCTTGACAGAGCTGAGGAATGTCGTGATGCTGAACCATCAAGGCCTTGAGTAACAGCATTGCTACAACTGGGGATTTCTTCATTATTATTAGTTCCCCGAAACACCTTTAATGAAAGAATGCCCTGCACTTAGTTGAGGATAAATATTAGTTAATGTTGATAATGTTGCAGATACTCTGATTAAAGCTTGCAACACCGGCATTATTTTGAGATAAATTTATTCTTTAAAACAGTGCCTCTCCACCTCCACCTTTAGTATACATGCAAGTTACCTGAGTATTATCCTGCTGAAATGCAGGTTGTGATTTGGGGGTCTGCCATGGGGCCCAAGAGTCTGCATTCCAGCAAGCTCCCGGGTAATGCCAATGCTGCTGGTTCATGGGCCATAACTTTAACAAGACACCAGAGAGCACCTTGAATTGACCTCAGTGCAGTGTGATGTAGAAGTTTCTAATAATATAAAGGGTTTATTTGTTTCCTCCTATTTTTGTGAGAGTGAATGAACCAAAACCTGTGTCATTTATTCTCTTTCACACACAGTATAGCACCTTTTGGGCTCTAATGGTTGGTTGTTGGTTTGCTTCAGTTTATGTTGTATGCCATTTGATGGAAGATCTGAAGTGGCTATGGCATGAAAACAGAATATATATATTAGGTAGGTAATTAAAAAATATATATATATATATGTATTATTGACAAAGCTGAAAGTATAACTAAGAGGCCTTCCTTTGGAAGTATGTTTCTCTCTAGCATCTAAATTTTCCTTTTGAACTAAGAAGTGCTGTTAAAAACATTTTATTTTATTCCCACAGTTGATGATTTCAGTTCTTTAGATCTCTCTTTTTCTTTAAGTTTGTGTATTTATTTATTTGGAGAGAGCATAAGTGGGGGAGGGACAGAGAGAGAGAGAGAGAGAGAGAGAGAGAAAGAGAGAGAGAGAAGGAGGGAGGGAGGGAGGGAGGGAGAGAGGAGAGAAGAGAGACAGAGGGAATCCCAAGCAGGCTTCTCCCTGTCAGCATAGAGCCTGATGGGGGGGCTTGAATTCACAAACAGTGAGATCACAACCTGAGCCGAAATCAAGAGTTGGATACCCAACTGACTGAACCACCCAGGCAACCCTTTTAGATCTCATTTTAGTCTATTTCCCAATGACATCTTTCTTAGTTTTCTGTACTAATGATGAAAAGAGCAAAAAAGTATTTGTCCCTTTTGACTGCTTTTATGCTTTGAATCATGACTCTTTCTTTTTCTTAATGTATTCAGCATGAAAGGTGAAAAATCCTAAATATAAATTACTAATGAAAACTTGAATTTTCAGAAACAGAGAAGCTATTAAGAAACCACTTGTTCTTATTTCCTGAAAGCAAAAACAAATGAACAAGTTTTAAAAATTATTTATTTGTTTTAATTGGGGAATAATGGAGAATGGGAGGGTCAACTTTCTCCTAAGCCCTTAGTGCCAAACTTCTCATATAAGTTCACCCACCCAAAACAGAAGCAATCAATTTTTGTTTTAACTGAAGATTTTTATGTCTTTAGCTCATTTTTCTGTTTATGCTTAAGTATTTTTAAAGTAAATTACAAATATCATGGTATGTTCTTCTAAATATTTCAATAAACATCTCTAAAAAAAAAGAGCATTTTCTTCTATAGTTAAATACCTATTAAATCTTAAAAAAATCAATAATTACATAAATTACTCAGGCCATGTTCAGATTTCCCCAGCGTCCTTGATGGTTGGTCTGTATAAGGTGGGATATAGTCCAGTACCATATTTTGCATTTATTATGTCTTGTAGGTCTTTTTTAATCCATAACAATTGCTTTTTTCATCATAGTGCTCTGGTGAAGAGACTAGTTGTCCTGTAGAGTGTCCCAACTGTCTGGATTTTTCTGATTACTCCTTTGTGGTATAATTTAACTTGCTCCTCTCTCCCCTGTATTTCCTAAACTGGAAATTAGATCTGGAGGCTTTCTTAGACACAAGTGAACCATTTTTCATAGTATACATCAGAGGAGATGTGTATTTCACATCAGATCAGAGGGAGGATGCAGAATATCTCATCATCCTGCCATTATTAATGTAGAAACTGAGCACTGTATTAGGGGGGTATAGACTGATCCCTCCACTATATTTTCTTTTTTTGACTAGAAAGCAAAAATGAAAAAATAGGGTTTGTAGCCAACTGTGACATATGCTGAGGCTTATTCCTGACCAAAGGAACTATGGTAACATTTGCCCATCTAGGACTCTGAACTAAAAAATATACCTATCATAATAATTTATTATTAGACAACCTTAATTATCACAAAAAGTCAGCACAGTATCTCACATTGAAGGAATAACTAGCCCTCTACGTGTTTTTCAGCCTTACTTCTTTGGGAAAAGAAAACACAAATGAAGGTTTTCTGCTTGAGTCAAGGCTCTACCAGGATCTTTCACATAACTTTTCAGGTTCAGATTTTCAAGTTCTGCTTTTACAGGCTATGTTTTGGTGGCTGGATTTCTCAGCTTTGCCGTTTGTTATAAGCATGGGCCCCTGATTGATGAAAGGAGCGTGACTCTTTTGACATGGACACTGCGGCTCCTCGCCCTGGTTCTGATCTATTGTGGAGTCACCGTGCCCCAGGGCTCCTATGCAGCTCTGATCCTCATCCTGGCCTCCAGGAGTCTACGCTACCCACTGAAGGCGTTCACTTATATGAGGTGGTGCGTATCTTTTTTCTCCTTGTAAATGTGACATTTTGAGTTCTGGTTTTCTTTATTGTTTGGGGAAGTTTCTTGGATGTGTCCTATTTAGTCTCACAATTAACTACATTTCATCTGGGGATTTGGGAGAGAAAGAGGATAGAGAATTTAAGCATCTAATCCCATCTCCATTTCTAGTCTTCATTAATCTTTCAGAGGTCTACCCCCAAATACTAGGTAATTACAGCTCACTAAGATCAGGGGCAAAATTACTTGTGTTCTGGGTTGCCTACAATTTCTACTTTTATTCTACATTTCCTTTCATTAGGACCCAAGATTGCTTTAAAGGTATTTGTTGTGCTTATGAAATAGAGCTAAATGAATGTATTGTTTATGCTTAGGACTTTTTGGGTTTTTTTAGGTTTAAAGTTAAGGCTTAAGGGGCGCTTGGGTGGCTTAGTCGGTTAAGTGTCCAACTTCGGCTCAGGTCATGATCTCGCGGTCCATGAGTTCGAGCCCCACGTTGGGCTCTGTGCTGACAGCTCAGAGCCTGGAGCCTGTTTCAGATTCTGTGTCTCCCTCTCTCTGTGACCCTCCCCCGTTCATGTTCTGTCTATCTCTGTCTCAAAAATAAATAAACGTTAAAAAAAAATTTTTTTTTTAAATAAAGTTAAGGCTTAAGCCCTTGAAAAATACAGAAAGAGAGATGAGGTAGCTTCTGTTGTCACAACTGTATTATGTCTCTCCTTAGTCACTGAGCCTGAACACCTGTTTTTGTGTCAGGTGCACAGATGAAGGAGATAGTCCCTACCCTTGAGGTGTACTTGCTGAGCCATCAGCATGCGTTTCTGTATCTTTGGAGTGTTAAAAATATGCCTGTTCAGGGACTATGGCACATAGAGTTCAGGAGAGTTCCTGAAAGAGATATTACTGGGCTGAACCTTAATAAATTAAAACAGCCGGGTGAATAAGTGTGGGAAGGACCTCCCTGACAGGGAGAAAGCCCAGTTTGGTAGCATCATGAGGCAGGCAAGGGAGGTGGCAGTCGGCCAGGTTGTGGAGGCATCACAGGCTGTGTTAAGGAATCTAGTCTGATCCTGTGCATAGTGGAGGCAAGAAGCCATTCTGCAATGCAGTCAGCATTCTCTGCCTGCTGCCTAGACCAGAATTACAAATCCAAATGCTTAGGGCTGGTCCTGACTGGGTGATGCTGAGCAGGGGTGAGTCAGTGGGGCCATCGTGAGGACTGTGAGAAATTCTACAATGCAACCTCATCAGTAAGGGGGCAATTACTACTCAGCTTGAGCTGATTATTACCACATAGGAATATGGGCCCTGCCTTGCCAGGTCTTTTGGTTTTTTTTAGAAAAGCTGGAAATATGGATTTGAATGTGAATTCTTATTATTTTTAAATGTTGGCAACTAATCTAAAAATAAAAATACAGTTAACACAATCAAAGCAGAGACCATGAACCTCATTGGGTGGCAGAATGTGGCCCATCTGCCTTCTGGCACAGAGGGTGGATGTAAGCGGGAGGCCCTGGGACAGTGACATCATAGCGGTCCAGGCAAGAGGTGATGAGGGCCCAGAGTCGGGCAGAGAGACAGTGAGGGAGTGAGGGTGTTAATAAATATTTATGAGGTAAACCTGGCTGAGAGGAAGGAGACTGGTAATTGTAGTCTATGGATCTGCTATTACACATATAGCCAGTGACAGGACAGGGCCCTTGTGCAGAGAATGTTGGCAAGACTGCAAGGTAGCGAGGCTGGGACAGAGGGGCTGCTGCTAGCTGCTCTCTGCACTGCCTCAGAGGCCAAAGGTGACTGGGACTACCAGAGGTCCCTCTGCCAGGAGGAGGCTAGCCATCCACATTCCCCAGGCCTGGGTCCTTTGCCAGGCTTGTGGCTTGAGGAACGCGGGTTAGCATTTGGGCCCCTTTTGTTTTAAACCTCCAGCTGCCTCACCAAGTGTAAGGTGTGTTCTGTTACCTGTGTGATGGTCCTTTTATGCATTTGCTGTGCGTTCTGTTAACACAAACCTAATAAAATGTTTTGTAACTTCTTTAGCTTTTCATTTTGCTAATGAATAATTATGTGAACAAGTACAAGACAAAACAACAACATAAATAACAAACCAGAGAAATAATACCTTGATTTGTACAGTATTTTATTTTTACAAAGAGCTGTTTGAATATATCCTAATATATGGTAGCTACTCTCTTGATTATCCTTATTGAACACTTACTATAGGCCACTCGCGTGCTCGCTTCGGCAGCACATACACTAAAATAGGCCACTCGCTTTACACAAAATATCTCATCTAACCTGTAGAGTGACCTAATGAGGTTTAGATGTTATATTTAAAAAAAAAATTTTTTTTTAAGTTTATTTATTTATGACAGAGATGGCAAAAGTGCACAAGGGGCAAAGAGCAAGGGAGACACAGACTCTGAAGCAGGCTCTGGGCTAAGCTGTCAGCACAGAGCCCAACACGGGGCTCGAACTCACAAACCACGAGATCATGACCGGAGCCAAAGTTGGACACTTAACCCACTGAGCCACCCAGGTGTCCTGTGAGGTAGATGTTATTGCTTTCACTTTGTTCATATGAGCAAAGTGAGGGTCAGAGCTGTTAATAGTTGCCTCAGTTGATACAGTGGGTAAAACTCAAAGCCAGGACTGTGTCCCAGTCTTCTGCTCAGAGACCAGAGGTTTTCCTCTAGGGAGACCAGGCTAGGTGTTCAGACAAGGAAAAGGAAACAATATTGGTGGTTCCTCAATCTGACTCATCATCCACCACACAATCTTTAAAAGACTTTTCAGGTCCCAACACTCAAGAAAATATATGTTTAACCACCTCCTGGTAATTCTTGTACTCATCCAGATTTGGGAATCTCTGGTTAAATTTTAAACCACCCAAGAACATTTTTAAAAACTCATTGATAAATGTAACATATGTGTTAAAACCTTATCATCATTACCATCTTTATGAGATTCTCCCCTTTAGGACTTTCCTGATTCAAAAAGAAAATTCCAATAATGAGCCCCTTAGCATGTAAGCAAAGGAGGAATTATAAATTATTGTACACAAACGACCTTTGTATGGTATTTACTCCCTGTCTCTAGGATTAGTCAGAATCACCACCACTAGGTGGAGGTGATATCCCACAAATCTTCCTTTTTTTTTTTTTTTTTTCCTTTAGGTCTAGCAAGTAAGTGGCCATGAATTCTACCAGGTCTCTGTAAAACGGTATCTCAAAAGATTTGCTTCTGTTAGTGCCCAAGATAATGAGCAGGCCAAGCATAAGGAAACCAAACTTTCAATGATCTGATTGTGCGATTGAAAATTACTGAGAATACAGTTAACATGTCTATCAGAAATTGAGTCTCAAATTCCTAAGAACATTATTTAGGATGGTCCAGGAAGAGAAGAAATGTACTATTAGCCCGAACTGCATGTTCTGTATTCCATAGTCATAGTAAGAACCATAAAAAAGTATAGTGTGGTGTCAAGGAAGTTAAGTATTACTGTTACTTTCTAAGAAATGTAGTTTTATAAATCTTAAGGGTTGAATTGAGCAGTCAAATATGACCAGGAATCTAGCAACCAAATGCCACATGTTTTAGGAAAATGAAGAAATGGTGGACATCCAAGAAGCCAGTGTTTAAGTATCTGACTGAAGATGAATACCGGGAACAGGCTGATGCTGAGACAAGCAGCGCCCTGGAGGAGCTGCGTGGAGCCTGCCGCAGGCCCGACTTCCCCACATGGCTGGTAGTCTCCAGACTCCAGGCTCCTAACAAGTAAGCCCTGCTCAGCTGCCAGGACCACACTGGGGTTGGGATGATTGTGAAAACACTGTGACGGTTTGCTACAGGTACTTCACATTAGGAACAGACTGATGCCCAGGAGAACCCATGATGCGGAAACTGTCAGTGGCCCTGCTCTTTCTTCAGTGCTCTGACTTGCACAGAGCTGCTAATGTCAGGACAAATAGTGACCTGATGTTTGATACGGAAGGTCGTAAACATAACTTCCACATGAGAAGTGACTGGTGTCGAAAGTAATTGTCAAAGCTTACCAGGAAAGACATCTTTGTCCCAAAATCTTTTTCCTTACTGCTTCCCTTCCTTCATAGTTTTATCTAAATAACAGTGCCCTCAAATTAAACATTGAAGGGGGAAAGTATTGATGTACTAAAATAATGAATGAATAATGACTCTAATAAGAGAAAAGGAATTAGAAAACAGGACTCGTTAGGATAGGCAGCAGTCAGTGCTCGTAAGTCAGCCTCCTTCTCTGCTCTTTCTCTGAATATCTCCAGAGGGATCACCTAAGCCATTCCCATTTTTACACCCAATGTATAAATGCCATTCTCTATTGATGTAAAGTCAAATTTAATTAAAAAGAGGATAAATAGCAAGAGAACGTGTTATCTTCCACATAAACCTTTCTGTGATAACATTAACTTTATTTAAAACAAAAAAACTACTTATTAGATTTGCAGACTTTGTTCTTGGAGGAAGCCACTTGTCGCCTGAAGAAATTAGTCTGCATGAAGAGCAATATGGTTTTGGGGGCGCCTTCTTGGAAGAACAGCTTTTTAACCTGAGGACTGCCTGATGACTATTGACTTCATTCTGGACAAGAAATGGGCTAAGGGCAAGGATCCTATTAACATTGGGCAGAACGGTTCTAGGTTTGCTATGGAGAAGAGTCATACTGGAAAGGAAAACTAAACATTATTGAAGATAACTTCTCGTTCTTGGTGAGTTCTGGTACTTATTGTAGTCATCAAGATTTTGTGAGAGTCATTGCCACTTTCCTTGAATGAAGACTTTCATTAGGAACAAGAGAATCATGTTGATCTTCAAAGAGCAAGTTAACATGAACATCTGCCTTGTCAACACCAGGCATTAAATCTTAACCTCAGAACCTGTGTCTGAAGACTGCATATAAGTGTTGGAAGAGACCTGAGATATGCTGGACCAGTGTTTTCCAAAGTATAATCCACAGGGTGCTAATAAGTGCTAGTCAGTAAAGGGATTGTGAGGTCAACTAAGATAGTAACAAAGTTAAACAAATGTACCACAGGACTTCTCAGAGCCTTTAATACTGACAATGCACGTTGTCAATCTCCTGGATAGAAACTGTGTGCTGCCATTTCTGACTTAATTTGACCACAGAACCCTTTTCCGGGAGATTGATATTCCTTGGAGCAGTTTGGAAAATGCTAATGATGGCAGAATTGAGATTTGGGGAGGTTCAATAACTTGTCCAAAACTACAAAGCTATTTAGAGGCAGCACTGGGACTAGACATCAGCCCTAATGTTACCTACAACTCAGGTAAAGAAGAGACCTTCAGAGGTGAGCCTAGGGGCCATCTCCCTACAGCCTTGGATCTCACAGTATTGGTGACTTTTTTATTTTTTAATAATGGACAACTATCTATTTGATAACTATGATAGAGAACATTTCCTCAGATTATATTTTAAAGTTTGATAAGATTTTTATAGACATATAAATTTTAGAAAGAATTATTTTCTATAATTTTTTGTATATTGCAATTGAAGACACTTAACCTCTTGTGACATTTTGAGTTGACTGGTCCATTTTTAAAATTTAGTTATATATATTTGTAACAGTTTCCTACACAACAGACTTGTGATCTTTCTTCAGAGAACAAATATTTTTTTCTTGATTCTCCGGAGTGAAATGACCCTGAGCTTTGACCCTGGGGAAAGAAGGCCAAAACTAAGAGCTGAGAAAAGATCTGAACATGGCAAAACAATCTAAAGGTTAAGATGTGCTAAATTGATTCACTTAAAGAAGGTTTTGCTGTGTTGAGTTTTTTTTTTTTTTTTTCAACATTTATTTATTTTTGGGACAGAGAGAGACAGAGCATGAACGGGGGAGGGGCAGAGAGAGAGGGAGACACAGAATTGGAAACAGGCTCCAGGCTCTGAGCCATCAGCCCAGAGCCCGACGCGGGGCTCGAACTCACGGACCGCGAGATCGTGACCTGGCTGAAGTCGGACACTTAACCGACTGCGCCACCCAGGCGCCCCTGTGTTGAGTTCTTAAAGAGGCATACAGAATGAGGAATCTCTTTTTACTAGGAGGGATGTGGATACGGAGGAAGGACATTACAGAAAATTTAGGAGCTGCTTTCCTGAGCCATGGCTACCCATTTGGAACTTTCTAGGTTGATTTTCAAATATTTTCTCTTTGAAGCAGTGTGTCAGTATTTTACAAGTTCCTCTTTTTACAAGACACCTTTCAGTATTAAGAGTTCTGCAGTCTTTGTGAAATGCACTAAATTCAATCTGTGCTTTCACATAGATTGATTTCAAATATCAAAGAATCTTCCATTCAAATTTATGATGATTATGATGATGACTGTTTTATAAGTGTAAACAGGTCTGACACTTTTGTTATAGTTTTATCTGAATTTTTTATAATTAAATTTATTGCCAGTATATTATGAATGTGTCAGATGCATCAGTGCTGTGCTCACCATGTTCACCTCCCAGGAGGCAGTTTTTGGCAGAATGTGTGTCTGAATGATGTGTGCACAGTCAGTTGCAGTCTGGGCCTTACCTATGCCATGTTGAAGAGGGGCTGGCTGCAGAAGGAGGCCATAGTGGGTCAAGCTGGGTGGGACCATCACAATAAAAACAGCTAAAGAGAGGAAGAGTACAAGAGTCTTCTGGGATGCTGTTTTTCAGGTTTATTTTAGAGGAAATCATGGATTTGTCAGTTTCTGTTATGTGAGTACTGTGAAAAGCAAAACAGTTACAAGCATGAGTTGTGATACATTTGGTGTATTTCTGTTGTGTTCATTTGATTTGGGGTTTATTATAGTGCTGATCACAGTTCTAATCCCCGTGAAGCAATACACCGATGACTCCCACAGGAGAGCTTTTTTCTCTTCTTTCCTTTCTCCCTTCCCTCCTCTGTCTTCCCCCTCCCACCTCCCTCTCCCTCCTTTATTTAAAGTCCTTTAAACTGTTTAAATGACCATTCAGTAAAATGGCTCTGCCCTTCACGGTTAAAAGTTGGCTTCGTGCTTCATATCGCCATAGGTGTGCAATTACGAAACAGAACAGATGCTTTGTGTTAGTGCTTAGGCAAGGTGCCTCATAAAAGCTTACTGTTGTTAGCAAGTTGGGGCTATTTGACACCAAAATGTGTGGGTGAGATTTAGCGTAAGGGGGCCATGCTTAAACAATTATATCATTCAAATGTTATTTTTAAAATGTTTTAAAACACATTTTACATATCACAAAAATTGCTTTGTGAATTGGTTGTACACTTTGCCAATAATACTAAGGGCTGAAATCAGAGGGGAATGTCCATCTGATGTTTAGGACAGTATTTCAATTTATGACCTTTTTTAAAAAATCTAGAAACTTAAGAGATTTCAGTTTTTAAGAGGCTTGGAATAGATGATGGATTATATCAATATATCGAAACAAGGTCATAAATTAAGACCCCTGCAGTTGTGTTAAGAAAAGAAAAAGGATTATTGTGTATGAGGTTATTTCTTAAAGAAGTACAGTTTTTTAAATCAGCCTTTTTTGTCCAGCTGTTGCATAAATAACATAATGGATGTAGAATTTCGAAGATGCCTGCATTAAGATAGAGAGGTGTTTGTAGGTGACCCCACTGCTGCCTTCTGAGACCCCCACCAGGAGGTATGACACTGATGAGTTTACCACATGAGTTAGCCAATTCATATAGTGTATTTAGTGACTCACAGCCAAAAATAAAACTAGCATAAGGATAAAAACACTTGAATTCATAAGACCAGCAGATTCTCTCCCAGAAGACAGATCTATGAGGGGTCAAATAGTAGGAATAAGGTTGCTTGAGCAGAAAGAGAACAAAGGGAGTTTGTTACATAATTCAAGTGTTTGATGTCACCAGGCCAAAAAGTCTAATTTAATCCCTCAGTGGGACTACCCTAACGTGATGAGGTACTAAATCTTTTGGCACAGGCCTCCTTTATGCAGACCCTGCCAGCTTTTCCTGTCTGTGCCTGTTGTCACTGACCAGCATCTCGACCCCCTTCTACTGGGCATGTTCTTCATTCAGATACGTTCTTAAAATCTTCAGTCTTTCTCTGGCTTAGGAATCTAGTTACCATTTTAGGGTAACTGCCTATTTTTGCTATGGTCTCTGAATGTGATGCCTTCACAGGTCACAGGAGATTTGGGCTGAGTGTATATTTAGTAGGATACATCTTGGAAGACACATTCAATGGGATAGCTGCTCTTTATTGTTTCAATTTTTTTTTTATTTTTTTTAATGTTTATTTATTTTTGAGAGCAAGAGAGAGCGCAAGCAGGGGAGGGGCAGAAAAAGAGAGGGAGACACAGAATCTGAAACAGGCTCCAGATTCTGAGCTGTCAGCACAGAGCCCGATGCGGGGCTCAAACTCCGGAACAGCGAGATCAGGACTGAGCCAAAGTCACTCAACCTACTGAGCCACAGAGACACCCCTTGTTTAATTTTTTTCTTTTTTTTTTTGAGAGAGAGTGCGAGCACACACACATGTGAGCACAAGCGGGGGAGGGACAGAGGGAGAGAATCTTAAGCCGGCTTCATACCCAGCAAGGAGCCCCACAGGGGCCCCCCACACAACTGTGAGATCATGACCTGAGCTGAAATCAAGAGCCGGGTGCTTAACCAACTGAGCCACCCACTATTTTAACCACTATTATTTAAATAATTTGGGAGAATCTATTTTTTACATTTGGTCCATTTTCCAGAAAGGCAATAATCAAAAGGAGAAAGGGGAGGAGAACCAGCATTTATTGGTGATCTGTCAAGTACTATATTGGGCACTTTCTATGCCTCTTCATTTTGACTTACAATCACTGTAATATACTTTAGCATTATTTCCATTTTTCAACTGAGGAAAGACTCGGAGAAGGTTGCTAAAGGACATATGTAGCTAAAGTGGTATAATCAGAATGTAAGGCTCAGTGTGTCAGGGCCCGTGCCCTTGCTATTTCCTTTCCTGCCATCTTTAAAAAAACAAAGTCAAGTTAAGTGGCTGATCAGTTGAAGAGATGACTACATCTCCTGAATTTATGTGTGTGCCAACTCTGGGGCAATGGACCAATTCCCCCGCCTCCAAACTACTGCAAATCTGTACTTTTGTACACTAAAAGTAAATTAGAATTGAGTAGCACTGGTCTACATGTTATTTTTTTGAGACCCTTCCCCCCTACCCCCATTGAGATTTTCAGGGAACAAAAAGTTCCTGACCTTTTTAAAATACAAGTTTACAGGTGAAGAGAATAATAGCTGACAATTGGGAAAGAGGGTATGTAACTTGTTAAATGATTATAAAACTCTTGCTTACATCTTTTTGACACCTCTTAGACAAAAAAGAAATATTGAAACTGTGGAACAGATATCCTATAACCTCTCCTGTCTATGGCTTTTGCACACTATAGATTTGGCCCTTGTTACTTGTCATTCTTCCCCAGCTCCTCAACTTATGCTTTGCTTAATTTTGTCCCTTAACAAACTCATATCTGCAACCAACTTAATGATTATAATTCACGTTGGAACCAAATGCTTGCTTGACTGTACAACTTACTAGGTGTCGGCAAACATCGTAACATAGCACTGTAGTCCGGGGGAATGCGATCTTATTATAGATGTCAGTGTTAACAAACTATGAAGAGAACGGGGTGCTGGCTGGGGAAATGAGACTGCACTCCTCTTGCCATGGGCTCTTGGCCACACAACGACGGCAGTATTTATAGTGCACACTGTGTGTCAGGTACCTCTGTGTTTCAACATCAAAACAACCTGAAGGCAGATATTACAATTACCGTCATTTTACAGTGCCTCTGAGGCACAGAGAGGTTGTGAATATATGTAAATTTCCTCTGGCAGAGCCGAGAAGTCCAGACAGTGGCATTCCAGAACCCACAATTTACCCCCAGCGCTGTCAGGTTCCTGGGTTGCCATCGAAAATCTTCCTGGAGCCACAGTGGTGCAGATGGTCTTGCATTAGCCACTTGAAGCAGATGAGAGCTGAGTGAGAGCCACCTGGACTGGGCTCATTTCTCCCCCAGTCTAGACATCAACATATTTCCAGTTACTCTCTTAAGCCACGGTTTGTCTGGCATAAGGTAAATTACTTTCTGACTTGAGAAACCAGTCTCCCTTTCTCTCACCCCTTTATTTGGTCCCGCTGTCTCCCCATCTGCTTGATGGTTTGGAATTCTTGAGTCAGGTAATCTTAGAGCTTTGCAGAAATGGCACAGGAGCGTTTTGGGGCTTCCGAAGTAGCTTTGTCTTATCCCCACGCAGCAAAGGACAGAACTTCTAAAGGGAAAATCACTTTTCACTTCCCTGTAGTCAGCTCTGACACAGCATGCCTCATCTTCACAGAATAACATAATTTTAGGGTCCAGCCTCTCATGCTGAAGATGAGAGAACTGAGGCCCAGAGATCACCCCAAAATGATCTCTTCCTCTAGAACTACAGTGTCCAGGTATGGTAGCCATGAGCCTCATGTGACTGTTTAAATTTAAATGAGAAATCTAATTCCTCAGATGCACTAGCCACATTGCAAGTGCTTAATAGCCACCTGTGGCTAATGGCTACCATACCAGACGGTGCTGCTTTACCAAAGCTGTTGCTCCTGGGTACTGGCTTGTCTTTCCTGACTCCTGTGACATGGGCCTTCAGGGTCCCGGCCAGCCTCCCAAGTTTTGTCTACAGGGTTGCCAGACTATACAAGTCACCTCCAGAGTATAAGGGGTCTGACACTCACAACTAACAAAACACCAGGGGTTTGAAGTTACTGGATTTCTAGGTATCTTGGAATATCTAGAAATCCTAATGGAAATAGAACCACATACCCGAATCAGGCACAGGTGCAGGCCAGGGCTGCTCTGTAGCTTGTTCTACCACAGCAGAAGCATGGAGTGGCCTCCCCACCTTCTGGGGGAAGGTGCTGGGTGGACCTGAGCTTTGGCATCAGGCAGGTTTCAGTTTGAATCCTGGCTCTGTGATCTCGGTTCCATGAGGGAAGCTCTATTAGCTGCAGACTCTTCCTATTATGGGAGTTCCTATTCTAGGAGCTACACTCGGTTGTTTTAAGGACAAAAAGATCATCTCCTCGGCACACAACCAAACCCAGTAACTGTAGATGTGGTTCTCCTTTTCCAAGATTCACTGCTTAACTCCAGATTGGCTTGAAGGAATACTGCTTAGGTAATGGTCCCAGTACCACCAGCAGCCCCCACCCCACTTTACTGGAGGAACTGCAAATCCGGGAAGTGCTGAGGCAATCACTTCCTGTGGCCCATGGCGAGAGTAGTAAGCCAGTAAAGTAGTGTTGTTCTTCCTATGAATCACTTAGGCTATTCCTGAGGTTTACTGGCTAGTGGATCTATGTGTGTTATAATCATCTAATATTCTACTTAAGGCTTTGAATAAATAGTTTGATAATTAGCAACTAGCCTTTTTGGATCCACACAAGCTCAGGACTCCAGTAATTTACTCTTTCTACACTCATAAGAGAAAGAGTATGAAATAAGACTTAAGACAGTGATTATATCAGCCCAGGTTTTGTGACAACTCTGGGGATTCCCAAGGGATCTCAACTGGGGTTATAAAAGTATCAGAATTTAATTTGAATACACTTAATATTTTTTAAAATGCCACATGGCACTTTGAGGACAGCAAGAAAAAGTTACAGAGTGCAGAACCCCATGAAGGTATCTTCCCTAAAAAGGCTAGAAATTACTGCATCAATACATCAGCGTTCATAGTAAATGTTCCATAACAAAGGCCTGTTGAATTTGGTCTCAATTATTCCAGAGTAAAGGGCTTTTATTTGTTTGGTCACATCTTTATCATTTAAGAAATATTTAAAAATGATATTTATTTTTATTTCAACATGTCAACTGTGCATTTCCAAAACAGCAGGCTTTTCAAAGGAATAAATCAGAACTGTAAACACAAGACACAGTATAAGTTTTTGACTTCCTAAAGTCAGTGTCACAAATCCACATACTGTACATTCATAGGTGAGGTTCAGCCTGTCAGCCACTTCTTTATTTCTATAGTTACATAAGCATAATAAATACATCTGATTTTAAAGGTCACTTAAAATGAGTCATGATAATTTACAGTACAGTACGTTTCAGTTCAAGTGCAAAAATAACTATTTGCTTAATTCTATTTCTTTCCATTATTTTATTTTTAAGCTGTGTTTTGTGGCAAAGCTAAACATCCAAGTATAGACTTTCTTCTCCCAGATGCAGTATTGGGCAGAAGTATGGTGTCGTGGAGAGGCCCTCACTTTACAACTGATCTTGTCTAATCAGGGTCAGGAGGTAAGGGGAGTTGCTCATTTTTAACTCTGTTCTTTTCTTTCCTCTCTCCTGTGCTCACTCACAGTTATTACACATACCATTGACCTTCAATTCAGGTAAAGCAGTGCTTTTTCCACAGCCCTCCCCCAAGGCTTCTTAGTATCCTTAGCTTTTCATTTTTAGCAGCAAGCTTTATGCGTGAGTCACCTAGCCACTGTTCTGACTGTAGGTATAATATTTACAGTAGCACACCCCTGTCTCATCTGTCCAGTGTCTGACTGTATCTTCATGAAAAGGAATACACTGAGATTATTTCTTTAGTCATTGGAAAATATAGTTACTTCTTAATCCTTTCCATTCCTGGCTTCCTGTTCACCACCTTTTCCCTTCACCAAAAACAAAACAAAAACTTACCCATTGTGTAATTTTTAAAAATTATAATCCCTCTCCCAGGCACTTAAATCTTATACTGTTATTTGTAAATAGTACTGCTTAATTAAAGAAACCCTTAGGAATTCAGTGATTTTTTTAAAAAATTCCATCAGCTATTTAGAGCCCAAATCACTATAAAATTGTGAAATAGTGATAGAGGCTATTTACAGTATCAATATATTTGGTAAACCCTTGTCTGTCAAGCCATAGGATACTGAGTTGGTTGGTTGATTTGAAATATTCTGTCCTCTTGTCTTAAAGCCCATTTAAAAACAAAAGGCATTTAAAGCTCAGCTTAGTTTGTGGTAGTCAGTACGGCTTTTGCTGCTCAAAGAATGGACTATTTTCATTATATAACATATACATATAAAAATATATTTGCTAGAGATATGCCAAGTTTCTGATGAAACTTTTTCCTGTTTCTCTGTTTTGTTTTTTAAACAAAAGCATATAAGCTAGTAACTTTTATCTGGCTACTTCTTAAATATGTCTTGTAATTTTTTAAATAGTTCTCTTCAAGAGAAACAAAATTATAGATATATTTTATTTCTTCCCAGTTTGCATTAAGAACCAAATAATTAGAATAAATAATCAAAAGAGGGAAACTGTATCAGCATTCACCTTGAAACACTTTCTTTCCCTCCACTTACTTAGTGTAACTGCTGCTTTCAACCCTAACTGCCCTGGCAAAGAAGTCCTACAGTTCTTAACCTAACCAACCAAAGAACTGAAGTCCTTACCGAACTCTTATTTCCCTTCTGTGATTCCAGTGGGATTATAGAAATTTACCTGTTTCTGCCAATATGTACTGTAGCTTCTGTGTGTGTGTGTGTGTGTGTGTGTGTGTGTGTGTGTGTGTGTGTGTTTCCATGTTGATGAGTTCAGGTATTTAGAAGAGTATATAGTGCTATGCTTCTCAAGGTGAGGCATGTCTTGGGTTCAGGGAGCCTCTCCCTCTGTCCTGGCAGAGGGGCCCAGTTCCATGCAGGGTGGGAGATGAGTGGGAGCCCTCAGTGTCCCCCAGCGGCAGGCTGAGCCTGCTGGTCCTCCTTCTCCACACGCTGGTCCACACTGGGGTGAGTGGGGCTCCTCTGTGTCCGAGATGCTGCTGCTTGAGGGGATGGCTGGTTTCTGGATGGGTCAGAATGAGTCTCACATGGGACAGGCCGGACTCCACCAGCTAGAGAATTTTCCCGATTCTCACTGGTCCCCTGGAAGGAAAAAAGAAAAGATGTTTTATAGTTGGTGCTAACAAATAAATCCAACACTTTTTATATGCTTTCAAGTAAGATATAGGAAATATGGGAAGATCATCCTGAAGTAACTTCAAAGAACAAGTAAGAGGAATAAAGATAGAATGTCTTACCTTTCATCTCTTTTCCTATGTGCAACTGCCAAAGCCGCATGAAAAACACAAACACTGTAAGTAGACGTATCTTGTGGATAACGGAACATCACTACCAAAATGCCTGTTACTACTAGGAAAATAATTTACATCGACAAATGTTTACTGAGCCTCCATCACTGTGATAAGTCACTGAGCAAGCAGCATAGAATTGAAACTCAGGTCATTTGCTGAGACTGCAGAATTCAAGAGCTGGAGGCACTTGTCTGACAGAAAGTAAGTAAGGCTTCTCAGCCTCAGACACAAAGCCAGGAAAGAATGTCCTGAAATTAAGAGTCCTGATGTATATTTGGGGATTTAAAGTGCACGCTAAAAGTCAAACAACACAGAACATCTGCATGAAAAAAGAGAATGGCAACAACCACTTAGGTCATACACTATAAGAAACTAGAAGTACACGCATACCCCAGCGCATCACCCACAGCATGTCTGTAAGATGCCATGTTGCCACGTTCCGTGATACATTCTGACTTATACAAATCAGGAAACATGTTTTTCTAAAAACAGATTTTCCGGGGCACCTGGGTGGCTCAGTCGGTTAAGCGTCCCTTGATTTCGGCTCAGGTCGTGATCTCACGGTTCCTGGGATTGAGCCCCGCATTGGGCTCTGCACTGATAGTGCAGAGCCTGCTGGGGATTCTCTCTCTGTGCCCCTCACCTGTGCGTGTGTGCTCTCTCTCTCAAGATAAATAAAGAACCAAAATGGGTTTTTCTCTCAATTAGTATATATCATTTCAAATAACTGAGCACCAAAAAAAGTTTTATTTCTGTGATTGATTCAAAAATGGAAAGAAATCTTAATATAATGACTTCTTATTCATAAGAATAACCAACCCATACCAGCCAGTTTTTACTGATCCTAACATGCCAGAAAAAAAAAAAAGTGCAATGATATATAAGCCTAATAGGCTTCCATAAAAATAAGGTTGAGTACCCGAAGTAATGAAAACATTGCTATTCAACCAGAAGATCTCATCCTTTCTCCTGCTTCACATCCTTTATATGCTCCTCCCACCCTGATACTCTCCATTTTGACTGGGCAGGGGATTCATGTGAGTTTATAATCTTGATAAATGAATAGGATCATGCATACACCAGGATGCAATATGATTATGGGTGAAGAAATCAGATTTGGTTTAAATTATAGAAATATTACATGTTGGTTTGCAAAGTCATGAGAAATTGAACTAACATAGTTCAAACTATTTTTTAAAAAGGAGATTATCCAAATTACTCTTTATTTTTGTCTTTTTTATGTGTCCTCGGAAGCTACTCTAATATATATAGCTGACCATGACTCATCAAGTAAAAGGACATGATTAAACACAAGGAAGTAGACTCATTACTTTAGCCAGACTATTCATAGAAGTCACACTTAATCATTTCCAAAGGCAGTATATAGCTTTAGTTACAATTACCCCCAGTTTTATCAACATGATTTGACTTTACTCAGGAGAGACCACATCTCCAGGGATAAGAAAAATCATACTTTTTATTTTTCACATGAGGTCACCAGCAAAACAACAGTTCCACTAAGTTGTGTATCCCATTAGACTCATACAGAATTCATTAATTCATCAGATTATTTATTGAAGTCCTATTATATATAATGTCCCCACTAGAATTTTAGAATTACAGAAATTAATAGTTAACGGTCTCCCATGGCAAGAACCATATATGCTCACTGGAACTGGTACCTGTCAACACTGAAATTTTAAAGAAATATACAATTTATTGGATTTTTAAAATTTTCTTTCTTTCAAGAAATGTCTTCTCTGTGAGGCCTTCCTGTGCTCCATAAGGTGGAATTTTCCCTCTGCACAACCTTGTATACACCTCTATAATGCACTTGTCATAGAATACTAAAATTATTTGTGTGTCTTATTTTGCCCACTAGACCTACCATAAATCTTGGTGAGTGAATAATTAACACAACTGAGCCCACTTAAGGTAGGGACTTTACCTGCAAAGGCTGTATCTCAGGAGCACGGTTGTCTCTTGTTAGCTGCATCATCTCTTTAATTTGGTAGAGTGCGTAGACAAAGGTCACCCAGGGGGAGGAGCTGACGCCCCAGGCTGGCTTGTTCACGTCCTCCTGTTCTTCCTGGTGCTTGGTTTTCTTGGGAGGAAGTCTGGGCTCAATGCGTGGCATGACGTCTTCGGTCTGTTGCTGTACCAAGTCAATGGTGGCTATGGGAACAGGACTAGAGGGCACGGGAATCCTTTCTGCCAACATTGTCTTGTCTGGAGAGAAAATCATGTTTAAATCATTTTTTGGAGTTTTCGTCATATTTAAACAAACAAAATAAGCAGACAATCCCATGAGCCCATGCTAGTGTACTTGGCAACATTAATAAATTGCTATGTATCAGGGGCCTCTTGGTGCAGGTACTGAGCAACAGATGTGATGTTCATCTTGCAGGATCTCTTTATAGGGATTAATAGACATTAACTTGTATTTGTTTATGAAATATATTTTTCATTAAACTTAGATATAACTTAATCTGTGGGCATGGGTTATAATGAATGTGGCCTTAGGCCCACTTACAGGACTGAGTTTTTAAAGATAAGCATCAAAACAGGAAATGCCAGAAATAGCTGTTTCTGTTGGCCTTTTACTGAAGGCATAGACCATTTAGGATCATGAGGAAAAAAAATGTGAGAAAGACCAGTATTGGTCCTCTTTTCTGTATAGCTCGTTAGCATTAAAACCGGCCTTGGAGTTTTCTGTAATAAGCTAGTTTTTCCCTTTACAGAAGCATTTTAGGTACTTGAGGCAAACAAATGCCCCTCAAAGGATAGGACAAAGAAGATGAGCCTTGTTCTGGGACCCATGAGTTAAGCAAGAATATTTCCATTCTACTAGTTGGCTTTCTTCATTAAAAAAAAAGCTGATTCAACTTGTACATTATAATTGATATAACCTCCTTTGTATATAACAATTTTAATGAAGGCCATGCCTGGTTAAGGGAAAACTTCAAATTTAAATTTTAAGACACTTTTTTCAAATGAAGGCAAAAACATAGTAAGTAATACCACTCCCTATCCCTAGTAGTAAAATTACTGCATAGCTTTATATGTGCAAAATCCCTTTAGAATACCAGAGAAATTTAAAACCAGTACTTCCTATACTACTTTGTACTATAAAACAAAACAAAAACAAGAAAACCCCCAAGCTACTTAAAATGGCCAGTATTCTTTTCAACATAGGACATAGCTTCTAACAATGGTACACATCAATTCATTTTCTCATACACCACTGAGAAAATCCAGCCAGGCAGGTCTGCTATGTATTCTGTGACCACCTCTGGGTTTCTCCATGGCTTCAACCTTTAGAACCATTCAGAAAGAATAGACAGGTTTACCTTCTTCCTCACCGGGCACTGCCAGCCACTGGATCAGGGCAAAAAGCAGGAGGATCACCAGGCAGGCCATGCCGATTCCTCGAAAGGTTGCGGCAGCCCCTGTGAAAACAGAGCACTGCATAGAATAATTCCAGGAAATGCAGAGAGCCCTCATCTACAGCTGTCAATGTGCTGAAGTTCAGGGCAAAGGCAGCAGAGCTTAGGACAAACCAGAGAATGATGAATAGCCAGTGGCTTCATAGAGTGGAAAAACACAAGCCTGGTAGGCCCCAGGAGACCCAGATGCTGGTATTGGATTGGTCATTCATCAAATTTTAAAACTGTATTTATAAAGGATTATCTCTGAGTGCCTCTTACCATAAAACTCAGTGGTGCTCTCTTCTTTGAGCACCATTTACCTAACTATTAAACAGCCCTACTAATCTGTAGTTGGGACAGCAGAGCTCAAGTAGTGCTATAAATTCAGATACCCTGGGCCCACCTTCCATAGATGACTGATCAGTCCAGATCCCTTGATCAGGGTAATCTTATTTCCACCCCTCCCCCTGTATTTCCGATAAGGGAGACCTGACAGGGCAGACAGATTGTGTTATCAAGAGATGTCGTGACATTACCAAAGCCAGCAAATAGCTAGATTTTTCTGGAATAACAATGATGAATTTTCTTTCTTCTAGCATTAATATCAGCAAGGTTAGGGTACTTTGCTTCAATCCAAAAGCACATGCTGTCCATTCATTTGTTTGGCTCCTTTGAGGTATCTGTAGCATCTCATTAGGCTGTTTGTCACAGACGTGTGCACAGTTACAGGCTGGCTCTAATCATCTTAATGACTTAAGAACTCAGCTTTACAATTATGACTAACATGAAAGTGAGGAAGATAATATGAATACTGACTGGAGTTTTAACTTCTGGCAACCTTCAGTAATAATTTAAGTGTTTACTGAGGTGTTGCTAAAAAAAAAAGTCATGTTTTCAACAACGAAGGAAAGGAAAAGGAGAAAGTCATTCTTACCAAAATAATTGACTAATACGCCTCCGATCATGGCACCACAACCTCTCCCCAAACCTAGGTGAAGGCCCTGCAGGATGCCCTGAGCAGACGTCCTCAGCTCAGGGGGAACTGCTGCACTGAGATAAGAAATGCACGCTGCCCAGATGGCCGCGTGTGTCACTCCTGGAGAGGAAGAAGAGTGGGATTGTCTGATCAGCATTGCCTAGGTTACTCTTTTGTGGAGAGTGAATTATTTATTTAATTACACACACACACACACACACCTACCTAATAAAGACATATATCTGACTTATGATAAAATATACATAACGTAAAATTTACCATCTTTAACCACTTTTAAGCATTAAAGTACATTCAAAGTGGTATGCAACCATCCATCTCCAGATTTTAACACTGCAAACTGAAGCTCTGCACCCATTGAACAATAACTGCCTCTAGGCCCTGGAGACCACTATTCTACTTTCTGTCTCTGAATCTGACTACTCTGGGTACCTCATATAAGTGGAATCATTTATCAGTGGAATCGCTATTTGTCTTTCTGTGTCTGGCTTATCACTTAGCATAATGTCTTCAGAGTTCATCCACGTTTGTAGTAGGTGTCAGAATTCCCCTCCTTTTTAATATTCCATTGCAGGTATATAACACACTTTGTTTACTCATCTGTTGATGGACATTTTAGTTGTTTCCACCTTTTGGCTACTGTGAATACTGCTGCAATGTTTATGGGTGTTCGATATCTGTTTGAGTCCCTGCTGTCAGTTCTTTGGTGTGTTAAACCTAGAAGTGGAATTACTAAGTCATACAGTAATAATATGTTCAACACTTGGAGGAACTACTGTTTTCCACAGTAGCTGTACCATTTTACATTCCCGTCAGAAATGCGCAAGAGTTCGTTCCAATTTCTCCACATCCTCACTGGCACTTGTTATTTTCTGTGTTTTTTTATAATAGCATTCCTAATGGGTATGAAGTGGTATCTCATTGTGGTTTTGATCTGCATTCCCTACTGGCTAGTGAAGATAAACATTTTTTTTTTTTTTAATGTGTTTACTGGCCATTTGTATATCTCCTTTGGAGAAATGTCTATTCAAGTCTTTTGCCCATTTTTTAAAATAACTTATTAAAAATTATTTATTGATTGATTTGAGAGAGAGAGATAAAGCATGAGTGGGAGAGGGCCAGAGAGAGGGAGGGAGGGAAAATTCCAAGCAGGCTCCACACTGTTAGAGCAGAGCCTGATGCAGGCTGGAACTCACAAGCCATGAGATCATGACTTGAGCCAGAACCAAGAGTTGGACGCTTAACTGATTGAGCCACCCAGGCACCCCAGCTTTTTTTTAAATGTTTGTTTATTTACTTATGAGAGAGAGAGAGAGAGAATGAACAAGTAGGGGAGGGGCAGAGAGAGAGAGAGGAAAACAAAGAATCCCAAGCAGGCTCCATGAGATCATGACATGAGCCGAAATCAAGAGTTGGATACTTAACCAACTGAGCCACCCAGGCGCCCTGGCCAATTTTTGAACTAGGTTGTGTGGGGAGTTTTGTTGTTGAGTTATCGAAGTTCTTGATATATTTTGGGTTTTAACTCCTTACTGGACACATGTTTTTACCTAAAATTATTTCCATTATGATTAGCACCAAGAATAACATTCTTAGTCGGGCGCCTGGGTGGCTCAGTCGGTTAAGCGGCTGACTTCGGCTCAGGTTGTGATCTCGCGGTCCGTGAGTTCGAGCCCCGCATCGGGCTCTGTGCTGACAGCTCAGAGCCTGGAGCCTGTTTCAGATTCTGTGTCTCCCTCTCTCTGATCCTCCCCCATTCATGCTCTGTCTCTCTCTGTCTCAAAAATAAATAAACATTAAAAAAAATTTTTTTTAAGAATAACATTCTTAGAGATACAGCTTTTTACATAATCTGAGATTATTTATTTGGCTATAGTTCTATAAATAAGGCTAATGATTCAAAGGATATAACAATTTTTATACCTTTTAATATATAGTTCCAATTGGTTTTCTGAAAGAGCACAGAGACCATTTACAATGCCTCAATACCAGTTTCATTATATTTTCACCATTTGTCGGAGGGAGGAAAGGATAAAGATAACAGGTGAAAGATAATTTGGGTCATTATTTTAAATGTACAGCAACTGTGCATTGTCTAAATTTAAATCTCTATAGAACACTGCTTAAATTTAATAATAAATAATAAATAAGTAAATACATGTAATAAAAAGATACTGTCACAACAAGTTTTACTGAGAAGGAGTTAAGAAATCATCTGATTCTGCCTAGATTAAGTAATGAGCTTGTTCCCTGAAAAATAATCCTAGTTGGAGATACTGTCATCAGAAACTCATAACCTAGGTTTTGAAAAATGAAACTAGAAGATTAATATTCACTTAATATTTAATCTGACATTAGTCCGCTTCTGACAAAAACGGAATAATGGAATGGATTTGCCCTCCTTCTGAAACAACCAAAATTGGACTCAATATATGAAATATAGTTCCCAAGACACTGGATATCAACAATAATGACTGATCTCTGATTGATGGGAAACAAATGAGGAGCCCCAGCTTACTGTCTGGTTAGAGTTTAAAAGCCTCAAGGCAGGGGTGCCTGGGTGGCTCACTCAGTGAAGCGTCAGGCTTTTGGTTTTGGCTCAGGTCATGGTCTCATGGTCATGAGTTAGAGCCCCACTTTGGGCTCCACGCTGGGCATGGAGCCTGCTGAGGATTCTCTCTCTCCCTCTCTCCCTGTCTTTGTGCCCCCCCCCCTTCCCTGCAACAAATAAATAAACTTAAAAAAAAAAAAATAGCTGCAAGGCATAGAGGGGGAGCCACTGAGTTGAGATGAAGCTAACAGTCTGGAGAGACCAAGGCAGCTAGAGTTCTAGGGCAGAGTACCAGAGAGGAGAGAGCTTTACAGAAACTAGAGGGATTGTCAGGTACCCTCAAGTTACTTGAATACCCTCAAGTAATTCGGCAGAGTGCTGCAGCAAAAACATAGGTACAAACTATGCACAGCCAGGGAAGAACCATCCAAAATCACCGCAGACAACAGTACTCAGAACCCATACAGGGCCAGGAATAGTACCTATTTCAACCACACAGGGAAGTTCATGATTGGTAGAGTATTCAGAAGGGTCTTGTGTTAGTATTATGAAAGAATTAGAATTACTAGGAACAGTGCTCTGGTCCCACCTAGGTAATCTTCAAAAGCAAAGCCCAAAAGGATCATACTATTTCCAAGTAATTTATCTGTGTCCCAGAACAAAGCTAAAGAATATAAGAAATACAAAAATATCTAGCACCCAAAAAAGTAAAATTCGCAATGTCTAGCATACAATTAAATTACCAGGGATGATCTGCACTTAAGTGGATTCCACTATTCAATAATGGAATAAACACTATTTTTGCTGGATATGTTAGATTATATGCCCTATAGTTAACTGAAACAATAGAAATAATTTTTATGAGGTTTATATATGTTTCAGTAATCATTTCAACCAGGTTACTTAGATGACTAGAAATAGTATGCATACTTAATTTCCACAGAAGTCAAATGAAATATTTGCTTTATCTGACTAAACAACTACAGTACCTTACATAATGCCAGCTTTCTCAGAACTGAGTAATTCCTGGATAGTCTTAATTATAAATGTTGACACAGTAGTACACAATGGAAATACTTTTAAATACTTCCCTTTGTATCATTAAAGATCCTGCTAAACTCCATTTCTTCTCAGATACACGTTTTTCTTCATTAACAACACTAAGGAAAAACTCCTATATTCCAAGAAATAAAATGAATGTATTCAAAAAAAATTTTTTAATGTTTATTTTTGAGACAGCGAGTGAGCACATGAGCAGGGAGGGGCAGAGAGTGAGGGAGACAAAGAATCCCAAATAGACTCCATGCCGTCAGCACAAAGCCCGATGTGGGCTCAAACTCATGAACCACAAAACCACAAGATCATGACCTGAGCTGAAACCAAGAGTTGGACACCTAACCAACTGAGCCTTCCAGGCACCCCAGATATATTCAAAATTAATTAGATTCAACGGTAAAATCCAACATAGAGGTGGAAATCATTTCTTAAAAATGAATCATCAAAGATCTGAAACCACATCAAATGACTGTAAATTAACTTTAATAGTGAAGCCAAATCTATCGTTTTGTCTGTGTCTGAGCAATCAACTGCAGGATTTACAAGTAGACAGAGATGGGCCTATGTATTTATGTGACCAAAACATTAGCAAATATATATTTGCTGTAATTCTAGATCAACTATAAGTCTAGCAGTAAATAGGGCTTCTTTCTTTTTCTTCAAAATTCTAAGTGTTTTCTAAAACACTGAGTCTTCTAAGATAATTAAAGCATCTTCCAGCAGGATGACTTAAGTCAGGATTCTTAAAGGTTCTAAACTATTAGAATTTAGGGGGTGGTATTAAGTGGCAGTTGTAAAAGATTCTCTATAGTTAGATTTCTAGAGTTTCTTTACTGCTTTTGAGGACTAATAAGATAATTGGGAACCAAATTCCGTAAAGCAACTCAGGGCATTAACTGAAGGAAAATATAGTAAACCATACAGTAGAAATTTTTTCTTTGGAACCAAATGCAAAAGAATGAAAGCCATTCTGCCTGTATGCTCCAACATTTTCCAGGGAAGATATAAAACTAAAATTGGTTTCTCTGAGATACCTTATTTCAAAATATCATGTAAACAGAAGAATCCATACCACTTCCTAGAGAAGAAACTAGGAAAACTAAAAAATCCACAAGAGGGGACTGGGTTGGTAATAACACCTTTGTATATAAAAGACAATTATGGAGTTGTGATTCTTATTCTTAAATTAAATATGCAAACTTCTAGTAATCATATTAATTATCTGAAACTCTTGACAGTGTTTTTAACCACAGTTGTATTCTGGCCCTCTAATTTTAAAACAAGGAAAAAGCAATCTAGAAACTTAAAAACCCTCTGCCATTTTTCTTATTTGTAAGACAAAGAAAATCGTAGCAATTGTGCTACCTGAAACTTTCCTGTAAGATTTAGGAGGTAAAAGATAGAAGCCGAGAAAAGAAAACGCTTCCATCCACTTTACCTTTTATTAGAGAACTATGAAAAAAGTAGTAGCTGATTATTCTCTATATGATGAAATAAATTATTCAGTGGTATGGGTAAAAGTGTTTTCACACTAGAGCTTTTATAAGTTTTTAAACCTTTTAGTATGAGATAACTAGGTTGATGGATTAGTCGAAGAATAAAAAGATGTTGCCCCCTGACTGGTAATAGTAACAAAGGTACTTGAAGTGACTCTCCTTGCAATTGACTCTCCTTCCTTGGCTACTTGTCAGAAAACTACTGATATTTGTGAATGGCAATTCAAACACCCAACTCACATAAGAGGTGCTTAATATATATGTTTGAGTGGCAATTCAATACCGTATGTTAACTGGCAGTGAATGACTCTCAAAGACCACACAAGTCACTCAGTCTCTCAGTCTGAGTCTTAATCTCTCAGTCAATTCCTTACCTTTACTAGCGTCCCACATGATTACTTACAAGGCTTAACAGAAACACAGACATAGCTTCACAGGACCTACATCCAGGACCTTAACTGTTTGGTAATACACTACATTTGAATAATCAAGAACCACTGGAAATAAGTATGACTCACATTGAGTTTTTTTCATTAATGATATAGTAGTCTACCAGGAATTGTGCTGTGTTTTTTTTTTTTTTAAGTTTATTTATTTTGAGAGAGAGAGAGAGAAAGAGCATGCGTGGGCAGAGAAAGAGGGAAAGAGAGAATCCCAAGTAGGCTCTGCACCATCAGCACAGAGCCCAGCGTGGGGCTCAAACCTACAAACCATGAGTGAGATCATGACCTGAGCCAAAATCAAGAGTTGGACACCCAACCAACTGAGCCACCCAGGTGCTCCTGTGCTAAGTGTTTTATATAGATTATCTCATTTATTCTTCCCAGTAGTAAGTACTATTTTTATTCTCCCTTTTCTAAAAAAGGAAAGTAGGCACAGAGAGATTAAAGTGCCTTGTCCAAAGTCACATAGACAACAGGGTAGTAGAATAGGATTTGAACCAAAGGTATAGAAGTATAGTGCTTAAGTACTATACTATATACCCTCATAACAACTATTGTAAGTATTATACAGTAAACATAACTATCTATTTTGAGAAGTTTTTTGATAATATCAAACATGCCCCCAAAAATCTACTAATTAAAAAAAAATGTATAATCTTACCACCTACTTCCCCTCCTTTTCCAAAGAGCTCAGATCATTGATATTATCAAGTTTTTTATATGTCTCAAATAACTCTTTACCTTATAATATTCAAGATTGGTATCTGATCCTGTAACATGAATTTCAAGATTGTTCAGTCTTGTCCCAGAAAAATGCTCTACTGCAATAAACGTATGCAGGTACTGGCAAGAAAAAAATCCTTTCTTCACCAGTAGACAGCTGCTCTTTGTAAAATGCTGCCTGGCTTTTACAAAGCCATCGTAATGGCTGGGAGGGGTGAGAACTGACAATCAAAATACTGGAGAACTGGGTTTTTTTGTTTTTCTTGCTCTGCCACTGACTTATGCTCACTAAACAAAACATAAGTATCCCCAAAGCACTGGCACACTGAATCAGCTGTGACAGACCCTTTCCATTGATGGACCAAAGCTTACATGTCAGTTACTTCAAGGTACTTCTCAAATGCTGGGCTTAAAAAAAAAAAAAAAGTTAAAAAAAGCTTCTGAAAGATCCATATAGTGAAAAGTAAGAGACTGCTCTTTCTAAAAACAACAACAGCAACAAAACAAAAACCAAAAACCAAAATCTCCACTGGGCTGGCAATAAAAGGAGTCTGTATTGGTTAAGGTAATGATAGCTGTTGTAGTGGATAAACCTTGGAATCTTAGTGGTTTCACACATTAGATGTTTTATTTTCTTGCTCATCTAAAGCCCAATGGGCATGGGTCAGGAAGAGTAACAGCTGTGCTCCATGTAGTTGTTAGGGATGCGGGCTACAGAGCTTCAGCCATCTTCAACACCTGGTTACCCTGGGTACATATATCCAGCTGGCAGAGTAGAGAGTGGAGGAAGGCACATCGAAAATTTTATGGTCTGGGTTTAGAAGTGAAACACATCATTCCTGCTCACAGCCACTGAACGGAATTAGCCAAATGGTCATACCTAACTGCAAGGGAGGCTGGGAAATAGAGTCCAACTATGTGTCCATGAAGAAAAGGATACATTTCATATCAGGTGAAAAGGATACATTTCACATCAGTTAAAAGCAAGCCCAGTGTCTCTTCCAAAGTAAGGGCCACCAACAGCAATGGACCTTTTAAAAAGAGCACAGAACCCTACAGAGAGCAGTTGACCTATCAGCAGCAGCTGCATGAGCCATACATGTGTTGCACACAAGACACTTTAAATAAGACATACAATATTGTTAAAGATCAGTGCTCCCATATCCACCAACATATAGCACTACAAGAATCACCTTCATGCTATTCATTCAAATAGCTCTTACTGAGCACCCAGACTATGTGCCAGAACCCCTGCTCTGCTTTGAAAATCTGATAATGTACACATTAAAACACCTCTTTAACCACCATGGAGTTTATAGTCTAATGGGTGAAAAGTGCCTGGATTTACCTGAAAGAAAAAGACATTGAATTCCTTGAGGAGAATAAACATATCCAGCACCTAGCACAGGGCTTGACACACAATGGCAGCTGAGCAAAAGAATGGTGAAATGAAATGAAGCAGGCAGTGGTCACATGTTGTGGTATAAGGAAAAAGCATTTGGAGATAAAAGGTGCCCTGGGTAAGGTTGGAGAAAGATTCCAAATCCCATGTATGAGTAAAAATGAACAGAGGAGGGGCGCCTGGGTGGCCCAGTTGGTTGAGCGTCCAACTTTGGGTCAGGTCATGATCTCATGGTTCATGAGTTTGAGCCCCGCGTCAGGCTCTCTGCTGTCACTGTGGAGCCCACTTTGGATCCTCCATCTCCCTCTCTCTCTGCCCCTCCCCTGCACATGTGTCCTCTCTTTCTCTCTCTCAAAAATAAATATTTTAAAAAAGAAATGAAGCTTCAGTAAGTCTCTATAAGCTTCACTTTACAAGTTAAAAAAAAAAAAGACATGTGAGTTGCTTTTTTTAAAAAAAAAAAAGGTCTATAACTGATATAACAATATTTTATGGGCCCTTGTGAATTTCACATGGAGGCACCATTGCCTCAGCATACCTTTAAAAAGGTTTTAGGAGGTTACCACCAAAACTGACTGTGTTTAATGTCAAAACTTGCTAACCAGTGTATGCTTCATGCTCAGTGATTCCCCATATCAAGCCACACATGAGAACTGGTGTTATATCAAAGACAGTAAAAATTTCACTTCCCAAAGAAAGCTTTAAGAACAGTGTGCAGTGACTAATCATTTATGGCCAGGCTTTAATGCATAATTGCAATTTAACCTCTTCAAGGAGAATCTTCTAAATTATATTTCCTTTGGTCCTGATTTTTATTTATTTATAATTTTTCATTTTACTTTTGTTATATTATCTAACATCTATTGAAGGTAACTGTGTGCCGTGTAATATGCCAAATACTTCACATGCATCAGTTTATTTAATACTCATATCAGTTTGTTCCATAGCACAAGAGTCTAAGGCTTAGCATCTTGCCTCAAAACACATAGTTTATAGGTGAGAGCTGGAATACAAGACAGTCTAATTCAAGCCTAAGCACTTTATAGTTTCTATATATTATTGCATATTTTGGTAAGTTGTCTTAAATAATTTATAGAATGAGGTGGGAACATAAGTAAATGATTAAAAACATACTGATGTTTTTATAGATATGCAATGGAGACAGGATGGTATTCTAGGAAAAAAGTTATCATATTGAAGATTCAGCTTTTAAATTTAGTTTTCAATTTTTCTTTACATATTTATAAATTTTTGACATAGAACTTACTGTATTATTCAAGAACTTTAAAAATTAGAAAATACAATTACAGTACATTTTGCAGATTATAACATCAAGTGTATCTTCCTATGTGCGTGTTTCTTTGGAGAATTCAAAAAGTGTCAGCATGGTCTTTGAATTTAAGATGTAAACAATATATTTGAACAAGAATTTAGAACAACAGTCATAAGACTACTAGCTGGGCTTGAAAAAAGCATAGAAGACACCAAAGAAGCCCTTGCTGCAGAGATCAAAGACCTAAAAAGTAGTCAAGATGAATTAAAAAATCAATAGCTGAGATGAAAATAAACTAGATACAGTGACAGCAAGGACTGAAGACAGAGGAGAGAATAGGTGAAATAGAAGATAAAACTGTGGCAAATAATGAAGCTGAAAAAAAGAGGGAAAGGAAATTACTAGATCACTAGGGGGCGAATGAGAGAACTAAGTGATTCCATGAAACAAAGCAATATCCGTATCATAGGAGTCCTAGAAGCAGAAGAGCAAGAAAAAGGGGCTGAAGGTTTATTTGGATATAACTGAAAACTTCCTTAACCAAGCATCCAACTCCAAGAGGCACAAAGAACCCCCTTCAAAATCAATAAAAACATGTCAACACCATGACGTATCATAGTGAAATTGGCAAAATACAAAGATAAAGACAGAATTCTGAAAGCAGCCAGGGACAAAAGGTCCTTAACCTACAATTGTAGACACATAAGGGTGGTAGCAGACCTGTCCACTGAAACTTGGCAGGCCAGAAGGGAGTGGCAGGAAATATTCAATGTGCTGAACAGGAAAAATATGAAGCCAAGAATCCTTTACCCAGCAAAGCTGTCATTCAGAATAGAAGAGATAAAGACTTTCCCAAACAAAACCTAAAGGAGTTTACAACCACTAAACCAGCCCTGCAAGAAATTCTAAGGGGGACTCTCTGAGTGGAAACCAGCAAAGACTACAAAGGACGAGAGAACATCACCAGAAACACGAAATCTAAAGATAGCATAATGGCACTAAATTCATATCTTTCAATAATCACTCTGAATGTAAATGTACTAAATGCCCCAATCAAAAGACACAGGGTATCAGAAGTGATAAAAAAACAAGATTCATCTATATGCTGCCTAAAAGAGGCTCATTTTAGTCCTGAGGACACCTGCAGATTGAAAGTGAGGGGATGGGGGGAAAAAAAAAAGTGGGATGGAGAACCATCCATCATGCCAATGGATGTCAAAAGAAAGCTGGAGTAGCCATGCTTATATCAGACAAACTAGATTTTAAAACAAAGACAGTAACAAGATATGAAGAAGGGCATTAAATCATAATTAAGGGGTCTATCCACAAGAAGAGCTAACAATTGTAAATATTTATGCTCCCAGCTTGAAACACCCAAATATGTCAATTAATCACAAACATAAACTCATTAATAATAATAACATTATTGTAGGAGACTTTTAATGCTCCACTTACAACAATAGACAGATTCATCTAAGCAGAAAATCCAACAAGGAAACAACAGCTCTGAATGACACACCAGACCAGATGGACTTAGCAGATATATTCAGAATATTTCATCCTAAAGCAGCAGAATACACATTATTCTAAAGTGCACATAGAACATTCTCCAGAATAGATCATATATTGGGTCGCAAATCAGCCCCCAACAGATACAAAAAGACATAGATCATACCATGCATATTTTCAGATCACAATGCTATAAAACTTGAAATCAACCACAAGAAAAAATCTGAAAAGCCTTCAAATACCTGGAGGTTAAAGAACATCCTACTAAAGAATGAATGGGTTAACCAGAAAATTAAAGAAGAAATTAAAAAATACATGGAAGCAAATGAAAATGAAAACATGATAGTCCAAAGCCTTCGGGGTGCAGCAAAGGCAGTCCTAAAAGGAAAGTACATTGCAATTCAGGCCTATCTTAAGAAGCAAAAAAAGTCCCAAATACACACTCTAGCCTTACATCTAAAGGAGCTAGAAAAGGAGCAGCAAATAAAGCCCAAAGCCAGCAGAAGAAGGGAAATAATAAAGATTAGAGCAGAAATAAATAATAGAGAATCCAAAAGAGCAGAACAGACCAATGAAACTAAAAGCTGGTATTTTGAAAGAATAAACAAAATTGATAAGCCCCTAGCCAGACTTCTCAAAAAGAAAAGAGAGAGGACTCAAATGGATAAAATCATGAATAAAAGAAGAAAGATCACAGCCAACACCACTGAAATACAAATTATAAGAGAATACTATGAAAAACTATATGCCAACAAATTGGACAATCTGGAAGAAATGGACAAATTCCTAGATACTCACACACTACCAAAACTCAAAAGGAAGAAATAGAAAATTTGGACAGGCCCAAAACCAGCAAAGAAATTAAATCGGTTATCAAAAATCTCCCAACATCCCTCTCTAACCATTTTTTTTCCTTCCCCTCCCCCATAGACTTGCGTTAAGTTTCTCAGGATCCACAGAAGAGTGAAAACATATGGTATCTGTCTTTCTCTGTATGATGGGGGGGGGGTGGGAGGGAGGGGAGGGTGGGTAATGGGTATTGAGGAGGGCACCTTTTGGGATGAGCACTGGATGTTGTATGGAAACCAATTTGACAATAAATTTCATATTTAAAAAAATGCAAAAAGTAAAAAAATAAAAATAAAAATCTCCCAACAAATAAGAGTCCTGAGCCAGATGGCTTCACAGGGTAATTCTACCAGACTTTTTTTCTTTTAAAGTTTATTTATTTTGAGAAAGAGAGAGAGAGACAGCCAGTAGAGGAGGATCAGAGAGAGAAGGGGATAGAGGATCCACAGAGGTTCTGTGCTGACATTAGAGAGCCTGATGTGGGGTTTGAACTCATGATGAGATCATGACCTAAGCCAAAGCTGGACACTTAACCAGCTGAGCCATCCAGTTACCCCTCCACCAGACATTTAAAGAAGAGTTAACACCTATTCTTAAACTATTCCAAAAAAATAGGACTGGAAGAAAAGCTTCCAAACTCATTCTATGCAGCCAGCATTACCTTGATTCCAAAATAGACAAAGACCCTACTAACAAGGAGAATTACAGTCAATACCCCGGATGAATCTGGCTGCAAAAATTCTCAACAAGATACTAGCAAATGGAATTGAACAGTATATTAAAAGAATTATTCACTATGATCAAGTGGGATTTATTCCTGGGCTTCAGGACTGGTTTAATATTCACAAATTAGGGGAGCCTGGGTGGCTTGGTCGGTTAAGCGTCTGACTTCAGCTCAGGTCATGATCTCACGGTCCGTGAGTTCGAGCCCCGTGTCGGGCTCTGTGCTGACAGCTCAGAGCCTGGAGACTGTTTCAGATTCTGTGTCTCCCTCTTTCTCTGCCCCTCCCCTGTTCATGCTCTGTCTCTCTCTGTCTCAAAAATAAATAAACATTAAAAAAATTTTTTTTAATATTCACAAATTAATCAACATGATACATCACATTAATAAAAGAAAGGATAAGAACCGTATGATCCTTTCAATAGATATAGAAAAAGCATTTGACAAAATACAGCATCCATTCTTGATAAGAATCCTCAAGAGGATAGAAGGAACATACCTCAACATCATAAAAGCCATATATGAAAGGCCCACAGCTAATATCATCCTCAATGGAGAAAACCTGAGGGCTTTCCCCCTAAGATCAGGAACATGACACAGTTGTCCACTCTCACCACTGTTCAACATAGTACTGGAAGTCCTAGCCTCAACAATCAGACAACAAAAAGAAAGAAAAGGCATCCAAATTGGCAAGGAAGAAGTCAAACTTTACAGATGAAATGATACTCTACATGGAAAACCCAAAAGACTCCACCAAAAAATGGCTAGAGCTGATCCATGAATTCAGCAAAGTCGCAGGATATAGAATCAAGGTACAGAAATTGGTTGCATTTCTATACACCAATAATGAAGGAGCAGAAAGAGAAATCAAGGAATCAATGCTATTTACAATTGTACCAAAAACCACAAGATACCTAGGAATAAACCTAATCAAAGAGGTAAAAGATCTATATGCTGAAAACTACAGAAAGCTTATGAAAGAAACTGAAGACAACACAAAGAAATGCAGAAACATTCCATGCTCATGGATTGGAAGAACAAATATTGTTAAATGTCTATAGTACCCAAAGCAATCTATACATTCAATGTAGTCTTTATCAAAATAGCACCAGCATTCTTCACAGAGCTAGAACAAACAATCCTAAAATTTGTATGGAACCACAAAGGACCTCAAATAGCCAAAGTATTGTTGAAAAAGAAAACCAAAGCTAGAGGCATCACAATTTCAGACTTTAAACTGTATTACAGCTGTATTACAAAGCTGTAATCATTAAGACAGTATGGTACTGGCAAATAAACAGACCCATAGATCAATGGAATAGAAGAGAGAACCCAGAAATGGACCCACAGATACATGGCCAACTAATCTTCAACAAAGCAGGAAAGAGTATCCAATGAAAAAAAGTCTCTTCAGCTGGGAAAACTGGACGAAAACATGCAGAAGAGTGAAACCAGACCAC
Source organism: Herpailurus yagouaroundi (assembly GCF_014898765.1). NCBI lineage: Eukaryota > Metazoa > Chordata > Mammalia > Carnivora > Felidae > Herpailurus > Herpailurus yagouaroundi. Next base: position 70,120,780 of record NW_024412395.1, on the reverse strand, counting down.
TTTCTTACACCATACACAAAAATAAATTCAAAATGGATGAAAGACCTAAATGTGAGACAGGAAACCATAAAAATCCCACAGAAGAAAACAAGCAACAACCTCTTTGACCTAGGCCACAGCAACTTCTTACTTGACATGTCTCTGAAGGGAGGTAAGGGAAATAAAAGTAAAAATGAACTGTTGAGACCTCATCAAGATAAAAAGCTTCTGCACAGTGAAGGAAACAATCAACAAATCAACAAAACTAAAAGGTAACTGACGTAATGGGAGAAGATGTTTCCAAATGACATATCAGATAAAGGGTTAGTATCCAAAAACTATAGAGAACTTACCAAACTCAACACCCAAAAATCAAATAATCCAATTAAAAAATGGGCAAAAGACATGAATAGACACTTTTCCAAAGAAGACATCCAGATGGCTAACAGACACATGAGAAAATGCTCAACATCACTCACTGTCAGGGAAATACAAATCAAAACCACAATGAGATACCACTTCACACCTGTCAGAATAGCTAGAATCAACAACTCATCAAACAACAGATGTTGGCAAGGATGTAGGAAAAGGGGAAGCCTTTTGCACTGCTGGTAGGAATGCAAGCCTGTGCAGCCACTCTGGAAAACAGTGTGGAGATTCCTTAAACAATTAAAAATAGAACTACCCTATCACCCAGAAATTGCAGTACTAAGTATTTATCCAAAGGATACAGGTGTACTGCTTCAAAGGGGCACATGCACCCTAATGTTTACAGCAGCACTATCAACAATAGCCAAATTATGGAAAGAGTCAAATGTCCATGGACTAATGAATGGATACAGAATATGTGGTATATCTATATATCAATATCAATATAGATATACACGTACATACATACAGTGGACTATTACTCAGTGATGGAAAAGAATGAAATCTTGCCATTTGCAACAATGTGGATGGAACTAGAATGTATCATGCTAACCGAAGTAAGTCAGAGAAAGACATATATGATTTCACTCATATGTGGAATTTAAGAAACAAGACCGATGAAGATAGAGGAAGGGGAGGAAAAACAAGATAAAAACAGAGAGGGAGGCAAACCATAAGAGACTCTTAAATACAGAGAACAAACTGAGAGTTTCTGGAGAGGAGGTGGGTGGTGGTGGGCTGAGTGGGTGATGGGCACTAAGGAGGGCACTTTTAGGGATTAGCACTGGGTGTCATACGTAAGAGATAAATCACTGGGTCCTACTTTTGAAACCAAGACTACACTGTACGTTAACTAACGAATTTAAATAAAAAAAATTAAAGAATTAAAACTAAATCATGAAGTTAAACTAGTATTTGTAAAATAATTGGATAGCAATTAAGTACTAAACTATATAACACAGTCCATAAATCTAAGAACAATTCAGAAAAGGAAGAGCCAAGTATGGGATAAAATGCCCAGAAGAGGATTCTTGAAGCAGAAGACATTTAAAGTGAATTTTAGGTGGACAAAATAATGCCTATTTTAAAGAAAAAGTTATATAAGAGTTTTAGTACTAAATAAACCATGGGAGTGACACAGAATGAAATTGCTCTACTGCAATTTATAAGACAATTCTGATTTAAAAAATGATTTTAACAGTTAACACCAGTGACTTTTATATGTTAGTTTATCAACTGAAAAGCTAAACCCAGAGCATTTTTTCTATCCTACATATTCATGTGGCAAGCGACTTGTGTTTCAAGGATTAAGCCAGACAGACAATTTCCAATATTGATGCTAACAGACTAGAGCCATGTCTAGAATTGCTGCTGTCAGATAAGGACTGCACTATCCTTTCATAATGTCTCCATGATCTTCCAGAACATAAGAGGAAGGAAAACACAGTTCTTATTTGGCTGAATTGGCATACTAAATAAGAGCAAAACTTCATAAATATCAGTTCAAGCCCTCTTACTGGTAAAAATGAAGAACATCTTTCATCAAAATCTTAACCCAGCTCCCATTGATAGAGCATCCTGCAGAGAAGGACCTGACACAGACCTCATTTGCACCTGTCAGTGCTTAAACCATTCAAGTACCTCGAAGGACCTCTTTTGTTACAGCAGCCCTACTACACTGGCCTTAGTCGCCTTAAATGCATTTTATAGCAAGAATAATTTTGATCACATTCATCTCAAAGTTAGTAAGGATTCACAACCAGTACCTGCATAGGAAGGAGCATAAAATATCTGTTTTTGATCTTTATAGCAAATAGATATGCTTGATCACAACCATGAATGTTTAAATGTTTCTTGTACAAAAGTAACAGAGAAAATTCCTATAGGTCTTTAAAAATGAGATCTTGAGAAATATACATAAACTCTCCTACTCCTTCCACTGTACCCAGCAATACTTTTAGGGACTTAGACCCACTGTCTCTTTTTAAAAATAAATGGCAGGCTCCTTATGGGCAGGAAATATGTCTTCTGCTTCTCTATATGGTGCTGCCAATTGCTTACAGAACAACATGTTTGCTGCAGATGGTAGCTGAACTGCTAAAAGGATAAGCCTGCAAGAGAATACAAGAATACTGGCCACTAAATATAAAAGATCTTGGGAAAAGAAACATCCTCACAATTCCCACCATTATCCAACAGTCTTACCTGTTACATTCAGTCCCAAAGAGGGAGAGACGGGCAGTGGAAGATAGGGAATAAAGCACATCCCTTGTCTCCTCCTATTCTGTTGTCCACTAGGTGATACTAGTTCTCATGGTGTTCTGGGGATGAGGCAAGGGGTAACAGGATGAAGAGATAGACCTCACCTCTATTTTTTTTAAAGAAGATTGTCTTATATGGCACTGGCTGGGAATGGAAGTGCTGACTATTCACTGTCAAGATATCTCTGCACCCCCACACCCCACCCCCAGCCAAGACTAGCTCTCTGGTAATCATCAGTAACAATTCCAGTCAAGGAATGAAGGAGCATCTATTATGATAGTGGGCTTGTCCTATAATTAACTCAGTGTTTTTTCATCATTTTTTCTTGTCTCTCCTACATCCTAAGTAGAGCTGCCTTAAGCACAAAGACTTGAAAGCACTTGGACGACACCTGTAAAGGTGGAAGAATCCAGACTGGCAAAACAAACCTCTTCAGTCAGAAGTGCATTTCTGTGATGCCGGATTTATTCCACGTGGGTGATCCACTATTTTCTGTGGGGAGCGCATGGGTCTAACAAAGGCAAGGGATTTTGTTTCCATTGTACAACCAAAACACACTCAGCACTCACTTCTGCTAGGGTATCAAACGGTCTCCTCCAGTCTTAGACACAAAGAACTCTTAGAAGTGGTCACAGAGCCCTCTGTGAGACAAAGTGACTCTAGGTATTTACAGATCCCCCTTTCACTTGCTTCAGATCAGGAACTAGATTTCTAAGAGCACAGGGGAAAATAAAATGAACGACAGAGGTATAAACTATAGTCTGCCATGGGAAGCAGAATTCCTGTTTGGATTCAAACATGGCCAGCTCCCTAAATCCTGGGATAACCACTCTGAGGTATCCATAGTATTATGTAAATATGTCCTGGGTTGGCAGCTTGGGATGATGATGATAAACCCATCAAGCTCTAGCCATGGCATACACTTAGTTTCCCTGAAGTTGCCACTCTGCTTTCCATGTCTTAGCTCTGGCACATGGCTCTGTGGCATTTTCTCTATGCCAGAGTGGATTCCTATGCACCCTTCAAACTCCAGCTCATAAGTGATTTCCTTGGGAAATCTTTAAATAATATCTTTATCATTCCACTCCCTGCTCCTTCCAAGGAGCTTCTCTGTTACCTGGTACATTTTTCTGATTCCATCTAACATGCTGTAGTAATTATGTGTTTACATATCCAGCTTCCAGAACAGATGGGGAGACCTTGGGGCCCTAGTTAATATATTATTTTTTATTACATTTTATTACCTTTATTACATTCCCAGCATGCTACCTGACTCTTGTAGTTATTTAATATACCTTTGATAAATTAATAGGAAAAAAGTTTTTTGATTCATAACATTTATTTTTTCCTTTTTATAAAATTCCTCTTTTGTTCCTTTAACCAGTTAATTAAAAAGCTTCTTTTCTCTCTTTTCTTGAGTCACTTATGTCATTTAATTCATATCAAATTAAAAGGAGAAAGAAAGATATATGCATATATTATTACAATATGCTTTGTTTTCTACGGGCATACCAGTTAGCTTTTTAATGTAGAGTCTGCACACTGTGGCATACCAATTAATAAAGAGGCAAGAATCCTGCCTATACAATAGGACTAAAAATGGGATATCAAAGAACTGTGTTGCATTTGCCATGTTATTACACAAGTCTTTCCTGCAGTCCATATTTAGTGCTTTGTTATTCTTAAATGACACAATGCTGAGGTATGTGCTCTGCCTCAAGACTTTCAGAGGAGCACCTGTGTGGCTAAGTTGGTTAAGCATCTGACTTCGGCTTAGCTCATGATCTCATGGTTCGTGAGTTCGAGCCCCTTGTTGGGCTCTTTGCTGATAGCTCAGAGCCTGGAGCCTGCTTTGGATTCTGTGTCTCCCTCTCTCTCTGCACCCACCCCCCCCTCTCAAAAATAAACATTAAAAAAAAAATGACTCTTTCAGAGTTCTAATTATGATGAACAATAATTTCTTATAAGACCAAATTTCCATTTCCTATTACAAATAAAATCCCCTTTCATCAATTATACTATTGCGCCAGACCTGAGAAAAGCACCTTTAGATTATGTATATATTATAATTTTATTATAATGTGAATATAAATTATGTTTCCTTTCAATAAGGATAGTTTTTTTTTTCAATGCCACAACGGGATTTGGTGTTTGCATTTTATACATTTTGTTTCATCTTACAGATCATGATGAGAAATTATGTTGATTGTGCTATATTTGTATCCTCAGTGTTGGAAAATAATAATGGCGGTCTCTAAAGCTAATGAAATTGTGTATAATCACATACTATCTAGTACAATTAATGATTTAGGAGCCTGGGATGTCCCAGAAGACCTCAACTCCAATCATCTTGTCCTGAACCTTTATTTTAATCATAATGCCAACCACCAAATGGCTCAGCCAAGCAGCTAACAAGGGTTTTCAATACACAGTCTAGATTATATGAGCGAATATGGCAATGAACTTTGTATAGAAATCCAAGTTTTCATTGCTCCTAAGGCATATGGCCAGAGCCTCCTAAAAATTTTTTTTCGAAGTTATATGTTGAAGGGAAACAGTCCAATGAAGCAAAGAGAAGAACTCACATTTGAGCAAAGCTTTTAAAAGTTCATGGGAAAATAATAGCTTGACTGTAAAGCTTTAGTTGTAAATCACTAGATGTGATCAAAGTAACTAAAGAAATAAAATAATTATGACAACCTTTTCCAGTATCTATAGTTAACCTACAAACACCAAAATACCAAAGCCTTTAAAAGATAAATCCTTTTATACTTAAAACTACCTTTGGATGTGCATGCGTAACAATTGTACATAACAGTTTATTCCAGAGTTCCTTTTTCTTTGTTTAATCACAAGGGTGTGGGACAAATCCAGCTTTGTTTGGCTCAACAAACACAGAACACTCAGAGTAACTGAAGAGCCAACTCCCCTGATGTCACCTCTTCCTTAACAACCATTTCAAAATCCTATAAAACAGTAGGACTGCCCTTCCTTCACAGAGTCACATGGTGAAGGCCACTCAACTTTTACACAGTCATAGCTCAGTCAGGTAGAAAAATAATTCTAATTCCAGCTGTTAACTTACCTTGAAGAACTTCCATGGGGAGAACAGTCCAGGCATTTTCCAGGTAGGAAATATAAATATAGCGAGCCGTATTGCAAGCCAGGCCAATGTACAGAACCCTAAAAAAAAGGGGGGGGGTTGGGGAGAAGAAGATGAGGCCCTGGAATGAGGCATAAAGCATGCAAATATTACCTACGTCTTCCCCTGCCCAAACCATCCATCATCCAGCAGTGTTCAAACTTAGGAGTGGGCAAGCTAAAAGACAATTCAAGTTAACCAGGAACTCTCAGGAGAAAGAAGGCTGCTTCTAACGTATCTGCCGTCAGCCTTTTCAAAAACACTTGTTAATATAAAAGTGACCATCACCCTTCCTGAAACTTAATTAGGAGCAGAGCTGATGCTTTTTTAAGATAGCCTGGGCACACTGCCATGTCTAATGACACTACTGGCTTCCTTCCAGGTGGCTGTAGGGTAAACATGCTGGGATTATAGCTACTTCACTCTGATGGGGGAAGGACAGGATAAAAATGAGAACATGAATATGAACTTGGTCTCACATGCAATATCGAAGACACCAAGTTTTATAAGGAGACTCTCAAGGTCATCGAAAACCATAATCCGATGATGAATAATAAACAATTTGGAGATCAAATACTTTTTTCTGTGAGTTCAATTGACACATCTTCATTATTTACAAATAAATCCATGATATCATATGCTTACCAAACTAATAAATATATATCAACATCACTTTCCCCCCTCATAAGTACCACCACCAAAACTGTGAGAAAAACAAAATAAATAAAGGCCTTAAGTGGTATGTTACATTCTCTGTCTTTCTGAATTGGATGAGCTGGTTTGGAAGTAAACAGTGGTTGTTTCTTTGTATAAAACACAGCCTGATGGTAGAGATTTCTCTCTTTTTTTTATTTAATCTTTTTTTTTTTTTTTGAAGTTTAGTTATTGATTTTGAGAGAGAGAGAGAACAAGTGAGCACACACAAGTGGAGGAGGGGCAGAGACAGAGGGAGAGAGAGAGAATCCCAAGCAGACTCTGTGCTGTTAGTACAGAGCACCATGTGGGGCTTGATCTCACAAACCATGAGATCATGACCTGAGCTGAAATCAAGAGTCAGATGCTTAACTGACTGAGCCACCCAGGCACCCCTAGGGATTTCTCTTTCTAACTTGTTTTCCATTTTCTTTAATTTTCTAATCTTAATGCTTTTTTTTTTCTTAATTCAAGTGAATGAAAATTCAAAGGTAAAAGAAATAAGCCGATATAACAGTCAGTGGTATTTTCCTCATCTTGCTCAACTATATTTTTATATTAAAATCATCAAATAAACATTGTTCTCTTTTCCCAACACTGGATCAAGGAAAGGAAATGCTTTGAGGCATCCAGCTGATATTAACCACAAATAGGGAACAGAAGGATGGGAAGAAAGACAAAAATGGTTGAGGGGCAGGGATGGGATAGGAAATAGATATTAAAAGAGATTTAGGAGATCTTCAGTGTTGAAAAGGTCTGGGTTATCATATTCTGTGGACATTATGTTCTTTGTACTTGAATGTTTTGAGGAAAAAAGCATATGTTTAGATCCTGTTTGATAAAAATTTCCTGAAGAAACTTGCTATACAGATCCATCAACAAGGGTCCTTCTGCTGGGAAACAACAAAAAGCCCACAGGAAATTAAAATGCAAAATACATCACACAAACATACAAATGACACAACCCATGTCTCCTTTTTAAGTTCTAATCTAACTCTGTTGATGACCTTGACATAGCCTCAGGGGTCAGTAAACATTTTCTGTAAAGGGCCATACATAAATAGTTTAGGCTTTGTAGGTCTGTTGCCACTACTCAACCTTGCCACTGTAGTGTGAAAGCAGCATAGACAATATGTCCATGAGGGAGCATGGATGGCTGTATTCCAGTAAGATTTGAATTATCAACAGTGAAATTTAAATTTCATAGCTGACCTCTAAACAATGCAGGGATTAGAGGTGCCAACCCCCTGCATAATAGGAAATCCACATATAACTTTTGATTCCCCTAAAACTTAACTACCAATAGCCTACTATTGACTGGAAGACTTACCAATAACATAAACAATGTATTTTATATGTTATATGTATTATATACTATATTCTAATAATAAGATAAAGGAAATGTTACTAAGGAAAACATAAGGAAAATACATTTGCAGTACCATACTATATTTATTGAAAAATTCTGTGTATAAGAGGACCTGTACGGTTCAAACCCATGTTGTTCAAAGGTCAACTGTAGTTTTTATGCATCACAAAATATTATTCTTCTTTGACTTTTTTCAACCACTTAAAAATACAGAAACCACCTTTAGTTCTGGGCCATACAGAAACAGGCAGCAGGCCAGATTTGGCCCAAGGGCTGAAGCCTGCTAAGCCCTGATCTAGCTCATTAGTTCTTGGCTATACATCAGATTTACTCAGGTAACTATTAAAAACAACAGATGTCAAGGCCCATGCTAGTCTCAATAAAGATCTCTCTGGCTGGAACCCACGCACTATGCTTTAGAAACCTCCCCAGTTTATTCAGATACTAAGCCAGGGTAAAGAACCACTGGTCTAGGTCATGCCACACAGCTTCCCAGTGATATGTCAGTTTAAATATCCCTTTCATGTATTAAAGAGATTCTTAGGTTGCTGAAATACTTTTCAGTGACTATTCAATAAATACATATCTAATTCTTTTCCCTTTTCATGGGTCAAAATGCTGCCTTTCTGCTCACAATTCACAATTTTACTCTTGCTGATTTCTTGAAGCACTGGCTACCCCAGAATGGTTGATGAGGACGAAATGATAGTGTTCCTCTCTCTTTTGGAATTCTGGAATAAAAGTACTCTCAGAAAACAAGAGGGTACTTGGATGCTTTTCTTTAAAATAATTATTACTACTACTACTACTACTACTACTACTACTACTAACAACAATAATAATAATGCTACAATTTATTGAGTGCTTATTTTGGGTGATTCACTGTGTTGTAATTATAACAAGCCTGCAGAGTAGATGTTATTATCCCTGCTGAAGTCAGACACTCAACTTTAAGATTAATAACAGGCAGGGGCACCTGGGTGGCTCAGTCGGTTACATGTCCAACTTTGGCTCAGGTCGTGATCCCACGGTTCGTGGGTTCGAGCCCCGCATCGGGCTCTGTGCTGACAGCTTGGAGCCTGGAGCCTGCTTTGGATTCTGTAGCTCCCTCTCTCTCTGCCCCTCCCCCGCTTCTCAAAAATAAATACACATTAAAAAAAATTTTAAACTGACATTTCATTCACTGTTATGGGCTGAATTGTGTCCCCTGAATTTCATATGTTGAAGTCCCAGGTCCTAACCCTCAGTACCTTGGAGTGTGACTATATAAGGAGATAGGGCCTTTAAATACGTATACGTATCATTAAATACATATCATTAAATACAACATTTAAATGATGTCGCATGGGTGGGTCCTAATCCAGTATGACTGGTGTCCTGATAAGAAGAGAAGAGAACAGGTCAGAGACAGGCTCAGAGAGAAGGCTGGGATGAAGACAGTGGAGAGTTCCTCGGAAGAAATAAAACCTGCTGACATCTTGATCTTGGACTTTTAGCTTCCAGGACTGTTCAGGAAATAAATTTCTAGTTGTTTAAGCCATCCAATCTGTGGTGCTTTATTGTGGCAGCCCTAGCAAATGAATTCATGCACACCTATGAAATTAAGGATTTGGAATAAAAAGAAATTAAAAATGTTTTACTAGATCATCTTCTGGACGGTCAAATTCTTTATACTGAATATAAAGCACATGTTCAGAGTCCTAGAATATTCCTGAGCACTATGAGGTCTGGAAGTACAGAAGAATAGGGTGAAAAATGCTTCTCACTGAGATACAGATACCTAGTGAGCATCTATAATGAAGAAGCTCAGAGACAACCTCATCGCTTTCCTATTTCACAACAGGAAGTCAGTAAGTATAAAATTAGGCAAGAAATAAAGGCAATTTTAGAATAGGTGGTTGATGTAAGTGAACTTCTCTATAAAGAGGATGAACACGATTGGTAGGAAGCAAATGCTTTAGCAGAAAACAACTACACCATGGAAAACCCAAATCACTTGTCAAACGTGTGACAAGTGTCACCTTGACAAAGTGCCCCTGCTCCTTGATTCTGTATTTGAGCAAAATATAACAGGAGAAAAAAAGTGTTTATGACATTATAATTTCTTATACAACCACAATTAACAGTATTGGAAGGACAAATTGGTGGTTATAATAAAACTAGTACTTTTTTGGGCTCCTGGGTGTCTCAGTTGGTTAAGCATTCAACTCGACTTCAGCTAGGATCATGATTTCATAGTTTGTGGGTTCAAGTCCCACATTGGGCTCTGCACTAACAGTGTGGAGTCTGCTTGGGATTCTCTCTCTCTCTGCCCCTCCCGCTCTCTGTCTCTCAAAGTAATTAAAATAAACTTTTAAAAAATTATGAAAACAATATGATATCCTAGCTACTATTCAATATTATTGCTATCTTTTGAATTTGTTGTGAGATTGAATGTAAGTAAACCATATAGACACAAATAGTTAAGAAAAGGACATAAAATAATCAGCATCACCATTATTGTATTCTTCCTGGACAAAGGAAATGGCAGTCTCTCTCTAGAGACTTCAGGAAAGTGCTTATTTACTTCAAGGACCACTTGGATCATCAGAAAATGTATGTGACACAATGGGAACCTTTGAAACAAAGCAGCTGATAGAAACAAGATTCTATTATAAAACATGTTTCTCTGCAGCCTATCTGGTACAATGTTCTGCTTAGCTCTCTGTCCTCCAGCCACACAAATGCCAAATGAACCCACTGGGCTACTGTCCCAACCTATCCCTCAGTATGACCTGATGTCCTACCCTTCCTTCCGATCTCACTCAATTCCTTTATATGTGATCACAGCTGTTATCATGTGCCTCTCCTCATAATCCTTATCTCAGTTGTACCTGTGTGTCAACAACCTGGCTGTATGCTTCATGCGGGGTGAGATCAATTTCATGTAATATTGGCTAGGTTTTATCCCCAGTGCTTGGCACACAGTAGACACTCAATAAATATTCAATAACTAGAGGGAAAATATAAATACTTTATTTTTATTTTTTTTTATTTTTTTTATTTTTTTTTCAACGTTTATTTATTTTTGGGACAGAGAGAGACAGAGCATGAACGGGGGAGGGGCAGAGAGAGAGGGAGACACAGAATCGGAAACAGGCTCCAGGCTCTGAGCCATCAGCCCAGAGCCCGACGCGGGGCTCGAACTCACGGACCGCGAGATCGTGACCTGGCTGAAGTCGGACGCTTAACCGACTGCGCCACCCAGGCGCCCCTTATTTTTTTTTTTTTTAAATATAAATACTTTAAATAGAACATCACTCAACAAATATTTACTGAACACACTGTGCTAAGTGCCAGGGATATGGTGATGAACAAGATAGAACTATGAAATATATTATGCTTATAATTTTATATGTGTGTGTATATAAGAGACAGGTATGTGAAAGAATTATTTGATTTATAAAAAAAAAAAAACCTGGAACCAGGATGATTAAAAAAATGGATGTCCATATTTGTCACCATTTGTGATTAATGTTAATAGCCTATGGTTGAAGATAATAAGTCATTTCTGTGAACAAGTAATAGTTCAATGAACAGCTGTCTGTTGTTTGCTTATCTGAGGGCCTCCTGAAGCATCATGCAGTGAATCTTCAACACATGTGCACTAGCAGATAACAGGGTTCTTGGGTACCCACAGGCCCATCTCACTAGAGGACTAAGAGCATACATGCCCCAAAGCTCAAAGAATCAGTGGCGCTCCCGTACCAAACACAGCACAGCCAAGGGGATCATCAATAGAGACACCAAGTCACCAAGCTCCTTTCATTAAACAGGCGTAGCTGGCTACGGACCCATCCTTGTAGAACAGAGCATAAGAACCATATTGTATGTCCGAAGAGTGATTGAAGGAAAAAGACTATTCATTTACCTATGGTTTGTACAGCTACCAATACTTCCTTTTTTTTTTCTGCTAGAAAAAGTGAAGTCTGAGCCTCTGTTGGTGTTAAGTCATTCTTTATTTAGCTGCCTTCAAATATTTCCTCTCTCAGTGATTGATAAGCTAAGAGTATAATTATGGCAATCATCAGCTGGCTCACTGTGCTGGTTCCTGGCCATATTTACTCCTCTCTATTGTCCCTTTAGTTTATCTGTCTACTTTTTCTTAAGGTTGTGTGTATCTTAGGTAGAAAAATAAGGATGTTCAAAACAAAACAGAACCTTAATTAATGGAACCCAACTACTTGGAAGACACAATATGCTGTTTTGTTCTAGTTTCCATTTGGGTAAAAGTTAGATGACCAAACACACACACACACACACACACACACACACACACCATATAAGTTTTTGTTTAAAAATTTTCCATGAGATGACCTGAGGTATATATAAAATACAAATTCTATCATTTCCAAACAAGAATCATTGACATTTAGTATAGCAATTAATTTGAAATAGGCCTCAAGAGTTTTAGTTGACCCTAAGCTAAATTTGAGGGAGTTAAACAAGTTCATCAAAATTCAGGCTGAAGGAGTATCATGACCAAACCAAAAGGAGATAATAGTCTCACTGTTCTTGACTTTGGCCAAACCACAGGAGGAAGTGGGAACAATTAAAGAGATCACTGGCAAAAAAGAAAGGAGCCAGAATAAGGAGGGGAAAGAATAGTGGGGAGTCTGGGATAAGATGCCCTGTGGAAAATCCATGAGAGAACTGGAGAGACAAAGCTGTATGAGGGACATTCATAAAGGCCTTTTCTGCTGAGGAGGGAAGGGGCTATGTTAACCCTAAGTCAGACCTGTGAGCAGTCAGTACAATAGAAATTGTTTTAGCTGCTACGCAGAAACTAAGAAAATAAAGCATTCTCTCTTTTCAGCTGGATCTGATCCTGGACTGGCCTGGGACTTCAGCATAGGCATAGGAAGCCTACCCAGTAGAAGGCAGAGCTGGTAGACGAAGAAACCCAGGTTCTGACTGCATCATATGAGCTCCGATTAAAGCTACCCCTACAGGTATCTGCTAGACTTTGCAGTTGGACAATACATTCCTTGTTTTCCTTAAGCCCCTTTGAGTAAGGTTTTCTGCTTCCTCAAGTGAAAGAGTCCTAAGTGAGACAAGATCTTAGCTACCTTGTGAGGTAGCAAGTTCCACATCACTAGAAGTGGCCAAAGACTAACCATCTGCCAAGGAGTAGGGGGAAAGAAATCTAAACTGGGCTCAAGCTAAGCCTATGTGATGGTATTAGTTTGCTAGCTCTACCATAACGAATACCTCAGACTGGGTGACTTAAACAACAGAATTGATTTTCTCACAATTCTGGAGGCTAGAAATCTAAGATCGAGGTATCAGCAGTATTAGTTTCTTCTAAGGCCTCTTTCCTTGGCTTGTAGATGGCTGTCTTCTCCTTGTGTCCTCACATGGTCTTTCTTCAATGTGTGCCTGTGTCCCAATCTCCTTTTCTCATAAGGACACCCATTATATTAGACACTGGTCTACGCTAACGACTTCATTTCAACTACCCTTTAAATTTTTTTAAATGTTTATTTTTGAGAAAGAGAGAGACAGCCCAAGTGTGGGAAGGCAGAGAGCGAGGGGACAGAGGATCCGAAGCAGGCCCCACGCTGACAGCAGAGAGCCCAACATGGGGCTCAAACCCACAAACCACATGGTCATAACCCAAGTCAAAGTCAGACGCTTAACTGACTGAGCCACCCAGGTGCCCCTCAACTACCTCTTTAAAGACCCTGTCTCTAAATGTCACATTCTGAGGTATTAGAGGTTAGGAGTTCAGTATATGAATTTGGGGGAGGGGACACAATTCAGGCCACAAAAATGATCTCCAAGGTTACTTAGAATTCCAACAAAATTTAGTAAAGAATGCCGTGTTTTACTCAAGAGCTATTTATTCCGTGGATCAGAAATAAAATGTATGATGCCAGTGGTAGCTGCCCTGGGCTTCTGAAGTAGCATGAGGTTGCACCCTTAGAAAAGAATTGTTAGCAGTTTGTACAACCCAATCCAACTATATTTATTCATTTATGTTATCTAGGGGACTGCTATTTACTTTTCCAGTGGTTGATGTAGAGTGAAAGGCTTTGACAAACAGTGCTAATTAATACGTTTTTACAACAGGCAGCATGGTGGGGCCTAGGCTGCACCTTGTCTGAAGTGATGTCATCCAGGGCACAGACATACTGGCAGTAGACTTTTCTCAGGAATGGTCATAACTGCCTTCACTAGCATTAAACAAAATGCAAATAAAATAAAATGCAAACATCTCAGCAAGGGCAGCCAAGTCTTTTACAAATTCTGAGCCAGTACATGGATAAATGTCCAAGTTTTATAGTTCTAACTTCCATTCAAATCTACTGGCCTTCCAGAAAGAAAATCCTCTATACAGATCCACTATCATAAATCACATTGCCCATCTCTGACCAGACAGTCTGTTGTCATGGCATCGCCTGGATGAATTTGCATGAATGGCAGTGTGCAGATTTCTGATTTCTCAGCAAAACCCATTCAGAGTCTGAGTCCTTGCAGGGGTGGGCAGGGAGCAGTGAGGTCTGATGTGTGGTTTTTCACATACTAAAACCAACCACAGTAGAAAGTTAGATCATTAGAGTCAGAACTCAAAGAAGCCACAGCCATTAAGTCCAACCGTCTTATAAAGACAAGGAAATAGAGGTCCAGACAGGCAGCATGGGGGCCTCAAAATCCATTAGCCAGTGAAAGTCAAGGTCCCTGCTCCCTTGCCCTTTGGCTCTTTTGGTAGATAACAACAATGTGCTGTGTTCCTACTCCAGGGTTCCTACATGAAGTCAGACTTAGACAAGGGCCTGAAGAAACGCCTATGGATTGGACCAGTAGCGACAGGGCCTGGTGATGCTAGTGTGGTTATGCCTATGGTAACAGCTATGCGTTTGGATCAAGGAAGTTGGATATGTGTTTGAGTTGACTTTAGAAGACAGTTAACATTTTAAACTTTGATGAATCATTAAGAGGAATGGCATAAGAGGAAAGTAGTAAAGCAAATGCCAGTCAACAGCTGCCCAATATCCTGGATCAAAAAAGAAAAGTTAAGAGGAAAATTTTGTTATGAGATAAAATGGGTCAAAAACCTATTTCTCCTGAGGTAGCCCCAGAAAGTTCAGGTGCCAATGCTAAGGCAGGACACAAGGTGAACCAGGATTTCTGTCCCCAAGCAGACAGACTTTGAAACCAAATAATCAGAAATTGACTATCTGGCTTGGGCTGGGTAAGGAACAGAAATTAGGGAGGGGCACCCCCCCCACACACACACACACCCCTAACAGGATTGTAAGGAGACAGCAAAGACAGGGGCTAAGAGTCTCCATCTTGTGTAGGTCCAACCACCGACTCAGGCTGTGTTCATCAACACTTCAGGTCTCTAGACCCGCCTGGGAGGTCTCTGAGATGGGCTTAGCCCACCAGGGGGTTGAAAGTTGCCCAGATCTTTTCCCTTCCTTGATCCCTAAAGTAGCTCCACAGAACCCACTGTGAAGAGTCAACTACTCTACCTACCAACACTGAATTTGAGCTATCTCCCTCTCTTTCTCTCTTTCTTGAACTTTCACTAGCTTTCAGACTTAATTCAATGTAATCCCAACTCACAATGCTAAACACTTTCCCTGAAGTGAAAATTAGGTTATGAGTTTTTCAAGAAAGAACAAAAAAATACAATTTCAGTAAACTCCTGCCCCAAACTTGTCAATTAATACATTTTTATGACTAGAAATTTTGTTCCATTCTTTTTCAAAATAGGAAACTGTAACTGAATATTAGATTCTGTCCAAACCCACTCCTCTTCCCCCTTTTTTGTGACATTAAGGAAAAAAGACCATCAACCTCAGTGGCCTTGAGACCTCTGCTTACTGCAGGCCCCTCACCATGCCTAACCCTTCATACTAGTATTTCTATAATGTTCTCCAATTCTTTAGCATTTTTCCCACTTACTATCTCATTTGTTCCTGCCAATAATCTTCTGAAATAGGAAGGGCAAGAGTTCTCATGAATCCTATTTTGCAGCTGAAGAAATCAAGGCCGTGAAAGGTGAACCAAGTTGCCAAAGTCACAAAACTAAACAAATCGCAGAACCAAGACTCAACTTGAGGTCTTCTGCTGTCAAATCCTATACCCTTCCCATAGTCAGCAGACCTCCTCCACCCTGACCATGAGGATTGGAGGCAAACAGAGAAATTGAAAGGGTACTCTCTTACACACACGCACGCGCGCACACACACACACACACACACACACAATGACCATTCTACCTTAAAAATCTTGTTTCACAAAAATTTGCTGTGATATTCTACTTGGATTTGAAACATACTAGATTTCTAACAAAATCTTGTTGATAGAACTAAGAATAACTTAATAGTAATAACTTAGTAGTAACAAAAGAGTATTCATAATTAAGAGTAACTTGGTTAAGAGTAATCAAGTAATAATGAAACTAGTCTTCATCTACTTTGATGGATGCCAACATTATTATCTGATTCACTGAAAAGAGTATGGGATCTACCCGCCAGAGACCTGGGCTGAGTCCCCACCCCACCATTCAGAAGGGCAGACCTTGGGCAATCATAGCAAATCTGTTCCTTCTTAGTCATGCATGGTGGATCTGCCCATCCAACCAATGTAAATGCCACCAGGAATGGAGTACACATGCAGAAAAAGAAGTTTACCACTGCTTGACTCACTCTCACAGTCATCCCAATGTTAAGCCACACATAACTCCTACTCCAGTATCCTCTGACTCTTAGAATCTTTGGGAATCCCAGCCCTCTCTATCCTTCTTAGGCTCTCCTTGCTCTGTTAGGACATAGGTCTTAGTCACCTCAGGCTATCATAACAAAATACTACAGAATGGGTGGCTTAAACAAGAGAAATCTATTTTCTAACAGTTCTGGAACATGGAAATCTGAGAACAGGGTGCCAGCACTGTTGGATTCTGCTGAAAACCCTCTTCCTGACTCGCAGATGGCCACCTTCTCACTGTGTCCTGCCATGGTGGAGAGAAAGAGCCAGAGAGCAAGCTCTCTAGTGTCTCTTCTTATAAGGGTACTAATCCCATCATGAAGGCCCCACCCTCATGATTTCATATAACCTTAGTCACCCTCCCAAAGGCCCCATCTCCAAATACCATCACGCTCGGGGTTAGGGCTTCAACACATGGATTTCAGGGTGGACACAATTCAGTCCATAGCAACAGGCTTCTCTGTTCTTAATACCCATGTTCTCTGACACAATTAGGAACCTACCCTGGGGCTCCATGAACCCTGGCTGCAGGTTCTCAGGTGCTCTACCCCAGGCCCCCAGGGAGTCAACATGTCTTTTCCACCAATGGAGGTTATCCGGCTCTCATCAAGCCACTGTAAAATGAATATAACAAAACTTAACTGTTTTGTCAAGTGGCTATAACAATAAAAATATTTATGAAAACTGTATAAATTGTAAAGCCTACAGTATTATTTCCATTTATTTTTATTGGTGATCTAGAAATTAGAAATGGAAATAATGATTTTCTAATGTAGTCTAATTAGGAAACTGAGAATAAAATGGTTCCCTCTAAAAGATACAAGAATCTGTGGAATAAAGTATATTCCAGTTATCAGTGGCATTCCTCAGTTAAGGCAATAAAAAATAATTTTACCTTCAGGCATGTGTATTAAAAAATAGTAATTGATTTGTTTGCTGGTCTTGGTTTGCATTCTTAGTTTAAATTGCACTTATCAAGTAAGCCCTAAGCACAAAAAATCACACCTAAGCCATTAGGCTATTTGGGGCATCATATTCCCCCCAGTACTATGTTTCTCCAGTCCCATGGAAATGCAGGGGCCACCATTCCTAAGGGTGAATAGTGGCTCACTCTAGGATGAAGGCCTTGAGTTATGAGTGAATAACATCAAGAGAACATTAGAGAAATAATCATCAAGACTTCAGGTTCTGACTTTAGGATATAATTTTCATCCCCATCTTAGAAGCACTGAGTTTGCCTCTTTTCAATAGTCCTGCTCTATGGTAGGCACTGCTTCCAGAAGTAACACTGATAGTAACACGTTCCTTATTTGCGGTAAATGGTTTCCCAAAATGGATCTACTAGCTGAAGGGAAGTAGAGAAGGAAGATGGTTACAGAAAACTGAAATCATGGGATGGAGCTAGTTGTCCTACTTACATGCCAGTCAGTGTTCCCCCAAAGACCTCTCTCCAGCCTCCTCCTCTCTTCCAAGATCTAGACTTACAAATACAACAGTGGGCATCTCCACTGTCTCAGAGGCTTCACACAAGGTCCATACTCCAGTATCCTCTCCCCGCCTCCCTGGGTTCCCTTCCTTGGCGGGTGGCACCACCACCTATGTGGTATCTAGCTCACAAAATAACTTCTCCCTTGCTCCAGCTATAGTAAATCCTGCCCAAAAGAACTTTCAGTTTTATTTGCTTTATTCTTTTCCCATTCCCAATGTCTTAGGTGCCTAAGTTAACATTTCTGTAGCACCCAACACTTTTGTTTGTTATATGGTCTTCCACACTATGTGAACCCCCATGATAGAGGTGCTGTGTCTATCTTGTTCAACATTGTATCCTAGAACAGGATCTGGTCTTTAATAAAGCTTTCTTTTAAAAAAAACATTTGAGTGAACATAATATTTAATTGTGAATTAACTCTATATGATACACAGCCATCATGAGAAACATTAGTTTTTTCCACTTATATTCAGTGTGAGTTTTACATGACTCTCATCCTCACACTACTGAAAGGCAGCTAATCTAGAGAAATGTGAATTTCATCGGGGTTAAAAGGAATAATTTGAGAGAATGGGCATTTTAGAGGAATGGAGGTCTTACCAGGAAGATAAAGGAAGGTACTTGAAACAGGTGAAAAAATTGTACTGACACTGGTCATCCACAACAGAAAAGAAGACGACTGAGAGGTAAGACTGGGTTGCATAAAGGGGCAATACTTGCCACTCTAAGTCTGTGCCCATGAATCTATAAAGTAGCTGAGATCATGAGCTTTGGGATCTGAATGGCTTGGGTTTGAATCTTACCTCTGCTGTTTACTAACTGTGTCACCACGGGCAACTTATTTAACTACTCTGAACCTTTCTTCTTTGAAATAGACATACCAATGCTTAACTCACAAGGCCACTAAAAGAGTTAAATGAGGGTGTGGCATAGAGTATTTAGCACATGCCTTCGTAAGCACTTTTCCATAATAAGCACTCAAATGGTAGCATACCAGCTATTATTATTTTTGTAGTATCATCCTATAATAATATTTTTGTTAAAGTTGGAGATTTTTAAATGTTTAATGTTTATTTTTTGTTTATCCTCTAGATTGCATGGCTATTCTGAATTGTGAAATTGCTAAAAAAAAAATAAGAAAGAAAAAAAAGAGAAGAAAAAGAAAACCCCACAAAAACTCAAAACCTTCATCTGGATTGGTGGAAGGCATTAAATCAACAAAGGTAGTGCATGGATTACCAGTTTATGACTTAAGAAGAAAACAACCTATAATTTCTCTGTAACTCAGAGACTGAAGTAAATTGGGACCCTTCTAAAGTAGAACAAGGTAAATAATGATGATAAATTTACCACTCATATAGATATTTTTAAAAAACACAAAAGCAGAAATCTGTTCATATCACCACTTGCTCAAACTCGCCAATGGCTCCCACTTCTCTTAGATGTGTCACATGCTATCCTTTAATGTGGTCCTCAAGGCCCTGCAGGATCCCTGTCCACCTTGCTGACTTCCCGTTAGTCCTCACTCTCACATTAGGCCATTCACACTTTTGGCTTCCTCGGTGCCCCAAATCTTCACTGGGTAGCTTCTATTCAGGACTCTACTCAAATGTCACTTCTTCAGAGAAAGTCACTTCTCCTAGCCCACCCAAGCTAAAACAGTCTCCTCTACTCAGTCACTCTGTGAACACTCATCCTGTGTTATTTTTGCCATATATTACTTATCATCCTCAGAAATAAAATAATCTGTTTACTGCTTATTGTCTACCCCAACCGTATGTTAGTTCCTTCCATGAGGAGCCTGTGTTTATCTTACTACACACTTGATATAGCTCCAGGGTCTAGGAAAGTCTCTGTCATCTAGTATGTGCTTAATAAATACTTGTTGAAGGAGTCAATTAATAATAACAGTAACAATACGACCTACTGTTTATAGTTGAGCACTTAGCATTGCTATCCATTGTCATTTAATCTTAATCACAATGCTATGAAGTACAATTATTAACCCCATTTTATAAATGAGGAACCTAAAAGGCTTAACAAAGCTAAATTGCTGCTTAACCAAGGTCAGACATACAGTAAGTGTGAGATCTGAACCTAGGTCATGCACACATACACACTCCGTATAGGTAGACTGGCAAAAAGAAGAACAAAAGGAAACAGGATAGCTACCAGACTACCCCACAATTCTACCAGGGCTTGAAAAGGTGACTGAAGCCAAGGCTAGACCAATTTGCTCCCTTCTCTTTCTCATTCTTCTAAATGGAATGAAATGTCTGGCCAACATTTCACAGTCACAGCCAAGGACTATGGCCAACACTTCATCCATGAGGATTCCTCACGGTACCCAGTGGTCAACTTCAAAACACCGCGGCATGGTTCAAAGATACAGTACCTAGACAAATGTATTAACATTTACTCTTTTTGAAAATGTCTGAGCTTCAATCTGTGGATTATCTTTTTCAGGAAAAGTTAACAAATTACTGTTTGTCTGCTTATAGATTACCATTCAGAGATGCTATTTTCAGCAGAGAAAAGGTGAAGAAAAGACGCTTACTACTTCAGCAATAAGAACGGAGCAGTATTCTTCCTTCCAGTTGGAAAGGCTTTGGAGAGGTATGCTTTGTAGTAAACTTCTAAGAAAATTTCTTTTCTTATCCACTCTTGAAAGTATCCTACACAATTATATAATTGCAGTCTGGTAAATATTTCCATGGAGAAGTAGAAATATAATTAGTCAGATTACTTAGATTTTTGACTGCACACAAAAAAAGGCAGTAAATGGGCACTGTATGACTCAAAATAATTAAACCGCTGGTACAAACACTCATACTTGGGCTTACTGCCTGCAATAAACTTTATGGTCTTTGGGATTTCACTTGCCTTTTCGGTACCTTAATTTCTTTTTGTATATAAAGAAATGTACTTGCTACCCAAAACATGGTTGTTGGGCAGTTTGATATTAATTCCCAATAAGATAGTATAAATTTGCATCTGATCTCATTTGAAAGACCTGAGGCCATGATACTTATATAAAATACACTTTTAGTCATTTATATATATGCTACTTAGGAGTAAACACATGGGCAATGTACATATCAGGGGCACAAATTCTCAATGTTTGACATATTGGTATATAATACGTGTCTATAAAATATATACAGTTACACTAACACACAATTCTATATAAGTATAATTATAATGATTCACTATAAGTAGACAAGCTTTCAGCTATTTTCCAACAGAAAATCCAGAAAAAACCTGCAAGGTATATATCTAGCACCAAGAATGGAAAATTATGAGTATTTTTCCATATTTTCTTTAAAAATTAAATATTATGGATAAAGTGGAGGTTCTTCTTGTCCTCTTTGTTCCCCATCCCAGTCACCTCCTTTCTACATCCTGTCCAGGGCTAATAGGAATTTGAAATATATTTTTCCTCTCCAAATTTAAATGTCTTTTGATATAGATATACCCATAAAAATATGTGTAGCTTTTATTTTTTTTTAATTTTTGTAATGTTTATTCATTTTTGAAAGAGAGAGACAGCGTGCCAGTGGAGGAGGGGCAGAGAGACACACGCGCGCGCGCGCGCACACACACACACACACACACACACACACACACACACACACACACAGAATCTGAAGCAGGCTGCAGGCTCTGAGCTGTTAGCATAGAGCCCGAATCTGGGTTGAACTCATGAATGGTGAGATCCTGACCTGAGCTTCATGAAGTGAGATGCTTAACCGACTGAGCCACCAAGGCGGCCTTAAAATATGTGTAGCTTTTAAAATGCATTGTGAAGGGGTGCCTGGGTGGCTCAGTCTGTTAAGCGTCCGACTTCGGCTCCGGTTATGATCTCACGGTCTATGAGTTCGAGCCCTGAGTTGGGCTCTGTGCTGACAGCTCAGAGCCTGGAGCCTGCTTCGGATTCTGTGTCTCCCTCTCTCTCTGCCCGTCCCCCACTCATGCTCTGTCTCAGAAATAAATAGACATTAAAAAAAAATTAAAAAATAAATAAATAAAATGCATTGTGAAGATATGCATAAATGTACCAAACTATGTATCATTCTGAAACTTGCTTTTTCTCCATTCAATATATTTCTTAAAGATTTTATTTAATGTTTATTTATTTTTTAGAGAGACAGAGAGAAAAAGAGAGAGCCGGGGAAGGGCTGAGAGAGAGGGAGACACAGAATCTGAAGCAGGCTCCAGGCTCTGGGCTGTCAGCATAGAGCCCTATGTGGCGGTTCACAAACTGTGAAATCTTGAACTGAGCTGAAGTTGGACGCTTAACCAACTGAGCCACCCAGGCACAACCCCCCCCATTCAACATATTTTTGAGAGCTTTCCATTTTGGCATATTGATCTAGTCCATTCCTTTTACCTTTTGCATAGACTTCTATCTTACGACTATACCATATTGAACATATTTATTCTCCAGTTGATAGATATTTAGACTCTCTTTTCCACTGTTAGAAAGCTGCATAAGCAAGTAAGTGTCCATGTACATGTCTTTCTGCATGTGTTTAAGTTTTTCCAGATAAGGCTATACCTTAAAATGCAATTTTCATTCCACAGAAAATGTCTCACTTGAGCACCCCAGGGGGGCTGCAGAACTGGTCCCACAGTGTGGTCTAGGTAATGAATTTGCAGGAGCGGTGTTTACTTTTGCTGGTGCACACCCTGACAGACATCATCTCAGCCTGTGAGATTGCAGGGGCAGGAGGCTGTCCACAACCACAAGTTACAGCTCATACAGAGTGAGTTCTGTTCTCTTTAACTCAGTGAGCACCTGGGTCAAGCCAGCCACCAGAGGTAGAAGAGAAAATAAACCAAATATGACACCAATAAATAAAAGTCCTGGATTCACTTACACTACCTTGCCATAATGGCCTTTGTTCTGAACTATGAATGGCTCAATTATCAGTAATGCTGTTATTAACAAGTCAGCCTCGTAGCTATAACATGGTAATGTATTTCTTTGCAGAGTTGCTCTTTTCAAGGGACTATAAAAAGCAAATTACTCCCTTTCAACTCTTGATTGTAAGTTCTACTTTTGAGATTCTATAGCTCACAACTTTTTAATAATGAGAATCTATACTTGCTTGTAATAGCTCTAAAAGGCTTTTCCTATAAAAATGGATATCAATGTCTTTGAAGGTAAAGTGGGAGAGAAATAGAAAAAATAGAAATCTATCACATATAAATAATGACAGTTACAATTATAATCACTCTGTATGTCAGCATTACAGAAATGGTAGCTTATACTTACCAAACCCTAAAAAATGGCACCAGAGAGTATATAAACAATCTATAGTCATAAAATGGAGGGGGGGGGCGGAGAAAAACTCAGTTGGATCAAAATGTTTTTGAAAAGAGTGTTAGTTTTGAAAATTTTGAAAACCACAAACATTTGGACTTTGCAGGCTTAATGACCTGTACACTTGTGATACTGTGCTAAGCCCCTGCGTTTTTGTCATAGTCAATGGCTCTTGTATAAGCAACATGATATAGCCGAGGATTGACCAAGTAATAATTTTAAAAAATCAACTGAACTCCTAATATATGCCAGCCACTGTGCTAAGCACTTGCCCTACTTTATCTCATTAGTCTTCATTAAAAGAAATAAAAACAACAATTAAGATGTAGGTACTAAAAGTATCCCTATTTACAGATGAAAAACAGAGATGCAAAAACTTACATAACTTGTCCACAGCCACACAGTTCCAAAAGGCGAAGCCGGGCTCTGAAACCAGGCAATGGGACTCTAAGCCTGTGTCTGGAACCACTATGTGGCAGTGCCTTTCATGAATAAGGACAAGAAGAAACCATCCCCTCCCCTCAAGAGAACAGCATTTCCTTTCTCTACTTTTCTTTCTTTCTGTTTCTGCTCCTTACATTCCTTCTCCCTTTATTTTTCTCTCTTCCTTGTTTATGTTTTAAGTCCACTTATAAACACTCATAGAGGGTGCCTGGCTCGAGATGGGATTGGAGAAGAGCTCAAAAGGTCATTTCCTCCTAAAGCAAGATGGAAAAAGGTTACAGTGAATACCATACCGCACACTCCCCCAACACAAAATATTCTTAAGCATGAGAATACACACTTTAAGCTATAGAGCATAGACCAACAAACATTTCAATAAGAATAAATCTTGGAGACCACCATAATTGACTTTCCTCAGCCCATTTCTCTTGACCACAAAATTTCCTTGCTGATCTTATCTGTGTTCACAGTTTCAACTGTCCCAAATCAGTATCTCCAATCCTAAGCTTGGAGATACAGCTTAAGCTTCAGGCTTGGAATAATCAACTCTCTGTTAGACATTCCCAAATAGATGTTCCAATTTCAAGCCCAATTATGATTCAGATTGCATTGCCCCGAATCTGCATCTCCTTCCTGAATTTCCTGTTGGATTTAGAGGAACCACTAAACTGGACACTGGATACCCAAACTGGAAACATGGGGAACTCTACTTTATTTCCCACATACAAACCATTCTGTTAATTTTACCTCCCAAGTCCATCCCTTCCCTCAATTTCTGTTGGTGCTGCTGTAGTTCAGGTCTGTATCATTTCTCCCTGTTTCAGCTCTCCCTTGGACTATTTTAAGAACCCTCTCAGTGGGTTCCCTGCTTCAAAGTTACCTACTGCTTTGCAAGTAAATAAAAATCTATGATGCTCCCCTGCTCTGAACCTTGCAGTGATTCCCTACTGCCTCCAGGATAAAGTTTGCATTCCTAATCCCAGCACCCACCTGGCCTCGAATCTCCGAGTCCTTTCAGTGGTAGGCCCTACATCCCATGAACCTGCAGTTCTCTAAGCCTAAATAGCCGTTCTGCTAAACTGAACAAATATGCAGGGTTTTGATCTTTAAATAAGAGAAATACTTGCTCCTGTAGAGAATGTATTACTTAACTACAAATTTACTGTGAAAATTAAGTCTCCTTTAAAAAATGAGAAGACAGGGGCACCTGGGTGGCTGCGTTTGCGCCCCACATCAGACACTGCACTGACATTCGGGAACCTGCTTCGAATTCTCAGTCTCCCTCTCTCTGCCCCTCCCTCGTGGCATTGGTCGGTCGGTCTCTCTCTCTCTCTCTCTCAAAAACATATGAACATTAAAAAAATGAGAAGAGAAAGAAGTTGCTTAAGGTCCACACTCTTTTTGCATTTTCACCAAGAACTGCAAGGAAGTGTTGAGAAGCCCAGTCTGGTGAGGGAACTCAGGCAGCCTCTGGCAGGCCCATGGTGGAAGGCTGACGGGAATGGGCTTGTTAGCAGGGGTCAGGGCCACCCATGGTGGCGGGCCACAGGGAGGTACAGCAGCTCTGAGAGATGCTGCCTGACAGGGCACAGGGGTCTTCAGAGCTGAGGAGAAAGACTGAGAGTCTGGGGGGCAGGGTAGAGACTGAAGAGGGCTGTGCGGAGAGTCACAGTGGCTGAGCACTGATCTGCCTCTGAGGAAAGTCCTCAAAGCTGGGAAAGATCCACCTGAAAGGACTGAAGAAAACAGTTGCCAAAACTCACAGAAGACACTGTAGGAGCTAAAAAGAAGGAAATGCCCTGGATTTTTTCCCTTCCTCCCTCCCTCCCTCTAGTCCTCCACTTGTGCCTCACCAGCTTGGTGGCCAGAAATCTTGGTCACACGATGAAATCAACCGAAACCAACCAGGGAACTTGAGGAAGTGTGAATGCCTGGGTTCACCCTAGGGAGCCGTAAGTAACAGGTCTGAGAGCAGCCTGAGCACCAGGAGTCCTGAAAGCATTCCTCCTATGTCTGCTGGTTGAGAACTACTGGATGGGCTGAACCCACGCAGAAGCCAGGAGACCAGGTCCTGGGAGAAGCAGCCTGCAGAAATCAGCACCCTGCCACGGAGGGTGAGAATAGGATCTGACAGCCAGCAGATCTAGGACTTAGCTAATATAATGGTAGAACAAGGGAGAGGAGAAGCAGCGAAACTTAAGTAAATAAACACGATCTTCTCTAAATCCTTCAATGGCAGGCTCGAATTCCACCTCCTCTGTGAAGCCTTCCCTGAGCACCCCGACAGTAGTGTTTCCTCCTTCTTATAATGCTGATTGCTGTTCCTCCAATGACAAAACTTCACATCCTATGTCTCACGTGTCCTCAGCTGGTAGCCCAGCGTCTTCTTCTCTGTTCTTGGTCTTCTTGCACCAGGAAAACCTGTGCTTTCTTCCTCTTGCTGTTTGCTTCTTTCCCAAGTGACTGGCTAGCTCGTTGGGATACTTAGCTACTATTAAGTAGTAATTAATGGCTAAGCATGGTTAATCTATAACCCCTTCCAAATGACATTTGAATGGCAAAACTGACCTTGAGTGCAAAGGCAAAGATTTTAGGGCAAAGTCAGAGTTGATTGAGTAGATTTTTGTATCCCTTAAAATTTAAACAAATTTAAATCAAATAACATAGGTGATGGCCTAATACTGGATAGCAATGATTTACAAATTTACAAATGATTAATTGCAGTGTATTTTGATTTCAGCTCTACTCACAGCTGTTAAAACATTCAGCAGCATAAATGTATCCTTAAGATACATTTATATTTCTAGTTAAAGAAGTCTAGTTATCACCTTTACATAAATTAGCCTAGAAATATACTTGCTGTAAATTCCAAAGTCATGTGATTTCACATCAAAAGAAATTTACCTCTTTTAGTGGCAATAGTCAGCATTATCCTATTTGCCTGAGAAAGCTACTTTCCAGAGAAGAACAAAATCCAAGATCAAAACCAGAAATCACTTCTGTGTGTGTGTGTGGGGGGGGGGGGGGTTAGACTGTTAGTTTATCCCTTGAAAAACTGGACCCAAACTGTGTAACTGTTAAAATGCTAAGTACTTCAAAAGTGGACATGTTATTTTATTATTTTTTACAATATTTTTCTTCTAATGTTTATTTATTTTTGAAAAAGAGAGAGACAGACAGAGTGAGAGTGGAGAAGGGACAGAAAGAGAGGGAGACACAGAATCTGAAGCAGGCTCCAGGCTCTGAGCTGTCAGTACAGAACCTGAAGCAGGGCTTGAACTCACAAACTGTGAGATCATGACCTGAGCTGAAGTTGGGCACTTAACAGACTGAGCCACTCAGGTGCCCCTGGACATGCTATTTTAAAAAACTGTTTTCTGGTATGATATTTTTCTTCATTATGAATCTATATTAAAAAGTTGTGGAAAACCCACTTTGGGCTACATTAGGGCATTTACCATCTTTATGGTGGTTCAGACTCCTAAAAACAAACAATAAGACAGTCAGAGTATTGAAAAAAAAAAACATGTGTGCATACATAAGAGCCACAGGCAGATCCCTCCTTATGATCCTATAAGGAATACATAAAAGACTATCAATTCACAGAAACATAATCTTTGTCAACTATTGACTGTATGACAGAATTCCAGTGAAATGTTTACAACTGTCATCATCATACTTTCAAGCCCCCAAATCTCAATCACCACCACCTGACTGGGCTCCCCAAATTCTCATCAAAAGAAACATATCTGTTCTACTTGAACAGTGAGCATAATCTCGCTACAGCTATTAGGATCTTACAAAAGTAGTGAAGATAATACATTTAATGGACAGAATCAAAACCCAAAAGAGGTAAATGACCACAAATTAATGAATGGAATCCCTGTAGACTCTTGGGGGCAGCAAAGTGACCACAAGAGCCTTTTTCTTCCATCACATCATTAAATAAGAAAAGGAAGATGTTTTCTGTACATAAAAGCCAGAAAATTAAGGTTAACTGAGCTGTAGGTTTTTAAGTAATAAGTAACTAGTAATGCTCAGGAAAAAAGGAAACACAACTAAAAATGCTCAGGAAATACAAGGGTAAGTTTCATGTAATTACCAAAATTAGTAGTAAATCTTCCAGGATTTTATCATGAAAATATACACCTCAGACAAAAGGCAGAGACAGAGAAGAAACTTCTTTTCTTAGCATGTGAGAAGAGCCTAACAATTTTTTTGAAAACAGAATGCACACTCATACTCTGTACTGAGTCAGTATTCAATTATTCAAATTAATATTCAATATTCAAATTAATTGATTAAACCATGACATCTAGGAACACCACTCACTCATAAGACCTGAGTACCTCTCTGGGAATAAATGCCTGTTATTTTTTTTTTTAATATTTCACCCCCCCTCCACCACACCAGGGGGCCTGGGTGGCCTCGCCTCCTGCCCACACGTGCCCAGTCCAAATGACTGTGATTTTAAAGATGCTATTAGTTGAGGAGAGAAGTCACTCATACACTCCTGCTGAAGACAAGTATCCCATGCATCATGGTGAATCCACACAGCTCAGAGAATGTAAATACTACCTGGACAAAGTTAAAGGACCTTCCAAGTCCTTAATATTCTAAGACTGTTTTCAAATTGGACCCACTGAATATGCCTTGGGGACCCTGTGGGTCTCGGAACCATCTATACAATGCTTGGCTTTGTTTAGTGACAACAAAGGGGTCAAAGATTTGAGAAACAAAAGCAGTAGGACACAGCCTCCCAAAGCAAAAGCAACCAAACAAGAAAAAAATATTCACAATTGTTTGGGGGAAAAGAATGATTCTAGGTTGAAACTTTAAACTAAATCAAATTACTTAAGTTATTAACTAATTAAAATCTTCAGTTAATAGAAGATAAAGGAAAGGAAAAAAGGTCACTGTTTCTCAAATCTTGTCAGTGCCTATTTCTCCTTTTTAATTTCTCACAGAAATAGATTTAATGATTACCACACAGACACACACAAACACGCGTGGTTGCTCTCAGTCATAGCAACTTCAAATTTTAGGGTCAGACATGCCATACTTTTCTACTTAAGAAGGCTTAAGTGTAGCTAGCTGTACATTTTAGACCAACAACAGAGAAGAAAGACTTACAAAGAGCAAGGTACTGTTCGATCAACTTCAGACAAACATTAATGGTGAGGAAAATTACACAAGAAACAGCAGGCATTTATAGATTTTTTTTGACTAAAAAGATCATACGGGAAATTTAGGTGAAAGAAAGATTTTTAAATGTCCCATGTCTTCAGGGCAGACAAAAATGCAGAGACTGATGTAATAATCAGGGGAAAAAATCATGTAAGAATCTTCTCTATGTAGTATCATGGATTAGGGATTATGATGGGTCATATCACAGCCTAATTAAATAATTTGGACATCTTCATAAAACACCATATATAACAAGGGCTGAGAATAACTGAAGGCTGAAAAAACCTAAACCACTTTATCCACTTAAACCCTCCTTCACAAATGCCTGGGACAAGTGGACCCTTCGAGGTCCACAGCATAATCTACTTCACTACATTGGTGCTCCCATACCTGAAAACATTTATTCCAAGAGCCTCCTGGCATACAAAGAGGAAGCAGCATTTTTTGTTTGTTTTAGATAATCCAAGTAGGTTCATTACTTCCTTCCTTTTGTTTGTATTTTGAGGAGGAAGAGCAACAGGAAGTCTCAATCCCGTTCCAGCCTTACCCCAACACGAATTACAGTTTCTTTCTATGTGCTAAAAAGAGCTGTGAACTAAAAAGATGAGGTTCAGTTGTTGAGGGGCAGCAATAATAAGCATGTTCTTACCTGATATGGCCAATCAATTCAATAAGCTTGTGACTAAAAAAATAAGCTGTCAGCTCAGACACATGACTCAGGACTGAACAGACCCCAAAGAGAGTTGTAGTTCCATTCAAGTCTTCCAAATGCCAGTAGAGAAAGGTGAACACAAAGCCATATCCAAAACCCATAAACCATGCCACGAACAACACCGAGCCATACTGCACACTGCAAAGCAGTCTGATTAAGTCCCAAAAGTTGAAGGCTTGTGAGTGGCTCATGGTGGTTGGTGTCTCCTCAGAGGACTCTGTAGAGCTGTTTCTTTCCACTTGAGGGATCTCCACCTCTTTTCCTTTATTTTCATTGTTTTTGAAATGGTTGTAGCGGAACCGGAACTGAGTGGCAACAATCAAAGCCATGGTCATGAGAACCCCAAAGACAATAAAGACGATCTGGTAGTTCCGATATTCAGGGGGTTTACACCCCTTTCCATCAATGATCACTTCTATGTGTGTGTAGTCAATACCAATGCCCACAGACAGCATCGCCAGGCCCCAGCCCAGGGAGCCCCACATACGCTGCAATCCATAGCGATCTCTGTGTTTTCCCAGATACTGAAGTGTTACAGTGTCCACAATGGTGACAGAAGAGGCACTGAAAAATTCTCCTATTATGACAACCACCAAGATCACCAAGAATATAGCCTCAACTTCTTGTTGATCGTAAACAAGAGTGACTTGATCAGAAGGTAAAGATTTGGTGGTAGTGACAATAGCGGTGGTCGTCTCTCTGGTTACATTTCCCAGGAAGGCAGGGGTTGCCGTGCTCGGATTCAAGGTCAAGTCCATAATATGGTCAGTAATTTCATCTGTCTGAGGTTGTGGGGTGGGTGCACTGGTCTTGTTTGGAGCTGTCGAAAAGATGACAGTTTCGGTGACATTGGGCTCTGTTTCTAATATCACTGGCCAAGTGGAAGGGAGCAGGCTCCTTTTCTCACGCATTCTTGGTGATGTGGTAATGGAAGAATTGGTTGGCGGGATAGTTAACAGATGACTTGAGTTGGTGGGACGAGACGTTGGGGGAATCTTTGGTACACATCTCAAGGTAGCAGGTTTGACAAATCCAATGCCCAAGTTGAATAAAACCCAACACAAAAGAGAAAAGAGGAGGACAATTTTGCCTTTTCTAAAGCGATCTGCAACTACACCCCAAAATGGGGCACTGCAGAATTCAATGAAGTATCGGATACCTACTAGCAATCCACTCTGGCTTGGTGACATTCCCAGCTGTTTATAATACACAGGCAGAAGTGGGTAAAGAGAGCCATATGCAGAGTAAAAGAAAAAATAGAAGACCTTGGATATCAGAAGATCATTGTTTATTTTAACACAATGTTTCTCTATCCAGTCTACTTCCTCCTCAGGAAGAGCAGATGTTTCTGTGGAGGTGGGTGTTTCATTTGAAGGTGGTTCGGGTTCCCTGGAAATACCATTAAAGGGATCAGCAAGCACGTATTTTCTCTTCTGTTCCTCTTCATCATCGGTTAAGATGGCAACTTTATCATCTGCCGCCATGGCTTCTCACCACCATCAGAAAATTTTAAAGTTTTGTGACTTTCAAAATTTTTATTGTTGATCTGTAAAGTAAAATTTAAAAGATGGCTTAGTATGAAAATAACATTTAAGCGCTGAGCTTCATCTTGCAAGAAACTGAGGAGTTTCAAACTACTAAAAATAATAATTATGAGAGAGAATTCTCCCATTTGTCACTTGCAGTCATACAATACTAAAAAAGAAAAATAGATTTCAAAACATCAAATACTCTTTGTGGCCACTGACTGACAAATTACACGTTCTAATGGCAAGTTTATGGCTCCGGTTCAATCTCAAATCTTTTTCATCGATGTCTAGTGAAAATGTACAAATGACAGGGATTATGTCTAAACCAAATATAGAGAATTGAAAATAAATAGTCCTTATAGTTTATTGGTTTTACTTTTCAAACAAATCCAATGCACTATGAGGTACAGAATTTTTAGGAAATAAAGGTAGCTACAACCATTAAGTTTCTATAGAAAAGTAGAAATAAGCTTTTAACCACAACCACAAATGTAATGAGAATGAGGGAGCAAAATGCACATTTGCAATTGGAGTTGGGTCACTACAGCCATGACAGATACCCTGGTAAGGAGACAGTCCTCACACTGTTTATACTGCATATGTTTCTCCAGCTGTGCTTTTATGGATTATAGTTTTAAAAAATGTCAGGAAAAAAATGGCAGATACCATTTATTGAGTGAGCACTTACTCTATGCCAGGCAACACATAAAGACCTTTAAATGTATTAATTCATACTGATCACAAAATCCTACTATCTTCTCCATGTTGCAGATGAGAAAAATGAGGCATGGTGAGCTTAAACAACTTGTGTAAGTGGTAGAGTGAGGATTTGAACCCTAATATTATGGCTTTAAGCTGTGTGCTCTAAAAACCAGAATAAACTGCCAAATGTTACATTCTGGGCAATAAAATGTTGCCTTTTTATTAAACCTTTTTATAAGACAGGGTGTTTCATACAAAAGATAAGAATATATCAATAGTATAAATTTATAGGAACTGTGCCACATTCCACCAGAATTTCCCTTTCTTCCATTATACAGAGAATTAAAGAGCCAAAAGGTCCTGCTTGCATCAAGATCTGTCATGCTGCAATGAATATATTCTGAGGTAGGAGGCATATACATTAAATACGTATTACTTCCTTTCACCTTCTAAGCCAGAGAGAAATAACTTCATTTTGCTACCCCTTGGCATAGATCTTGCTTTCCCTTTTCCCAAAACGAAGACTAACTTTCTGAAAATCTTCCAGAATCATGCCTGTAAACATTTTAAAAATAGCTCCTAGGCAGAGAATAGAAACACAACTTAATGAGACCCGTGTAGTAAGTCAACTTATCTTTTACCCCCAAAACTTATCTTTTACCCCCCAGGTGTCAAAATAGCTGTTAAGTTTTGAAAATGTTTGTGTGTTTCTTATTTTTAGATTTAAGAAAATTTTTTATTTGAGGTAAAATTCACATAACATAAAATTAACCATTTTATGTAAATGATTCAGTGGAATTTAGTGCATTCACAATGTGGTGTCGCCCCCACTAGTTCCTAACTCATGTTTTTCCTGGAGTGAAAGGGACCTTTTTTCCCCACAAAACTTGAAGGAAAAGCAAAATCCAATCTTTTGCTGCCCAGCTGAAAGACTTTCCTCAATGTTCTATATTTATTTATTTTTTCATCATTAGTGCTTTCACCCATCCCAGTCGGTTCCAATTCCATCTCATCACCTGAAAATAACAATAATTCTCCTTTGGACTTATTTTCTAAATTATTTTCATTTCTGAGCTCAAACTTTAAAGAAATATTTGTTCTTTTTCAAGTGTATAAAATTTCATGGCACTTCAGGGTGAAGATGGCAGGTTGTGTACATCTGGCCTCCATCCCTAAACCCCACTAAAATGACCACACACACACACACACACACACACACACACACACACACACACACATTTTTAAAGTCAAAATCCAATAGTCCAAGCTAGGAGAATTAAAGCGCCTGTAAATGGAAAAATAAAATAAGATTCTGGAAGCCAGAATATAGTTAGACAATTGGTAAATAACTTAGTAGACCTAAGAAAACAGAAACCTTGGCTGACAGTGGAATAATTTATTACTCAGAATCCTTCAAAAGCTCATAGGTTGGCCATATCAGGTTGAAGTGCAAGGAAGTGTGTGTGTGTGTGTGTGTGTGTGTGTGTGTGTGTGTGTGTGTATAGAGGCAGGGAGTGGAGGCTGCTGTCAATGGAGTTGCCTGAAAATCTGAACACCAACTCAGGACACCCAATCCCCTTCTCCACTCCACGTGGCTCACCAAACAAGTAGAGGTTTTTTCCTCTGGAGAGGATGAAACAAGTTCTGCTGTCATACAGAAATAGCTGGAGTTGAGAGTAGGGGTACCATACTGAAAACAGGGCAGGAAGTGAACATATACATGCTGATTCCAAGCCTTAGACCTGTCCCAAATCTCCATCCCATTTCTCTCACAAGGTTCCCAGAAGCTGGCAAGGCTTTCATCCTCCAGGCAGGAAACTGGAAGGTTCTTCTCTGGAGATGCTGATACTGAAGCCTCCCGAACTAAACATCCCACCAAATCCCTCTACATGGAAGCCCAGCGTCATCAAGCCCTGTCACTAGATATGATCAGTCACCAGAATTATAAGACATTTGAGGAAAGTATCTTACATGAAAGATAGAACCATGGGGATGCCTGGTGGCTTAGTTGGTTGGGCATCCGACTTTGGCTCAGGTTATGACCTCACAGGTTATGTGAATTCAAGCCCCACATTGGGTTCTCTGGTGTCAATGGAGAGCCTGCTTGGGATTCTCTGTCCCCTTTTTTCTGCCCGTCTCCCACTCATGCTCTTTCTTAAAATAAACTTAAATAAATAAAAAAAAAAAGAACCAAAACAAACAGCAAAAAACAAAAACAAAAAACAAAAAAAAACACATGGGGAAAATAGGAGCTATGTGGGGAGGAAAATACTTCTAAATGTGTTATCTTCAGCAATAGGAAAAGAAATGCAACTATGAAACAAAAATAATACATATTTTTAAAGAAGGAAGAGGAGGAGAATGAAAGGAATGCCTGAATGAAAAAGTTATGGAAATGTTTTTGTGGAAAAAAGAGCATAAATGTCAAAGTAAGGGATGATATAAAAGAAAAATTTGAGGCAACTTCTTAGAGAAAAGAAAAAGAACAACAACAAACAGATCTTCCACTTCACTTCATATACAAAAATCAATTCCATATGGACTGTATATCTAAAAATAAAAGACAGGGGCGCCTGCCTGGCTCAGTTAGTAGAGCATGTGACTCTTGATCTCAGAGTTGTGAGTTTGAGCCTCATGTTTGAGTAGAGTTTACTTTAAAAATTTTTTAAATACAACATAAATAAAAGTAAAAGATAAAGTAACATAATTTTAGAATAAAACAGAAAAATATCTTAAAGATTTCAGGATAGAAAAAGACTTATTAATAAATGCAACAATACAACATATTCCCAAAATGGCTAAAATAAATAGGAAAGATAATACCAAGTGTTGGTGAGGATGCAAAGCAACCGGAATGCTCATAGATTGCTGGTAGGAATGTAAATGGATACGCTACTTTGGTAACAGTTTGGGAATAGCTATCAAACCTGAATGTATACCTGACGACAAGTCCTAGATATGTATTGAGTAGTAATCTATTCACCAAATGACATCTACAAAAAATGTTCACGGCAGAACAATTTTAATGGCTCAAAACTGGGAACAAGCTGTCTACAGCAGAATACACAAAGTATGTTATATTCACATAACGAAATACTGGATAGCAGTAAAATGAACAAACTACAACTTCATGCAATGACCAGGATGAATGTCACAAACATAATATGGATTGAGAAAAGAAAGAAGCAAAAGAGCACACACTGTATGATTCCATTTATACAGAGTTACAAAAGCAGGCAAACTAATTGATGGTATTAAAGTCAGGATACGTTTTTGCTTCCAAAGAGATGAAGTAGACAGACTTTTCCATACTGCTCCTGCTGAGTACAACTGGGACATTATATATAAACCAAATACAGAAGACTCTGAAAGACAGACAGAAGGCAGACCTGCTAGGGACCTTGGTACCCAAAGAACATGGGGATGAGTGGGGCTACAGAACTTGGAAATACCAATGAAGGCAAACCAAAACCAACCAACCAACCAACCAAACAACAAAAAACAAAGTCCTCTCTGGCTTAAGGATGAGGGAAAATGCAGCCTAGAAAAAATAGAAAGCTTTAGGTAATAACTGCTCTACTCCAGCCAAATACCACAG
This sequence comes from Herpailurus yagouaroundi, assembly GCF_014898765.1. NCBI lineage: Eukaryota > Metazoa > Chordata > Mammalia > Carnivora > Felidae > Herpailurus > Herpailurus yagouaroundi. Next base: position 70,085,162 of record NW_024412395.1, on the reverse strand, counting down.
AAGGAGACCAGGGTAATGTGGCCTTACTCCCACCTCCACCAACAAAGGCTGCACAGGAGCCCAGACTTCCACCCTCACCAGGCTACAAGAGGACACCCCAACCCCTAAGCTGAGGTGTCATCAGAGAACACCAAGTAGGGGGCTGGGACTTTCATCACTGCTAGGTGGTGATGAGATCATATCCCCACAACAGCATCAGTGGAGAACACAGGGGGATCCTGGACTTCCACTCCCACCTGTTAGTAACAAGATACCCCTACCTTTCCCACCTGAGGTGGTGTCAGAAGAGGTCTAATAGAGACTCATGACTTTTGCTACCACCCAGCACTACGGTGTCAGTGGAAGCCACATGGGGAGCAGTAACGAGGCATTCCTATTCCTTCCAGCCAGGAAGGTATCGGTGGACACCTAATGGGGTGTCAGAACACCCATCTCTACATCACAGTAACAAGGAGCTCCTTCACCCTCAGGTGTCATGAGGGGCTGAGTGGGGAACCTGGACTTCTACTTCCATCTGGCAGTGCTGAGGCAACATCTCCAATTCCCTTGCTAGAGCATGTCAGAAAAATCCAGCTGGAACAGAAGGCTTAAATACAACCCACAGTTTCATAACATAATACCCAAAGTGTCAAAATTTCAATAAAAAATAATGCATACCAAGAACCTGCGAGACTTCAAAAAATGCTTCAACAAGTGATTACAAACACACTTAAAAAAATGAAAAGAAGAAAGCTGAAGCACAGAAATAGAAAGCCCCAGCAAAAAATGTAACATATAAAGAGAGACAAAATGGAAATTTTAGAACTGGAAAAGACAATAATCAAACTACAAAAAACTCAATGGATGGACTCTACAGCAGAATGGAGGAGAGAGGGAAAATGAGCGAACCGAAAGACAGAACATAGAAATTACATAATCTGAACAACAGAGAGAACTGACTGGAAAAAAAAATTAACAGAGCCTCAAGGACCTGTGGGATCATGAAGATTGAACATTCATGTCATCAAAGTCCTGGAAAGAGAAGAAAAGGGCACAGATGAACTACTCAAAGAAATAAAAGATGAAAATTTTCAAGCTGGCAAAAGACCTACAGATTCAAGATACTGAATGTGCTCCAAACAAGAGAAACCCACACCAAAACACATCATAGTCAAACTGGAAATCAAAGACAAAGAAAAAATCTTGAAAGCAATGACACAGGACTCACAACTTACCAATATTGGAAAAACAAATGATAGCAGATTTCTCATTAGAAACTATATACACCAGAAGGAAGTGGCATGATATATTTTGTGAAAGAAAAGAATTATCAGGGTGCCTCGGTAGCTCAGTCGGTTAAACATCCAACTTCAGCTCAGGTCATGATCACACAGTTTGTGAGTTCGAGCCCCACGTCAGGCTCTGTGCTGACAACTCAGAGCCTGGAAGCTGCTTCAGATTCTGTCTCCCTCTTTCTCTGCCCCTCCCCCACTGGCACTTTGTCTCTCTCCCTCTCAAAAATAAATAAAACATTAAAAATATTTAAAAGAAAGAATTATCAACCCAGAATCTTATATTAAGAAAAACAGTGCAAACACCAGAAAACTACAGACCAATATTCCTTATAAACATAGACACAAAAATCGTTAGCAAAATATTAGAAAAGAAAATTTAGCAATATATAAAAAGAATTGTACACTTGGACCAAGTGATTCCAAGGATACAAGGCTAGTGCAATATTTGAAAATCAATCAATGTAAATCCACATTAAGCTGAAGAAAAAGAGTATCATAATGCTGTTAATCAATGCAGAAAAAGATTCTGACGAAATTAAATACTCAAGAAAAGTCTCAGAAAAACAGGAAGACAGGGAAACTTCCTCAATTGGATAAAGATCATCTACAAAAACGTACAGGTAACATTACATTTAATGGTGAAAGACTTTTTTCTCTAGAGGAGCAAAGCAAGATCATCTGGTCTTACCACTCTTATGCAACATAGTGTTGCATATTTCATTCTTTTTTGATCTGTCAAAAATCAAATGGCATTTCAATAAGGACAAAAAAGAAAACAAAAGGTATACAGATCAAAAAGAAAGAAAGAAACTGTCTCTATTTGCAGCTGACATGAGACTATGTAGAAAATATCAAGAAATCTACAAAATCTCCTAGAAAGAAGAAATATTTAAATGTAAATTGATGCATAGGACTATATGTTAAAAACTACAAAATGCTGATGAAAGAAATAAAAATCTAAATAAATAGTGGGGGCCTGGGTGGCCCAGTCATTAAGCATCTGACTTCAGCTCAGGTCATGATCTCACAGTCCGTGAGTTTGAGTCCCACAATGGGTAAGCTCGAGCCCCACTTTGGGTGAGCATGAGCCCCGCTTCATGTGAGCCCCGCTTCTCTCTCTCTGCTCCTCATTCACTTGCGCCCCCTCTCATAAATAAATAGGTTAAATAATTAATTAATTGGAGAGACAGACCACGTTCATGAATTGGAACATTCAACACAGCAAAGATTTCAATTCTCTTAAAATTTATAACAGGTTTAACACAAACCCTACCAAGATCTGAGCAAGGTTTTTTGTTTTGGGGTTTTTTTTTTAAATAGACATGATTATTCTAAAATTTACATGAAAAGGGAACAAGAGGGGAGCCTGGGTGGCTCAGTCTGTTAAGCCTCCGACTTCGGCTCAGGTCATGATCTCGCAGTCCATGAGTTCGAGCCCCGCGTCGGGCTCTGCGCTGACAGCTCAGAACCTGGAGCCTGCTTCTGATTCTGTGTCTCCCTCTCTCTCTGACCCTCCCCCCATTCATGCTCTGTCTCTCTCTGTCTCAAAAATAAATAAACGTTAAAAAAATTTTTTTTAAATAATAAAAAAAAAAAAGGGAACAAGAATAGCTAAAGCAATTTTGAAAAAGAAGATTTATTATGGCTACACAGTAATCAAGTCTATGTGGCATTGGCAGAAGAACAGACACATTGATCAATGGAACAGAACAGAGAGCCCAGGAATAAATCCACCCAAATATGCCCAACCGATATTTCACAAAGATGCAAAAACAATTTAATGAGAGAAATATAACTTTTTCAACAAATGGTGCTGGAGCAATTGACATCAATAGGCAAAAAATGAACATCAACCTAAGTTTCATGCCTTTCATGAATATTATTAACTCAAAATGGATCATGGATTTAAATGTAAGATGTAAAACTACATAACTTTTAGGGAAAAAACCTGGGAGAAAATCTTCAGGCTCTAAAGCTAGCTAAAGAGTTCTTAGACCTAACACCAAAAGCATGATTTATAAAAGGGAAAATTGATAAATTAGATTTCATCAAAATTTTAAAAATTTGTTCTGTAGAAGTCTCTACTAAAAGGAAGAAAAGACAAATTATAGACTAGGAGAAAATATTTGCAAGACACACTCAACAAATGGCTATCTAGAATATATAAAGAATTGTCAAAACTCAACAGTAAAAAACAAAAAACAAAAAAACCCCCAAATAATCCAATTAGAAAATGCACACAAGACATGAAGAGACATTTCGTCAAAGTGGAGATACAGGATATACAGATGCATATAGATAGAGGAAAAGATGTTCATGGTCATTAACCATCAGGGAAGTGTAAATTTAATTAAAAGGTATCATGACATGTGTAACAGTGGCTAAAATACAAATAGTGACAACATCAAATTCTGACAAGGATAAAAAAGAAACTAGATTACTCCTACATTGCTGGTGGGGATGTACAGCCACTCTGGAAAGAAGTTTGGCAATTTCTTAACAATTTAAACATGTGACTACCACATGACCCAGCAACTGCACTTTTGGGCACTTATCTCAGAGAAATGAAAAATTTTCACACAAAATACTAATACACAAATATTGATAGCAGGGGGTGCTTGGGTGGCTCAGTCGGTTGGGCGTCCAACTTTGGCTTGGGTCATGATCTCACGGTCTGTGAGTTCGAGCCCTACATCAGGCTATGTGCTGACAGTTCAAAGCCTGGAGCCTGTTTTAGCTTCTGTGTCTCCCTCTCTACCCCTCCCCTGCTCACACTCTCTGTCTCTCTAAAAAATAAATAAACATTTAAAAAAACCCAAATATTTATAGCAGCTTTATTTGTAATACCCCCAAACTAGAAATAACCAGATGCCCTTCAATGGACTAGTTCAACAAACTATGGTACATCCATACCATGGAATATTATGCGGCAATAAAAGGGGAACAAACTATTGGTTCATATAATAACCTGAACAGATCTCAGAGAACTGTAAAGAGTGAAAAAAGTCAATCTTAAAAGATTACATACTGTATGATTCCATTCCTGTATCATCCTTGGAATGATGAAATTACTGAAATGGAGAACACATAAGAGACTTCCAGGAGTTAAGTAGGGAATAGAGGCAAGAGGAAAGTGGCAGAGTGGCTACAGAAGGGAAGCATGAGAAATCCTGGTGGTGATACAGCGTTCTGTATCTCGACCATATAGATGTATCCTGGCTGTGCTACTGTACTAAAGTTGTGCAAGATGTTACCATTGGGGAAAAGTGAGCACAGGATACATAGGCCATCTCTGTATTATTTTTTTACAACTGTATGTGAATCTACAGTTATCTCAAAACAAAAACCTTAGTTTTAATAAAAGTTTTATTTTTAAAATAGTAGTTACCCTTGAGGGAGGTAGTGACTAGAAGGTGCTCTAGGGTGCTGATAATTTTATAGTTTTTGATCTGGCTCTTTATTATATGGATGGGTTCAATGTGTAAAAGGTCACTGATTTGTATGATTTTTTTCAACAAAAAATGAACTTAACCTAAAATCTGAAGAAGAAAAAAAGAAAACAGATGAAAGTAGGACAGAAATGACATGACAAATATAGGATCATCCAGAAAGTCAAGTATCTACAAACATTAGAACTCCAAGAAGAGAAAATAGAGAAAACTAAGAGAAGGAAATTTTTTTAATTTGAGAAAATTTCTCAGAACTGAAAGCTATGAATTGTCTGACTGAGGCAACCCACTGAGCACCAGGCACAGAGAATAAAACAGACCTGAGCCAAGGCACATCATTAAAATTTCAGAACACTAGGACAAACAGATGACCCCACAAAGTTTCAGAGAATAAAATGTGTCACATACTAAGGATCAAGAACCAGAGATGGCTTCAGATTTCTCAACAGTAACACTGGAAGCTATAGCCAGCTAAATTATTATTCAAGTTTCTAGGTGAAATAAAGCAAGACATTTTACATACGCAGTTTCTCAAAAAAATGTACCTCTCATGTTTCTCAGATTGTGTGTGCCCCCCCCCAAAAGGGGGGTGGACTAAATGAAGAAAAAGGGGATATAGGACATTAAAGACCTGATGTGAGGTTGGCACCCTGCATTGGGCTCTGTGCTGACAGGCCTGGAGCCTGTTTCAGATTCTGTTGTCTCCCTCGCTCTCTACCCCTCCCCCGCTCATGCTCTGTCTCTCTCTGTCTCAAAAATAAATAAACATTTTTAAAAAATTTAAAAAAAAAAAAAAAAGACCTGATGTGGGAGACAGGAAAAGGGACACAAGCACACTGGTGACCACAGATCCCGGCGTGACAGCTGTGCACCAGATGGAGAGGGCAGCAGGTCTAGCAGTGGCAGGTCTGAAGGCTCCCCGAGAGCTCTGACAGCAAAAGGACACTGACAGAATAACAAGACATCTGAATGTGTCAAGAGGAACTCTAATGGTGAAGAGACTGGGGATGAATTAGTGGTAAGCAGAGAGAAAGTTAGGTAAGCAAAACATCACAAGAAAACAAAAAGTGGCACAGGAAAAAAAAAAATAACCATAGTTTACTACATGTCTCAGCTATGATTACACAGTCCTACTAATGTAAAGTCCAACAACAGTGGGAAGATAGAAACTGAGAAGATTGAACAGGTATAGAGAGCTGGGGCAGGAAACAAGAGTTAGTCCCATACCTTCCAAGGTGGGAAGACACTAGATAATGCCTACATTTAAAAATCAAGAGGGACGCCTGGGTGGCTCAGTCGGTTGGGCGTCTGACTTCAGCTCAGGTCACGATCTCGCGGTCTGTGAGTTCGAGCCCTGAGTCAGGCTCTGGGCTGATGGCTCAGAGCCTGGAGCCTGCTTCCGATTCTGTGTCTCCCTCTCTCTCTGCCCCTCCCCCATTCATGCTCTGTCTCTCTCTGTCCCAAAGATAAATAAACGTTAAAAAAAAAAATCAAGAACTAAGAATGCAAGCATTTTATTTAAAAATACACAGATAAATATCAAAATAGTGGCCTAAAAGGCAAGAAAGTAGTTGCCTCTGGGATGGGAAATGAGGAAAGGTATAGAATCTGGTGTTTTACTTTATAAACTTGTTCATTTTTTTAAAAAAATGTTCATCTTAAAAAAAAAACCACCTTGTATTCTGCTTTAAAAAATAAAAATTAAGGTGTGCCTGGGTGGGTGGCTCAGTCGGTTAAGTGTCCGGCTCTTGGTTTCAGCTCAGGTCATGATCTCACAGTTCATGAAACTGAGCCCTGCGTTGGGCGCTCTCTCTCTCTCCCTCTCTCTCTGCCCCTCCCCCACTCACACTTGTGTGCACGCTTGCTCTCTCTCTCAAAATAAATAAATAAATAAACATAAAGAAAAAAGAAATACACAGTCATATGAGCTTTACCTTTACAAAAGAAAGTAATTTAAAGCAGCTACTTGTACCCTTCTATGACAAACTAAAGATAGTTTTCAGAATTGTACAAAATGCATTCTATGAATTCTAATCAGGTGCCCTTTAATTAATTATCTTCCATAAATCAACCACTGAGTCTTTAACAGAAGGTTAAAGGTTAGAGGTCACAGAAGGACACAAAGTCCTTTTAAAAGGGTACAAGTCTCTGAATTGTCCACGTGATGATGAGAACTGATGCCCAAATGCTAATTCCACGCTGCAAAATATCTTACGTTAGTGTGTTGATTTAAACCTTGATGAGGGACTTTCTTCCAAAGCATTCTTTCCTCTCTATCTTATTCAAATGATTTTTTATTATCATAAGGTTATGCAAGGTGTCTCCTGTTACAGGAGTCCAGATGTTAAGTAGTCCTCAAAGTATAAACAAATGCAAAGTAGGTAAGGGAATGTTCCTGTACTGTAACACTCTGTACCTTTATATGAATGTCACATTCAGTAACTTTTATAAGAATTTGAAATCTAAAAATATACACAAACAAAAACTTTCACTTTCAATTCAGGACATTAATGTTTAGACAATATTTTCAGGTTATACTTAGATTTTGAGGAAAAGGAACCAAAATAATCACAGTCATTTTTTTTAAACTTTTTATTTTTATTTATGTATTATTTTAAGTAGGTTCCGTGCCCAATGTGGGGCTCAAACTCACAACCCTGAGATCAAAAGTCACATGTTCTACTGACTGACCCAGCCAGGCACCCCCAAAACAATCACATTTAAAACACAGTGACAAAATACAGTTTAAATATATTCATCTGTGCGATCATAGGATCAGGGACAAAAAGAAGCAAATAAACGAAAACAACCTCTGTATTTTAGTAAAATTAAAATATGTCCCAAAGTAGGCCATGCTTTGGCTGCATTAGATTATATTTAATTTGCTATAAGGATTGATAGAGCAAGTATAAAGAGCAGTAAAAATATTTATATGTTGGATGAAGTACTTAATCTCTTTACAAACCAAGGAGGGATTTTGTTTATTAAGTAGTTTAACAACATGAACCCATTAAACTAACATTTTGTTTAAACCTCTGAGTCTTAAAGATTTGTTTAAAAGAGGGGCGCTCAGGTGGTTCAGTTGACTGAGCATCCAACTTCAGCTCAGGTCATGATCTCTCAGTTCGTGGGTTTGAGCCCCACGTGGGCCGGGCCCTCTGCTGTCAGCACAGACACTGCTTTGGATCCTCTGTCCCCTTCTCTCTGCCCTTCCCCTGCTTGTGCGCTGGCTCTCTCAAAAACTAAATGAACATTAAAAAAAAAAAAAAAAAAGCTCATTTGTTTAAAAAAATGATTTGTTTAAAAGAAACTTTTTAATGTTTATTTATTTTTTAGAGAGAGAAAAACAAAGTGTTAGTGGTGGTGGGGCAGAGAGAAGGACACAGAATCCAAAGCAGGCTCCAGGCTCTGAGCTGTCAGCACAGAGCCTGATGCGGGGCTTGAACTCAAGACCGTGAGATCGTGACCTGAGCTGAACTCAGATGCTTAACCAACTGAGCCACCCAGGTGTCCCTAAAAGAAACTTTTAAAAAGGAGAAAAGACATTTCAAATAGTACACAGAATTAAAATTTATTAACTTCTCTGGGAAATCTCTATTGTAGGATTGCTGTTAAGCCAGCTTGGATAAGAAGGGCTTTTATTTATTAGGAAAGCAGAAAAGTTTTCTCATTTAGCACTCTCTAATGCTGTAAGAACACAGCCTTTTAAAACCTGGAAAGACATTATACCAGTACCTACCCTGAGTCATTCAAATAGCAGGTATTTCTGAATTATTGATGACAGGTGATGAAATAATCCTTGTTAAAATTGATAGCTTTCTTCATTATGTATGTAAATTGAAACTGCTTAAACGTATATTGAGTTATCCACAAATATATGAGTATGGAAATGGATTCAACTTTGAGGGGGGGAAAAAACCCTTAAAAAAGAAATGAATATGTTCTTTGGAATAATAATTATCAAAGGTCAGGGGCACCTGGGTGGCTCAGTCGGTTAAGCATCGGACTTCAGCTCAGGCCATGATCTCGCTGTTTGTACGTTTGAGCCCCGTGTCGAGCTCTGTGCTAACAGCTCAGAACTTGGAGCCTGCTTTGGATTCTGGGTCTCCGTCTCTCTGCCCCCTCCCACTCATGCTCTGTTTCTGTGTCTCTCTCGCAAAAATGAACATTAACAAAAAAAGATTTAAAACAAATTGCCAAAGGTCAGACTTGCAGGCATTATAACGTAGCAACATAACCACAAGCGATGGAGAGGAAATAATCCCTGGATGACACAGAAAGGACATTTCCCTGGCACCATTGCCATCATAACTCAGTATTGCCCAGAGACCAGTACTGAAGCTGCAAAACAGGAAAATCCACTTTCTGGACCCTCAGAGCTACCTCTACACTGTCAACTGTTATTGACCATTCTCTCTAGCATTGATCAATGTGAGTCCCAGGGCAGGTCTCTAACTACTGCTGCAATCTATTATGAGCACAGACACAGAGAAACCACTCTAAACAAGTCTTAGAGTCCTGGTATTCAGGCACTACATTCTTGAACATTCAGTTCAACCCCCAGAATTTTCCAGAAAGCGCTCTCCTCAGAGGACAGCATTCAGTGTCAATTCCAGCAGATCTTTTTCAATAAGGATTGTTTTAGCATCTGCTAGACCTTTTGCCAATGTCATGAAAAAGAAACATAAGGTTGGTTTTATAACAGTTATATAAGCTACAAGGGCATTAAGATGTACAGAGGTGAATGACTGTTTTAGAATCTTCCTCTCCCTTTTGGAGCATTTTGACATGGCTCCTTAATGGCTCAGCCAAACTGTAAGATCAAAACTGGTTCTAGTCCTTCCAGCCCAGCTTGATTCCCCAAAATCCAGCTTGAACCCTCCAGATACTCAGTGGTCCCCAGGGTTGCTGCCAACAGTATTCCACTTGGACTGAAACTCCTTCCAGAATCCAGAACCTGCCATCCCTGTTATTCCTGGTGGACCTTTCCCAGGCTCATAGCAAAACCTGTCTGCTGGGTGACAAGCAAACTGATCCATACAGTGGCTAATGCATACCTTGTGGCTGGCCATCTTGACAACATATTTTTACTTTAATAAGGGCTCAGCGGGCTATGTTATCATCACAATTATTACTAACTACAACACAACAACACAAGTAATATCTGCTATGGGTTTAAAATGTATTAACTCATTTAATCCCAATAGTTCTCTGGGGTGACTATGATTACTCTCCCAACTTGACAATGAGGAAAATGGGCCACAGGGAAACTATATGATTAGCCCAAGGTTAACAGGGAGTAAGAAGGAGAGCTGGCATTCAAATCCAGACAGTCTGTGCTCTTAGCATGCTGTCTCACTAGACAGGGATGTCAAAAACATGGTCTTGGGCCTCAAAGACTTGCTTTATAGTTGACAAGTTGAGCCCAAAACACAAGGAAGATTTAAATGATAAGTCACAAGAATAACAGATGAGAAGCCACATAGCACCTCATAATTAACAGAAAATGTTAACAGACAATGGGATGCTTCTGGGGCTCAGAGCAGAGAGCCCAAACTTCAGACAGAGGTTGTCAAGAGAATGAGGGACTTAACTTGAACCCTGAAAGATATGTAGGATTTGCCTTGGGCAAAGATGAAAGGGAAAACTATTCCAGGATGGGGGAAGAGAAGAGAAAACAGAAGATCCTTAAAATGGTAATACTGGGGCTGAAGGGCATCTGAGGCTAGCGGATAGCAACAGATCACAGATGGCCCTACAAATGATGCTGAGGGATGACAGGAGAGAACACAAAATAGCATATTAGACACTTACAATGAAAATTAAGATGTTCTTTTTTTTTAATCCAACAAATACAAACTTAGCACCAACAATTGGATGGGATGTGTGTTTGGTGATCAGTAATTAAAATGGTGAAGACCCAGTCCCTGCTACCAAGTCCAGTGGTAAGAAAGAGAGAGGGGTAAGCACAGCCAAATACACGATGCTATATGTTAAAACAGGAGCAAGCAGAGTTGACACAGAAGTCTCTGGGTGGGGCCTTAAGGAAGTCTTCAAGGATGAGAGAGTAATCCACAAGAGGAGCAGGGGAGGGCCTAATCAAGAAGGGCCTTCTACACACTACTAAGAGGTCACTGAGCAGGGGATTAGGGACTGTCAGAGATTAGAATCCTAGCTCTGCCACTGACTAGATCAATGACCTTGGAGAAGCTACTTCTCAAAGTCTCCCCGTCTACAAAAGGAGGAACGTAATAATATTTTTCCGTTAGGGTAGCCAGGGGGGATGAAAAGGCATAATGCAGTTCAATCTTAGCCTAGTGCCCGATATAATATATAGAACTTGTTGGTATTATTTATTTCGAGCACAACAGGGAGCCACTGAAGAGAATGAAACAGACTAGAATACAATGGTCACATTTGTATTGTACAAAGATTATTATAGCTTCAGTGCAGAAAACAGAATGGCAGGATTTTGCTACTGCCACCCTATTAAGGTTTTCCTAACATTTGACCTTTTCATGTACTGGTCTTAACCAGTACATATTTATAAGTACTAATATTCTGTGATAGAATTTACTTTGGATAGTACTCTATGAATTGTACCTAATGCAATATTTTTTAACATCTGGAAATAGAATAAACTTAACGATATTTTCCTGACTCCTTTCTCGGCTTCTGGAGACTGGTCTCACACCTGAGGTGTGGTAAGACTTGTGGATAATTTTATTGCTCTTTTTATAAGTACTTCCTGTCTTCCCAACTAGATTATAATCTCCTTGAATGAGGAATCTAGTGCTCAGCATATTGCCCTTTACTCTTGTAGGCTCCAATAAAGATTATTTTTGATTATTACCTGATGATAATATATTGTATATATAATATTTTACTAAAGTTTAATGTGACAGATTAATTTTAGGAAGTACAGAGAGAAGTCCCAATTGCTCTCCTGGCTTTGACAAATCAGTGCCTCTTTGAGCCTCCCTTTACTCATTATAAAATGGGGATCAAAACACAAACCCAGGGGCGCCTGGGTGGCGCAGTCGGTTGAGCGTCCGACTTCAGCCAGGTCACGATCTCGCGGTCCGTGAGTTCCAGCCCCGCGTTGGGCTCTGGGCTGATGGCTCAGAGCCTGGAGCCTGTTTCCGATTCTGTGTCTCCCTCTCTCTCTGCCCCTCCCCCGTTCATACACTGTCTCTCTCTGTCCCAAAAATAAATAAACATTGAAAAAAAAAAAAGTAAAAAAAAAAACACACACAAAAAAACAAACCCAAACCCGTCAACTAACTCACAGAGGGATTTTAGGGCATAAATGAAATAATATATTGAAAAAGTATTTTTCTAACTCAAAACCACATATGTTGCTGGTGATGATGGTGATCATGTTCCTCAAGCTGTACTATTTCATTGAAATGCTAGGCCATATTTTACAATTACTCTAGAAACATCCTTCCCAAGTGAGTATTCTAGAACTTTTTGGCACCACCCATGAACTAGGCTAGAATTTTACCCATCAGTGCTTATGGATTTAAGCTTATATCCACTTCCATGTCCTCAGCCTAGTTTTTGCAGGCGATCAGGTGGGAGAGGATGCATACTGACTCACTAGAGAACACACTGTTGGAGGGGTGTCTGGGTGGTTCAGTTGGTTAAGCTTAAGCGTCTAACTTCGGCTCAGGTCATGATCTCGTGGTTTGTGAGTTTGAGCCCCGCGTTGGGCTCTGTGCTGACAGCTCTGAGCCTGGAGCCTGCTTCGGATTCTGGGTCTCCCTCTCTCTCTGCCCCTCCACTGCTTGTGCTCTCTCTGTCTCTCAAAAATGAATAAATGTAACAAACAAACAAACAGAAACACACTGTTGGATTAGGGACTGGAATGATAATTAGGTATCTCCAGACCAGAAATACCTTTTCATTTAAAATGTAGTCACCGGGGGGCACCTGGGTGGCTCAGTCGGTTGAGCATCTGACTTCGGCTCAGGTCATGATCTCATGGTTTGTGGGTTCGAGCCCCCATCGGGCTCTGCACTAAAAGCTCAGAGCCTGGAGCCTGTTTCCGATTCTGTGTCTCCCTCTCTCTCTGCTCCTCCCTTGCTCACACTCTGTCTCTCTCCCTCTCTCAAAAATAAATAAACATTTAAAAATTAAAAAAAATAAAATAAAATATAATCACCTGTAGGAACATTTTAATTATATTTGTAACATAATAAACATGAAAGATAGGAGCCGAAATCCTAACATATTTCCCTTCATACTGCTAAGAGGGTGAAAGGAACAAGTTATTCTCACCTCTTCTGGGTGTGGATGTGGAGGAGGAAATAGTCTTTAATCCTAAATGTGGCTTTAGTAATAAAAAATGCCAAGGGGATTTTCACTTTCATTTTGCGTAAGACCCAACTAAATGTCATTTAAAAATTGGTAATTTAGGTCCTTAGACTTCATCAACCATCATGGAAGCAGATTCTTGTTTTTGGCTTCTGATTAAATACTGTGCCAGTAGCTTCTAGTATAAATTTGAAGCAGGCCCCAGAACCTCATTTCCTTCTACATTTCAAATAAACTTCCTGCCTTAAAACAAGCCTAGTGTGAAGAACAAGTAACAGTTCAAATCACAACATGAACAGAATGTTTTTTAAAAGATATTTCGATCTTGTGAGTTTCTCCAACAACAACAAAATCCAGTGGATGTTTCAAAATAAGGAGTGAAAGTAACTGAATATGCTGTTGCTGATACTCAAGAAGGAAAATAAAGACGGGTGCCTGGGTGGCTCAGTCAGTTAAGCATCGGACTTCAGCTCATGTCATGATCTCTCAGTTCAGGAGTTTGAGCCCTGCATTGGGCTCTGTGCTGACAGTTCAGAGCCTGGAGGCTTTTAGATTCTGTCTCTTCTCTTTCTGCCTCTCCTCCATTCACACTATCTGTCTCTCTCTCAAAAGTGCATAAACATTTTAAAAATTTTTTTAAAAAGGAAGGAAAATGGGGCGCCTGGGTGGCGCAGTCGGTTAAGCGTCCGACTTCAGCCAGGTCACGATCTCGCAGTCCGTGAGTTCGAGCCCCGCGTCAGGCTCTGGGCTGATGGCTCAGAGCCTGGAGCCTGTTTCCGATTCTGTGTCTCCCTCTCTCTCTGCCCCTCCCCCGTTCATGCTCTGTCTCTCTCTGTCCCAAAAATAAAAAATAAAAACGTTAAAAAAAAAAAAAAAAAAGGAAGGAAAATGAAGAGATTTAAGGGGGGGGCAGGGTCACAGAAGGTTTGTAAAAATAGAACCGAAGTACAGTCTTCTCTCCCTAAACAAAGATCAATAGCCAGAAAAGGCAAGGAAATTGCTTGTGTAGGGTAACCATACTAATGAATAGGCTGGGTTTCCAATATTCGTTGCACTTCAATTGCTGACACTTAGAAACCGTCTCCCCACTGAACTAATATTCCAAACAGTGGCAGTACCCAGATTACTGAAGCACGAGTGCTGAAAGAACCTGGGCGTTACAGAGTTCAGAACTTGTATTTACTTTTAAAGATTTTATTTTTTAAGTAATCTCTACACCCATCTTGAGGCCCAAGCTCTCGGTCCTGAGATCAAGAGTCGCACGCTCCACCGACTGAGCCAGCCAGGCACCCCCAGAGTGCATCATTTTTAAGTTAGAGGAAATTCTTTCTATTTTTCAATTCTGGAATGCCAGCAACATGTTTCCCAAGACAGGCCCGTCCAGAGCCTCCCTACTCACCACTCCCCTCTACCCACAGCAGTGGGCATGGATGGAATCCCAGCCACTCGCTTCCTCCAGAGTGACAGTTCCAACCTGTGGGAGCCATGGAGTCCTTGCCAGAAGTCTTTGAAAGCATTAAAACAAATGTGTCATGCCTATGCCTTCTACTCATTTTTGGATGTACACTGATGCCATCATGCACTTATTTCTCTGGTAAGTGTTCGTGTGATTCTTCTAGCTTTCTATGCATTTTTCTCAGACAAGGGACCCTCCAAGCGTAACTACTTTCATGTAACCGGGTCAGCACCAGAGCCGGCCACGGTGAACCTGGCCACCACCACAAGTCAACACTTAATCTTACGGAATTATTTACTAGTTTAGTGGCTGTAAATGCAATCTTTGTTTCTTTGCCAAGAAGCCAACATGAAAAATCTTAGACTTATCTTTTCAAAGCCTGAAACAAAAGATTTCTAAAAGGTTGATAAAGAAGTTATTTGCTTAAGGTTTTAGAGAAAGATTTTCCTCAATAAATTTTTGCTTGCTATACTTGAGGAGTAACTTATATGGAAGATACAATGGTTTAAAAAAAGATGAATTACAATACTATTAAAATGCTTCTTGGTTTATTTTTCAATCTAGTTATGTGAATGCCTGTTTAATACACAGAAACAGATACAATTTTTTTCAAATCTTTTCAGAAAAGGACTCACTCAGGTAAATATATTGGTATAGGACTATAGGTTCAAGATCTAAAAATACTAGGAACACTGAAAAAGCAGACTCTGTAAAAATAAGAATTATAAGGAGAAATAAAAACACAACTCCAAGTATTAGTAATATAACATTAGGTTAGAGCACTAACATGCACACACACACACACACACACACACGTAAAATAATGTTATAATTGCAATGGGTATTTGATGAAAGCTTATTCAATAAAAGACTGGTGTCATTACTTGACCATTCTGACACCAGTAAGACACCAAGGAAGTTAAGAGGGTTACAGAAAGTATGATCTACCCATAAGATAAGGCATTTTAGGAATTTCTAGGTGCTCAGACACATATTTTATGAGTTTATACTTTGGATCAAAATATAGACTGCAAGATTTAAAATACATTTTTCTACAGACATATAGCTATTATCTATGATTTTTATTTATATCCCCTAAATGCCATTATCTAAAACAACAATTTATATCCTAACACATTCCAGTATATATAATCTAAAATTGTTTCTTATGCTGTTAGAAGTCTTGAGAGTTAGCATGAGCTATAAATTTCAGAAAATGACTTATTACCTAGCCCATTAAAGTAAAAATACATACATGCCCTACCAATACTTTTGAAAATGAAAATATTCAGTGCTGGTAAGGATGAAGATTGACAGGCACCCTCATTGTAATTCTCTCATGAGAATGCAAGGATTTAAGTGTAAGGATGTTCATTTCTGTACTTTTCATAATAATCAAAGCTGAAGCACAGGAAGCAATCAGTAACAGGAGCAGTTAAATAAACGTGGCATATCCATGTCAGAGAAAAATACAAACTTATATCCATAGGATAAAAAAATAGAACTGAATAGAACTGAATAGAATATGGAGAAATGCTTATGATATATGCATCACATTAAGTGAAAAAAAAAGCAGGATAAAAACCCCTATGTATTGCAAGAGTTTATACTTGTAAGTCTATGTGCTTCATATAAAATATGTTTTAGAAAAAAACTTGAAGAAAATAACAAAATATTACTAGGGCTATTTCTGTGAAGTGAGGAGTACTTTAATTTTTTTTCTTACACTTTGCTGGATTTTCCTCCGATGAGCCTTTATCACTTTTAAATATGTTTTATTTTATTTTGAGAGAGGGAGTGTGAGTGGGGAGAGAGGCAGAGGGAGAAAGAGAGAGAGAGAGAGAGAGAGAGAGAGAGAGAGAGAGAGAATGAATTCCAAGCAAGCTGCATGCTCAGTGAGAAGCCTACACAGGGCTCGAGCCCACTACCCCAGGATCATGACCTGAGCCAAAAATCAAGAGCCGGACACTTAACTGACTGAGCCACCCAGGTGCCCTGAGCATTTATCACTTTTAAAATACATACGAAAGAGGCATTATTTTAAGTACAAGGTAGCTGACTGACAATCAGGGCACCCTTGATTCTGTAGTTTGTAAAAAGTCACAGCAAGTTGCTAAATTGAAGTCGGCTTCTCCTTGGGCTGCTCCTGCTCACTTGAAGAGACAACTGAAAAGGCCTGTTTTAAGGGCTTTGAGACATTTTTTTTTTCTTAATGTTTATGTATTTTTGAGAGAGAGAATGAGCGGGCGGGGGGGGGGGGGGGAGGGGGAAGGGGACAGAGGATCTGAAGTAGATTCTGTGCTGACAGCAGAAAGCCCCATGTGGGGCTCAAGCTCACAAACCATGAGATCATGACCTAAGCTGAAGTCGGATGCTCAACCGACTGAGCCCCCCAGGCGCCCTGGCTTTGAGACATTTCTTAAAAGTTTTTATATCTTTGTGATGGAAAAAGGGGAACTCCTGTGCACTGTTAATGGAATGTAAATTGGTGCAGCCACTATGAAAAACACTATGGAGATTCCACAAAAAACTGAAAATAGAATTACCACAGGATCCAGTAATTCTATTGCTGGATGTTTACCCAAAGAAAATGAAAACACAAATTGGAAAAGATATATGCATGTCTGTGTTTACTGTAGCATTATTTACAATAGCCAAGATATGTAGCCCAAGTGTCCACTAATGAATGGTTAAAGAATATATATAAGTGAAATATACATTATATATATACAATGAAATATTACTCAGCCGTAAAAAGGAATGAGATCTTGCCAGTTGCAACAACAAGGATGGACCTAAAGGGTCTCATCCTAAGTGAAATAAGTCAGACAGGAAGACAAATACCATATGATTTCACTTACATGTAGAGTCTAAAAAACAAAACAAATGAACAAACAAAAAATAGAAGCATACTCATAAATACAGAGAACTGGTGGTTGCCAGAGGGGAGGGATGTTGAAAGGATGGACAAAATAGGTAAAGGGGATTAAGAGATACAAATTTCCACTTATAAAATAAATAAGTCATGGCAATGAAAAGTACAGCATAGGGAATATAGTCAATAATACTGCCACAACTTTGTAAGGAGGCACATGGTAACTATACTTATTGCGGTAACCACTGCTTAAGGTACAGACTTGTTGAATCACTATGCTATACACCTGAAACTAATGTAACACTGTATGTCTGCTATACTTCAACAAAAAATAATTTTAAAAAAATATCATACCTTCAAAATATAAGGAACCTGATTAGTAAATAATTAGTAAATAATTAGTAAATAAAATTAAAATGTGTGTTATCTTTACCCTATGGAAGCATAACAATAAAATCTTGTATTTTTTAATTTTTAAAAAAATTTTAATGTTTATTTTTGAGAGAGAGAGAGAGAGAGCGTGTCTCAGAGAGAGACAGGGGAGGGGCAGACAGAGAGGGAGATGCAGAATCTGAAGCAGGCTCCAGGCTCCGAGCTGTTAGCACAGAGCCTGATGCGGGGCTGGAATTCACGAGCTGTGACATCACGACCTGAGTCAAAGTTGGACGCTTAACCAATTGAGCCACCCAGGCACCCCAACAATAAAATCTTTTATTCAAACTCCCTCACAAAGATGAGTTTGGGTTCCATTTGTCCAATAAACACAACTCCACATAAATTATCTTAAAACAGAATTAAGAAGGCACTCATAATAGCTGCAGAAGCTTAACTATGCTGGAGACAGGCCTTGTTTACCTTGGGGCCAATTCTACCTTAACCTTGTCCCTAAAGTACCCAGTGCAGTTACAAGAGAAGAATTTGCCACATGGCTCATAGGGCCCCACTCCTCCACTGTTCCGGGGTTCCAGGGTTCCTCTGCTGGCCACATCCCTACTCTGCACCCCATGGGCAGAAGGGCCCACGGGGAGGCAGCTTGTGGAAAGCAGAGGGCACTGAGCTGTGCAGTGGATGTCTGTCTACAGAGTCACACAGGCAGCTAACTACCACCTCAGGCTCCTTACTCACTTTCCCTTGGCACAGTTAACCCACAAATCAGGCTTGTTGAGACAACACCAGTTCCTCTTTCTAGTTCTCCTTTTATCCTCCACAAAGCCACGCCAGAGCTCCCTCTGGCCTCTGCTGACTCATGAGGGCCAGTCTCCCACTCTACCCCAATCCCACTCTTGGCCTCAGATCAAAGCGTACCCTCGGAGTTATTCAAGTTGGACTTTCTGGTTTTCTATTTGCAAAATGTTCTCTGTATTTGTCTTCTCAAACACACACCGCAACAAATGTCAAAAAAGGTGTCTTAGCCCTCCTTTATTCAATCCTCTCTCCATACCTCTGGAATATGTTTTTTTCTCAGAGCCTCAATTTCACGCCATCTGGCCCATCCTCTCCCATTCCACCCCTCCCCCGCTGCCTAAGTGCAGCAGCACCACCAGAACCTAAGGTAATACAGGGTTTTCCTTCACATCTCTGAGCCTCAAACCTCCCTTCCACACAATCATCAGCACATCCCCTGCTTAGCTGCATTTACATGACATTAGACCAAGGCGGAGGGAGGCTACTTTTAATACAACACTCTGGGTAGCTTTTGTGGGTACTGAGGTAGGGGTAGGGGTGTGGGTGTGCCGGGAGCTATTTAGAGCCACAGACTAGCAAGACAAGTTTCAATATCTACAGCAAATACATATTAATATATAGGCTCAAGGTTTAGTTTTCAGTTATTTGTTTTGGTTTGGTTTTCTGCTTTGGGCTCTGCACCAATAAATCATTGTCGTAACAAATGACTCTGAGAGTTTCCAAAAGCTTCCTGGCCAACTAAATTAAGACAGTGCCACTTCGCAAAGTGATAAATAAGTGTCTTCTAAATACGGAGAATGAAAACCAACTACAAAGCAAATGTTAACTGAAATCATCGCTAGGGCCAAGTACTACACACAGTGTGTCCTTCAGGATTTAGGGCAAAAAAATTCAGGCTATACAGGCCCTTTTAAAAAACCCAAACAAAAAAAAATAATAAATAAAAATAAATAAATAAAAAACCCAAACATAACCTCACAAGGAAAAAAGAAAAGCACCCTCTTTCCATCACCCCATCCCACTTCCTTCAAGTAGTCAATGTCAATGGTTTGCGGAAAATGAGGCGTATGTGTGCCTGTATGCACCGTTAAGTATCTGCATATAAATCTTTTTCAAATGCCTTTTTCACTTAACTGTATCTTGATTCTCCCCAAGACAATGTATCAAAGTGGCTAACAGACACATTTACATTTATTCCATCTCTCCCTTTCCCTACAATGCAATTGCTAAGTCAAGACTTACTATCAAAAGAAGTAAAACAAAAAATCCTGTCTGCCTAAAACTAAATTTATCTTTGGTCATTTTCATGTACTTACACTTGCCTTCAACCTAAAAATGGTGAGAAATGGGTAAATATATTTGCATTAATATGCCTGCAACATAAATATTGATCTTACATAGAACTGTTACCATGGAATACATGTACATTGAAATGTAGCTAATTTTCAAAGGCAGAAAGCAAACGAGGGCACCCGCTTAGGTGGTGAGGCCCAATGGGTCCTGAATAAGGAGGCACACGTTGTGGAAACTTCCCAGGCTTTGGAGCCAGAAACATGGAGTCAAACCTAATTCCACCTCTCACCGATTATGTGGTTTGTGTACATTCTTTAACTCTTCTCAGCTTCCTTTTCGTCACTCACAATGCTGGGGAAAAGACTCATCTCTCAGAGATCTAGAAATTAAGTGTGTAAGATTGTGTTTTGAACATAGTTAAGTGCTCAAAAAATGCCTTATTACTGTCAACAATCCAGATAGACTTGGCGATCCAATACCTTGTACCACCGAACACATGCAAACCTTGCTGTTCTATCTTTGTGTTTTAGTTTGCCTTATTTGTATAGAAACAGAGCCTAAATTACTGTAAACATGCCTAGTAGCTTTAATGCCTTATTGAAACAGGATCCTCTGTCCTACTCCCCCAGTGTCATGCACTGGGCTAAACAGCAATGTCCCAGCCTCCTCCTAAGCAATCCTAAATTTCACTTCCAACCTGTGATAAACACAAGCCATCTGACTATGACTAAATAACTGAAAATATCTTGCATGTCTGCTAATGACCAGCAGCTTAAGGTGTCAAAAGTCAATCTTCCCAATGACTAGGGTTCCTATCCTCTCCTTTTAGTTAACAAACCATCGATGATGCATACACCTTTAGCTGGCTAGCTCCCAGTGTCTTAGGGAAGGGATGCCCTCCAGACAGCAGGAATCTACTAAATACACATATGTTGTTGGTTAACTGTCCACCCACCCCTTATATCCATCTATATTGAAAAGGCTGGATTTCCACAAAATCCTGAACTTCTAGAACAATTAAAGGCAAACCTGGCCACCATACCATCCAACCATCTCCTACATGTGAAAAAAACTGAGGCTGGGGAAGATGTGATGTGCCCAAGGACATACAACTATGTAGACACCAATAGGAATTAGAAACTCAACGCCTTAATTTAAGGTTTTTTCTTACAACAATTAGGCAGGGTTTTTTTCTGCTCCAGGAACTCTAAGATGTTTACTAAATATTTTTGGATGAAAAGGAAATGTTTGTGGCTGTGAATGTGTATGGGAGAGGCAAAATGCACCGTGTACCTGCCTTAAGGGTAATTAACCCACCGGTCTCTCTACGTGGGGAAGAGGTAGATGAAGAGGTAAGTTGCGTTGGAAATTTTTCAGTATCCTACTTAAATTTAACAGCGAGCTATGTAGGGAATAAATAGGACCGAGAAAGGCTAGTAACCCCCATTAGCACCTCCAAGAGCTCTAGGGACATGTTACACCATGTTAGACTTTAGTTAAGTAAAGAAGCAGGAGGTGGTAGCAGGCCTGGGGTGGGGTGCGAGGGGGGGGGCGGGGGAGGTATATTTTTGTATTTTTTCACCTGGGGAATCAGACGCTGTCAATTTCCTCCCCGCACACGGGCGGCCACGTTCTTCCACTGGGGCAGTCTGGAGGTTCTCGCCTCCTCCTTTCCCCCAAGGATGTTTATGGCAAGGGCGCCGGTGGGAGCGGGCGGAGAATGGCCTGGCCTTTGGGGCCCAGCCCTCTGCCTGCACCCCCACCCCCACCCCCTGCTGCTGCCTGCGCCCGGCTAGGGCTCCCTCCGGCAGCGCCTTTGTTTTCCCTACTCCAGTTACGTTTGCGGAAGTGCTGCCCGCGCCGGGCGCCGGGGGTGCCGGCTGCTGCCTCCCCAGCGCCCTATAAAGATGACAGCCGACACAGAAGCCAAGGGGAGGGAGGCTAGGAGGAAGGGAGGGAGCGACGGGCAAGCGGGACTGGGAACCGAGACACCCACACCTGCCCGCCCCGGGAGCAGCGCCCCCGAGGCCCCCTTCCCCCGACAGCAGGTGTGCGCGCGCCGGAGGGGGACTCTCCGCCCTCAGGCCCGGCCCCCGCAGGGGAAAGCTTGGGTGGGGCTGCTGGGCCGCCCCCGCCGAGCGCCCCCTCCCCGCGCACCGGGCCCCGACTCACCTGCTGCGGGCGGCGCTGGCGTTCAGCTGCGCGGGGCGCGGGGAGCCATCTCCCCCCGGCGCGGGGCGGCGGCTCGGGGCGCCGGGGCGGCGGCTGTCGGGGCGTCGCGCACCAT
>NW_024412395.1:70029678-70062624 GCF_014898765.1 Herpailurus yagouaroundi | reverse complement strand
GGGGCGCCGGGGCGGCGGCTGTCGGGGCGTCGCGCACCATCTCGGGCCAGTCGCTGGCTCCTCGGGGGCTGCGGCGGGCGGGGCGCGGCCGAGGGATGCGGGCCGATTGGGGCGACCCTCAGCCGCGAACCGAGCGCACCCTCCGGGGCGACCTTTCCTCCTGCTCCTCCACGACCGGGTGCCTCCGCCGCTGGCTACCAGCTGGACCCGCTTCAGGGCTGAGCGCCGAGCACCCGCCGCCAGGTGCAGCGCTCCGCCTCCTGCGGCGGCGGCGGATGCGTCGGCGGCCGCTCCTCCCGGCCTCCCGCCCGCCCCGCCGGCCCCGGGGGACCCCCGGAACCAGCCTTGCCGGGGAAGCGCGCGGGGCTAGGGAAAGCAGACGCAGGTTCTATCCCCGCACCCCAGCCGACCCCACCCCGCCCCGGCTCCCTCCCCAGGCTAGTGATGCAGGCCTCGCTCCCGCGGGAGGGTGCGGGGAGGAGATGGCGGCCTGCTTGGGAAGCTACATCCTTGGCGTTTATTGAGCGCTTATTAAGCGCAGACACAGTGCTGACGCTCTTAGGGAGCTATCTCAGAGCCTCTGGTCCCGAGCGTGGCAGACTGTCCTCAGTTGACCAGGGAGAGAGGAAGGGGGCAGGGGACTGGAGGCAAACGGCGTGGGTTCCTGGACTCGCGGGGGTAGGATACACCGGAGCTACATCAGCGTTTCAAATTGGGAAGGTGTTACCGAGTATCTGGCGCGTTGCTGAAGGAGGTAACCGCGCGTGTCGCACTAAGAACGTAATGCAAGTTGTATTTCTGGTTAGACCCGCTGGGAAGGTGGGGAGAGTGGAGTGGTTGTAAAAGGTAGCATTCCCTCTGTAAGTATTTTTGTGAGCCCGTGATGGGCTCTGGGGGTGCCACATAGCGTTCTCAGGGAGCTTCTGGTCTTGTCCTGGCAATAAACAGCAACGATAATGGCAACTTACATTTATGAACATTTCTAATATATGAAACACTGTTTAAGGGCCATTTAACCTTACCATAGTCCTAAAGGTACAGATAGTACTATTACTTAGAACTGATAAAACCGAGGCTGAAATTTAATGTGACCTATCCAAAAATCACTAAATAAAAGGGAGAGAAGTCTTCTTTCATTTCCAGGATTTAACCACGAAATCCTATTGATGAGAAATGATGAGAAACTTTGGGGTTTGAGGTCCCTATTTAGAGATAAATTAATGAAACAAAATTACGAATGCAAAGTCACTGTAGCCCCTCCTGGACCCCAGGAAGTGTTCTGAAGCCTAAGCGACATTAGCCTCATGATAAACATAGTTGCAGTACTTTTGCAGAAAAGCAAAACAGTTAAAGGCAGTGAATGCTGAAATTTCAAATGAAAGAGATTAGGTGGTTGTTAGAGAATGAGATATTTGGGTCTAGCATGGCCTTTAGACAGCTTCCTACTGCGTTATTGGAACGGACAGCTCACAAAGTATCCAGTTGGTAGCTATCGTGATAGAATTACCATCCTCTTCTGTCTAGCTATTAAAGAAGCAACCTTAAAAAGTGGGGAGAGGAAAGTGAACAGATTCCACATCTAACACCGTTCACGTTCTCTCCTGCATATGGAAGGAGGGGGAAAGGAGAACAGGAACAAATTGTAGGAAAATAGGGTAGTTCTTAAACCAAAGATGCTCAAAGGCAGGTCCATGTTGAAAAGTGAAGCCAAATCATCCTAGAGATGTAAGCTGGTGTTTCTATTTCAAATAGGACTGGATAGCGTCAAGGGTCAGCATAGCAGAAAATCTTGTTTTCATTGGCCCTGTTTGGGCAGGATTTTTTTTTCCTGGCAGCCCCTTCCCTTTTCAGTATAAGATGCACACATGCACCAAAGAAAAGTGATCTGCTACCCTTCATCTCCCTACCCCTGTGGGGTACCGAATGGGTGTGGTGGTTAGCTTCCAAGTGCACTGCCCGGTGGGCTATCCCAGAGGTCCCCGCACAGAAAGGTTCCCCAAATTAAGATGTTGATGTCATATGCTTTTTGAATCAATTTACAATACAGGGTAAGAAACCAGGGGGAAAAGAGAGGGTAGATTAACACACTTAGGATAGGGTACACGTGAGGTGGTATGTTTTATGAAATGTGCCTTTCTCTCCCCTTCTCTCCTTGATTCAGCCTTCCTTGTGTTGTTGGTGGGGTTACGAGGACCATCACTGAGGTGCAACAAGGGGACTTGACAGATAGGAGATGCCTGGTGCCAGAGCCAACATATGCTTTCTGTACTGAGGCACAGGAACCAGGTGCCTGGCCACTGTTCCTGCTCACCATTTAGCCTGACCGGTAGCTGTGGCTTTTAACTGCATTTGTCAGGCAAAGAATAAGTGGAAGCCATGCAGCTATTACCAGTGAGTGGTGATTTTAGCCTTTTTAACCATTTTAATGTATTCTTCCTAATATTGAGTGTCTCATGTGCTTCCTGAAGGTTTACTGCATCAAGAGTATTTGGTGCCTACTTGGACCTTCTATCCTTTCCTCTACGTTCAGTTCACATACATACTATGTACTTTCTCTCACAAACTATTTGCTTCTACTTCAGTTTTATATTTCCCCCTTATAATGTTTGTGTCTCCTATTTCCTTTGGCAGAATTTATTATTCTTAAATAACAAAGCAAACACATCACTATATGTGATAATAATAATAATAGCTAATACAGGACTTACCCTGATGCCAGGCACTTTCCATATATTCATTCATTTAATTCTTACAAGAGTCACATACAAGTAGCTACTGTTATTATCCCATTTTACAAATGAGAAAACCGGTGCCTGTAAAAGTTAAGTGACTTGACCAAGGTCACACCATTAAGTGGTGGAATCCACATGCAAACCAAGGTCATCCAGCTTCAGGGCCCCGGCTTTTAACCAGACCTTCTTCTTCACTTTTAGAAATATTTAGAAATACCTATATTCACATGTGGAGGGTTGGGGGTTTTACATACATGCAAATGGTATCATCTGCTTTTGTCTGTCCACCTGTTAGCATCATTGGACACAACAGTAGTCCCCCTTATCAGCGGTTTTGCTTTCCTGAGTTTCCATTACCCAAGGTCTAACCAAGGTCTGGAAGCACATGATCCTTAATAGTAGCCTATGGTACGTTGCAACGCCTACATCATTCACCTCACTCTGTCTCCTCACTTAGGCATTTTATCATCTCTCATCATCACAAGAAGGGTGAGTACCATCCAATATTTTGAAAGAGACACCACATTCACATAACTTTTATTACAGTATACTGCTCTAATTGTTCCATTTTAGTATTGGTTAATGTTTTTTATCTCTTACTGTGCTTAATTTATGAATTAAACTTTATCACAAATTTGTATGCATCGGAAAAAACAGAGTATAGAGTTTGGTACTATCTGCACTTTTTTTTTTCACCACTTTTTTTTTAAGTTTATTTATTTTGAGAGAGAGGGAGAGTAAGGGAGAGAGAAAACCCTAAGCAGGCTGTGTGCTGTTAGCACAGAGCCAGATATAGGGCTCTATCCCATGAACCGGGAGATCATGACCTGAGCCTAAATCAAGAGTCAGATGCTTAGTTGACTGAGCCACCCAGGGCCCCCATCTGTTTTTCAAGCATCCGTTCAGGGTCTCAAAGTTTATCCCCTGTCGATAAGAGAGGACCTACTGCATTGACTATTCCCTCCTTGAAACTCTCCCTTCCTCTGATTTTTGTGACCCACATCCCCTGGGTTTTTCTTTTCCTCTTTAGCCACTCCCCTTTGTATACAATACCTGTCTTTTGTTCTAGGCCTTTCTTTCTTCTGTTTTTTTGTTTTTGTTTTTGTTTTTGTTTTTTCCCTGTGCTTGCTCTTCCCTATTCTTCTCTCGTGCAGCTTTTCTCCTGAGTGCCAGATCCATGTGGCCAGTTGTCCAGTAGGTTGTTTCACAGGCCCTGAGTCCCACATCAGCCCTTCGTTGGCTTCTGCCCCTCCCCACTCACTCTTACTTGTGGATTCCCAAATGGTCATCCACCCAGTTGTACAGGTGCCTCATACTTGACGCCCCTCTCACCCTTACCCTCATACTCACTGTATTCGTTTCTTATTGCTGCGATACTAAATTACCACACACTTAGCAGATCAAAGCAACACAAATTTACTGTCTTATAGTCTAGAAGTCTGAAGTCCAAAATGGGTGTTACTGAACTAAAATCAAGGTGTCTTCAAGTGTCTTCCATCTGTAGACTTTACAGAAGAACCCTCTGCTTGACCTTTGCAGATTCTCAAGGTTGCTCACATTCCTTGGCTTGTGGAGGGAGCCTTCCTTCCATCTTCAGAGCCTCCCACTCTAACTTCTGCTTCAGTTGTGACATTGCTTCCTGGCTCTGACCTTCCATGCCTCCTTCCTTTAAGGATCCTTGTGATGACACTGGGTTCATCCTGGTAAGCAGGATAGTCTTCTCCTATCAAGAGCCTTAACTTTTTTGTTTTTTGAGTTTTTCTTTAAATTCCAGTTAGTTAACATACAGAGTAATGTTAGCTTCAGGTGTAGGATTTAGTGATTTATCACTGGCATATAGCACCCAGTACAAGTGCCCTCCTTATTACTTATCACCCATTTGGCCCATCCCTCACCCACCTCCCTTCTGGTAACCATCAGTTTCTTCTCTACAGTTAAGAGTCTATTTTTAAGAGCCTTAACTTAATCACATCTGCAAATTCCTTTTGGCCTTGTAAGGTGACATATTCACAGGTTCCTGGGATGAGGACGTTGGCATCCCTCGGGGGCAATGACTTTGCCTGCCACACCCGGTCAACACCAAGCCCTCTGGAGACCATCTTTCAGAATATCTCAGGAATTTGTCTTCTGTGTTCTGTCCCTGTTTTAAGCTCATCCATGAGGTTCTCTCCTCTACCTTATAATCACCATTTATTGGGCCTCTTTGCTTTAATGTGTGCTCTCATCCAATCAGTTTTCCTATTGCGACCCAAATAATGTTTAAAAACATCTGACCTATGTCACTTCTTTTTTTTTTTTTTTTTTAATTTTTTTTTTCAACGTTTATTTATTTTTGGGACAGAGAGAGACAGAGCATGAACGGGGGAGGGGCAGAGAGAGAGGGAGACACAGAATCGGAAACAGGCTCCAGGCTCTGAGCCATCAGCCCAGAGCCCGACACGGGGCTCGAACTCACGGACCGCGAGATCGTGACCTGGCTGAAGTCGGACGCTTAACCGACTGCGCCACCCAGGCGCCCCTGACCTATGTCACTTCTTTGCAGTCCCACGGTGCTGCGTAATACCATGGGAGACCACTCATATTGTGTCAGGCCTCCTGGATGTGCTACCAGCAGACCTTACTCCTCTACTTAAATCCCATCCAAAGTCCCTTGACTATAACAAAGAGATTCAAAATTCTAGTAGTTAAATATGATTAAATTTTTTTTTCTCATGTAACCATCTATAAGTAGGCAGGCCAAGGTTATTAGTGTGTCCCCACCATCCATATAACACATGGATTCCATCTCTCCAAGGTGACTCCTTTAGGTCCCACCATTCCCAGTACATGGGATGGGGAAGCATAAGCCCAGTCACTTAAAGGGAAGCCCCAGTGTTTGTACACATCGTATCCATGCATTTCCCCTTGGCGGAAATGGTCACATATCTACATCTAGGTGCAAAGGAGGGAAGTCTAGTTTAGCTGAGCAGCCATATGCACAGCTAAATTCTATTACTACAAAAGAAACGGTGAGTAGATTTGGGAAGTCAACGAGCAGTCTTGCACAGGCAGGAAAACAAGGTACTATGCAAAAGGAAAATGGAGGGGTATAATTTAGATTGGAGGATATGAAAGTCCTCTGAGGAAGTAGTAATCTAAGACCTGAGGAGAGGGCCGGGAAGAGTTCTGGGCAGACCTTGCCCCACAGAATGGGCAGCTCTGAGGCAGCAAAGAGTTCAGCTTTGGTGTTTATAGCAGCACTTTCAACGATAGCCGAATTATGGAAAGAGCCTAAATGTCCATCAACTGATGAATGAATAAAGAAATTGTGATGTATATACACAATGGAATACTACTTGGCAATGAGAAAGAATGAAATATGGCCTTTTGTAGCATCGTGGATGGAACTGGAGAGTGTGATGCTAAATGAAATAAGTCATACAGAGAAAGACAGATACCATATGGTTTCACTCTTATGTGGATCCTGAGAAACTTAACAGAAGACCATGGGGGAGGGGAAGGAAAAAAAAAGTTAGGGAGAGAGCCAAACCATAAGAGACTCTTAAAAACTGAGAATAAACTGAAGGTTGATGGGGAGTGGGAGGGAGGGGAGGATGGGTGATGGGCATTGAGGAGGGCACCTGTTGGGATGAGCACTGGGTGTTGTATGGAAACCAATTTGACAATAAATTTCATATTAAAAAAAAAAAAAGTGAGTGGGGAGCTAAAGGTAAATGTCAAGAGATTAGGTTGGAAAAGTTGGCCCAGGCAGTTTAGGCAGAAACCTGTGCCTCCTGTTAAGCATTTTGGATTTCAATTTACATTCAATGGGATCCATTGAGGGACATTTAAGAGGTCTGACCTGTACCTTTAAAAGATTCGGAAGTGGCTATTATGTGAAGGATGGGACTGAGAGGACAGAAGAAGTGAGACTCATTTAGAAAACAGCCATTGGTGAGAAGAGAGATTAACAGTAGTTTAGAGCAGAGTGGTAGTGATGGGGCTGGAGAAAGTGGATGGATTTGAGACCGAGTGTTTGGAAATGTATCAGCACACTTGGTGATGTTTTGGGTGTGGGAGGCAAGGGAAAGGAGGCGGCAAGAATGACTCACAAGTTTCTGGCTCACGCAAACTGGGTGGATGGTGATAACCTTTACTGAGAGGGAGAAGACTGTGGGAGGAGCGGGTTGGAGGGAAGAAAAGAAGAGTTCACATTTTGGCATACTGCATTGAGATGCTTGTAAGACATGCAGGTGGAACTGTGAAGTAGGCAATTAAATATATGAGTCTGAAGCTCAAAAGAGAGGGCTGGACTCAGCAGGTATCAGCACTGAGGTGCTGTGTATAATCATGGGAATGAAGGGGATCACCCGGAGAGAGAATATATGCGAGAATCTTTGGAAAGGTCAGTTGGTGTGGGAGGAGGGACAAAGAAGGATCAGCCATAGAAGGAGGAGGAAATTCAGAAGGGTATTGTCACTGAAGCCTAGAGAAGTTTTTTTTAAAGCAGGATTGAGTAGATACCACTCCAGCTTCCTTCCTTCAGATGCCATATAAAAAACATTATATCCCTGTAGACTAGGCTTTTTGCTCTTTAAGGGCTTCATGTACCTGGTGCCTTCTCTAATATGGCACTTACAAAATAGCATTTTAATGACTTGTTTGTCTTCCATGGTGGACCATGAGCTCCTTAAAAACCGGGAACAACATGTCTTGTTCGAGAGTTGTATTATTTGTGTTAGCATAGTAACAGTCAACATATGGTGGTTCAAACACGATGAAAGTGTTTCCCTCCCTTATAAAAGTTTACATAAATAGGTGGCTCAGTGGTGTTGGGGACCAGGAGGTTTATGTTCCTTTGATCTTATTGTTCTGTCACTTTCAACATAAAGCTCTCATCTCATCTCAAACTCCAACATGCCTTCTCCACTCTTCCCATCGTATTCACATTCCAGTCATTGGGAAAGAGAAACAAGAAGGGGAAGGCATGTTCCTTTCTTTTAAGAACACGGCTAGAAGGTACATATTACACTTAAATCCCAGTGGCAGAACTCAGTGTTCAGCCATATCTAGCTGCAAGGAAGCCTGAGAAATATAGTCTTTAGTGGCATATGCACAGATTAAAATTCTATTACCATGACCAGTGGACAGAATAGATACTAGATGCAACTAGCAGCCCTCCCATACCCCTGTTACTGCATCACAGAAGCTGACTCGTAGAATTGGCTTGTGTGAGCATAGAGAAAGGTGGGAGGATAAACACCAAGCTTTGGAGATTGGTGGTCTCATGTGGGAGGAAATGCAAGGGCCATGGAGGGAGAGGTGATAAATATTTGTCAGATAAATGGATGATAATAAATGTATAAATTATAGGTGACAAGTGTGATGAGGTTGGTTCCTTTTTGCTCCCGTTGCCACCATTGCTTCTTTCCTTGGCTTTGGCTTCATGAAGAAAGTGCTATTTATACTAGACTCAAAAGATGGCTGAGGTGCCTGGGTGGCTCGTTTGGTTGAGCGCCCAGCTCTTGGTTCTGGATCAGGTCATGATCTCATCGTTTCATAGTTTCAAGCCTTGTGTCGGGCTCTGTGCTGGCAGTGGCTGCTTGGGATTCTCTCTTTCTCCATCTCTCTCTGCCTCTCCCCAACTCTCACTGTATCTCTCAAAAGGTAAATAATTTAACCCACTTATCTATATGTATCTGTATTTATTTTTTTTTAAGTGGCTTAAAATATAAATAGGAAAGATGGCTAACTTCTAGAAATCCTTTATTCTGGTATCTTTTTGCTTAATTCTCAGAATTTTCCAGGTGGGTAAGCATATCAACCTACAAATAATGATATTGTAGTCTCTTTTCCAATATTTATATCTGTTTTTGAAAATATCATTACATTGACAAAACAATCATAAATACTCATGATGATCAATAGTTGTCCCTTGTGTTATTACTTTTTTTTACTATGAGGGCCCCTCTTGCTTCACTATTGGGAATAAGACTAGCTAGTGCTTTGAGGTATATAATTTTTCATTAGGTTACTAAAATATCCCTCTGTGTATTTATCAAGTTTAAATAAGAGTTTATGACATAGTAAGAGTTTTTTTTAAATTGTAATAGGTGTTTGAATGTAATTTTCTTCATGTATTTTCAAAGATGTTTTCTTGTCTGTTCACAGTCCAGTAGCACATCATCATCATATGTGTTTGTTAGACAATAATAAATTCACTGTAGTGTACCATAAAGTTAAGCCCCAGATATACAAGGAAACATAAAATTCAGGTCTTTTCCATCAAGAGGCTTGTGATTTACTTACTAGCAGAGACATGGCTTAAAAAAGATTGATTATAGGGGCACCTGGGTGGCTCAGTCAGTTGAGCGACCGACTTCGGCTCAGGCATGATCTCACAGTTTGTGAGTTCAAGCCCTGCATTGGGCTCCATGCTGACAGCTCAGAGCCTGGAGCCTGCTTCTGATTCTGTGTCTCCCTCCCTCTCTCTGCCCCTCCCTCACTCATGCTCTGTCTCTCTCTGTCTCAGAAATAAATAAACATTAAAAAAAAAATCTAAAAATAAAAGATTATTATAGGAGGTAGCATATCCTATGAGTGGCACACAGATTAACATTTCAAAAATATCACTTCCATCTTGTTCCTTTCCAATTAAGAAAAATTCATTAGATTTTTATGGCTTAATGCATAAAGTTCCAAATTTTTCACCACCTTCAGTCAAACACTAAGTCTTGCCAATTTTATTTCCTTGTCATTTGTGTAACATGCTTCATCTTGCCCATCCCTACCTATACTACTCTAAGGTCTTCATGAAAAAGTGTCCAAAATGGCTTCCCTGTCTTGAGCCTTGAAAATCTGTCCAACACAAATCAAGGCACTAAATGTGGATCACAGTTACATAATTTTTTTAAAGTATACTTATTTCTTAATCTTTTAAAAAAATCATTATTTTTATTTATTTTTTGAGAGACTGTGCATGCACACAAGCAGGGGAGGGGCAGAGGTAGAGAGAGAGAGAGAGAGGGAGGGAGGGAGGGAGAGAACGAGAGAATCTTAGGCAGGCTCCACGCCCAGTGCAGAGCCTGATGCAGGGCTCAGTTTCATGACCTCGAGATCATGACCTGAGCTGAAATCAAGAGTTGGTTGTTTAACCACTTGAGCCACCCAGGTGCCCTTTATTTCTTAATATTTAAATCTTTTTCTTAGAGTATATGACCTGTAGAAGGTCATAAGGGTACAAATTCAATAAACCATAAGTAAAATTCAGTAATTTATAACAAATGTAATAAAAACTCTGTGTTGTCACTACCACTAGCAGGAAATTGAATATTACCAACACCTCAAAAGGTCCCCCTGTAACCCTTACAAATTACTACCCCACCCTTCTTCCCAAAGGTAACCATCATTCTCATTTGTAATCCCACAGATTTGTTTTGCCTGTTTTAGAACTTTATATAAAAGGAATCAACGTATGTAGCCTTTTATATTTGATTTCTTTTGCTCAAAATTACATTGCTGTCTGTAGTTACTTCATTTCCAGTATACAAAGATGCCACATTATTTTTTTTATTCTTCAGTTGCTGGACATTTGGATTATTTACATTCCTTCACAATTATAAATAATGCTGCTATGAACATTGCTGTACTTGTTTTTTGGTTCACATATATATGAATTTCTATCCTATATACCTAGAAGTGTAATTGCTAAATTATAGAATATGTAGGTTTTCACCTTTATTAGTTAGTACCAAAAAGATTCCCAAGGGGGTTGCAAGAATGTATACTCCTTGCCCTGACTTGGTATTTTCAGTCTTCTTTTTTCTTTTTTTTAATCTTTTATTTTGAGATAAATTTTGAAATAAATTTATACTTACAGGGAAATTATAAAAATAGAACAGAGAGCTCAACCAGCTTCCTCCAATGCTAGCATCTTACATAATGATAGTACAATGATCAAAATAAAGACACTGACATTGCTGAACCCTGATACAGATGCTATTTGGATCTCACTGGTCTTTCCACCAACATCCTTTTTTCTGTTCCAGGATCGAATCCCGGATTGTACATAACACTTGTGTCTCCCTAGTCTCCTTCAATCTGTGATTGCTCCTCAATTTTCCCTGTTCCTTCCTTTACCTTGTTATTAGTACTAGGATACTAGTCAGGTAGTTTATAGAATGATTCTCAATTTAGTTTTACTGATACTTTCTCATGGTTAGAATGAGGCCATATCTTTGGAGGAAGAATGTCACTGAGGTATGTGCACTTCTCAGATCATATCAGGAAGCACACACATCCTATGATGTTAATCTTGATCCCTTGAGAAAGGTGATGTCTACTAGATTTCTCTCTTTCACTCTCTAATCAACAGTATTTGGAAGGAGACACTTTGATACTTAATGCAAATATGCCATTTCCTCTTAAACCTTTGTTCATTCATTTTAGCTTCCACTGGTTGTTCCTACTGGCAGCTTTTATTACTGTGATGTTCTAATGGAGATTTCCCATTTTCCTTATTACCTATACACTTATTAATTGGAATTCTCTTGCAGAAAAAAGTTTTCCCTTCTTCTCCACTTATTTACTTATTTATTTATATCAGTATTGACTCATGGATATTTATTCTATTCTTTGACTTAAAATTCAATTTTTTCATTATTTATTTTCATTCTCAAATTGTTCTGTATTTAGCCATTGGGTATTCTTTTCAGGTTGACTTCTGTGATTTTTTTCAGGGTGGAATTTGAGTATAATTTATTATTTACAGCAGAATTTTAAACATATAAATAACCATGAACTTTGGCAAAATATTTTCTTT
This sequence comes from Herpailurus yagouaroundi, assembly GCF_014898765.1. NCBI lineage: Eukaryota > Metazoa > Chordata > Mammalia > Carnivora > Felidae > Herpailurus > Herpailurus yagouaroundi. The sequence goes on along the minus strand of NW_024412395.1, from coordinate 70,051,092 downwards.
TTTTTTTTTTTTTTTTATTTAAATTTTTTTTTTTCAACGTTTATTTATTTTTGGGACAGAGAGAGACAGAGCATGAACGGGGGAGGGGCAGAGAGAGAGGGAGACACAAAATCGGAAACAGGCTCCAGGCTCCGAGCCATCAGCCCAGAGCCCGACGCGGGGCTCGAACTCACGGACCGTGAGATCGTGACCTGGCTGAAGTCGGACGCTTAACCGACTGCGCCACCCAGGCGCCCCGGCAAAATATTTTCTAAAATCAGTCCTCACGTTAGTTGCTTCATAAACTTATTTTTTTTAATTGTGGTAAAAAATGCATAACATAGAATTTACCATTGTAACTATTTTAAGCACATAGTTTGGTAGCATTAAGTGTGTTCACATTGTTGTGCGACCATCACCATCATCCATCTTTATAACTGTTTCATCTTCTGAAACTGAAACTACAAACATATTAAGCAATAACTTCCATCTTCTCCTCCTTTCAGCCTCTGGAACCCATCATTCTACTTTATGAATTTGAGTACTCTAGGTACTTTATATAAGGGAAATCATACAGTATTTGTCCTTTTGTGTCTGGCTGGGTTCACTTTGCATGATTTTCTCAGGGTTCATCCATGTTGTAGTGTGTGTTGAAATGTCTTTCCTTTATAAGGTTAACTAATATTCTGTTTTAGTATATACCACATTGTGTTTATTTCTGTGCCTATTTATTTATTTATTTGTTTATTTATTTTTAGGAGCTTTGGCATCACAAGATGCTCTAGACCCATCTCACATATTCCAGCACTAGAACCAACTTCTCCAAAGAGCTGTCTTTTTGTTGAAGGATGGTGTTTAGAAACCAAATGATTGTGGCCATTATAACTGGGATATCACTGCTTCTAGGCCCTATCAGTGGACGGAGTAGGAAATGTATGTATGTTTACTAATCCATTTATCCATACATGTCTGCATTTATTTCTGTACCTGTCTAACTATATATATAATTAAAAACAAAACAGCACATGAGTTCATACTGATACTTTCAATTCCAATCCAGCTTATTTATAACTATTTGTGCTTATTTATAACTTTCTTTGCCAGCGAGAAACCTGGCTTGCTTTATCTACAAGAGACTTATTTATCCCAAATCAGTATGCATGATTCAAATAGTTTAAGTAGTTTCACTAATACCCCAGAGAAGTAAGTTTACCAACTAGAGTACAGTGTGTGTGTGTATGTTTTAATGTTTATTTATTTTTGAGAGAGAGAGAGACAGACAAAGAGACAGAGCACGAGGGTGGGGAGGGGTAAAGAGAGAAGGAGACACAGAATCCAAAGCAGTCTCCAGGCTTTGAGCTACCGCACAGAGCCTGATGCAGGGCTCAAGCTCACAGACAGTGAGATCATGACATAAGTTGAAGTTGGACACTTAACCAGCTGAGCCCCCAGGCGCCCTGAGCACAGTGTTTTGGAAATTTTTTGATTAGCCTTACAATATCCAGTTAAAACACTGTTTTCCAAAGCTCCTTAGGTCAGTTCCTTTCTTACTCAACCTTTCAACGTGGTTACTCGTGTATAACGCAATTAGATTAATTTGTAATGCAATTAGAATCACTTGCCAAAATGTTGCATTTTATCTTGAATTGCCCTCCCACATTCTATTTCTTTTTTTTTTTTTTTTTTATAATTTTTTTTTCAACGTTTATTTATTTTTGGGACAGAGAGAGACAGAGCATGAATGGGGGAGGGGCAGAGAGAGAGGGAGACACAGAATCGGAAACAGGCTCCAGGCTCTGAGCCATCAGCCCAGAGCCTGACGCGGGCTCAAACCCACGGACCGCGAGATCGTGACCTGGCTGAAGTCGGATGCTTAACCGACTGCGCCACCCAGGCGCCCCCCACATTCTATTTCTTATTTACATAGAGTAGGATTCATTAATTTTGGTGGATTGTTCTGTAGGTTTTTAAAAAGTGCAAAGAGTCATGTACCTATCAGCTCAGCAACGGAAAGAACAGTTCCATCACCTTAAAAATGCCCTTGTGCTATGTCACTTTGTACTTAACCCCCCTAACTCCTGGCAACCACTTATCCTAACAGTGCCTATAGATTGCCTTTTCTAGAATGTCATGTAAATGGAATCATACAAAATGTAACCTTTTAGGTCTGACTTCTTTCAGTTAGCAAATTCTGTTTAGGATCCACTGAATCAATCATTTATTCCTTTTATTGTTGAGTAGTGTTCCATTTCATCCACTCACTGATTGAAGGATATCTGGGCTGTTTCCAGTTATTGGTTATTATTAATAAGACTTCTGTAAATGTGTGTATACACATTTTGTGTAAAGAAAGGCTTTCGGTTCACTCGAGTAAATACGAAGAGTGGAGTTGCTGGGGCACGTGGGGCACATATTTAAGTTTATAAGAAATAGCCAAACCGTTTTCAGTGCAGCTGTAACATTGGCATTTTTTGCCAGCAATAGGTGACAAGACTTTGCCAGCACTTGTCATTTACAATGTGTTTATTTTAACCCTTCTAATAGGTGTGCAGGGCATATCATTACGGTTTTCATTTGCCTTTCCCTACAACTAAAAATATTGTGCATCTTTACATATGCTTATATTTCTCTTTGGTAAAGTGTCAAATCTTTCACCCATTTTTAAAAAATTGAATACATTTAGGCAACTTTATTTTTATTTTATTTTATTTTATTTTATTTTATTTTATTTTATTTTATTTTAGAGAGAGCGAGCGAGCATGCAAGTAGAGAAGAGGGGCAAAGGGGAGAGACAGAGAGAGAGAGAGAGAGAGAGAGAAGAGAAGAGAAGAATCCCAACCAGGCTTCATGCTCAGTGCAGAGCCCCCATTGTGGGGCTTGATTCCAGGACCCTAGAATCATAACCTGAGCCAAAATCAAGAGTGGATGCTCAACTGACTGAGCCACTCAGGCACCCCTAGGCTACTTTTATTAAAATGAAAACAAACAAAAAAAAAGGCTTTCTAAGTAGCAGGCACTTTGCAATACATTAGTTAATTGGGAATGGGGATAGGATACAGAAATGAATTCAGAGGCATGGTATCTACCTTCAAGGAACCAATTGTCTAATGAGGGAGGCACTATATAAAGAAATCACTGTAATTATAAGCACAAGAAGGTTTTGATTGCTACCACCTAGTTCCCAGGAACTAGGACCTATGACAGGGACTTAATATATACAGATGCTGATATATATGCACAAAGTCTAATTTTTACAACATCTTAAGGTAGTTACTACTATTCCCATTTTGCAGAAGAAAAAAGTGAGGTCATCGATTTTAAACTCTCTAAGGTCACATAGCTAGATTGATGAGAACATGCTATCCGTTATATCTTGTTAGGTTTCTTTTGAGGCTTAGGAACATTTCTGTTGGAAAGTTTATTTAAAAGAAATAAATATTTCTTTTTTTAAAGTGAAGTATAATTGACCTACAATATCCTATTAGTTTCAGGTGTAGATCATACTCATTCAATATTTTTCTGCATTATGAAATGATCCCCATGATAAATTTAGTTACTATCTGTTACCTTACAAAGCTATTACAATATTATAACTATATTCTTTATGGTGTAGATTATATCCCATGACTTATTTATTTTGTAAGTGGAAGTTTGTACCTCTTAATTGCACATATATTACTGGCCCTTCCAATCCCCTTCCCTTCTGGTAACCAGTGGTATCCATGTTTGTGTATCTGTGAGTCTATTTCTGTTTTGTTTTGTTTGTTCTTTAGTTTTTTAGATTCCACATATAAGTGATGTCATATAGTATTTCTCTTTCTCTGACTTATTTCACTTAGCATAATACCTTCTAGGTCCATCCTTGTTATCACAAATGGCAAGATTTCATTCTTTTTCATGGCTAATATTTCATTGTCTATATATTCACATTTTCTTTATCCATTTATCTATTAGTGGACACTTTCTCTTGCCCATTTTTATTGGGTTGTTTATATTCTTATTATTGAATTTTGAGAGTTCCTTATATATTCTGGATATAAGTCCTCTACCAGATATGTGATTTGCAAATGTTACTACAAGTCCTTAGGTTGTCTTCTTATTCTTTTTTTTTAAATGTTTTTTTCAACGTTTATTTATTTTTGAGACAGAGAGAGACAGAGCATGAACAGGGGAGGGGCAGAGACAGAGGGAGACACAGAATCTGAAACAGGCTCCAGGCTCTGAGCCGTCAGCACAGAGCCCGATGTGGGGCTCGAACTCACGGGCCGTGAGATCATGACCTGAGCCGAAGTCGGACGCTTAACCGACCAAGCCACCCAGGCGCCCCATCTTATTCTTTTAACAGTGCCTTTTGCAGGGCAGAGTTTTTAATTTTTATAAAATCCAATTTATCAACTTTTAATTTTATGGATTATACTTTTGGTGTCCTATCCAAAAAATCTTTGCCAAATCAATAAAATTAATGGTTGGTTCTTTGAAAAGATCAATAAAATGATAATCTTCTAACCAAATAGAACAGGAGATAAAAAGAGAAGATACAAGTTACCAGTATAAAAAAAAATGAGAGGGTATCATTACCAATCCTATTGAAAGGATAATAATATTATGAACAATTATATACTAATAAATTTGTCAACTTAAATGAAATACACAAATTTTTTCAAAGATATAAACTATCAAAGCTACTTGAACAAGAAATAGAGAACACAATTAGACATATATCTATTAAAGAAATTAAATTTGTACTTTAATACTTTCTCACAAAGAGAATTCTAGGCCTAGATGGTAAGTTTTACTAAAGGTTTAACTAAGAAATAATACCACTTCTATACAATTACTTCCAAAAATCGAAGAGGAGGGAACTCTTCCCAACTCAATTTATGAGGCTAAAATTACCGTGATCCTAAAACCAGACAAAAATATTATAAGAAAGTAAAACTACAGGCCAATATCCCTAACACAGATGCAAAAATTCTTAATGAAATTTTAACAAATTGCATCCAGCAATATATTAAAAATCACAACACACTCTGACCACTGGGGTTTATTCCAAGAATGCAAGGTTGGATCGATATTTAAAATCCAATCAATGTAATTCATTATGTGAGCAGAATAAAAAAGAAATGTGATTATCTCAACAGAACAAGCTGACAGACTCCAACAACTATTCAATTTAATAGTTCTATTTAATATAACGCTAGAAAAATAAAAAGCATGACAGTTGGAAAGAGAAAAAAGTAAAACGGTCTTTATTCATAGGTGACATGTTTGTCTATATAGAAAATTCTAAACAATCTATAATGAAAGAACTGAAAGAACTAATTAGTGAGAATATCCCGTTTGCAAGATAAAAAAATCAACTTAGGGGTGCCTGGGTGGCTTGGTCGGTTAAGCATCTGACTTCGGCTCAGGTCATGATCTCATGGTCCGTGAGTTCGAGCCCCGTGTCGGGCTCTGTGCTGACAGCTCAGAGCCTGGAGCCTGTTTCAGATTCTGTGTCTCCCTCTCTCTCTGCCCCTCCCCCATTCATGCTCTGTCTCTCTCTGTCTCAAAAATAAATAAATGCTAAAAAAAAAAACTAAGAGAAAAAAATCAACTTAAAAATGAATCATATTTTCCTGTATGAGCAGTGAATGACAAGTAATTTACGTTTATGAGATAATACCATTTATATGACATCAAAAATATAAAATACTTATTTTTGACCTGTTAAAAACTTTTTGTTAAAAAACTTTTTAGTGTTAAAGAGTACAACACACTTCTGAGAGAAATTAAAGAAAATCTAAATGAATGGAAGTAATCAACCATAATACTGGATTAGAGTCAGTATTCTTAAAATGTCAGTTCTCCCCTCATCTACAGATTAAACACAACTCCAGTCAAAATCTCCACAAGCTTTTTTGTAGGAATTGACAAACTGATTCTAAATTTACACAGGTGTGAAGGATCTAGTATGCAGAACAACTGTGAAAAAGAACAAAGTTGGAGACTTATACTATCTAATTTCCAAACTTATTATAAACCTACAGTAATCAAGACAGTGTGGTATTGGTATAAAGGTAATGAAGAGACAAATGGGACAGAATGGACAGTCCATAAAGAGACACACACATATACAATTGATTTTCAGTGAAGCTACCAAGGTGATTCTATAGAGAAAGGATAATGTTTCCAACACAGGTGCTGGAACAATTGATTATCCACATTTAAAAAGTGCTCCTGGCTTGCTCAGTCAGCGGAGCACGTGACTTTCGATCTTTGAGTTGTGAGTTCAAGCCCCACATTGGGCATGGAACCTACTTAAAAAAAACAAAAGTAAAAATAAAAAAAATAAAAAGTGGGCCTCAACTTTACCTCATATCCCCTATAAAATTAACTCAAAATCAATTATATACCTAAATATAATAGATAAAACCATAAAACTTCCAGAGGAAAACTTCATTTACATTTAATTTGGCAACTTTTCTTAAGTATAATATTAAAAATACAAACTAAAAAATAATAAATTGGACTTTATCAAAATTAAGAACTTTTGCTCTCCAAAACACAATGTTCTAAAAATGAAAAGGGAAGGCATAGGATAGGGGAAATATTTTCAAACATATATCCAACACATGGCTTGCACCTAGAATATGTAAGAACTCTCACAACTCAACAATATCAAGACAAACAATCCAATTTAAAAATGAGCAAAAGATTTGAAATATACTTTACCATGGAAAATATGTCAATGGCAAATAAGCACATGGAAAGGTGCTCAATATCGTTAGCTGCTAATCTTTTTTTTTTTAATGTTTATTTTTGTATTTTGAGAGATAGCGTGCACACAGATGGGGCAGAGAGAGAGGGAGAGAGAGAATCCCAAGCAGGTTTTGTGCTGTCAGCACAGAGCCCAATGTGGGGCTCCATCTCAAGAACTGCAAGATCATGACCTGAACAGAAATAAAAAGTCAGACACTTAACCAACTGGGCCACCCAGGTGCCCACTTAGCGCAATCTTTGAACTGGGTACAATTTTGCCTCTACACCCCAGAGACATTTGGCAACGTCTGGAGACATTTTTGATGGTGACAACTGGGTTCAAGGGTACTACTGGCATGTAGTGAGTAGAGGCCAGGGATGCACAGGACAGGCCCCCACACAAAGAATTATTTGGTCTAAGATGTCAATAGTAGTAAGGTTGAGAAACTCTGCATTAGAGAAATGCAAATCAAAAACTCAGTGATATACCAGTATGCGTGTAATAGAGTAAATAAACAAATAAATAAATGGTGAATTAAAAGACTGGACATACCAAGTATTGAAGGGAATGTGGAGTAAGCAGAACCTCACACAGAGCTGGTAGGAATACAAAATAGTTAAACCACTTTGAAAAATAATTTGGGGGCACCTGGGTGGCTCAGTCAGTTGAGTGACAGTTGAGTGATCATGACCCTCAGGTCATGATCTGAGGGTTTGTGAGTTTGAGCCCCACGTCCGGCTGTGTGCTGACAGCCCGGAGCCTGGAGCCTGCTTTGGATTCTGTGTTTCCCTCTCTTTCTGCCCCTCTTCTGCTCATGCTCTGTCACTGTCTCTGTCTCTCAAAAATAAATAAACGTTAAAAAAATTTAAAAGAAAGAAAAAAAATAATTTGGCAGTTTCTTTAAAAGTTAATCATAAACCTACTCCAGCTATTCTATTCCTGGGTATTTCTCCAAGAGAAATGAAGACATATGTTCACATAATGACTTATACATGAATGTACATAGCAGCTTTATTTGTAACAGCCAAGAACTGGAAACAACCTAAATGTTCATCAGTACGAGAACAGATAAACAAATTGTGGTTTATTCATACAATGGAATACTACTTAGCAGTAAAAAGAAACAACTACTGATATATGCATTAATAAATATATAAACATATATGGATGAATATCAAAAATAATTATCTTGAGTGAAAGAAGCCAGACACTCCCCTCCAAAAAAGGAGAGTCCAGTAGAGCTCCATTTATAAAAACTAAAAAATGCAAACTGACCTATAGGAACAGAAAGCAGATCCGTGGTTGCCTAGGAATGGAAATGAGAGGGGAAGGAAGGGAAGAATTATAAAGGGGCATGAAGAAAAGTTGGAGGATGATGGATATGTTCATTATCTTAATTGTGGTGACCGCTTTAGGAGTGGTTTACAAAAACTTATCAAATTGTACACTTTAAACATATGCAGTTTATTGCATATCAATTATACCTTTGCAAAGCTGTGGAGGCAGGGAGGCTGTGACTCATGTTCTGTGTGAACGAGTAAAATCACCTCTTTCCTCCTGGCCACTACAGACTGGACCTCAGTCCAGTCTTATTTTATAAGCCCAGTGCAACTCTGCAATACTGGACTGAAAGGGAGTCGATGCCTCAGGGTATTCATGGCTTAAAACTCTGTCCAAGAGGAGTGCCCCAGATTGGTTGCTTCCAAAGGACTCGAGATATTATACAAGAAATTAGGAAACTTCCCTTCCTTGCTATATAAAGTTACCATTTATTTTTAGAATAAACTCTCATTACTAAGGCTAATCTGTGCATGTTAAGGAGCCAGAAAAGTACACCTACTCATAATCATCCTCCATATGCTTGCTAAAGTGTTCTTCCAGAACTTCTAGCCAATGCAGTAAGAAAATAAAAGATGAGCTATACATATTGGAAAGGAAGAAATGAAATTGTTTTATGTATACTATTTGATTATATATCTAGAAAAATTCAAGGGAATCAAACTGAAGAATTATTAGAACTAAAAAATAGGTTTTTATGTAATATGACAAGGTATAAAATTGATATACAGAATTCACTATTTCCTAAATACGATTTAAAGAATAAACACCATAGTATGGGGGGAAATGACACCATTCAGAACAACAAGAAAATTCTCACTATCTTGGTCACTTTCTCTGAACATTTTCTAGTTCTGTATCCTTCGCAAAGTGTTATCTTGGGTATCAACTGGAATGTATTTATAATCCTAAAGCCTTTCTAGAGAAGCTGTTGCTGTGATATCCAAAGTGTCATCATTTCCTCTTGATTCATTGTAATGCCTCCATTTGTATTTCACTCAGCAGATCAGTTGAAAACAATGTTCTGCATGCCACAGACCATAGCCCAATCCATCATACCATTTGGTTGTCTAGGAGTTTACTAATGAGTTAATTTATATAAAATGATCCTTCTTCATATTGAATATTTTTCTATATGATGGTGGACTTACTATAATTCAGGAGAGCTGTGTAGGTAAAACAGTACGTTTGTAATTATGGACTTAAATTAAAAAGACAACAACAGAAGTGCCTGGATGGCTCAATGGGTTAAGTGTCCAACTTTGACTCAGGTCATGATCTCATGGTTTGTGAGTTAGAGCCCCACATTGACCTCTGCACTGACAGGAGCCTGCTTGGGGTTCTCTCCCTCTCCCTCTCTCACTGTCCCTCTGCACGCCAAATAAATAAATAAACTTAAAAAAAAAATAAAAAGACAACAACAAAGAAACACATATTTGTATACTCACCAACTTGCACTAACATAGAATTTAAAACTTTTGCTATATGGTATTTTAGAATATATGTCAAAACAAAAGTATGAAATAATTGAACTATTCTGAATGATTTAAAGTCAAATAGTATTTTTGTTTCTGTTGATTTTTGCTTTTATTTTTTAAGTTTTTTAAAAAAAAATTCCAGTTACTTAGGGGCATCTGGGTGGCTCAGTCAGTTGAGTGTCTGAGTGTCTGACTTCAGCTCAGGTCATGATCTAGCGGTTTGTGAGTTCGAGCCCTGCGTCGGGATCTGTGCTGACAGCTCAGAGCCTGGAGCCTGCTTCAGATTCTGTGTCTCCCTCTCTCTCTGCCCCTACCCCGTTCATGCTTTGTCTCTCTCTGTCTCAAAAATAAATAAACCTTAAAAAAAATTAAAACAAAAATTCCAGTTAGTTAATACACAGTGTAATATTAGTTTCAGATGTATAATATAGTGATTCAGTACTTCATACAACACCTGGTGCTCATCACAAGTGTACTCTTTTTTTTTTTTTTTTTGAAGTGTATTCATTTTTGAGAGGGAGAGAATAAGTGTGAGCAGGAGAGGGGCAGAGAGAGAGGGAGACACAGAGTCCGAAGCAGTCTCCAGGCTCTGAGCTGTCAGCACAGAGCCTGACACAGGGCTTGAACTCATGAACTGTGAGATCATTACCTGAGCCAAAGTCAGATGCTTAACCGCTTAACTGACTGAGCCCACCCAGTGCCCCACAAAAAGTGTACTCCTTAATCCCCTCACCTATTTCACCCAGATATTTCCCCACCAACCTCCCTTCTGGTAACCCTCAGTTTGTTCTCTATAGTTGAGTCTGTTTCTTGGTTTGCCTCTTCCTTTTTATTTTCTCTTTGCTTGTTTGTTTTGTTTCTTAAATTCCACATATGAGTGAAATCATATGGTATTTGTTTTTCTCTGACTGGCTTATTTCGCTTAGCATAATACTCTCTAACTCCATCCATGCAATTGCAAATGGCAATACTTTTTTATGGCAATATATATATATATATATATATATATATATATATATATGCCACATCTTCTTTATCCATTCATCTATCGATAGGCACTTGGGCTGTTTCCATAGTGGACACTTGAACTTGAGCTCTTTTCCATACTTTGGCTGTTGTGGATAATGCTGCTATAAACATAGGGGTGCATGATCCCTTTGAGTAGCGTTTTTGTATTCTTTGGGTAAATACCGAGTAGTGCAATTGCTGCGTTGTAGGGTAGTTCTATTTTTAACTTTTTGAGGAACCTCCATACTGTTTTCCAAAGTGGCTGCACCGGTTTGCATTTCCACCAACAGTGCAAGAGAGTTCCTTTTCCTCCACATCCTTGCCAACACCTGTTTCTTGTTTTGAGGTTTTGTTTTGTTTTGTTTTTGGATAGGCTTCATGCCTGGTGCAGAGCCCAACACAGGGCTTGAACTCACAACCCTGAGATCAACACCTAAGCTGAGATCAAGGGTTGGACACTTAACTGACTGAGCCAGCCAGGCACCTCTCTTGTGTTTTTTATTTTAGCCATTCTGACAGGTGTGAGGTGATATCTCATTGTAGTTTTGAATTGTGTTTCCCTGATGATCAGTGATATGGAGCATCTTTTTTTAATGTTTATTTATTTATTTATTTATTTATTTATTTATTTATTTATTTTAAGAGAGAGAGAGAAAGAGAGACAGAGTGTGAGCGGGAGAGCGGCAGAGAGAGAGGAAGACACAGAATCAGAAGCAGACTCCAGGCTCTGAACTGTCAGACACAGGCCTCAAACTCACAAACTGTGAGATCATGACCTGAGCCAAAGTCAGACACCCAACCGACCGAGCCACCCAGGTGCCCCTTGAGCATCTTTTAATGTGTCTGTTGGCCATCTGGATGTCTTTTTGGAAAAATGTGTATTCATGTCTTCTGCCCATTTTTTTTTTAATTTTTTTTTTCAACGTTTATTTATTTTTGGGACAGAGAGAGACAGAGCATGAACGGGGGAGGGGCAGAGAGAGAGGGAGACACAGAATCAGAAACAGGCTCCAGGCTCTGAGCCATCAGCCCAGAGCCTGACACGGGGCTGGAACCCACGGACCGCAAGATCGTGACCTGGCTGAAGTCGGATGCTTAACCGACTGCGCCACCCAGGCGCCCCTCCTTCTGCCCATTTTTAATTGGATTATTTTTTTTTTAGCTGTGAAGTTTTATAAGTTCTTTATATATTATGGATACTAACCCTTTATCAGGTATGTCATTTGCAAATATCTTCTCCCTTTCCGTAGGTTGCCTTTTAGTTCTTTTGTATTTATTATTAAAAATGTCCCAACTGTTCACTCTGGGACCCTAAGGCCTGAGGACACTGAATTCCCTCACGGTATGTAGATAACTGAACCTCTATTGTTATAAGAGTCTCTTATATAAAATGAATGAACTTGGAATTGGTCATCTTTAAGGTCTCTTTATATACACGTTGTTGTGATTCCCTGTAGTCTGTACATATCAAGTGTTTTCGTCTCTGCTTTAAAAAAATATGCAGTATGGGGCGCCTGGGTGGCGCAGTCGGTTAAGCATCCGACTTCAGCTCAGGTCACGATCTCACGGTCCGTGAGTTCGAGCCCCGCGTCGGGCTCTGGGCTGATGGCTCAGAGCCTGGAGCCTGTTTCTGATTCTGTGTCTCCCTCTCTCTCTGTTCCTCCCCCATTCATGCTCTGTCTCTCTCTGTCTCAAAAATAAATAAATGTTAAAAATTTTTTTTTAAATAAATAAATAAATAAATAAATAAAAATAAAAAAATATGCAGTAAACAATGTTTCTCTTTAAAACAAAAGGCCTGGGAGGGTAAACAAGTTTTTTGTCGCCGTTGTTGAAAATTTTATTAGAATAAATATTGTTAAAATGTCAATACTACCCAAAGCTATCTACACATTCAATGCAATCCCAATCAAAATTGCACCAGCATTCTTCTCGAAACTAGAACAAGCAATCCTAAAATTCATATGGAACCACAAAAGGCCCCGAATAGCCAAAGTAATTTTGAAGAAGAAGACCAAAGCAGGAGGCATCACAATCCCAGACTTTAGCCTCTACTACAAAGCTGTCATCATCAAGACAGCATGGTATTGGCACAAAAACAGACACATAGACCAATGGAATAGAATAGAAACCCCAGAACTAGACCCACAAACGTATGGCCAACTCATCTTTGACAAAGCAGGAAAGAACATCCAATGGAAAAAAGACAGTCTCTTTAACAAATGGTGCTGGGAGAACTGGACAGAAACATGCAGAAGGTTGAAACTAGATCACTTTCTCACACCATTCACAAAAATAAACTCAAAATGGATAAAGGACCTGAATGTGAGACAGGAAACCATCGAAACCCTAGAGGAGAAAGCAGGAAAAGACCTCTCTGACCTCAGCCGTAGCAATCTCTTACTTGACACATCCCCAAAGGCAAGGGAAGTAAAAGCAAAAATGAACTACTGGGACCTTATGAAGATAAAAAGCTTCTGCACAGCAAAGGAAACAACCCACAAAATTAAAAGGCAACCAATGGAATGGGAAAAGATATTTGCAAATGACAAATCGGACAAAGGGCTAGTATCCAAAATCTATAAAGAGCTCACCAAACTCCACACCCGGAAAACAAATAACCCAGTGAAGAAATGGGCAGAAAACATGAATAGACACTTCTCTAAAGAAGACATCCAGATGGCCAACAGGCACATGAAAAGATGCTCAACGTCGCTCATCAGGGAAATACAAATCAAAACCACACTCAGATATGACCTCATGCCAGTCAGAGTGGCTAAAATGAACAAATCAGGAGACTATAGATGCTGGAGAGGATGTGGAGAAACGGGAACCCTCTTGCACTGTTGGTGGGAATGCAAATTGATGCAGCCACTCTGGAAAACAGTGTGGAGGTTCCTCAGAAAATTAAAAATAGACCTATCCTATGACCCAGCAATAGCACTTCTAGGAATTTACCCAAGGGATACAGGAGTACTGATGCATAGGGGCACTTGTACCCCAATGTTTATAGCAGCACTCTCAACAATAGCCAAATTATGGAAAGAGCCTAAATGTCCATCAACTGATGAATGGATAAAGAAACTGTGGTTTATATACACAATGGAGGTCTACATGTCAATGAGAAAGAATGAAATATGGCCCTTTGTAGCAATGTGGATGGAACTGGAGAGTGTGATGCTAAGTGAAATAAGCCATACAGAGAAAGACAGATACCATATGTTTTCACTCTTATGTGGATCCTGAGAAACTTAACAGAAACCCATGGGAGAGGGGAAGGAAAAAAAAAAAAAGAGGTTAGAGTGGGAGAGAGCCAAAGCATAAGAGACTGTTAAAAACTGAGAACAAACTGAGGGTTGATGGGGGGTGGGAGGGAGGGGAGGGGAGGTGATGGGTATTGAAGAGGGCATCTTTTGGGATGAGCACTGGGTGTTGTATGGAAACCAATTTGACAATAAATTTCATATATTAAAAAAATAAATAACCCCCTCCCCAGAAAATACATTGAAAATTTTATTGTAATATCACTAGTCTGCTGTGTATCCTATATTGAAAATATTATGACATGGCACATAGAGAATGTAAAAGGAATCATAAGTCCATCTATTGTCACTTAACTAGATTGGAATTTGACTCTCTACTAAATTTAATATTGCTGAGGGGTGCCTGGGTGGCTCAGTTGGTTAAGCAGCCGACTTCGGCTCAGGTCATGATCTCACGGTTCGTGGGTTCGAGCCCGGCGTTGGGCTCTGTGCTGACAGCTCAGAGCCTGGAGCCTGCTTCAGATTCTGTCTCTGTCTTTCTCTGCCTCTCCCCACTCATGCTCTGTCTCTGTCTGTCAAAAATAAATAAACTGTTTAAAAAGAAATAAAAAAACTTTAAATTTAATATTGCTAAAATAAAATAGGAGTAAAGTTTACATCCTTAAATACCAGGTCATCATTTTTATCACTGACAGTAAATAATGAAATACCAATTGTTAAAAGTTTTCTTTTTAAGTTTTTATTTTTACTTATTTTGAGAGACAGAGAGAGACAGAGTGCATGTGAGTGAGGAAGGGGAAGAGAGAAAGGGCAAGAGAGAGAATCCCAAGCAGAATCCCATGCCATCTGCCATGGCAGCATGGAGCCTGATGTGGGGCTCGATCTCACAAACCTTGAGATCATGACCTGAACAGAAATCAAGGGTCAGACACTCAACCAACTGAGCCACCAAGGCACCCCTGAAATATCAATTACTGAACAATTATTTAGTTAATATTTATTAGGTGCTCAAAGTTCTGGTACAGTCCTTCTTGAAATGGAATAATACAGAGCACACATACACACAGAAACAAAACAGGCCATGATATTAAAATTTTTTAATGTTTATTTGTTTTTGAGAGAGAGAGAGAGAGAATGAGTGGGGCAAGGGCAGAGAGAGAGGGAGACAGAATCCAAAGCAGATTCCAGGCTCCAAGCTCCAGGCTCTGAGCTGTCAGCACAGAGCCCAATGTGGGGCTTGAACCCATGAACCGTGAGATCATGACTTGAGCTGAAGTTGGACACTTAACTGACTGAGCCCCTTAAAATATTTTCCCATAATACCACATGTATTGCTCTTTTGGAGATTACTAGATATAGGAAGATAGCTCCAGTGTCTTAACATTCACGTCAAATACTTCTGGACATACTCATTCATTTGACCAATATTTACTAAGTGCCCATTTTGAAACTCACACTGTTCTAGGTGCTGGGAATCCAGCCACATATGTTTAAAAAGTCGCTACTTTCATCAAGCTTACATTCCAGAGGGTATATATGACTTGTAGTCCAAATGTTACTTTTTTCTTAAAGAAATGTGTCAACTTTATTTCACTGTTTATCCTAATTATAAAATATATAATTCTTGTATATTGGAAACAAAATGATACAGAAAATGAAGATTCTTTTATAATCCTATCCACCGGCATAATTACTATGAATAGTTTGGTGTATTTATTTACAGACTTTTAGAATAATTTTTTTTAAATTTGCAAACGGAATCACTTTTATAAACTTTTCTTCACTTAGCAACACTGTGCACCATTACCCTATACCGTGAGTATGTTTGCATAACAAGGCATCTAGACATAACTCTTTCTTTTTATTGGTTGCATAATATACTGTGTAATATACGTAGACTGCAAGTTATTTTAGCCATTCTTTTATTAATAATCATTGAGGTTATTTCCAGTTTGCCCACTATGATTAGTGTTTTGCCCCAAAATCTTTGCTTACCCCAAGGTATTCTCAAATTCACCATGTGGGACCTAGAGACAGAGGGAGCTCCAGCTTATGGCTGTCTCACTGGACTTAGGGAGACAGAAATTGGAGTTTAAGGATTGGGCAGCCAATATCTGAGGGCTTAAGAGCCCAGAGAGTAGAATAGAGAACAGTGAGTCTGGTGCTTTGCATGCAATTTCCCTTCAAGGCTTTCTTTTGCGATGCCCATACATGCTATGGGCAAAATGATGAGACACCCAGCAAAAAGCAGCTACGTGCTAAGAGTCTCAAAATCTAAGAAGAGATTTTGACAGCCTCTCCTATTTTTCTTCATTTCCTTTGCAGGGGGTAGGGGGGAAGCAGGAAGAAAGTCTTGTGGACAAGCTAAAGCCTAGGAGCTAACAGAAAGTCACCAGAGGGTTTTGAGGGAAATGAGAGCCTGACTTGGAATCAATTGTACGATACTGGCATCAAAAGGGCTCCTTGTGGGGGTGCCTTGGTGGCTAAGTCAGTTAAGCATCCGACTTTGGCTGTAGTCATGATGTCACAGCTCATGAGTTCGAGCCCCACCTCTGTGCTGACAGCTCGGAGCCTGGAGCCTGCTTCGGATTCTGTGTGTCCCTCTCTCTTTCTGCCCCTCCCCCACTCACGCTCAGTCTATCTCTCAAAAATAAATAAAACATCAAAAAAAATTAAAAAAAAAAAAAGGGTCCCTTGTGGCTGTCCTGCCAATGAAGAGACTGCAGCACAGGGAGTTGTCCCGCCCACAGTCACGTATCACCCACAGCTGCAGATTTAACTCTGACCCACAGTGTAGCTTTTCTTGAACTATGCAGGTTCCTCCAAGCCATGTTGCAGTATGTGTGTAAGAGTGAGTCAGAGGCAAGGAGAGGTCTGGCCCAAAGTGGTGACCTGGAGGTTTGAAGGATAAAAGGGTGCTAGAGGCCAGGAGATGGGGAGAGACTGGGAAGAAAGAGCTCAAGGGTGAAAATGGGACTCCAGAGTTTGTAAGGGCAGGATCTGGAAGAGGAGGCCTGGACTCAGGAAATTAGAATGCTAGAGGAAGAGGGGGAGGGCAGACTGGGAAAGAGGATCGCTTTGGAAGCGGCTGAGTTCCATGGCCTGGCCAGGCATGGAGGTGGAAATGGCCAGCAGGCACTGAGAAATCTAGGTCCAGGGTTTGAAAGAGAGATTGGGATTTCTCCCTATTCCAATCCACACCCTTTCTTTATTCCCGCCTCTTTTCCATCTTTCTTTTTAGAAATTTGGGAATCAAATACATAGTTGAAGTTGCAGAAATGAATGAGATCTTTAAGTGAAAAACTACATAAAGAAAAGAATTTTTTTTAAGCATGGTATGTTAGAATTTTATAATTTAAAAAACCCAATATAGGGGCACCTGGCTGGCTTAGTCAGAGGAGCATAACTCTTGATCTTGGGGTCATGAATTTGAGCCCCATGTTGGGTATAGAGATTACTTAAATGAATAAATTTTTAGAAAATTTTATAAAGGAAAAGAATTACAAAATTGTGAAAACTAAATTACTAAAAATCCCACAAACCATAAAACAAAACAACAACAGAAACAACCAATATAGATGATCTGATTCATCATGAAAACTAGGGATCATGCCTCAAATCCTAGGAAAAGGGTCATCTAGATTTTACTAGCCCCTGCCCAAGGCCTGTAGGATAAATGGTAGTTAGAGTGCAGTTCATTCACAGCGCCTGGGTTGCTCCGTCGGG
The DNA here is from genome assembly GCF_014898765.1 of Herpailurus yagouaroundi. NCBI lineage: Eukaryota > Metazoa > Chordata > Mammalia > Carnivora > Felidae > Herpailurus > Herpailurus yagouaroundi. Next base: position 70,033,558 of record NW_024412395.1, on the reverse strand, counting down.
GAGCATGACACTTTGGCTCAGGTCTTGATCTCACGGTTCATGGGGTTCTCTTGGGTTCAAGCCCCACATTGGGCTTCACATTGACAGCACAGAGCTGGCTTTGGATCTCCTGTCTCCCCCTCTCTCTCTCTGCCCCTCCACTGCTCTCTCTCTCTCTCTCTCTCTCTCTCTCAAAAATAAACATTAAAAAAAAAAAGAATGTAGTCCATTCCATGGTTGGACATCTCAAATCTTTCAAAATGCTTTTTGTATTGAGTTCAAACTTGCTTCTCTGTAATGTGTGTTTGCCGGTTCTTTAATACAAATAGTTAAACTTCTTTTTTACTTTGCATAATAAAATGGTATAATTCAAAGAATACAGTAGACTTCACTAATTACTTAAAATTGGCCAACTAATCATCAGCATGTAGTTAGTTCTAAAGAAGAGCAGTAGAATATTAAAACAACCTGATTTACTTTTTTCACAGATTGGAAAATTGATGTTATCTAGTGTTGGCAAGGATGTGGGAAATGAACATTCTCATCCTCTGCTGATAAGGTATCATTTGGTATACCTTTTCTGGAGGACCCTTTTTCAATAGGCAGCCAAATTTAGAATGTCCATTTTTGATCTAGTAATTTTGCTTCTAGGAATTTATCTTAATGGAATAATTAGAAAAATGTTCAAATATACACATTCTTCAATTATATTCATTGGCTTTTTGTATTGCAGATGTTTTAATTGAAGTATAACATACATATAGTAAAATATACAAAATTTATACAGCTCCATGAACTTTTACAAAATAAACACTCCTGTGTACCTGCCATCAAGGCATAAAACATTACTGGCACCCCAACAAGCTCTCTCCTGCCCTTCTCTAGTCATGGAGTCCCCAAAGGTAACTACTACTCTCATTTAGATTAGGTTCCCAAGGAGGCAGCCTCAGATATACTGTGTAGCAGGGACCAATGATTGTGGGAGGAGGGAAGAGACGAGGAGGGGAGGGAGGGGAAGGAAAGAAACAGGACTGAGCAGAAGTAGAAGTTAGGTTGAATTGCAATGTCAGCAAAGTCTTAACTAACTCTACAGGAGCTCTGAAGCTCAGAGCCCCCAGGACTGGCAATGTGATCTTCAGTCAGTTGAGGCATTTCCTCCTGAGGAGGGATCTTGATGGTGCTTTCCCTTAGTTTTGCTTAGTTTTGAACATCATATGAATGGTATCATATAGTACATGCTTTTTCTCTGTTGCTTCTTTCATTCAGCATAATGTATGTGAGATTAGTCCATACTGTTTCATTCTATTTCAGTATACAGTGACATATTTACTTATTCTACTGTAGTTGAGCATTTGCTTAGTTTTCAGGGCTTGGCTATTTTGAATACTGTTGCTATGGATATTCTTGTAAATGTCGCTTGATGTATATTTACATGCATTTCCGTTGGGCATATACCTAGAAAAGGGTCATAGAACACACATATGTTCAGCTTTATTAAATATTTTTCCAGAGTGGCTGTTCAGATATGTGTTAAATATTTTTCTAAAGTAGCTATACAAATTTATGCTCCCACCAGCAATGTAAGAGACTTTTAGTTGTTCCAAGTTCGAATACATATTATTCTGGTGGGTGTAGTGGCATGTCTATGTGGATTTTATTCTAAGTTTATTTATTTTATATAGTTTATTTATTTTGAGAGAGAGAAACAGAGGCAGAGAGCGGGGGAGGGGCAGAGAAAGAGGGAGAGAGAGAATTCCAAGCAGTGGAAGCCCCTTAGGGCTCCAACTTACAAACCCGCAAACTCAAGAACCCCGAGACCATGACCTGAGCTGAAATCAAGAGTCAGAGGCTTGACTAACTGACTGACCCACCCAGGCACCCCGTGTCTATGTGGTTTTAATGCATTTTCTTGGTGACTAGTGATGTTGAACACTTTTCGTATATTTATTGGCCATTTAAACACTCTCTTTTGTAAAGGGTCTTGTGGCCATTTTAAAATTGGGCTTTATTTTTCTGCTTGACTCTGTAGGAGTCCTGTATATCTTCAGGATACAGGCCCTTTGCCATATATATATTACAGCTATCTTCTCCCCCCCTCTGTAGCTCATGTCTTCCCTCTTCTCTGTACAGAAGGAAAACCACTCTAGGAAAATTGACTAAAATGTCAGCAGTAATTGTGTCTGGGTGTTGGATTTTCCTCCTTGTTTTTACTTCTTCATATATTCCAGTTCTTTAAGAAGCATGTAATGAAAAGACTACTTAAGACACAATAAAAGGAATGAGTTGTTTTAAGAAAGCAGCATATTTAAAACATAATGATGTAATTTAAAGGCAACCCTTTGGAAAAAGTTAGCCAAGACAAGAACTTTGCTATAATTTGCCTTTGATGTTATGTTAAGTGCCTGCAAAAATCTGCTGGAGACACCTGGTGGAGAGTGTCAGTAAGCTTATGGCAAAAGTGCTTGAAATGTCACAGCACAAAGGGCCAGCTTACTTCCCAGGTGAGAAATGTACACAAAACATAGTTTGGTTCCCTTATCATCTCAGTTTGGGGATAAACTAAAAAGACCCTTCAACTCTCAGTTAGGGTAGACCTAGCTCACTGGTGGGCTGGCTCCGGGACTGGCCAGCAGGTATGACAAAAATTCAGATAGAGAAAAAGACAGTGAGGTTAGAAGTGGAAATGAGACCAATTTGGGGCCGGCTACATAGTTTGTGGCACCTGGTGCGAAATGAAAATGGGGGGCTTTTTTTCAGACAGCAGGAGAAAAGGTAATAAAACACAGTACTAAAGTACTTAAGTACATACAGGTCTAAAATAAAAAGACTTTTCCTTTCTTCCACGGTCTCTCAGCCCATCGTGATATTGTTTATTTGCTCTTTAATGTCATTCTAGGTAAAGAAAATTTTAAAACTTCACTTATTGGCATGAATTTTATTCATCTTTATATTATGTCATGCCAGTTTTAAATGCAGATAGAAGTGTATTTAATTTTTATATGGAATCACCAGAATTACATGATCCATTTTCCATAGCTCTACATGAATATATATTTTATTTTTACCACAGTAGTGGAAACAGTCCATGACACTAGCTCAACTGTTTTTATTTCTTTTCTTTTCTTGGTACTCACACATTCTGCCAGCCCTCACTACCTTCAGCTTACCGGCAAGGAAGGACTAGAAAGAGAAGGCACTGTGGGTGGCCCTCTCGTTCCCTTTCCTTCCATGCCATGATCTTCAGCCTATGCAATTTGCTAATTGCATAAATACACAGATAAGAATACACAGAATAAAGAATAAATAAATACACAGAAAAAAATACACAGATAAGAAAGGGGTGGTAGGTTTTCTTGGTTGTTCATTCAGGTTCCTCAGAACATCATTGCCTTCCTTTTTCATTGGAAGCAAGTTCTGGCTCTTGGGGGCTGTCAGTGCCCCCACTTAGTCATAAGTGTAACACACTTGTATTCAGTTTGAGACTCATTGAAGTCCTGTACATCATGGGCCCATGAGAATTCTGTCCTCACCGGGCACTGTGAGCATTAGGTGAATGGAATGGGGGCAACAGGAAGAGGGACGGACACACATTGTACATCATGCCCCTGTTCATGCACGTGCTTCACTGTCCTTTCCACTTAACTTACAAGTTCAAAGATAATTTTTTTGTTGTTGTAAGAAGAGGATTTTATTTTTTTTCCCTCCAAGTTTTTCTTTAAATTCCAGTTAACGTGCAGTGTAATATTGGTTTCTGGTGTAGAGTTTAATCCCTCACTTACATATAATACCTGGTACTCATCACAAGTGCCCTCCTCGTCAGGCTCTGGGCTGATGGCTCAGAGCCTGGAGCCTGTTTCCGATTCTGTGTCTCCCTCTCTCTCTGCCCCTCCCCCATTCATGC
>NW_024412395.1:70029343-70029668 GCF_014898765.1 Herpailurus yagouaroundi | reverse complement strand
GCCCCTCCCCCATTCATGCTCTGTCTCTCTCTGTCCCAAAAATAAATGTTGAAAAAAAAACAAGTGCCCTCCTTAATCCCTGTCACCTATATAACCCATCTCCCTGCTGGCCTACTCTCAAAGAAAAAGTTTTTAAGAATTTCAAGATGACAATAGCAGAACCAGGTTCAGTGCCTTTCTGATGTGGAGCCTGCTACAGTTGCACAAGTCACAAGGCCACGAAGCCAGCCCAGGAATGGTTCTGCCTTTTTGCATTTCCTTCCTTTCCTTTTTCTCTTTCTTTCTTTCTTTCTTTCTTTCTTTCTTTCTTTCTTTCTTTCTTTCT
>NW_024412395.1:69889529-70029333 GCF_014898765.1 Herpailurus yagouaroundi | reverse complement strand
TCTTTCTTTCTTTCTTTCTTTCTTTCTTTCTTTCTTTCTTTCTTTCTAATGGGTAAATAAAGAAAACTCTAAATCCTGCATAGTCATGGCTCAGGATCAGGAATATTGAATATTCCTGAGAATTGAATATTCCTGAGAGCCAGAATTTTGGCTAGGCTGGTTATCAGAAATAATAAACAAATAAAATCTTTTAAGAAAGTTCAGCTCAAAACAGCTTTCCCCTGGATCAGTTTCAAAGATTTACTTGCGCACAAACCAGACTTTAATGGAGTTCCCTGCCATTCTAAGGGGACACGTGCTGTTACTTAGGCTTGCTTTGTGAACATGTGTTTCAACCAGTCTGTACCAAGCCAGATACAATTAGAGGTGTTCACTATGGATTTGAAGGTTACAACTTAGTGTTTTCACTCTGTCTTTGCATTTAGCACTTGGAGGAAAAAATGGAAACAAAACTGGGGGACAAGAAGGAAACTGTAACCTCTGCTTGCTTTTTCCCCCTTGGAGGAATGCAGCAAATGTGTGCATGTGTGGTTTGACTTTCTGCCATGGAATGCGCAGTGCTGTTTTTGCGTGGTAGCTGTGTAAGGCCGGTTGCAGCAACACATTCTGGGCTGTGAATGCAGGACAGGGAGTTATATCCAGCTTCTGTGGACTGGGCCAAGCTGACTCCTAAGGTGAATGGCTAAGCAGAGTATAGACTGGACACAAGCTCGTCTGCATGCTGTGCACTCAACAGACAGAGGCAGGGGGGCTGGTTTGATAGGAGGAGGTGATAGCGAAGTTGCTCAGAGATTTATCCCAGATTTTGGGAGAGGAATCACTGCTTATGTTTGTCTTGTATTTTCATCTGTGCTTTTATTGGCAGGAGGTTCACTTTCTTCATCATTTTGATAAATGCATACATTTATGGCACTTTTAATTCCTTGGGGATGAAATAGATAAGTACATTATAACTAGATAAGTGACCGTGGCTAAAGGTTGGAATAATCTGACTATAAAGGTCATGAGGCATTAGTGATAAGAACAAGTGATGTGTGATCAGCAGTCAGACCAAGGCCAAAGCCTGGACAGCTCAGTTGGACTGAGTGATAGAGACTACTGGTTGTTCTCCATTGCCTGTTTCCTATCTTCCAGGGTGACAAACTGCCTGGTTTTGGGCTGGGTACATGGCTGGGTGCATTCTCCAGCTTCCCATATAAGTATAGTCATGTGACTAGGTTCTGGTCACTGAGCGGAGAAATCACCTACTCTTTCCTATCTTTTCCTCTCTCTTGCTACCTGCAATGCAGATCCTGTTGTCTTAGACCATGAGAAGAAGGGGCGTAGTCGAAGGATGGAAGGAGTCCGAGTCCCTGAGGACACTGGGGTAGAGCCACCATTCAGCTTACCAAACCGATTTCATCTTAATTGAAGCCACCGTTATTTTGTCATTTTGCCACTCATAGTTAAGGTTAATGCTTACTGATATAAAGTATTCCTGCAGGCGTAGCTTGGCTGGACTTCTTCCGGTCAGAAGGGCCATCTTAAAGACTTTATACATAGGTGCAAAAGTCCGTTTTTATACTCCTATCATTATAACATAGCAAAAAGCCCTTTACAATATATATGTCTCTTGGCATTTTAAAATCTCATGCGGGGAACCAGGGCAGAAGATTGGCAACATACAAAGTGTATTAAAAGGCAATGATCTTTAGGACCCTGCTCAATGTGGGAGCCAGTCCTTAGGAACAGTTGGGCTGAGTTAGGGGTGACGGTAGGAGGAAGCAAGTGGCTGGTAGAGGGTAATAGGTGAGAGGCATCTGTGGAAAATGTTCTAAAAAGAAAATCTTGAAAAATAATTAGCTTAACTAATTTAGTTTTTTAAATGTAAGCAAAATATCTAGTTAGGAGGAAAAGACCGTGTTATGCCATGGCATCTAGGGATACACAAATTTGCTTATTATCTTAAATAAAAGAATGCAAGTAAATATCTAACACAGCACTTGGAATCTGGCGATCAATGTGTTAACTGCTAATATAGTATTGTTACTATATTAAAACAAAAGAATTAAGCTGCCCAGAGACTGCTCTTACTGCGGTGCAGTAGAGGAAGCCCTCTTGTTATCACCATCCATCTAAGTGACCTGGCCCATTAGTCTCTATTCATTAATCAACTGAATTGCTGACTGAATAAAGTGAGGTCTCTCCTTTAACTTACTGTTTAACTTTTAACTTATGTCTTGTTTCCTGGTAATTTTTAGGCTGACTGCATCATATAGGAATAATAAAAGTATTAGTAGCTTGTTTTATTGAGCATCAGTCTACTGTGTTAGAGATTTACATATGTTATTTCATTTCCTTCTCACAATATTCCTGAGAGATGGCGTAAATCATTTTACCAGATGAAGAAACTGGGATTCAAAGAGGTTACATGGCTTAGTATTTTAGCTTAAGATCACATCGTAAATGATCCCAGTGAACCCAGCCCTGTTTACTCTAAAACCCATGTCCTTCCCCTTGTACCAGTTTTTACTCTTCCTTTGGTGGCAAGATATATGTCACGTTTCATCTCTGGTTCACTTTGGCCTATTGAAACAAAGTGGTGGACAATAATTTCCCCATAGTCATGTTATTTTTTCTTCTATTAAAAAATGTTTAAGTTTATTTATTTTGAGAGAGAGAGCCTGGAAGAGAGAGAGGGAGAGAGAAAGAATCCTAAGCAGGCTCTGCACCATCAGCACAGAGCCCAATCTGGGGCTCGAACCCACACACTGTGAGATCATGACCTGAGCCAAAATCAAGAGCTGGATGGTTAATCAACTGAACCACCAAGGCACCCACCCCAGTCATGTTATTTTTTTTTAATTTTTTTTTAACGTTTATTTATTTTTGAGACAGAGGGAGAGAGAGCATGAACAGGGGAGGGGCAGAGAGAGAGGGAGACACAGAATCGGAAACAGGCTCCAGGCTCTGAGCCGTCAGCACAAAGCCCGATGTGGGGCTCGAACTCACGGACCGTGAGATCATGACCTGAGCCGAAGTCGGACGCTTAACCGACCGAGCCACCCAGGCGCCCCAATCATGTTATTTTTAATAGAAATTAAATCAGCTAGTGAAGATACAGTAACATATGATTACATGAAAGAAGGAATAAACCAGTAGTTACAATAGGAAATGTGAGAACTAAAACAACAAAATGTAAATGACTACCTTACTGATAGGACCTAGAAAATAAAACCAGTAAGTAAATACTTACTAATTGCTTTTAATAGTGAACTTAATGCCTTACTGAACTATTGCTTTGTTATAATATTCATTAAGTTGCAAGTTAAGGTATTTTGTTCTAAAATTTAAAACTATTGTCCTGGGGTGCCTGGGTAGGTCAGTTGGTTAAGGGTCCAACTCTTGCTTTCAGCTCAGGTCATGATCTCACAGTCATAGGATCGAGCCCTGCACCAGGCCCTGTGCTGGGTATGGAGCCTGCATAAGATTCTCTCCTTCTCCCTTTTCCCCTTCTCTCTTTCTCTCTCTCTCTCTCTTGCAAAGATAAAAAATAAAACTATTGTCCCTTTGCAAAAAAAATTGTCTTATAGACATATCTATAATGAATTATGAATATTTTACTTTTTTTCATAAAATCCAGTATGTATTTCCATTTATAGCACATCTCAATTCAGAGTAGATGCATTTCAAGTGCTCAACAGCCACCTGAGGCTGTGGATATCATTTGGGAAGCACAAGTCTAGATTACTGATAGATTGGATTATGATTCTCAGAATAATCTGGATAATGAAATTATAATCCCTAGAAATTATTTCTAAAAAAACAATGTCTCACATATATCATTTTGATTAGGATATATTAATATGATAAATTGATAGAAATATCTATCCTGGGGGAAAAGTAATATCAAAGCTACCAATTTCCCACTGTAATGGCACTCCTTCCTGTATTCTCTTTTAAAAAATTTTTTTTTAATGTTTATTAATTTTGAGAGAGAGAGAGAGAGAGACAGAGAGCAAGCAGGAAAGGGGCAGAGAGAGGAAGACACAGAATCAGAAGTAGGCTCCAGGCTCTGAGCTCACAACACATAGCCCGACATGGGGTTCGAACCCATAGACCGCAAGATCGTGACCTGAGCCATAGTTGGCTGCCCAACCGACTGAGCCACCCAGACGCCCCTCTCCTTCCTGTATTCTAAGGATAAAAATATATGAACTCTCTCTCTGACTTTTCATTATTTTGTCTACTTCTATACTCGAAAGCCTTGATATATCAATTTAACTGTATGATGAGTTTGCCCCTGCTGCAAGCTGTCCGAATACACCATGGGCATAGCTGGGCTTGTTTGAAAGTGTGAGGTTGGTTAGCTCTCCTGGCGTGGAACTCTGTGCTTTTAAAAATACTTGGCCTAACATAGAAGCATTTACATAGCATCATATCTCAAGTTACTGATTTCCAAACCCACTTGAAAGGGCTTAGCTTTTACTGTAGAGAAAGGTGGCCAGTTTTCCTCAAATTCCAGTTACTGCAAACTCTCTTGTTCCTGCCTTACCATCAAAAGGATATTAGAGTGGAAAAAAAAGGACATTAGAGTGGAGGAAGTGACTTGGGTTCCCAGAACTGCTCTTCCCATTATGCAGTGGAAGCTGTCTTTTTATCACTGTCTATCTAAGTGACTGGCAGATTAGTCTCTCTCTCCAGTCTCCTGTAAAACACATTGGCCAATGCACCAGACCCCTGACCTTCATGGCCAACACACTACCTGGCACATTCCCTCTGCCCACTACCCCCATGTCCCATTCCTGTCAGTTGAGTTCTGTGTTTGCCAAGAGTTGTTGACTACTTTCCAAATTGTATATTCTTTTTAAAAAAATTTTTAATGTCTATTTGTTTTTTAGAGAGAGACAGAGTGCGAGTGGGAGAGGGGCAGAGAGAGAGGAAGACACAGAATCCAAAGCAGGCTCCAGGTTCTGTGCTGTCAGCACAGAGCCCAACGTAGGGCTTGAACTCATGAACTGTGAGATCATGACTTGAGCCAAAGTCAGACACTAAACCGACTGAGCCACTCAGCTGCTCCCCAAATTATATATTCCGATTGTACTTTTAATAGATTGATTAAATATAAAGTAAAAATGATAGAGCATGATTTTGAAAAGAAATAATTAAAGGCATTGGAAAGGGTTGATAAAAGTGAGTCTTTTTTTTTTTTTTTGAAGATTTTATTTTTAAGTAATCTCCACACCCAACGTGGGACTTGAACTCACAACCCCAAGATCAAGAATCACATCCTTCACTGATCAAGCCAGCCAAGTGCCCTAATAAAGGTGAGTCTTAAAAAAAATTAGAGTATGAAACTATTGTAAAAATAGAGGGAAAAATTTTAAATTCAGAATATGTTCTACGATCACTTTGCAAGTATTTTTAAGTTTTTCTTCTAAGGAAATCAACACTAGAGGTCATATTCCCATGGATGTAGTTTATGCAAGAAAAAATACAGACATAACCTACCGATGCATGCTTAAAGAAGGGCCTTGGCTTTCCTGCAGATTGACAAGGAGTGTGCATAATGGACGTTAACAGAATAGATCTGATTTCCTGTCTTGTCTAGATTTTCTTCTCCAATAAATTAGCAAACTGCTTGTTCAGATCACACTGAAGAGGACTGTTTTCACTGCATTTTATTGATAATTTACATATCCTTAAAATGTTCATAGGGACAATAAATGCTATTCCTTTTTTGTTTTGAGAGAGAGAGAGAGAGGTAAAGAGAGGGAGACAGAGGATCCCAAGTGGGCTCTGCGCTGATAGTGAACCATGAGATCATGACCTGAGCCATGACCTGACCTGAAGTCAGACACTTAACTGACTGAGCCACCCAAGTGCCCCAATAAATGCTTTTTCTTGAACCATATTCTGTTTCTCCATTCAGGGAGAAGGACTATTTTCCAGGTTTTCTTTTCTGTTTTTTTTTTTTTTTTTTAAGTTTATTTATTTTGAGAGAGACAGAGAAAGAGAATCCCAGGCAGGCTCTGCACTGTCAGCTCAGGGCTCAAACTCACGAACTGTGATCATGACCTGAGCCAAACTCAAGAGCTGGACGCTCAACCAACTGAGCCACCCAGGCACCACTCTGGGTTTTTATTGTTATTTATTTTATTGTTTTTAATGTTTAATTTTGAGAGACAGAAACAGAGCACGAGCGGGGGAGGGGCAGAGAGAGAGAGGGAGACACAGAATCCGAAGCAGGCTCCAGGCTCTGAGCTGTCAGCACAGAGCCCAACGTGGGGCTTGAACTCCTGAGCCATGAGATCATGACCAGAGCCAAAATTGGATGCTTCACGGACTGAGCCACCCAGTCGCCCCTCTGGGTTTTTATTTTTAATGTGGTTTATGAAGAACAGATTATCTTGTATTTAAAATCAACCATTAAAACAACATTGCAAGTGGTAAGAATATATAGCTTGAGAGCCAACAGTCAATCACAAAGCATAAAGATGGCTTTAAACACTATAACTCAATTATCAGTAATGATTGAATCTGCTGTATGCAACACAATACTATTAAAAAGAGTTGGACAGTTCTTTTCATTGTAATTGTAAAAAAAAAAAAAAAAAAAAAAGAAGATGCTGCAGAAATATCCTTTGGCCCCCAGAGGGCGCGAGGCGGAAAGAAGTCAGAGCTGAGAGCTGGATCCCTTCAGATGGGGGCCTCCGACCTTACCAATGCTGCTTAAGAGAATAGGAAAAGTGGTCCACATCCACCTCAGAGGACATTCAATATGGGATTCTAGTAGACATAAGGACTGTCCATATTTAACTCTACTCATAGTTTTTGAAGTGTAAAAATTGCAAGAATTACAGAAACCTCCTTATCCCCTCTACCTTATAGATAGAAATGGAGTGTGTATGTGAGGATATTAGAGAGAGAAATAGAGAATATTTGAGCGTGCATGCCCATGTGTGAGAGAGGGGGTGTGTGCACGTGTGAGAGAAGGAGTGTGAGAGAGAGTAGGAGGGGGCACACGGTGTTCCAGGCTTTAATTCTCATAAGCAACATAAGAATACTATTGAAAGTATGTGAATTTGGCTAAATTATGCATAAAATTGACAGTTCTAAATGTTCTGCCAAAGGCTAGAGCTGCAGATTTTCCCTTCAAGACAGGAAGCAAAACCCAAGCACAGCCCTTTCCTGTGCTCTCCCTAGTATTTCAGTGACACTTTATTTATGCTTAGGTGCTTGGAAGAGTATTACTAATTGAGCAGGAATTTTTCCTCTTCAATATTTTATTGAAGTGTTTCAAGCAACACTAGTAGCACAATATCCACTATTAAGAACTTTGCACATGAATGTAACTGCTACATGATGTCATTCATTTATTGAAATTATCGTTATTATGAACACATAATGGAAAAATGCTCCTCAAAAGAGGAAGGAGGACGTTGACCATCCATAGGACAAAGCTGTCTTCAAAAGATAAGAGATGTGGGAAATTGTTCACAGTTGGGTTTTCAAGTACATGAGAACAGAGTTCATCTACGTGCATGTATCCACAGGCTCAAGGTTTTGGATAAGGAGGCTCAGGAATGTCTCCAGTTGCTTCCTTGATCTGTATGCAATCAGTCCTCCCTTGTTGGCCCACCGATCCACGCCAGCAGCACCTTCGTTTTCCACGTGGTACACCAGCTGTGGCAAATCAAGCCCCATTTCTGAATTTCTTTGCAGGCATTCTCTTAAGTCTACCATTCCCCCACCCATGGCCCTGAGTATGGCATGAGCCGCACAAGAGTCCCACTTGAACGTGGTATCCTCTGAAAAGATGTAAATGTCAACAAGGCCTTGGACAACACAAAGGCTCTTGTAACCAGCCCCGGCTGCCCGGAATATGCGCTCGCCACATACACGTGACAATGCGGCTTTGATAGTGTCCTTTTCACTCGTACTAATGACCGCTGAAAACGGGTGGGAGCGTTCCGCCTCAGAGCTGGTGTTTTCAGTCATTTGGCTCCGTGCTTCACTGTTCTTTCTTGTAGAGTCAAGACACTGAAGTGAATGGATGTTGGTATCCATGTATGAAAGGCCCCAGTAGCACTGTCCTTTCCACCTGCAGAAGAGAACTTTCAGTTTGTGGCCATAGGCTGTCACATTTGTTTTATTACTTATGTTGTTTTCCAACAGGATGATATGAAAAAAGTGTATCAGGCAACAAATCTCAATGCCCTTAAGGCTAGAAATAGGTATCAAGTAGCTAATTGGTTTGTAAAAGTAACTCTTATGCCTGCACGTGTCATGTGGCTGCCAGTTAGGAATGCTGTCAGCATTATCACATCAGTCTAGAACAATGTGGAAACATCTGTGGGATTTCTGGCCTCCAGGAATGGTCTGACCTCTTGTACTTCCATTTTTAAGCTGCTTGTGTTCCATTTTTCCCAACTCTGTGGGAACTCTGGAAGGGAGAGGACATGTCTGTAGTTCATGTGGCATCTAGCAGAGCACCTTGCAGTTTCTATCAGCATCCACCTAGCCCCCACTAAAATGATATTTAACCCAGGATTGAAAATAGAAGGAATTTTAATTTAAACCTGCAGACTTTAGTAGGAACACCTTAGTGTATCAAGTCATGGTAATGTCATGTGGAGTGATAGATCTTACCTGAGTGTGTTTAGATCTTGTGATACAAAAGGTTGGTTGATGACTCCCATTAGGGGCACTCCTGTCTGTAGGTCATAGACACCGATTAAAATGGTGACACACTGAAGTCCACTGGGGAAGATTCCTTGGTTGGATTTAATGTCAGCAGAACCTTTTATATACTGATAAGTTGAATCTGGAAAAAAAAATGAAGCACATTTGTTTGGATTCAGGTAATGATTATTTCAAAGATAATGATGGATACAACTGGAAACGCTGTGCTGTATCATTTCTGTGTTCTATCAATTTGGTAACTGCTGTGGTCTGAATGTATTCTCCCCAAATTCTAACCCCATAAAGGTGATTGTATTAGTAAGTTAGGCCTCTGGGAGATACCTAAGTCATGAGAGTGAAACCTTAATTAATGAGATTAGTGCCTTATAGAAGAGGCTCCAGAGAGATCCTTAGTCTTTTCCACTCTATAAGGACATGGTGAGAAGGTGCCAGCTATGAAGCAGGAAGAGGGCCCTCATCTCACCATGCAGGCACTCCAGAACTTTGAGAAATAAGTTTCTATTGTTTATAAGCTACCTAGTCCATGGTATTTTGTTAGCACAGCCCGAACAGACTAAGAGAGTAATCAGTCAAGTTTTGCCTTTGAGTGTCACTTGTTTCAAATTGTTATTTGACCTCTTGTACTTCCATTTTCAAGCTGCTTGTGTTCCATTTTTCCCAACTCTGTGGGAACTCTTGAAGGGAGAGGACATGTCTGTAGTTCATGTGGCATCTAGCATAGCACCTCACATACCATAAGCACTCAAATATCCATCATATGTCAAAAGCATTTAAAAGCTAATGACTCAGGATGACTGTGGTGGGATTCTTTAGAGCCTCTTACTAATCAGAGGACAAGTATAGTGTGGATGGATGGGAAAATCTCCTTCCAGAAATCTCTCAGGGGTGAAATTACCTTTTTTTTTTTGTCCCTCAAATTAAATTTTTTAAAAAATGTTTTATTTATTTTTGAGACAGAGACAGAGCATGAGCGGGGGAGGGGCAGAGGGAGAGGGAGACACAGAATCAGAAGCAGGCTCCAGGCTCTGAGCCATCAGTACAGAGCGTGACGCGGGGCTCGAACTCACAAACTGTGAGATCATGACCTGAGCCGAAGTCGGGCACTTAACTGACTGAGCCACCCAGGCACCCCTGTCCCTTAAATTAGAAGAGAGAGTCAGTGATGGTGGCATAAAAGGAAGAAATTGATAGTCCTCCTGTGAAAAAGAAGGCAATGAGCTTAAGAGACATACATGCCAGCAGCTGACTGCCAACATCTAGTAGTGAGTTAATACCCAGTTAAGGTGTGCTGTGCAAAAGAGCTGGCTAGCAGAATCAATTCAGGATAGAACCAAGAAATAGGAGATTCTGGTCCCTCAGAAAACCACAACTAATGCTAATTTACCATTGTGTGATAAAAGATTTTGGGAAATCTTAGTTTGCATATGTAATCCATCAATTGAATGTTCTGTAATTCCCTGGTGATTAAAGGCACTTCTGTAATGTTATATTAATGTGCTTGCAAGATGGGAGGATGGGGGCAGGGGGTGCCTGGGAGTGGTCCCAACTGTATTGGGCAGAATGTGGTAGGCAAGTGGAAACGAAAAAAAAAGGAGAGACTCTGCAAATTAATATCCTGGGCATTGTATTAATAGCATCACTGAAATAGACCTACACTGTTAAAACACAGAGCTATAAACTAGGGTTCTACCACAACCATGCCCAAGAAAATAATAGGTAAGATTTACATAGGGCACACAAACTGGGAGCGAATCACATTCAGCTGTGTTATACTGTGTTTTGCTTGACCTATACAGTGGTTTTGACTGTTTACTTGTTTAATTGAATTAGTAGTCAGTGGTTAAAAAATGGGAGCTATCACTTAAAAACCTGGATTTTGGTTTCTCTTTAAAAACCTAAACATCTAGACTGTACTCCTATATGGCAATAATTTGCTAGAGCTGAGTATTCTTTAAATGGCACGTGTGCTCAATTAGTTATAGCTACTATCAGTTCATTATTCTCTCATATTTACCAGTCTGGCCTCTGAAGTCTTTCAAAGATGAATTAATTCAGCTTTGTGTGTGTGTGTGTGTGTGTGTGTGTGTGTGTGTGTGTGTGTACATTAATTCAGCTTTGTATATATATGCACACACAGAGATGGCACACAAATACTTGTGCATATCCATTGTAGAAATGTTACAAATATACACATAACAACACATCATCACACGTATACTTTCACTCTTCACTATTCATTTTATAACTCTGAAATGTTAAAATCTTCTAGGAGAATTAAACTACACTCTGTATTTTTATTTTCCCATGCCTCCTCCCACAAAAGGATTACTAATAAGAACAAATAAAAGCAAACATTCTCCTCTACTTACCTATGGGATCCACCCAGATTCCCAAAATGTCCTGTGGAATGCTGATCTCTATTGAATCCAGAGTTGGGTCAGTAAAAGTGACATCCTGATGGACAACCTTGGCTAATGCTTCAGACGCCAACTTGTTACCATTAAGGACTTTGCTAAGAAGCTCTACTGTTTCTTCCTCTGTTGGACACAGTCTCAAGATAATCTTTTCCCCTGGAATAAAGACAAACTAAAAGCCATTACATTTCAAGAGCTCTGGGGGAGAAACAACAACTGAGGGGTGAGGAAGAGCCAAAGCTGTGCACTTAGATTGGGCGACGGCAATATGTTCATACTCCTGGTTCCTACCCTGGTTGACCGCCAGAATCACCCAGGCAGCTTCACAAGGTCACAGGTGCCCAGTAGTGGGCGAAATACCTAGTATGACGTGAGGGGTAGATTCCAGGTATCAAAGAAACTTCTTCCCAGGAAAATGTCCACAGGGGAACATGCATACAATCTTGCATCTAGTTTAAGGGAGCTCACGAACCAGTTAAGAAACCCTGAATCCCGAGCCCTTGATAATATTTATGTTTTATGCCTTTTGCCTTCTGAATATACACAGGTCACCTTGTTAGTGTTAGAATGTATTATCGAAAAGAAGGGAGGTTTTATCAGCACACGAAATGCTTCTACCCCCCTCTATAAAACTGCTTTTAACTAAAAGGTGTTTATGCTCAGCAAAGTACCATAAGATGAAGTGTAACTACGGTTTATGTGTGGTAAACTGCATGACTCTAAATGACATACCTAGAAATAGCTCTCCTCTGTGAAACCCACTGGAAATTAGGATGTAAGTAAAGCTACTCATCCAAATGAAACCACAAGTTACCAAATCCAGCTGCTTCACGATCACTTTGAACATGCTTCTTAGACCCTTGGTTAATCTGGTTTCTAGCTCCCAACAGAAGTGAGGAAAGAGGCAAAAATAGGCAACTTAGTAGCAACACAAAGGGACGGCAATGGTGAATATAAACTTTTTAAAAGAAGAAGACATGGCACTTTGGGGCTTTTTAGGTACATAGACAAGTACTACTAGTGACCCTAGCCATTCCAAGGACTGGCAGCAGCATCACCTGAGAGCCTGTTAGAAATTCAGAACTTCAGGCTCCATCCCACACCTGAGTTTTAAAGAATCCCAAGTGATTCATGTGATCATTAAAGTTTGGGAAACACAGTATGAATCTATTACAATGATGACTGTATCAGCAAGAAACATTCAATTATATTTAGTTAAGTTCAAATTAAATTAGACTGTTGAAGTTGGGGAATCATAATGCTAATCACTGCCACTTAACCAAGCACCTATGACTGGGCTTAGTAAAAGTCATGGGATCAGGCCAAGAAGCAAATC
Source organism: Herpailurus yagouaroundi (assembly GCF_014898765.1). Lineage (NCBI taxonomy): Eukaryota > Metazoa > Chordata > Mammalia > Carnivora > Felidae > Herpailurus > Herpailurus yagouaroundi. The sequence continues at coordinate 70,016,898 of NW_024412395.1, read as the reverse complement.
ATATCACATCACTCCTGTGCTTAAAATGCTCCAGTGAAGGGCACCTGGGTGGCTCAGTCAGTTAAGCATCTGACTCTTGATTTAGGCCCAGGTCATGAATCTCATGGTTTGTGAGATCAAGCCCCACATCAGGTTTCTCCTTGACAGTGAGGAGCCTATTTGGGATGTTCTCTCTCTCCCTCTCTCTCTGCCCCTCCCCTGCTCACTCTCACACACACACACACTCTCTCTCTCTCTGTCTCAAAATAAATAAACTTAAAAAAATAAAAAAGAATAAAAAAAAATCTCTAGTGAATTCCCATCACACTTAGAGGAAAATTCAAACTCCTCCTGCAAACTTCCACGCTCTGTTCCTGCCCCCACTTACCTTATCCATCCCACGTGCCATGTTTCTGTGACCCACCCCCAGCACACTAAACTCATTCTCCCCTTCGGTTCTCAGGAATATGTATGTGGAATGCCTTTTTGCCCCTATAATTCTAGGTAAATAAAATACTAAATTGTTTTTGAGGTAGGCAAGCATAGGACTTCTTATCAGTTAATCACAGGTGTTTTTTTCAACCTTAAGAAGTTTAAATGAGTATCATAGAACTAATTGCATCTTGGGGCGCCTGGGTGGTGCAGTCGGTTAAGCGTCCGACTTCAGCCAGGTCACGATCTCGCGGTCCGTGAGTTCGAGCCCCACGTCGGGCTCTGGGCTGATGGCTCAGAGCCTGGAGCCTGTTTCCGATTCTGTGTCTCCCTCTCTCTCTGCCCCTCGCCCGTTCATGCTCTGTCTCTCTCTGTCCCAAAAATAAATAAACGTTGAAAAAAAAAATTTAAAAAAAAAAAAGAACTAATTGCATCTTAATACACAGCCCACAAAGGGGAAAATTTTCCCAGCGTTAATCCAGAAATTAGTTTTTGCCTTTGTAACTGTGCCTCTAGAGGTTTAACTATTTGTCAGTGATCAGTGATTAAAGTTCACTATTTTAATCTTCTACCTTAAACAAATAAAACACCCAAACTAAAAATAATTTTTCTCTCTCTAAGGGATCAGAGATTTTGATATTTTTCTCTCTACCATAAGGGAACATGGAAGTAGATCAACGGACAATCTGGCCCACAGGAAACTAATTAAAGAAGACATAAAGTTTGGTATTAAAGGAACCTTTTATTTAATCCAACTCCTTTTACCAAGGTTCTGAGACCAGAGAACTAATGAGGTGAACACGTTTTCTTTACTCAAGAGCACACAGTATTTCAGAGACAGGGCCTCTCTAGATTCTCAACCAAGGTCTACAGACTCCCCGGGAGGTCCATGAATGGGTTTAAAACTTGGACCTAGGGGCACCTGGCCAGTTGACTGAGCATCCAAATTTTGACTTCCTCTCAGGTCATGGTACCAGCGTCATGGGATAGAGCCCTGTGTCTGGCTCCAAACTAAGCACGGAGCCTACTTAAGATTGTTTCTCGGGGTGCCTGGGTGGCTCAGTCGGTTGAGCATCCGACTTCAGCTCGGGTCATGATCTCACAGCTTGTGAGTTCAAGCCCCACATCGGGCTCTGAGCTGACAGCTCGGAGCCTGGAGCCTGCTTCAGATTCTGTGTCTCCCACTCTCTCTGCCCCTTCCTCGCTCATGCTCTGTCTCTGTCTCTCTCTCAAGAATAAATAGAACATTAAAAAAAATTTTTTTTAAAAGATTGTTTCTCTCCCTCTGCCCCTCTCATCTACTCATGCTCTCTCTCTAAAAAAGCAAAACAAAACAAAAACAAAAAACAAAAAAACACAAAACTTGAACCTAAAATTGTCTATATAACTGTAAATGTGCATCTTTCTGAGAGCATCTGTGACTTCCATTAGATTCTCAAAGGGCCATGCAACTTCCCCAAACATTATTTAAATGGTACAGATTTATATATAAAATAATACATGTGGACTTGCTAAATACTTACAAGATACTATATCTCTCTAACTTGAATGGCATAATATTCTGAGGTACTCAATGAAGCTTAACATTAAAATATGCTATTTATATGAAAGGCTTACAAACATTCCTTTATTTCTTGATGTCACTGAAAATTACAATACCATATAATAATTAAATTATAAAAATACATTAGGATTCTTATACTTACCCAAATCATTAGTAAACTCATTGGATTCTTCTCCCAAAATGTTTTTTCCCAAGCCTGGAAACTGAATGATTTAGAGTATGACAAAGAAACAAAAAGACAAAAACAAAGACAAAGCAAAAACCAAAAAATCCCCAAATCCCACATACATGTTCAATTCTGTGCATATTCTCATTTTGTACTTCAAATTAAATAGTACAACTAGATCTGAAATTTAGAAATTTACAATCCCAGAAATCAATCTAGTATAAAAAGTGAAGTCAGGTTGGTTCAGTACTTAGTTTTCTAATATTTTCCTGCTCCTTTGCCCCTCCAGGAAGTTCAAATCATGGTAGAAGTCTGGTTTCCTTATGTTCCGTTGGGTCTGCAGAAGTACTTTAGAAACTTCATCCTTCCACTTACAGGCGATAGAACTAGAATATTTGCAAAGGAGACACTTGAACTGTTGCTCTTCAACAGCACCCTACTGGCTTATGTGAGTTAACGGGATTGACCAAGTACCTAAGACTATGACTTGAGACTGGATAGAAGGGATCAGAGGATGACATTAGATGTCATTGCTTTCATTTTCAGGTGTCTTCCGCACTTGTTGGAGGTATCGCGAGACTTCAGGCAAGGAAGGGGATACAGAAAAAAAAGGGGGGTTGGAATATTCTATTGACTGATAATGCATCAAAATAGAATGAAAAAATGGAGCTAAGTAAGAATCTTCTCTCATCCCTTGTATGACCAGGAAGCTTTCAGGGACATTTTGCTTCTGATCCTCTCTGTGGTAAAGATAATTTTTCTCAAAATATGTGCTCAGTTACGATATGCATGATGTTCTCAGGGAACAAAAGCAAGGAAATGCTTCAGATATTTGAACCCAGTCATTTGCAGATGGCCAATAGCTTTAACAATGCCTGCAACCACTTGTTATTTTTTTCCTCTTCTGAAGAACAATCCAAGTCAACAGGGGCTGCCAGTGAGCCCATTCATCCCGAGGCTACAAGATATAAGGGTCATGAAACAAAGCCTCTTATATAGCCAGCAATGAATGTCGTTTATTTGTTCATAAGTCCTGTCATGTTTATCAATGAACAGTTACCTCAGCTTGTTAAAATGCTTGGGGGCAAATATTAGCCAATAACTGTGCATGTTGATACATTTCTAATGCAGTTGCTCAACCTTCTCTTGCACCCAACTATCTCGATCAGTAACAAAAATAAACTTGCTTCATTTATTGGAGCTAGATATTATAGGGCATGAAAAAGTATAGTTGGCAGAGATTTCAAGGGGTCATTTATTCTCTCTTCCTGCCTATGTTCAAGAATTCATTTAAATGGTTCCAAATGATTCCCAACATTTTGAGAATTTCATAGACACTATTCCAATATTTTGTACTGCTTCCTGTAATAAAGTTCTATCCTCTCAAATCTTAAAAAAATATGTAATTATTAGATTATCATATAAAGGCAACATAGTATTGCAAAGAGCACAAACTCTGGAGCCAGTCGGCCTGTGTTCAAAAGCCAGCCCTGCTATTTGCTTGCTGTGTAACTTTGGACAAGTTACTTAACCTCTCTGTGCTTCCCTTTTCTCATCCATTACATTGGAATAATAGTTTCTACCTCATAAAATTATTACAATTTTAATATAAAATATAAATATATATTATTTATAATTATATTATTTATAATTATATAATATTATAATAGTTACATAAATTAATATACTTAAAGCCCTTAGAAGTGCCTGACACACAGTGAGGACTCGTAATTGTCTGCTAGGGCTATTGTTTGTTATAACTACTTACAAATAGTTTCTTTTCCCAGTCAGCTTAAGATACCTAGAATCACAATCATTGTTAGTTATAAATGTTTTTCTATTATAATAAAGGGAATTTCCAGTATCCAGGACAGTACAAGCCAATAACTGAGGCAACCATTAGATACAAGATTACATCAAAAGGTGGGATATGATATGTCAAGTTAAAAAAAGAACTCAATAAAACAGTATGTTCTCATTTCTACTGAGATCAGCTCTATGTGCCATGCAAACAACTACATATAGACGGAAAATGTTCCTACAAGATTTGGTAAAACATAGCTGTTGTTCTCTCTAGTGTTAGGATTAAAGATTCTTATTTTTGCTTATTTTCCAGAGAACATGTATTATTTATTAAAAAGAAATTCATTGATAAGTAAAAAGCTCCACGCCCAAATGTTTCTCTTTAGCTGTCAGAATTGTGATTTTTTTTTCCCTTATTTGCTTTTCCGTATTTTACATTTTTTCTGCAATGAACATTTTGGTAATTTTGTAGTCAAAACAAGGGGAGGGGAAAACCCAAGTTGTTTATTAGAATCCTAGGCGCTAGTATTCTGAGGTGGGAGGGAAAAGGAAAAGGCATGCTATTCTATCGGAAAAAAACCACAGGGCAATTACCTTGGCTGTGACCTTTCTTACCTTGTTCTCCATATTCTGTTTTATAACTTCCTGTACCAGTACATCAGCCAGGGTCTTGAAATCAACTGCAAACTTCTTGTTCTTTTCTCCCTCTTTCTTTTCTTCTATCAGCAGCTGGAAGAGGGCTTCCTGCTGCCTGCATGCCCGGGCGATGTTGGCAGCTTTCTCAGAGACACGGAGCAGCTCCCGGAGGATATCTGACATTCTGAACCTTGCTTTCCAGTGGCGGTGCTGGTGGAATCGGCACCTACCCTCTGGGCTGTCAGCTGGAAAAGTACAAGAATGTGAAAGAGAAAGCAGTTCAGGGAATGATGTCAGGGTGCCTCTGACACTACTAAACAGCCCGTCTGGCAGTCAACCTGGTCGGCAGGGCTGAACAGCTAGCATATGCCCTAGTCACATCTTCAGTGTGAAAGACCAGATAGCATCTAAAATATCAAAGTTATTCTTTTTTTTTTTTTAATTTTTTTTTCAACGTTTATTTATTTATTTGGGACAGAGAGAGACAGAGCATGAACGGGGGAGGGGCAGAGAGAGAGGGAGACACAGAATCGGAAACAGGCTCCAGGCTCTGAGCCATCAGCCCAGAGCCTGACGCTGGGCTCGAACTCACGGACCGCGAGATCGTGACCTGACTGAAGTCGGACGCTTAACCGACTGCGCCACCCAGGCGCCCCTCAAAGTTATTCTTTAATACTTCAAAATGTACTTTCAGTCTCAAAAATCCAGTATGCAAAGAATTGAATTCTCAGAGAAGGGAAGTCTTTGAGAATCCTCTACATTATATTTCTAAATCCCTAGATGGACAGGCAGGTGGATACAAGCACAATGTTAAAAGGAAAACAGAAGTCTTGTAATGATCTTAGAATGATCACACAGGCTCAGTGGCAATGTTGAAGCAGTGCTTTCTTTCACCATATTGGGGAAGAAGACAGAAGTGGAAGAGGATTTGTCCTTATCCGTTTTAGGGCAACTTTCTAAAGTACTAAGCATCACTTCAGCAAGCACTGTAGTGTCCTACAAGACTCTGAAGCCACGCTTGGGCTAACAGCTAAGCTGTCTTCCAACTACCTTTTTTTTTAATGGGGAGAAAAAAGTCCCACAATCTGTGCTGCTGTAAAAGTTTAAATAGTAAAGTAAAACACGCAACTTGTTGGGACTTTAAAAGTTCTGGCTTCTAAGAAGTATGCTGTCATAACTTGACATAGCAATTGGGTAATTAGAAAACATTTCTCACTTTTCAGCAGTAGGTGCATTTCACTGAAAGCTCCAACAAGTTTAAAATGCGATGTCATTGTGAGAATTACTGTGAGGATTGTCAGTTTTGTTTTACAGTCAAGGAAACCTGAAGCCTAGAAAGATTGGGTAACTTCTTTAGGGTTACAAAAGACTAAACGGCAGGGCTCTGAGTCAGTCTCATTCACAAGCCCAGGATCTTTATTGTCATAATAAACACTCAACTTTTAAAAAAAAATTCCCTTAATGGACTCTCAGAGGCTGAGGATTAATATAACAAGGATGTCCTTGCAATGGAGTTAACTGTGAGTGGTCATAGTTGGTTTGTCTTAAGTTTGCCAAAAAAAAAATGCTATATTCTTAAGATTATGCGTCAACCACCATGAGAACATATGTCCAACCTCAACAGTAACAGAAGTGAATAAAAACAATGAGATCTCTTCCTTTGCTACTAGGTAGACAAAGCTATTTTAAGCTAGCATTCATTCTGCAGGTATGGTGAAACAGGTACGGATGCTCTACTCAGGGACATGCAAACAAATGGCTTTCCAGAGGGGGTTTGAGATAAATGTATCAAGATTGCTACATATGTCACTTATCTTTAGGCAGTAATTCCATTTTGGCTTAATTTGTTTTAAAAAAGTCAGAGTTGGGTTAAGATATATTTGCAAAAGAAGGATTAACATTGTTTACAATAGCAAAAGGTTGAAAATCTTAAATATTTGTAAAATGTATGACAGACTACTATGTGGTCCTTAAAATCACGTTTTTAAGGAATATTTAATAATATGGAGATATGTTGATGCTATAGCATTAAACGGGAAAACCTTATAGCTATGTATATAGTATGATAATATGTTACTAATTTGTGTTTATATGCACACATACATTCTCTAGGTGTGTGTGTGTGTGTGTATACACATATATACGTATATATGTATACATATAAACACATACATATATATATGTATATATGTATGTATATATATATATATCTAGAGAGAGAGAGACAGAGACAGAGAGAGGAGAGAGCGAGATTGAAAGACCAATAGGTGATGCTGTACTGGTAGTTATGCAGCTATTTAATGGTAGTTATTGAGTACGAGAATTGTAAATGATTTTTTTATTATGCTTTTCTATAATTTTCAAATATTCTACAATAAATATATACTATTTTTATAATAAGAAATGACATTCAAAACTATCTTGGGGGGCGCCTGGGTGGCGCAGTCGGTTAAGCGTCCGACTTCAGCCAGGTCACGATCTCACAGTCCGTGAGTTCGAGCCCCGCGTTGGGCTCTGGGCTGATGGCTCAGAGCCTGGAGCCTGTTTCCGATTCTGTGTCTCCCTCTCTCTCTGCCCCTCCCCCGTTCATGCTCTGTCTCTCTCTGTCCCAAAAATAAATAAACGTTGAAAAAAAAAAATTAAAACTATCTTGGGACAATTAAGCATGAAGGACAATAATTCGTCAATTCGTGGAGACAGTTGTCCAAAGTAGTGCTATGGTAATAACACACAGAGCTGTCAGGTGGTAGAGAAGATGAAGTTAAAAATTAAACAAAAACACCTGCCTACCTAACTGCCATTTTTCATCCAGGAGTGAATAATAGTCAAAGATTCACTGTGGTTGACTTGAACCTAAACACTAAGAAAAACAGGGGCGCCTGGGTGGCTCAGTCGGTTAAGCATCCAACTTCAGCTCAGGTCATGATCTCACGGTTTGTGATTTCGAGCCCCACATCAGGTTCTGTGCTGATAGCTCAGAGCCTGGAGCCTGCTTCAGATTCTGTGTCTCCCTCTCTCTGTTCCTTTCCCTCTCACACTGTGCCTCTCTTTCTCTCAAAAGTAAATAAACATTAAAACATTTTTTAAAAAAGTTATATTAATAAGCTGAGGCACTTTGACTTAGAAATAATTTATGGCACCTGTACACTATAAATTATAAGTTATATGAAATGTGTATATACCCGGATACATACATATCTTGGAATACATATGCCCCAAGGGTATAAATTCAGTAACTCTGATAATATTGATTTCTTTGTAAATGTTCTAAGTAACTGATTATAAGTGAAGAGAAAATAATCAGTGAACCAATAGCATCCAAATAGCTTATCTTAAAAGCAGCATAAAGATTTTAAGGAGTCTAATTTGAAAGCTTTCTAGATAAACAGTGTCAGTATTGTCTATTTCCCTCAACTTTGTTAAAACCAAGTTTGTTTAAAGAAACACTATACTACTGCACTGTTGCACAACCAAGAAACTTTCCCTATGATGCCCTCAGAACACTCAGGTGAGCTACTTACAGAGGCCACACCACTACCCCTTTCTTCCCACAGAAAGCTCACCCCAGGGATCTGGAGTTTTTCCCCTTTGAACTTGACCTTTATTTCCTCAATAATGACCATTCTCTCACAACTTGAGCACAGCAGCTTGACCAGCAGGAAAGAAGTATCAGCTATAAACTTCAGTCCTGCAATTAATAGGTGTACAGATTTTAGGAATTCATCATAACACAATACTCGGGTTTTTCAGTTCCAAAGTTATCTTAGAGTCCAACCTTAATCACTCTTTCTTCTGACCCTGGACAACACTATCATATTTTGTTAAGCTCCGGATTGAATGCCCAGTTTCAACTTTGGACTATGCTTTCTCCAGCCATCCTATAGAACCCAGCACTGTTTACCTTTCTCCAGGATCCTAGCTTCCTAAAAAATCTCTCACAGCTATCATTATCTACATGCAAAACTTTCTGATTAATTTGCACAACTAGCCTGCTACTTTCTGGCTGAATGGACCATTTCCACCATATAAACTGAACCAACATTCTCTGTGCTTCTCTTCAAACTGCTTCCATGTATCTCTCACCATCTGCCCTCAACTCAGGTCACTCAGGCCATTAGCCTGAGGGGAGCACTGAACAATTCATCCTCACCTTGAGTGACTCAACTGGAATAACTCAAATTGTCTATGGAAAAACTGAGGTCTACACTCGATGCTAAATTTCTTCAGGTTTATCAATAACTCTTAAAAACACTTGTGGAAATTATCTTTCAGATGCTTTTTTTAAATGTTTATTTTGAGAGAGAGAGAGCACACACGAGTTGGGGAGGGGCAGAGAAAGAGAGAGAAAGAGAGAGAGAGAGAGAGAGAGAGAGAATCCCAAGCAGGCTCTGTGCTCTCAGCACAGAGTCTAACTCGAGCCTCAATCTCACAAACTGCGAGACCATGACCTGAGCTGAAATCAAGAGTCAGTCAGATGCTTAACTGACTGAGCTACCCAGGCACCCCTCAGATGATTTTTAAAAACAAGTCTACATACTCATTTTTTAACCTAAGCTAGTTTTATTTAAACATTTCAAATGCCTTAAATGAAAATTATTACAGATTCATGATTAGTAAGTTATGACATTTACCATAATTTAATAGCCTTCAATAAAGAAGAAATTATTTTTGATTAGTATTTCTTAATAGTTGTTCTGAGAACCACCTGTATCAGAATTAACCAAGGTGCCTACTAAAAAGACAAATTCCTGGGCTCGATCCAAACTTGGTGAATCAGAATCTTTAGGGAAAGGGCCTAGGAATCTATATTTTTGTCAGCCTCCTAGATGATGCTGACCACTGAGGTTTTTTAATATATTTTTTTCAATGTTTATTTTTTGAGAGACAGAGACAGAGAATGAGCTGGGTAGGGGCAGAGAGCGGGGGAGACACAGAATCTGAAGCAGGCTCCAGGCTCTGAGCTGTCAGCACAAAGCCCAACACGGGGCTTGAATTCACAAACCATGAGATCATGACCTGAGCCAAAGTCCGATGCTTAACCGACTGAGCCATCCAGGCTCCCCTGACCACTGAGATTGAATATCTACTATTCTTCAGGCCCACTTCTTCTTCTTCAACACCATTCTGGCAAGTCCATGGGGGCTGGCACCTGGTGGCAGATATCTTGGTGGAACCATGTAGGTGCAAGAGTTCCTCTATTGGTTATCCACATGCAGAGACAGGGCCAAGTTAAAATAATGGCTAACATGTATTGGGTGCTTACTGTATGCCAGGTATCCTTCTAAGCACTTTACATATATTATTTATTTGATTTTCACAAAACCTTATGAAGAAGGTACTATTATCTCTATTTTACAGATAAAGAGACTGAGGCACAGGAGGTTAAGTAGTTTGTCCAAAATCACACAGCTAGGAAGTGACTATGACAAGATCCAAGTCCCAGGAAAATGGCAGTTGCTCTATTAGCCAGCACCGTAGCCAATAAAATTCTTTCATAAATTCTTGCCTGTTAAGTCAGGGGAAAAGTAATTATGGGGTAAATAATCATAAGTATATTATTACTATAAGTATATTATTACTATATACTATAAGTATATTATTACTATTATATAGCAAAAAAATTAGAGAAACACACCTAGCTGACAGCTGTCACTAATTTGACTATTAAAAATCACTATCTGACACTTGACTTCCTTTGTACTCTTAGAAAAACCTTTCCCCAGCTGATCTTCAATGTATACCATCTTTGCTGGAAAGTAAAATCTCACCCATCGTATTCTACTGATGTCTCACTTAAATGGCTGTGTTGGCATCAGCGGGAAGGGCTTAGCTCATTCCAAATATCTAATTCCTGTTGCATCAGTTTGCTAGGGTTGCCAGAACAAAATGCCACAGACAGGGTGGCTTCAACAACAGAAATGTATTTTCTCATAGTTCTGAAGTTCCAAGAGCAAGGTGTCTACACGTTTGGTTTCTCCTGAAGCCTCCCTCCTTGATGTGCAGATGACCACCTCCTCGCTGTGTCCTCCTATAGCCTTTCCTCTGTGCATGAACATCCCCGGTGTCTCTTCCTCTTTTTATAAAGACACCAGTCAGATTGGATGAGGGCTCATCCATATGATATCATAAACCCTAATGATCTCTTTGAAGACCCTGTCTCCAAATACAGTCACATTATGAGGTACTGGGGGTTAGGGCTACAACATGCACATTTTGAGGGAATACAACTTATCACCCAACACCTCTCCTGAAAGAGGTATTGCTTGATAATCTTAGCAAATGTCAACAAAATCTATTCCTTCATCTTCTGTCTTCTGGCCAGATAGTAAAGATGGAGTAAAGTACTTTGCCCCGTCTATATGGTCAATAAATTTAATTCTGTGAGTCAGTCTTTCCTAATAGGAGGTACTCACTTTAACAGCCAAATCATTAATGATACAGTGAACATTGAAATAACCTCCTGTAAGCCTTACTCTGGGACAACCTACTTCAAGGCACTTTTGAGCAGAACAGGTTTGAAGAAGTTATATTCCTCACCATCTCAGACCAAATGAATGTCAACATAATAGTGTATCGCAATGTCAGACAGAAATGGTCTCTTTAGCTTTTGGGGGATTTTTTCATCCCCAGTTGGAGAAATATTGAATACACTGAAGTGGGTGAAAAAACTGTTCTTAAGACTTTTCATGGAAACCCAAATCTCTACACAGACAAAATTCCATTTTAATTTTTTTTTTCAACGTTTATTTATTTTTGGGACAGAGAGAGACAGAGCATGAACGGGGGAGGGGCAGAGAGAGAGGGAGACACAGAATCGGAAACAGGCTCCAGGCTCTGAGCCATCAGCCCAGAGCCCGACGCGGGGCTCGAACTCACGGACCGCGAGATCGTGACCTGGCTGAAGTCGGACGCTTAACCGACTGTGCCACCCAGGCGCCCCATAAAACTCCGTTTTAATTCCTAACCATCCTGTCATCTCATCAGAACACCAGTATTTTAAAAATCACATTTGAATAATATATGCATATTTCAGATGTGATAAACAGTACAGTGGGAAAGACACAGGCTTTGGAGACAAACCTGGGATCAAAACCTGGCTTTGCCATTAACTAGCTGTGGGGCATCAGGTAATTTACTTACGCCGTCTGAGCCTCTCTCCTCATCTGTAATATGAATAGAATACTTAAAGTGCAGGGACACTGTGAAGATCAAATGAGATATTTCTGGAAAAGTACCGAGCACAGAGCTTTGCATATAGTAGATAACAAAGGACAGCTATGACTATTAAATACAACTTCACAGAAATACAGTCACATGTCCTTCCTTGAGAAAATAAGAGGTTGGCAACTTTATATGGGTCGCCAAAATCTTTTCTGAAAATTTACTAGTCCATTAAATCCCAAAGGCTGGGAGCTACTTGTAATTCTCTGAATGACCCAGATAAACTTCCTTTATGCAGGCCAGATCTGATTGCTTCAGTTTCTGGGCGTCTGAGTGGAAACTTGGCTCCTGGAGGCTGCATGACTACTCTGACATCATGGTAGGCCCTGTATGGATGGCTTGAGAGGATCATTATACTGTCAAGGGGGACATTTTGTCAGGATATTTTATGGGGATTCTAGGGCCCAAGTGTGTTCTTTTTGTGTGAAGAGCCTGGTTGTACCAGGAACTGGCCTTGCCCCTTAGCTGTTTACAGTGACAGAAGTGTGACGACATAGATAAGGGCCCTCAGCAAAACAGAACTGCTAATGAGTAAGCAAGTAGGTCAAAGCATTTCTGTTGACATTCCTTTCTTCCTGCAGATAACTTCATACATAACTTCTACAACTTCTAGGGAACCTACATTTTGTCCAATATACAATGACTCCCCACCCCACCTCCACCATTCACATCCTGAATTTAGTTTTTCGCTCATCCTCTGAAGGTTGACAGTTGGAAGCTGTTGTGTGGTGGCCATGCCTGACAGCTATTGCTGTTGGGGGGAAAGGCCAGACGTCCATGAAATACCTGGGTGTTTTACAAGAAATGTGTTTGTGGAGACTTCTCTCAAGGGGGTGCAAATGTCCAGGAGTCTCCCTAGGTGGGCACATGCTGAGGGGCTGACCAAGGCTTCACTTAGTGCACAGTTTTAGGGGAAACGCAGACCTTGTTCTCCCTCTATTTCCTGCTTAGGACTGCTTTAGGGGCTAGTTGAGAGAATGGCAGAAGGGATAGGGCAGAACAGAAGTGGACCCACATAAAGTATGGCGGGGTCTCAGTTGGCTCAGTTGGAGCAACCAGTGAGGGCTAAAGAGCAACTTGGTAAAAATAGCCTCTCCTGATGCCCCTATGGATCTTTCGTAGGCCCATCCGGTTACCTAGGTCATAGGGGAACTGTATCATAAGCATTACTAGGTATTTAAATACTACCTTTTAGCTAACTGGAAATTAAATTATCTTTCTAGTGGATAAGCTGTATTCAACTTTCAGGTATTTGTCAAACATTTCTCAGAATCCATTAAGAAGTACAGTGTGAGACCACCTGTATTTTTTTTACTTTGTACTGTTATTTTCCTTTGTACTGTGCGATATTGCTGTCATCAATTCATAGGTTCTAAATTTAGCATTTTCATAATTGATTTCCCACTATCTGTCCATTTACTCCTATGCTCTAATTTGTAATGCTGTTCCCTCTGGTTGATGATGCCTTTCCACCTGCCTTCTATGCCTAATGTTTACTTACTTTCTCACAATCAGTTCACGGGCAAAACAAACAAACAAACAAACAAACAAACAAACACTTGAACAGATACTTCATAAAAGAGGATATTTAAATGGTCAATAAACATATGGAAAGATATTCTATCTCAGTAATCAGGAAAATACAACTTAAAATCACAACAGGACACCACTGCCTATCCAATGGATGGAATAGCTCAAATCAAAGACTAACACTTTCCAGTTTTGGTGAGGATTTGGAGCAATGAGACTCTTATACACTGGGGTGTGAATGAAATTGGTAAAGCCAGTGGTGGAAATTACTTCTAAGTTGTTGAATATAAGCATAGTCTGTGATCCAGCCATTTCCCTTGTAGACATACACCCTACAAAAATTCATGCATGTATGAATATGAAAGGCAGGCATGAGAATATTTATGATTGCATAATTTGTGACAAGTTAACACTAGAAATAAGCCAAACAACCATCAATCATAAGATGGAACAAACTATGGCATGTTCACATAAGTAGATCTACATAGCAGTGAGAATGAATGAATTACTGCTCTAGGAAACAAGGTGGATGCATCTCACAGACACATACTGTTGAAAGAAGTCAGCCACAAAATATACATACTGTGCAATGTAATGTATTTGAAGTCTGAAAATAGGCAAAACTAACTTACGGTATTAGAAGTGACAATGGTGGTTCCTCTTGGAGAAGAAGGAGAGGTTACTGATGGGGGGATATGATGGGGGCTTTTAGGCACTGGTAATGTTCTGGATCTGAGTGACAGTTGCATGAGTAGGTTGACTTTGTGTAAATTCATCAAGCTATGCACTTTGAACCTGCATACTTTTCTGCATGTGTTTCTAATTCGATAAAAAGTTATTTTTTAAAAGGGGAGGGCAGGGAGAAAGAGAGAGAACAGTCAGTTCAGCAGTTGGCTCCTCCAGGAACCATGCCTGACCCTCCTTCTTGTGCACCTGGAGCACAGAGGCCAGCCAAATCTGTGTTCCATCTCACCAACACCAGTACATTGGTTTGCTTGTCTATGCTCTGTCTGGCAGGAGATTTAAAGGTGTGTGGTTTCTGGGGTACTTGGCTGCCTCAGCCAGTAGAACGTGCAACTCTTAATCTTGGGGTCGTGAGTTCGAGCCCCACTTTGAATGTAGAGATTGCATAAAAATAAAGCTTTTAAAAACCAAAACTTTGGGGCACCTGGGTGGCTCAGTCAGTTGAGTGTCCAACTTCAGCACAGGTCACAATCTATCAGTTCATTAATTAGTTCCAGCCCTGTGAGCCTGCTGCCAGCAAGGAGCCCGCTTGGGATCCTCTGTCTCCCTCTCTCTCTGCCCCTCCCCTACTCTTGGGTGCACGCTCTCTCTCTCTCTCTCTTAAAAATAAACATTTTACAAAAACCCGAAGTTTTAAAGGTGTGTGGTTTCTTATAACTCTTAGCACATATCTCAGAGGTATTTAACAATGTCATCTGATGCATTTTCTCTGAGCTTTGTAAATACAGAGTTCGTCCTTGTAATATGGCTTATTGTGCTTGGCTTTTATCAGCAACACCTAGGTGCTGTTAGGCATGTGGGACTATATTTATTCATATAAAAATCTGCATATATTCTGTATTCATTTACAAAAACAAATCAAAGCTGTATCTGGATGACTAGAACTGAACCACCTTTGTGCCACATCAGAATCTGAGGTTATGCTTTGTCATCCAGAGGTGACCTATTTTGACACGATGAATTTAGTCGATTAAAAGACCAGAATACTAAGTTTAACTTGGTTTCGTTAGGCAAGACATTAAATATGGGATATGTAAATCCATCTATTTAACCTTAACATTTCTCCCTCCCTCCTTCATTACCTTCAGATGGCATTTACATACGTGCTGCTTCCAAGCTGGTCAGCCTACCTCACCCTAGCCCTATTAAGGCTACTATTGGACCACAGTAGTCCACATTTTTCTCACTGATGCTACTTATAGCAATAGACCACAAAAATGTCCTCCATTTCCAATATTCTGGTAGCTTATAAATGGGATCTTGTGCTCAAGCAATGCTTTCCAGATTAGTAAGATCAAGAACTAAATGGGATGCTTGTTTAAAAATACAGATTTTTGGACTTTGTGCCTGGATATATTGATTCAGGAGATCTAGGCTGAGGACAGGGAACATTGCTCAGCAGATCCTTTTCTGATAATTTAAGGAAACATGAAGTGCACCAGTGAACTCTGTGTCTGGCTGTTCACTTGGAAGCAGAACAGGGAATCCTATATATACTGCAGCCAAGAATGATGGGCCTTGGTTGGCTAAAGGGTCAATTTATGTTGCCTTTTTTGTAAAGAAAATTAAATGCTGGGGAGGAAACACAACTTGATCTACCTAATAAGTATTTCATATTAGCATAATACTTGAATAAAATATGCATTCAAAGACTTCCCAGTATTCATTTGAAAACTATGAATTCCATTCAGAAATAATTTTAAATTTGATAGTGACCCTTTTAAGCCTCTTCACCATAGTTAGGAACATTTTCACCAAATAGAAACCCTATTCATTTGGATAGTTTTCTTTCTTCTAAGTTTCAACTGTATGTTTAAACTTCTATACAGTCAAGGATGTGTTTAGAACAATCATGGAGTCACAAATGAAACCTGAATTCCCTCAAAATATGAAAAATAGAAGCAGATTCAGTGTAACTATCTTAACCATAGGAAAGAATAAATATATTTTTTAATGTTTTATTTATTTATTTTGAGAGAGTGCACGAGAGTGGGGGAGGGGTGCAGACAGAAAGGGAGAGACAGGATCCCAAGCAGGCTCTGTGCTGTCAGCACAGAGTCCAACAAGGGGTTCGACCCTCACAAAATGAATGGTGAGATCAGGACCCCAGTCGAAACCGAGAGTCAGATATTTAACTGGCTGAGCCACCCAGGTGCCCCCAAAATAAATATTTTTAAGAATACAAATGTAACGTATAATTCAAAGCAGAAAGAAAAGAGACAAGATGTATGGCTTGTAGAAGAGTCTTTTCCAGGAGAAGATTATTTATAGTGATGATAACTGTTACTCAGAATCCAGTCTTACTAATCTTCAAATCGGTTCCAATGTTTCCATTCAAAGGTAGCATTTTTCAATTATTTTAACTTTCTTTCTCAAACCTGCAACACTCGCTTTTGGCACCAACTCATTCAACACTTGTCTTTTATTGGCTGCATGGGCTTCGTGGGTGTGTAGCAGAAAGAGCTTTCGTTTAGGCCATAGAAGAGCTGGTTCTTAGGCCTCACTTTGCCTCTATCCAACCAGGTGTGAAACTTGGGCCACAAGCTCAGGGACTTGTTTTCCTTATTTTTGTAAATATGAAAAATGAAAGCAGGGACAGAGAGCTTAACGGGGATTTGTATGGTGTGTTCTAGTTCAAAACTTCCGTTTTTTATATCTGTCTTCCAAATCAAAAGAGGTTGGGGAATATTATCCAGCCTTAAAAAGTAATGAAATTCTGGCACATCCTACAACATGGATGAACCTTGCAAACGTTAGGCTGAGTGAAATAAGCCGGACTCAAAAGAACAAATATTGTATGATTCCACTTATATGAGGTACCCAGAGTAGTCAAATTCATAGGAAGTGAAATGGTGGTTACGGAGGCTGGAGGGAGAGGAGAATGGGGAGTTATTGTTCAGTGGGTCCAGAGTATCAGTTTGGGATAAGGAAAAAGTTCTACAGATAGAGAGTGGTGATGGTTGGTTAACAATGAGAACGTACTTAATGTCCGTGAATTATACTCTCAAAAATGGTTATAATGGTAAATTTCATGTTATTACAGTTTTTAAAGAGTAAAAAACAAAATTTTAGGTTCAAAAAATGCACATTTTAAAAGCTATGGCTATTTATCATCTACCTAATGAGGGCATAGTAAATATTTGTTGAATGAAAAAAAATGAGGCTGGGAAAGGGGCATGAAAATTGGGTTGAAAGAATGGGCACTAGGCTATTTGTCTTGAAGTTGATTTTTTACAGGAATCACACGGATTTTTAATACTTGGATTATATTTTCATATGCAATGGTTTGGGTGTGGGTGAAGGAGCTAATGAATGTCATGAGGAGGGCCTACGTCCCCTCCAAGCCAGCCCTTCAGGCACCATTGTTCTCTCTCTAATGGGCTATAAATTCCTTGAGAGTAAGACACACATTTTTTTCAATGTCCCTTGTAACACACAGGGGGAGTTTTGTAAGTTAATTGACTGATTTTCATTCCACTGGAAACAAACATGTTTACATGGATTTTCTTCCACCAAAATTAATCTGTCAAGCATTATTCATTATGTAAATTTTCAAATTATAACTGTTAGGAGAAATGTGATTCAAAGGAGTTCTTTATTGATCTTTTTAGACAATGGCTATTATTTTTTATTTCTGTGATGATAAGTAACATGACCCAAATATATTCTCTGAATATTACAGTAGGAAAGCAAGGTCATAGATCACGTTATGTATCATTTTTTTGCAGGCTGGGTGTAGCAGCCTACCTCCTGTCATTCTGCTTCCACGTTATAGAGGCAAAAGTTGATTTTTAACAGATATTGACAGATGTTGAATAAATCAATACCAAAAACTGAATGTAACATTTGCCTTTAAAGGAACACAAACTAATAAAAGAATATAGTCCTTTTATTCAAAAAGTTCAAACTAGTAAAAAGACATAAATGGCTCATTAAAGCCAACATGTAAAAATTATCCTGCATGCTTGCTAATCCTACAACCATAGATAACTATCTAAGTTGGTTAATATTTATCTTTCCGATCTGAATTCTTTATTTCTATCTCCCCATTCTTTGGTATTAATGATGCTTACCATCAGCCATGTTTGTAAAACAGAGCTTTCTTATTCCCAGGTCAAATTGGGACTATATGTGATTGATTATATGTGATTCTTACAAATTCCCAGGAGAAACACTGATGTTTTCTAGAATCTGGAAGATCAGATCCTATTTAAAAAGCAATTGATAATGAAAAATTATGACATCACTATAGCTAAACTAGGTTCTTCTTAAGCAATATTAAAAGAATAGTTTCTGGGGCACCTGGGTGGCTCAGTCAGTTAAGTGTCTGACTCTTGATTTTGGCTCAGGTCAAGATCTCATGGTTCTTGCGATAAAGCTTCTCATGGGGGTCTGCACTGTCAGAGCCTCCTTGGGATTCTCTCTCCCTCTCTGCCTCTCCCCTGCTGCATGGGCATGTGCACACACACTCTCTCTCTCTCAAAATAAATAAACATTAAAAAAAGAGAACAGTTTGCTTTGATCATTTGAATTTAACTCCTTTGCTGTTTTTTTTTTTTTAATTTTTTATATGTTTATTTTTGAAAGAGAGAGACAGAGTGTGAGTCGGGGAGGAGCAAAGCGAGAGAGGGAAACACAGAATCCAAAACAGGCTCCAGGCTCTGAGCTGTCAGCAGAGTCTGATGCGGAGCTTCAACTCGGGATCGGCAAGATCATGACCTAGGCTAAAGTTGGATGTTCAACTGACTAAGCCATCCAGGTGCCCCTAACTCCTTTGCTATTAATTATAACTCTCATTAGCATTGCACTCTGTAAAGAAAAGGATACGTTCAAGTATCTATTGATAAAGTTAGCAAACATTTACATGAATTTAAACTTGGATAATAGATTTTAAATATTTAGTTGATTAAAAATAAAAATAAGCTAGCAAACAAACCTCCTCCTCCCCTCAAAAAACAAAATACAACAAAACAAGAGAAATAAAGAAAAGGAAGGAAGAGAGAAGAAAAGGACAGAATACTCTGACACTTTCCATTGTGGTAATTCATCTTGACAAATTCTTTTATAGATATTTAATATTCTGTTTTGTTAATTTGTTTTTATATATAATTGACCATGTTTTATGCCCAGATAAAGTTTTTTTTTTTTTTTTTCTCTTTTGGATGGAGTTAGGTCATTTTAGTAAAAGTTATAAATAAGTTATTAAAATGTGTGCGCTTATCTTCCCTACTTAGGAACACAAAAGGAGGGGCGCCTGGGTGGCGCAGTCGGTTGAGCGTCCGACTTCAGCCAGGTCACGATCTCGCGGTCCGGGAGTTCGAGCCCCGCGTCGGGCTCTGGGCTGATGGCTCAGAGCCTGGAGCCTGTTTCCGATTCTGTGTCTCCCTCTCTCTCTGCCCCTCCCCCGTTCATGCTCTGTCTCTCTCTGTCCCAAAAATAAATAAAAAAAAAAAAAAAACGTAGGAACACAAAAGGGGCAGTAAAGAAATCTGTTACATGAAAGAGAAATGATCAAACACAAGAATTTGCTGTAGATTACTAGTCACAGTAATCTATATTAAAAGCCCATTAATAAAATGTTCCTATAACATTAAAGGACTTGAATTAACATTGCATACCACATAAAAGAGACTAAACATGCAAAAATGTTTGTTAGATTCAATCATCAGGAGGCTTGACTACAAAAGGATATAAAAGTTTCAGATTTCCTAAATGGGTGACTTCATCACATTAATAAAACCATAGCTTCCATTTAAGACCATTTTATGTACAGGAATGAGAACAGGTTATGTCACCTACTCATTCCAGCAATAGTTATTTCCCACTTGTGTTTCCCATCCTTGCCTTTTTCGTTTGTCTTTTTAAAATTTTGTCATTTTGACCTATTTGAAGTATCTTCTTTCCCTTAGAGATTCTGATTCAAGAAGTTCCAAGCTGCAACCTGGGAATCTTTAAACCACTTTTGTTGCCCCCTCCCCATGTGCCTGAGGTATTTTTTTTTTAACTAGGCAAATCTGGGAAACACTATGCTAATCATGCGATGGGAAGATAAATGTTGTCAACCCTGCTTTTATTTCTAAACCCTAAACCAAACAAAAACATCAGTGTACAGAGGTTTTTTTAGCTTCATTTAAAGATTCAAAATATTTTAATAAGGACATTTATTAAGAACACATCCAGAAAAAGTTCTCATATACACCATCCTCATCTTTAATAAAGGAAGAAGACACTTGTTATTAATCACTTTATATGATGTAATTATCTTTAAAAAATTTTTTAACATGCATTTATTTTTGAGAGACAGAGGGACAGCATGAGCAGGGGAGGGGTAGAGAGACACGGAAACACAGAATCCAAAGCAGGCTCCAGGCTCTGAGCTGTCAGCACAGAGCCCTACGTGGGTCTCAAACCCACAAACCAGGAGATCATGACCTGAGCTGAAGTCAGACCCTGAACCGACTGAGCCACCCAGACGCCCCAATGTAATTATCTTTACACAATTTATCTACAAGATGGAATAGAATAAGACATTTTCTAGTTGTTATAATAAAAGAAGAGAGAAATAAAAGGAGAAATACATACATAATGAATAAACTTATAACTTTTGTTTCACAGTCCTTATATGCCCAACAAGACATATTTTCTTTTTTTTATTTTTCAGGAGTACCACAAGTACAGTCATAATTTAAATCTGTAATGAGGTATTTCACATCAAAGGGCAAGTCCAGGCTGCAATTTCCAAGCATGCAATTTCCAAGCACGGTTTAGTCCCAAAGCATGAAAAGAAATGGTAGCTTATTCCATGCAAAAAGTGTAACTTTATGCATCTTACATAATCCTCTTTATGACCAAGAACTAATTTATTTTTAAAAAAAAAATTTTTCTTTTCAACATTTATTTATTTTTGGGACAGAGAGAGACAGAGCATGAACAGGGGAGGGGCAGAGAGAGAGGGAGACACAGAATCGGAAACAGGCTCCAGGCTCTGAGCCAACAGCCCAGAGCCTGACGCGGGGCTCGAACTCACGGAGTGCGAGATCGTGACCTGGCTGAAGTCAGACGCTTAACCGACTGCGCCACCCAGGCGCCCCGACCAAGAACTAATTTAAAGAGTAGTATAAAAATCCACAAAAGCTTAAAAATAAAGTCGGCTCTAAATAATTCAATAAGTATGTTTTGAAAAAACGAACTTTCCCCCTGCCTTTATCTTTTCTTTATATTCCCTGTTTTTAAAGTAAAAAATGAGATCACTTAGCTAACTCATCACTCAATAGTAGTTCAGTGGATTATTTTCACCATTAGACTGTTATCCGGCTGAGTGGGGCTGATCCTCATCAACTTCTTTGGTTTCAAAGTTAGGAATCACAGGAAAAGGGCCAAAAAAAAAATGTTTTATTTTCAATATGTGGGATTCACTTAAGTGGTCTGTCCATACAGCCTTAACCCACTGTTCTTTTGAAGTGAATGCCATTCAAAAAGAGGGCAAATTTCTGCTTATTCAATGCCTTAAAATTAGCTTTACAACTGGAAATCTCCCAAATACACACCTTAATTGTTCGTATGTATTTTTCATGGATGTACTAAATAATCTAGGGATTTTTTTCATGCTCTTTGTGTCTAACAGCGTATAGGATTCGGCCAAATTAAAATTTTCCCACTTACTATTCTGGCCACACCATCTATCTATGCACATCTCACAAAACCGCCCTTCCAAATGCAGAGAATTAAAAGCAAGGAAGTAAAGACTTTTCTAAATATAGCCTCATCATGTTTATTTTACACTCATCTAGTAGGTCACCAGCGGCAGCCAGCAGCAACGGACACTTCGAAGCATCTCCCAAAGCAAAACCAAGGGGCGCTGGACAGCTACGCCATCTACCTGTTGAACCTGGGCCACTGCTCTCCGCAACTGTCAGGTCAGCTTCTTCGATCTAGAAATGCTCAATATCGGTTTGTTTTTGTTTTTGTTTTCAACAAAGTTGTTGGCTAACCTTTCTTCCCACCCTCTGCTTCTTTCGGGTCATTTCTGCAGGGCGGAGGGAGCCGAGGGAGCCGAGGGAGCCGAGGGAGCCGAGGGAGCCGAGGGAGCCGAGGGAGCCGAGGGAGCCGCGGGAGCCGTGAGCTCCTCGGCCCGCCGGGCTGCAGCCGCGATGCGGGCGGGCCGGGTGGCAGCCTGACTGCCGCGGACAGAGGTAGTCACAGGCCGGGCGGAGAAGCACGGAGCCTCCCGGCCCCTGTTTACTCACCTACCGTCCGCTGGGGCGGTGGGGCGCGTGCCTTCCGCCCAGCCCGGGGACCCAGATCCGAGGAGTGGGGAGGCGGCGGCGGCGAGGCGAGGGGCACGCAAGAAGGAAACCGTATTACCTAAGCCGGGGATGCGGAGCGAAGGAGGCTGCAGCCTTTCCCTCCAGAAACGGAAGAGGCGGGGGAGGAGGAGGAGGAAAATGCGGCGGCGGCGGCGGAGGCGGCGGCGGGCGCGGAGGCTGGCGGAGGGGCTGCAGGCTGCTGGCCGCAGGCTTAGCCCGAGGGCTTGGGGCCGCGGCACCGCGGGGGGAGCTCGAGGGGACCGCGAAGCGCGCCGTCGTGCTCGCTGCCCCGCTCGTCCCGGCTCTCGGACCGTCAGCATCCGCGGGGCCGCCGCCCCCCCCCGCGGCCCACGCGGGACCGCGGCGTGGAAACGCGGTGACGCCTGGAGGCTCCCGGGGCGGCGAGGGCATCCCACGCCCGCCGGGGCCAAGCGTCTGCGACGTCACAAGTAGAGCATGATGATTCAGGGAGCAGGGGCGCTAGGAGGAAAAGGCCCCCGGGTCACCTAACCCGCTGTTTTTGTTCTTTCCTTGCGGCCGCCCACAAATTTCGTTTGTGAAATCCTCCTGCTCCATTTTTCCGTACTCTTTTGGGGATTCAGGGTTTTTGACAGACGGGTCGGCAGCTCTGAACATAGACTTTCTGCCAGTGACAATCGGGTCCCACTATTCTAATAGAAATGTCAAGTGTGCTGGTGGTTCTCCAAACCAAGGCGGTGTCTCCCGGGCCTTTGCCTTATAAGGTGTGGGCCTAGGGCCACCTTGACAGGAAGCACATCATAGGTAGGGAACCCCTCTCTCTAAAAACCCTTTAAACTGTGGTTTTCAGGATGCCTTAAAAATGGTTTTGAGGGGCGCCTGTGTGGCTCAGTCAGTTAAGCATCTTGGACTTCCGCTCAGGCCATGATCTCTGAGTTAGTGGGTTCAAGCCCCCGTGTCCCGGCTCAGTGCTGACAGCTGGGAGCCTGGAGCCTGCTTTGGATTCTATGTCTCCCTGTCTCTCTCTGCCCCTCCCCTGATCATGCGCGCTCTCTCTCTCTCAAAGATAAATAAACATATAAAAAAATATTTTTTTAATATTTTTGAATTGGGGGTGGATTCAAAATTTTTAAAAAGCAACATGAAATTTTGAGTAGAAGGTGGCCTGGCAGCTGGCCCAACCGACTGAATGTTGTCTGTGAATGCATTGGGCCTTCTGCCCTTTCCTTTCACTTCTTGGCACAGCTAGGAAATGATACAGCCCCAAACAGGGTGAACAAAACAGGCTCCTTCTGCAGGCATAACCGGGCCCTTCCACCTGGAGGACCAAGGAGACCAATATCTACATACCTGTAACTCACTCCATGGCTAGAAATTTAGAAGCTCTGTTTTAAAGTTCCAGCTGGCAGGTTTTCTTAACTGTATTTTCCAAAAGCACCCAAGACTGCCTCCTGAGTTGTCAATGCCTGCTCCCCTGTTCCGTGGGCTGTGAGGAACCACCAACACAGGAGCCCAGGGCAACACTCAACTTGTCATAGTCCAGGAAATAGAGCTTACAACTTTCCATCTCCCAGACTGAACTCATGTTTCTGCTCCTAGCCTGCTTCTGTGGTCTCTAGCGTGGGACAACTCAAGTTCTTTTGCAGGCCGGATTCTCTAGCTACTATGATAATAGCTAAGGGCACTATGTTAAGTGCTTTTTGTGTTGTATAGCTGTTCTTTCTTAAATCAGTCCTGGGGTAGGTGTTATTGTTATTTCCACTTAAAAAGAAATCTGAACCTAAGAGGTTAGGTCATTTACTTAAACATGTAATATGTAGTGAGGCCGAATTTGAACCCAGCAATGTGACTCCCATTCTATTACCTATTGGTGTTTTAAATATCTTCCTCAGACTCTAAATTTGAGAAGGATTAAAGGATTTAAATTTTTTAGAAGTCTTAAAAGTGCAAGGAGAAAATATAAGTGAATTGCTTTTAATTTGAAAGTAAGCTTGGAGCAAAGGGCAAAATTACAAAGGAAAAGTGACAGACTTGACTATAGAATTTTTAATTTCTTTCATCAAAAAGACCCATAAAGGTAAAAGACAAGTAAAAACTGTCAAAAAATTTGCAATTTGCAGGGCACCTGGGTGGCTCAGTCGGTCAAGCATCTGACTTTTGGTTTTCGACTCCGGTCATGATCTCACCATTAGTGAGTTGGAGCCCCTCATTGGGCTCTGTGCTGACAGCATGGAGCCTACTTCAGATTCTCTGTCAACCACCAAGCTCAGTACTGAGAAGGATATAAGTTACTTCAGTGTTTCTAGAGGGCAACTTGGCTGAACCCAGTAAAAGCCTCAAAAAATGTTCACACCCTTTGCCTCAAAAACTGCATTTCTGGGAATTCATAATACAGGAATTGACAAATGTTTTCTGTAAGAGCCCAGATAGTAAATACTTTAGGCTTTGCAGGCCACATATGTTTCTGTTGCTTCTTTGTGTGTGTGCTTTTGTTTTCAAAACCCTTTAAAAATATGAGAGCTATTAGCTTCAGGGCTGTAGAAAAACAGGCTGTGGACTGAAATTGGCATGAAGGCAGTAATGTGTACAAAGAGTAGACTTCAAGAAAGTTCATCCTAGTGCATTTGGTAATAGCCAAAAAAGAAAGCATGCTAAATGTCTGAGGAGAGAAATTAGTCACAACCAGATATGAGGAAACAAATATTTTAAAAGTTTTAAATGTTTTTAAAAGTTGCAGAATGATATTTATTGCATGAGATAGTATTCGTGATTTATTACATTAAGAAAAGCATATCTATGTTATCATCTCAAATACGACATAATCATGTGTATGTACGCATAGAAAAAGATCTGGAAAGCTGTAAACACACTGAGATATTGATAGTGGTCTTGGGCTAGAGGTGAAATTGTAGATATTTGGTTTTCTGTTATGTGTGTGCTTCCTGTAGTGAATATGTGTTGCTTTTGTAATAAGCAAAAATATAAGAAACTTTGCTTAGGCAGCAAAAAAGCACTTTAGCTTAGATTTTTGAGAAAATTTCCCCTGAATTCACTCTCCCAGATGGAGTTGTTTGCTGTCTCTTCCATGCTCCTTGAATTCATAACGGTCTTTTGAGTACCATTATTTACTTAATTAGAGAATGGTTAATACCATCATTTACTTAAGCATTCCCCTATTATTGGATCAGG
This sequence comes from Herpailurus yagouaroundi, assembly GCF_014898765.1. Taxonomy (NCBI): domain Eukaryota; kingdom Metazoa; phylum Chordata; class Mammalia; order Carnivora; family Felidae; genus Herpailurus; species Herpailurus yagouaroundi. The sequence goes on along the minus strand of NW_024412395.1, from coordinate 69,991,349 downwards.
GTTCCCAATACTTCACTATTGTAAGTTTGCCAGTTACTTTCTACCAGCTCTCTGCCAGATCCATTTTCCATCCTTCTCTGCTAAACTCTGTGCCTCTGAAGGCAGAACTTTCAAAAACTATTTTCTCTGGGGTCATTCCAGGTAGGATTGACCAATGGGTTATACCGACAATAGGTTGGAGGGGGGAAAAGGAGAAAAGTTGGGGTATTTATTCTCACCTCTTTTCCTGGTTTTGATCTCCTCCCCTTACCCCTTCAGTCCTAGCAGTGGTCAGTGGCTTCTTACGTTGTCAGAACCTGGGTACCTCCACATCTCTTACCATCTCCATGTCATGTTATATACCTTTGCCCTACCCTAAACCTAACCCAAAACTTCTATAAGTAGTCCCTTCAATAAAATCTCTTCTTTTTTTTTTTCAATATATGAAGTTTATTGTCAAATTGGTTTCCATACAACACCCAGTGCTCATCCCAAAAGGTGCCCTCCTCAATACCCATCACCCACCTCCCATCAACCCTCAGTTTGTTCTCAGTTAATAAAATCTCTTCTGTTGAAACATCTGAGTGGAAGTTGGTTCTTGTTAGGACAGACTGATATGTTAAAGAACACTGGTGAATATCATAGAACTCCAATCTTTTATTTCTTAAGTGACAGGCCCGGATAGTCTCAGATTTTATATCTGAGATTTTGACTATTTACAAGGTAATTATAGAATGATTTCAGGTTTCCTGAAGCAGGAATTTAAATTACCATGGGTCCAGCATTTGGGAATGTAACACTCTGACTTTTTTTCTCTACTTCTCCAATAGTTTTTGAGAAATAACACTCCATTGCATTTTATTGAAGAAATCAAAGAGTCCAGTGAGGTGGTGTTCTAACTTAATGTTTTCAGTGGAATCTTTAAGAAAATAAGTAATCTATAGGCACATAACATATAAATAAAAGCCACCTGCAGAGTTAAAGGAACCTTCTTCCTTATCTTTGAGGCATACTCTGCCCCTCTCCCCACCATCACAGAACACCAGAGCTCTTTGGAACACAGTTTGAAAACACAGATTTAAAGAGTCCAAGTCTAGAAGATATATCCTTCATAAATTTCCAGTGTCTATTATATTTCTTTAGGTTAGATGCCTAGAATTACATAGTCTACAATATGACTACAATATGACAATTGCCCTTCAAAACACTCCTCACTGTCAATGATGTTGCCTATCTCATTACTGTGTCTATTATAATCAAATACACACCGACAAACAAACAAAAAAAAACCTTTCCTAATTTCACATCACAGTTTTAGTTGCATTTTTATTACTCCAAGTTCATTTTCCCTCAAATATCTAGCCAACTTTCCTGACATTGTTAGTGAGCAAACATCCCACTAATGTGTAATGATCAATGTATCATACATTAAGCTGTTTTATGCACTAGGCCATATTTCTGAGTCCTCTATTTCCTTTCATTCATCTTCTTTTGGATTATACTGTGCCAACGGCATAGCCTTTTAATTTCAATAAGGTAACTCTGTGCCCAAATTAGCTTTTTCAAATATTGTAAATATTTTGAAAAATAGTCTAAGTATTCTAAATAAATGCTTTCAGATGAAACTGTTGAGTTTTTTCTTGTTATAAAATTAACACATTATGAAGAAAAGTTTGTGGAAACTCAAAAAATGTGAAAAAAATATGAAGAAGGAAATAAAACCTACCGCAAATACTGTAACCGTTAGCATTTTAGAGTATAATGTTCCATCTTCTCTCTCTGTATTATTTTTACAAATGTTACTAAACATACTGTTTTGTGAGCTGTTGTTTAATCATCATATATGAGCATTTCGCCATATCATTAAATGATTTATATATTTTTTGAAACATGATTTAATTTTTTTTAAGGTTTATTTATTTTTGAGAGAGAGAGGGAGAGAGAGAGAGAAAGACAGTGTGAGTGGGGGAGGGGCAGAGAGTGAGGGAGACACAGAATCCAAAGCAGGCTCCAGGCTCTGAGCCGTCAGCACAGAGCCCAATGTGGGGCTTGAACCCACAAACTGTGAGATCATGACCTGAGCTGAAATCGGAAGCTCAACTGACTGACTCAACATGACCTGAGCTGAAATCAGAAGCTCAACATGACTTTTAATGACACGTTAGCCAAGGGCTCTAGAATCAGGGTCACTAGTAGCAGTGGCAGCAGGCAGTTCTCAGCTTTCTAGACTGAGTCATACCCTTTCCTCCGTCATATTAAACTCGCTTGAAGTCTCCAGTTGTTCCCTCATAGATCAACATTGCACACCTGCCCCTGCCACACCTCATAACCTGAAATCAGCTGCTAGACATGTGAAATTGGTTTTGACTGTAGTTGGCTGGATTTTAATGATTTTTGCAGCATTTGCCACCTGTATATTTTCTGTCAAGTGTATGGAAAGATGACGCAACCATAGTATATTAGGTGGTTAACAAATAAGGAAAATGTAGGTTATCCACACAAGGACTAGATTTGAATTAATTGTAAGAGTTTCCTAGCACCATATTGCACAATCTTATGGATTCCTTTTTTTTTTTTTTTCAACGTTTATTTATTTTTGGGACAGAGAGAGACAGAGCATGAACGGGGGAGGGGCAGAGAGAGAGGGAGACACAGAATCGGAAACAGGCTCCAGGCTCCGAGCCATCAGCCCAGAGCCTGACACGGGGCTCGAACTCACGGACCGCAAGATCGTGACCTGGCTGAAGTCGGACGCTTAACCGACTGCGCCACCCAGGCGCCCCTGGATTCCTTTTAAATCATTAACTAGTACGAATCATTTATACTTGTCTTAGAAAAGATTGAACAACTCTTGTGAAAACAAAGCAGAGCTGTGATTTCTTTTAAAGATTTGAGGGAGAAATCATTAGCATTTGTGATAGTATATTACAACTTTTTGAGTTGTTCTTAAGTTACAGTGAAAATTTACTGAACTATATAATCTAGGGGGAATCAGATATAATATTGAGGGCTACAAGTAGCTAAGGTATCAAAAGCAAAGGATAGATTTTTTAGAACAAGTAATGCAAATATATTTATAGGTGTTTTCCAATTCCTGGGCTTATAGGCTTCTAACAAAATTTTATTGGGTTTATATATTTATCTTTGTTCTATCACACTATTCACACACACACACACAATGTATATATGTTAATTTTCATAAAATGGGAATTATATACTTTTTCACTTACTTTTCCATGTTCCTAGAGGTAAAATATAGTAAATGTCAAAGCCTTGAAGTATATGGATCCTTAGGGTCTGATCTCCACTCTGTCTTAATTAACACTGGATTAAATTAAAGTTAAACGCTGGAATCTGAGAGCAAAAAGTTTGGGGGAGGGACACTGGATCGCCTTCCCCTGTCTTCATTTGAACATTCCTTACTAAACTGCCCAGCCCAGCCCCTGCTGATTAGTGTAGAGTGTTCTTGTGGTTTAGTACAAAGGTTATCCGCTGGAGCATATTATCAATTGAGTCATTTCCTCCAATTCTTAAACTTTCCTGAATATTTTCTTGTTTACATTAGCTATCCAGAGAAGACCCTAAAATCAATTTATTGTTGGATCCTCCCTGATACTCTTTAGTTTGTAAAATCGTTTTATTGCATACTTTGTAATCTCAGAATATTTATATCCTGATTGCTTATTCCTTTGGTGTGTTTTGCTTTGGAATAAGTTGGCGTAGCTTTACAAATTTTTAACAATTTTTACGAATTGTTAACAATTTCGTAATCTATCTTTTGGATATTGCATGACAAGTATGATTATGACATTCATTTCATAAGGAATAGAACATCAAATATCTCTTAATTTCTTAGCTATTCAGTAAGAACTTTAAAAGGCTACTTTAAAATATCTAACACACAAAATCAAGTTCTTTTCCTAAACTGCACCCATATTATCTCCATTACACATCATGTTACCAAATCATTCTCATAAAAACTTAAGGCAACAAGAGACTAGAAAGGCAAGAGGAGACAAATAGATCTCTCACATGCTGATTATACTGGGTTTTTAATTTGTTAACTAATTTCTTTTTCTGGTATTTAAGTGCCTTTGGAGACACATTGGGCACATAGGCTGTATTATTACTCCTAATACCTTACAACTTAAAAATAATGCTAGCTTTTAAAATGCCTTCACAAATATTAAATCTGACCCTAAATGATTATCGTAAGTGTTTTTATAGAATGTACTGACACTGGAATATTTGCTTATTGTGACTAATCTCAGATTTCCACAAAAGAAATGTTATAAATGGAAAGAAAACCTTGGAAAATTAGAAAGAACATACACTTGTCTCCTTTTTTGGTGCTTATTTCAGTGTCTTTCTTCATACACATTTTCCCCCTCTTTTTCCACAAGAAAAGTTAAATATATTACCTGACAAATACAGTTACATTTTATGTTGGAAATAATAGTAAATGCAATTCAACAGATGCTTCTGTGAGGACCAATGAATTAAGTGAAAGGTGCAGGGCATTGCTTGACAGGATGAGGAAAAGCAGTGAATTTCCAGTCACCATTCACTTCTCCACACCATTTCTGGACTCCTGCTCTCCATCTTCTTACATAGTCTTATGTTCTCTGTCAGGGTGGAGGTCCCATCCTTAATACACTCCAGAACCTAGGAAGAGGTCAGCATACAGCAGCAGCTATCTCTAAGTTGTTGCTGCTGAAGTCACAAATTAAAACTTGAAAAAAATCTTTGGTGTTACCATTTATCATAAACCTTTCATCAGCTGAAAATTACTTCCTACTTTATCCACTGTGAATCTTAAAAACACATCCCAAACATTGCTGTCTTGCCTTCCACTATCTTTTTGCTCTAAGTTATTCTTTTGCTCCTAAATATAGGCAGAAATTATACAAATTTCAATTGATTTTACCACTCATATCATGGGATGAGTTATCTTGGTTTTTTAATTTGGATTTGGAGGCAAGAGTCTTAAAGGAGGGTTTTTGAGCATTGTAGTTGCATGGAATACCAATAATTATAATTTTCTTTCCTTAGCCTTCAGGGAAAGTGAATATAGTAGTAAGAGCATAGAAAGTCTCACCAACCAAGCACAACGTAAAAGTGACTCTGAAAGGGATTCTAAAACCTTTCTCATATGAGTACAAAAACATACTATTTCAACATTCATTTGATTTTATTTCTCCTCCCTAAAAGAGATACCAAATATTAAAGAATCTAATAAAGGTATATGCATACTTTAAGACAAATGTTAATCTACTTACATTTTTGTAACTATTATTGCTATGTGTACATACATACAAACAGTTCTAGGGAAACCCGGAAGAGCTTAAAAGCCATAATTATTACAAAAGATCTTCCTGATTACACAGTTCCCTGTGGCACTTGCTAATGTCATAGAATTTGTAATGTAACTTACTGAACTTGGTAGGACAGATCAGTTTACTCATTTACTCATTTGGAGATGTTTTAATAGTCATTTTCAATATGCATTGCTAAACTGAGGTCCTCAATATTGTGCCTGTATAATACACATATTTTTAAATAATGACATTGCATATTAGAAATATGCCAATTATTAGAAATATACAAATAGATTCTGTACTGTTACTATGTATCAAGGCTTATGTTTTTTTGAAGTCTTTACAATGTTAGCATTATATCTTATGATGTGTATGTGTTATGTGTGTGTTTTTAATTATTAGAGATATAATTTGACATGCAATATATCAAAGTCAAGAAATGCATTACAGCTTTTCTTTTTCTTTTCCTTTTTTTTTAGTGAAGTGCAATAGTGAAAAAGGGGAAGAGTAGAACAAAGAGATCTGTAACTGACTGTGAACAATCAATTGAGATAACTCACTACCTTTGGACCAGCTGTATTAAAGCTTTTCTAAGAATTTTATTTGGAGAAACTATTTTATGGAAAAAACACAAACCTTTCAATCTTCTTTGATGTGGTACATCACTACCTGGTAGCAACTCCCTAGAATCCAGTACATCTAGTAAACAGAAAATTTGTCCAAAAACTTTTCAGAATTACTTATAAAGAAAAAAATATGGTAGATTTTGTGCAGTATTTGTCATTTCCTTAAAACCACTTTTGTGTTTTGTTAATAAAACAACTTTTCTCATGAGAAACAATAGAAAATATAAATAACTGTAGAGAAGTACTGAGTTACCCATACTTTCACCACCACCTACCTGTTGTCAACATTTGGGGTAGATATTCTTCTAGAATGTTTCTGTGCATTTTTTCTAACAGAAACCATTTTTGTTTTTAAAATTTTCTATTTTATTAATGCTCCTATTTTTATCAGTTGCTATTTGAATCATAACTCTGGGCATGGATACTGGTTGATGATCTGGGAAATAAGTCACCCTTCCCTGCCAAACCCACTTAATCTTGGAAGCCACAGACATCCCCAGTATCCAAGTAGATGATGAAGCCCCATGGCCCCTTGATCCAAGGTCTCACATTCATGAGCTAATCAGATTGCTCTGCTGAGTTCAGATAATGAGAAACAGATTGGCTAGTTAGCAAACATGGCAAAAGCAAAAAGAGTATGTAAATAAATAACTATTTAAAAGCCAAATTGTGGGATGATGTCATGAAGTACAGTTGGGATCAGACAAGCCAGGGCAAATCAAAACTTCTTGCAAGTCAAGCAAGTATGAAAGCGCAGAAAAGATATGGGGAGGAGTGTGGGGAGCCAGACGTGTTCTCTCTGACCCACTGGCCGTACTTCAAAGTGATACTGACGGAACTAAAATCTGATAATGTTGTATTTCTGCTTACATACTCTTTAAAGGTGGCTTCACGGGCTCTTTGTGATCTGATCCCACCCTACCTCTCTAGTGCCACCATCAGAATCTGCAGTTGTATGCTTTGCTCTATCTGTGCCGAGTTTCCCTATGTCCAAAACAGTCACTTCTTCTGAGAAGCCTTCTCTGATTTCTGGTTTATGACAGGTGGCCTTACTAGGTGCTTCCATAGCACCCTTTAACCTCCAAGGCTGCAGGGCCCAACACCTCACATTGTACCTGGATTATAATAGGCCTTCAAATTGACTAGACAAAACACCAGGAGAGAAGCAGACATCTCACAAGTGTGCACGAGATTGCATGTGGCCAAGAAAAGAGGAAGAGAGAAGAAAAGGCACCCAGATGTGGTGCTACTTGAGATTTTTTGGATCCAGTTTTGGCATATGTGATACTTTCAATAACTGCACTACTATGCACGTAGTCGGGTCCTGTTCGTTGGTTTGCACACAGTGATTAGCACAAACATACAAAAGGGCAAGGGTGATATTCAAGATATTGAACAGCTGTGGTATACTGCAGTGCTGTGAGGGCAATGTTGGGGTTAGCCCGCAGCAGGCAAGGCAGCAGCCTGACAGGCACCAGGCACATGCCTTCAGGTACACAGCACTATTGCCAGAAGTGTTATCTTCCATAAAAGGGCTTGGCCTACTATGAGCACATGGCATTGTGGTCTAGTGTAGACAGCTGTGGCCTGCTGGTTGGCAGGTACCAGGTTGGTCTCCTCAGTAGTGCCCACCTGGGGTCCTTGGGGCCAGATTGACCAGATTAGCTGACATGGACAGTGGGTACTTATTAATTGGTTTGGAAGCATTTCGATGTCTTAACAACCATGTAGCCATACTGATGTTATTTACTGAATATTAGCCTTACAGAAGGGCTTATTTAACTTGCACTGGGCGCTGAGCAAGAGGAAAAGGAAGGGATCAGATTTCATTACTGGACTTTGGGCTTCCCCAGAACTCTGGGGTCTATAAGGTTACTCATCCATGACTGTAGTACAAAGGAGAAAATGATAAATGCCTTAAAAGAAGAGCTGTTGGGTCACAGGTTCAACAGTATCCCATACTGCTCACCTAGTTATATATAAGAAAGGATCACATCCTTTTTGGGACCAATAAGTTGAGATTAACATTGTCATTGGATCAAGGTCTGTTTTCTGCACTGCTTGTTGGTAATAATTGAGCAATGTCTTACTTTTTGGCCTCCACTGTATGACCCAATTCCTTTTGTTTGGGAAGACACCTGGGACTCTGTGCATGTAGTCTGTGTTGTATGCATCCTGTGGTTGGTGCTGGCCAAAGGGGTACACTGAGACCACTACACTTACAGCTTTAGGTTGGGACCAATGAGATAATTCTAGGTCAGGCTTTTTCCCTGGAGCTTGGCATAAAACAAAAGAAAACAAAACAAAAACAACAGCAACAAAAACACACACACGCACACAAACAAAAGATTGGCTCAAAACACTATTCCCACAAAAGGCCACTTTGCAAAATTTTGGGAAATTCAGGTATGAAAAGAAGGTGAAATGAGTGGGTTTCAGCACTCTTTCAAGAAGACTGATCGAAGGGAGTGGAGGGTTGAGCCTTAAGACTTACTACCCAACTCATGGGCAAGGGAGCAGGGTAGAACTGACCAGGTAGCACAGCCTCAGGCTGGTTAGAGTGAAGAAAAGGCACAACGCTGAGGCTTTTCCAGAAGTGGGTTATTGGGACAGCTAGTGTAAGCAGCTCACTTCTGGCACTGAAGAGATCCTTGTTTGGTGGTGGAGCTTAGGGGTAGGGGGTGGGGCTAGGTGTGCTGAGGGACCTCAACCCAACAGTGGTGATCTTTTGGCAAGCTTTTCAGAGCCTTTCATTGATTACCAATCACTTTCTAACAGGGAAGAGCACTAGGGAGTCACTTCCCTGCCTGGTGTTGGCTCCTGGATAATCTTTCACATGTTGTGCGTACTTAATTCAAGGAGCATTTGTGTTTTGACAAATAATTTTTACAACTTATTTTCCATACCAATGCCAGGTTTACACTGATTAAGATTCACACAGTTATTTGTATGCAAAATCTTTCCTAATTAGTTAATTAGTATATCAAATCTGTATGCCTGTTTATCATGTTCCCAGCACTAGGTTTTCAAAAAATTCAGACAACATATAAGATATAGTTTCTATCCTCAAGGAATGTATAATTCAAGAGAGAAGATTAGCATTCAGCAAACAATTAAGCATTAAATGAGTGATGAACTAGGATGCTGATGAGAAGTATAATTCAAATGCAGGAGAAAAGAATCTGGTACAGGTTAGAATAAGAGACTGTTGCAGGAAAATGAGACTCAAGACAGGCCCTCAGGATGGAAAAATTTTAGAAGAGGATGAAGGAAGAACAGCTTTCCTGACATAAGAAATCACCTGAACCAAGGAACAGAGGCAGGACATGAACATTAGGTACTCAGGGGCATCCAGGAGAGATGTGTGACAGGAATGAGGGCAGGTACATGGGAAATAAGTTTGGGTAGGTAAGGTAGAGCCCTATTTCTGTCACCTCAAAAGTCAGTCAGTTTGAACTCGACATTACAGACCACTGCTGTTCAATAATAATGCCACGTATGTAATTTAAAACTTTCTATGTCACACTAAAAAAATAAAAAGAAACAACTGAAAATAATCATATATTTTCCCTAACCCAATATATCTAAAATATAACCGTTTTAACATGTAATCAATATTAAAAAAATTTTACACTGCTTCAGTTGTTAAATTTAAATTAAAGACAAATTCATTTCCTCACTTGCACAAGCCACATTTCAAATGCTCAATAGCCACACGTGTCTAGTATTGGTCAACATAGCTATAGACAATTGCGAGATTATTTAGCAGCTGAATAATAAGCCAAAGTTGAATAGTATCTTGGGAGAATTTGTTGTCAATGAAATGCAGAGTGCATTGAAGGGTGTGATGATTGCGGGTGAAGAGGGAAGTTAGATTTGGAATGAGTTATATGTGGGTGCTGAAATGGTTGCCATGGGACAGGGCAAGAGGATAGGGCAAATCTGAGAGATGCTTCAAAGAAATAATTGGTGTGCCTTGATGACTGACTGGTAATGAGAAAAGAAAAAAAAATAATTCACGAGTGGTAGCCAGCCTCCACACAGCCCTCAGTGATCCTCGCCTCCAGGTGTGGTATGTGTGACCAATAGAATAAGGCCACAGTGATAGTACTTCACTTTCAAGATTAGATTATAAAAGATACTCTGGCTTCTGTTTTGGTGTTTCTCTGTCTTGGCTCACTTACTCTGGAGAAATGGAGCTGCTATGCTGTGAGCAGCTCCGTGGAAAGGCCTATGTAGCAAGGAACTGAAGCTTGACAATGAGCCCATAAGTGAGTTTGGAAGGGGGTCCTCCTGCCCCAAATGAGCATTCAAATGACTGTAGTCCTAGCAAACACTGTGACTGCAACCTCAGGAGAGACTCTGAGCCAGAACTACCTCTCAGCCTCTCTCTGATTCCTAAACCTCAGAATCTGAGAGAGATAATAAATATTTGTTATTTTAAGCTGCTAAACTTGGGGGCAAATTGTAACAGCAACACAGAATGATTGCATCAAGCAGTAAGAAAAAGATAACTTCGTTTAAAATAGGCAAGAGACTTGAACAGCCACTTTACAAAAGAAGAGAGGCAAAGAAAAAAAGTGCTCAATTATTATTAGACACCAGGGAAATGCAAATTGAAACCACAATGAGATAACACTACCCACACATCAGTAGGGTAAAAATAAAGACTGAAAGCATAAAATGTTGATGAGGATGTGGAGCAACCAGAATTCTTTTAAAATTAAGATATAATTCATGAACCAATCAGTTCACCCATTTAAAGTATACAATTTAATGACTTTTAGTATAGTTCACCCATCACCACAATACATTTTAAAGTATTTTTATTACTCCAAAGAACCCAATACCTCTTAGCTGTCACCCTTCCTGAACCCTAGTCTACTTTTGGCTCTGTACATTTGCTTATTCTGGACACTCATGTTAATGAAATCACACAATATTTGGTCTTTCACACTTGGTTTCTTTCACTTAACATAGTGTTTTCAAGGTTCATCTATGTTGTAGCATGTAGCAGTACTTCATTTTTTTCATAGCCAAATAATATTTCATTATATGAATATATCACTTTTTTTAACCCATCAGTTGATACATACTTGTTTCTACTTTTTGGTTATTATGAATAGTTATAAACATTTGTGTGGACTATACTTTCATTTCTTTGGAGTATATACATAGGGGTGGAATTCCTAGGTCTTATGGTTGTCTATATTTAACCAATTGAGGGATTCCCAAATTTTTTCAAAATGGCCATATAATTTTACATTCCCACCATCAGTATATGAAGATTATTATTTCTCTGTATATTCATCAACACTTATTACTGTTTGCCTTTTTGATTATAACCATCTTAGTGAGTATCAAGTCGTATCTCATTGTGGTTTTGGTTTGTACTTTCTTGATGGCTAATTATGTTGAGTATCTTTTCATAAGATTATTTATCATTTGTAGATCTTCTTTGGAGAGCTGTCTATTCAGATCCCTTGCTCATTTTTAAATAGAAGGATCTGTGTCTTTTTAAAATTAAGTTGTAATAGTTCTTTACATGTTCTAGGTACAAAATCTTTATCAAATACTACATTTGCAAAGTTTTTTTCCTATTCTGTGGATTTTCTGCAACCAGAATTCTTTTTTTTTTTTTTTAAGATTTATTTTTAGAGAGAGAGAGTGCAAGTGAGGGAGGAAGGGGGAGAGAGAGAGAGAGAGAGAGAGAGAGAGAGAGAGAGAGAGAGAATCTTAAGCAGGCTCCATGCTCACCACTGAGCCCGATGTGGGGTTTGATCGCATGACTCTGGGATCATGACCTGAGCCAAAATCAAGAGTGGGATGCTCAACAGACTGAGCTACCAAAGTACCCCTAGAAAGAATACTTAATCCAAAATGGTATAAACACTTTTGAAAAACATCTTGGGTTACATAATTTGCCCAAGGTCACTAAAGTCAGCATGCTAGGGACAAGACAGGACCAACTACATTAATTTCTAGGATCTGCCTGTAGCAAAATGAAAATGTGGTGCACCTTGTTAAAAACTTGTTAAAAATAGAACATTAAACCAAATGCAGAGCCTTTCTAAGCATGAGGCCTTGTGAGACACAGGCTATGTGCACATGAAGCTAAGGGAACAGGGAAGATTATATAATCTTGGGCTGTTTAACAGGAAAGCCCATGCTCTTTCCAATAAACCGTACTGCGTTGAGGGATCCATTCATTTTTTTGTGCACACTGAATGAAACTTTTTGTGCACACTGAATGATGGCAATGTCAGATGGTGATATAAAATATTGATGTCCCATAGCTGTTTAAAAACCGAATTGCAGGTCAGAAGTTCCTTCTGGGATGCCTGTTTGTCTTTTGTTCAGTGGGCATTCAGTACATATATTTGATCTAAGTTAGAAAAGTAACTTTTGACCAAAGTCTTGACAGTATCTTCTTAAATGTTAATTTGCTAGGATTAACTCTTTTAACTCCCCTCCCTCTGAAATGCTTCACTGAATTCCTTTTTTCTGACAAATGTGCCAATGCTTTAGCGGTGATGAAATGTTTGCTGCTGGACATCAGGGTGTATTGGGATACAGAAGAACATTCTTCTGAATCAACAGTGGATCCTAATGTATAAGGTAAATCTTGAGTAATTTTGAGTATACTTTGAGTAATACTTCGAGTATTTTGAGTAAGCTACGTTCTGAATAGAATTAGGCTTTCGTTGGTAACAGTTAACTTTCAGTTTTGTTGGTGAAGACGTTATCTATCACCTCTTAATGGGACAGATTTTTGCCTGCTATTGAAGAGGAGTAGGGGATCAATAACTTTTCCAAAAAACTTGAAATATACCAATCCTAATGTAAAAGAAGTTCTGCTGTGGTAAGGTTAGGATTAAACTACATCAGTGTCCTATTATCAAGCGTATTTCATCTGATCCTCAAACGAGAGAATACTAAGCTTATATTTTTAGTTAAAAAAAATCTTCAAATTCAAGCAAAGTCTTTCATGTCAGTCTCCGCTAGTCAAACGACACCGGTGAAGCCCAGCCCAAGAGAGCCTCCAGGGAGCCACTTCTCTTTGCCCAGTCAGCGGGCGTCAGCGGGCGTCAGCACTCGGCCGCTACCCCAGCGATGCCGGATCTCGCCTTCCGCCTTCGCCTAGGCCCCGCCCCCTAGCCAAACCCCGCCCCGTCCGCTTCTTCCGCTCTCCACCCATTTCCTCCCGCAGGGGTTTTCGCCCAGCCCCTCAACGCCCTCCGGTAGCGGAAAATCCCGCAGTGGGTCTCTCTGGCCGCTTGGAGGACTTGTCATCTGTGTCTGGAGGCGCCCGGCGGCGGCGGCGGCGGTGGGCGGGTCTGAAGTGCGGCGCGACGAGCCACTTTTGTGCGCCTGCTCTGACTACTTTAAGGTTGTGGGTGTCTTCGCCATGGGGCTGCCAGAGGCGTGGAGCTTCATGTGCAGGTGAGTGAGCTAGCGAGCTGCCAGCGCAGGCTCCGGGGCTGCGCTCGCCGAGGTGGCAGAGGGTTGCAGGTGGCGACTGCCTGGCCTCGAAATTTCTAGTCACTTTTGGAGGCTCAGCTCTTAGATCTGAGCCCGGGCCCCTTTCTGTTATGTCGCTCTTACTGTGTTTAGGCGCCTTCTTCGCAGCATCACCTTCGTTTTCTGCTATTCTGGTTCGTATTCAGCCTTGACCTTGTGGTGTCTCCGCATTGGGTGGGGACCCCCAAATGTGGGGCAACGATCAGGTGGAAGGGGCGGGAGGTGTAGGAATTCACCTGAGGCAGAACAAAGAAGATAGAAGTTTATTGACTATATCGTAAGGGAGCCGCGAGCAGGACTGCATGGAAGAGGCTGCACGGAGGCCGTGAATGGGCCTGTTTTTAAAGGGGAAAGTTGAGGAGGTGTGGCCACGTATGGAATTCATTTCTTGGCAACTGTGCCTAGTGGTAAGTAGCTCATTGGTCGGTTAGGGCCACTAAATATCTCGAGATGGGTCGCCTGATGGGCCGATATGTATTCTGCGTTCCGTTGCTCAAGCCTGTGTGCCTAAAAGCGGTCTCCCCAGGGCACACACAACTTTCTTTACTTTTGACTCCCATTTCTTTCCTTTCTTCAAAGCTGAGTATAGTTTGGGGGGACAGGCGGGGTTTCAACTCGGAGGATTTTCGTGCTGTGTTTTGTGCGGCTAACAAACGCTCCTGCTTTGGCAGCTGTTAGACCTGTGTACGTGGTGTGCCTTTCTCGTTCAGTTCTGTTGGCTGGCTCCAGCGTTAATACAGGTGTACGGAACATCCAGGTTAGTGTTGTGGACACATATTGTGGTTTGGTGGAGTATGTGTGCGAACTTGGTGTTCAGCTTTTGAAAGTGCTGCTGAATGCATCTTGAGCTCAGTTAAGGAAATCTAGTCGTAATGAGTTTAGGAAGTTAGGCTGCATCAGTCTTGAGGCTTACTGCCTGCCCCTGTGCATTCAGGTAGCAGCTGTGACCACTTGAAAAGAGAGCCATCTTATTTACTCCATAACTTCAATTGCTGGGTTCTTTAGCTTTTAAGTTTGCCTTGGGGGAAAGGGATGGGAGCATTTCTTTGGTTTAAGAACAGTGGTTACTGCTTTAGGGGAAGATGTCTGGTTGTTTAACATTGTATTCACAGACCTGGATCTCAATAAAAGAAAAGTGGAAGAGTTTCTTTTTTGTTTTGTTTTGTGTTTTTACTTAAGTAATCTTTTTCCCCCCCCCCCCCCCAACTCATGTGGGGCTCAAGCTCACAACCTTGAGATCAAGAGTTTCACGCCTTTCTGGTGTACCCGCGTGGCTCAGTCGGTTAAGTGTCAGACTTTGGCTGAGGTCACGATCTCCAGGTTCCTGAGTTCGAGCCCCACGTGTGGCTGGCTCTGTGCTGACAACTCAGAGCCTGGAGTCTGCTTCAGATTGTCTTCCTCTGCCCCTCTCCACTCACCCCCCCCCCCCCCCCCCCATACAAATAAACATTAAAAAAAAAGAAGAAGAAGAGTTGCATGCTCTTCCGACTAAGTGAGCCAGGTGCCCAGCAATGTGAATGCTTTCTTTTTTTTAATAGCATTTTATTTTTTAAAGTAGGCTCCATGCCCAGTGTGAGATCTCAAACTCACAACCCTAAGATCAAGAGTTGCACGTTCTACCAGCTGAGCCAGCCAGGCGTCCCATTTGTTTTTGTTTTTTTAATACCTTGAAATTAGTTGTCCCTGTGTCTCTGAACATGGCAAATATTAAGAAAATCAGCACATGTCATTATTGCTGCTGCTTTTTGAAGTTGTGAGTAAACACTGGATTATTTGAGAAACAAATAGGAAGACATATTGGTTAACAAAATTAACTGACTTGGGAAAGAATCTGACACCCCTAGAGTTCAAGTTGGCTTTATTCCACCCTCTGATCTCAAGGTTGCAGGCTGGTTAGGTGAGTCCCGGACCATTTTTGGGGTTTAAATCAGGTCTTTTCCAGGACCTTGGAGTGGATATTACCCTAGCAAAGCAGAGACCTGAGGCCAGTGTCTAGTCTACAATAGCCTAACCCACAAATGTATTAAGGAATAGGGTGCCACAGAGTGCTTTTGAGAGGAAATAAGTCCTCTCAGCTGTGGTTGACATTGTTGGGCAGTCCCCTCTTGAACTCTGGTTTCCCTTGACTTTTCTGGCACTTTCCCTCCTCCCTCTCCACTACTTCTTATCTTGCCCTAGTGCCAGTACAGCCCTTGGGTTTTTTGAGGGGGAAGGTTCCAAATAAAGCACAGTTCTCTGAAGAAAACTCTCAAATGTGTATGTCTAATCTTGATTTATCCAAAGTGCTAGTGCTGGCCACACTCACCTGAATGTCTCATTTGTACCTCAACTGTAACTTGCACATAAGTGTAACCCTTACTCCTCATCTGCACTTCCAATTTCTTGGAACTCTTATTATTCTTCTACGTTTTTAAAGTTATGTAAATTCTCCCACATTCCCAATTCTTATTTCTGACTGCTGATTCAAATTTGAACAATCGTGTCAAATTTTTCACTTGTTCATTTTGCAGAAACTTGTTGGTGGACTTCTTCCCAGTTTGAATAGCTTCCGCATCTCACTGCCAGGTTAATCTTGCTAAAGTTCAGTTCAGTGTCTGCCATTCTTCTCCTAAGAAGTTCTTAAAGGTGTCCTCCTACCTCTGGAATTAAATAAAAGTTTCCCAGCCCGATTTCAAAGATTTGGCCCCAATTTACTCATGAATTCTACCAGACTTTTATATTCTAGCTTCTGGGAGTTCTAGGCACTTTTGTTATCCTGTAGCCAATCTGGACTACTTGTTATCTTCCTTATTAAGGCCTTGAAGTCCCAAAGGAAAGCAGACAAGAAACATGTTTAAATAAAAGTAATAGTTATAAACTCTGATAGTGTCTTAAAGGAAAAGTATAAGTATGAGAAGAATGGGATTTAGAAAGGAAAGAGACGGTCAGGGAGGCTCTTCAAACAAATTGATCTTTTAAGTTGTTAAAGGCACTCAGTGCCTTATCCATTTGCTGTGTACTCTGTTGAACTACACTATTTTGGTTCTTCTTGAGCTGCCTCTTTTCTCTTTCACTACATACATAGTTGTATCTGAAGGCTCAATATTTGATTCCCTTATATTTTTTCTGTGTTAGGAGTCACAGACCCAAATGCAGAGGCTAGGAAGGAAGCATTGAGTGATGCTGTCTAGATGACAGCACTGGGGACTAGTAGGGAACTATGAGCTAGAGAAAGTGCTCTGTCTAAAGGAGCCAGCTTCTCAGCCCCAGGCATTGTTGCCATTGTAGAATGTAGACCTGCAGTTTCCGTAACTAATTTTTCTGGGAAACTGCATTTTTAGGTGGAACCTTTTGGTTTTAAATGTTTGTTGTTTTAAAACACTGCTGACCAGACAAAACACATTTGTAGACCCAGCATTCAGGCCACTAATTTTCAACTGCAGATCCTTCATCTACTCCTCATAGAGAGCTGGCAGGTAATTTTGTGACGTGTCTTCAGTTCTAACTTTTCTTTCAGACTCCAGTCTGCTTGCTCTTGAATGTTTCTACTTATGTCAGTACAGTCTCAAGAAACTGAAAATGGAATTCATATTTCATTCTACAAACCAGCTAGTTTCCTTGCCAGCCTTTTCAGTGCCTATATTCTCAGCTATTCTCGCTTGAAATCTTGGAATTGCTGTTGACAAAGTTCTTTTCCTTGAATTTTTACTAATAGTTCCTAGTAAATCATTCCTTTGTTTCTGCAGCTGCTGTTTGTCAGTTCATGCCTGAATTACCTGGCCTTGGGTTTGATTTTTTGTTCTCTTCACCTTCTCCCTTGCCTACTTCTGCTGTAATCTTTATTAAGCACATTTTCATGATCTCATCTTAAAAAAAATTCATGAAAAGTTGTTTAATTTTGTAAACTCGTGAGTGCTTTATTGGTTAATTGCAAAAAATCTCCTGACTGATAATGTTCTTCTCCTTCTAAGTCAGTTGTTTTTACCTTTGGCATTTATCAGAATCACTTGGAAGGTTTGTTAAACACAGATTTCTGGGCTCACTCCACAGTTTCTAATTCAGTGGGTCTGGGGTGGGGCCAAGACTTTGCATTTCTAACATGTGTCCCGGGATGCTGATGGTGCTGGTTCAGGAACCACACTTGAGAACAGCTGCCTCAAGCAGACCAGTTGACCCTCACCTGAAGGAAGTAAGTCTGCTTAAGTGATTTAGTAAATTAGCAGTAGCTAGAGTGTGCGTGTCCATTTCTCTCCACCAGATGGCAGTCTGGGAGGCAATAGGAAGAAAAGAGAAGACCATAAATTCAGAATTATTTGGGGACTCTAAACACTCAAATACATTTTTTAAGATGTAAAAGATAATAGCAGATTTTAAATAATGGTTGAGTATAAATTGGGAGAAATAAAATTAATGATTATATGGAGTCTGGTAAGGAACCTTTTAGCTTTTTGTGTTTTGTAGCAATTGCTCCAGAGATTTTTGTGACCTTTAAGTGCTGTGCACAGTGCTTTGCACTTGCGTTTGGTAGGTATACATTGACTTTCTTTGAGCTAAAATTCTATCTCCCAGATAAAACCAAGACTTGAAGCCAGGCCTGTGTTTCTGTATGCAGCAGGTAGTACTTAAACTATTACATAAGACATGCCAGTCTGGCAGCATTGTGTTTAACCTTGAACTGGCATTTGGGTACTGGTCTTATTAAGGAATTCAGGGTTATTCTGGATCTAAAGAAATTAGTCCTTAAATCTTTGATAATTCAACTTTATTTTTTTGGAATTTTTTAAATTCAAAAAAATTTTAAAAATGGTGCTTCATGATAAGTATAGTTCAGATTTTAAAAGTCTATATGAAATCCCTATTTAGAAAATACCCCTAAATAAGCAATATGCTAGTATCTGTCACTTCAGTTTAATTTTTACAAAGTTGATTTTAATGACCACTTGTCTGCACTTTGGGATCACTTAGAGGAGCTCCAAACAAAATACCTATGCCTGTGTCCGACCTCCAGAGTTTGATTTAATTGTTCTTGGCTGTGAGCTGGGCTTTGGAATGTTTACTAGGGTTTCCAGGTGATTCTAATGTTCAGACAAATTGTGGAATTACTGGGCTAGAATATTTTACTTGTGGTAACACAAATTCAAAACCTGCTAGTCCAGGAATGTGAAGTGTGACCAATTTAAACAAATTAGTGGTTTCCCCCTTTTTGTTTTTTGTGGTATTGTTCAATTTAAGTGTAATATAAAAGAAAACATTCTGGAAAAGTTGGATTACAAATGTTTTTATAAATTAAGTCACCTGAATTTATAATTCGGGGGGCTCCACGAACTGTGAGGTCATGACCTGAACCAAAGTCAGACACTTAACCAACTGAGCCACTCGGGCGCCCTGTGGTTTTCTTTTTTTTTACGTAAGAAAATAGATACGCGTTGGTAGATGCTGACTGTTCATACTCACACAGAGACAGTGTATTCTCTGAGCCAAATATACAGAGAAAGGAGGAAAAAAGCTAAAATTCTATGTACTACACAGGAGCCCAGCACCCTCCAGCTTCCAGCAGAGCTAAGGGAGCAGAAGGTTGTTCTTTTTTTCCTCCACAGAACACTGTGGTGTTGATTTCATAAAATTTTTAAGCAGGAAAGGATAAAAATGAATTTGGAACCAAAAGGGATAGGGATTCTGTACCCACTGTATTCTTCTCAAGGTATCTCCTCCTAAAGTAAGTTGAGAACCATAGTACAAATCAGAAGGGGCTTTAAAAAACCAGAGCGACTGAACGCAAGAGGTGGGGGAGGTGGGAAGATTGAAAGTTGCTTGTGGGGCCTGGAGAAAATTTAAAAAGGTTAGAATCCATTAGCGTTCCCTTAGTCATCTTCTCCTCATCCTTCTCTCTTTGCTCCAACTCCATCATCATCATCTTCATCCCCTTCATCAGCATGTCAAGAACCAAGTAGTACTGTAATGGATTTGGCCAAATATCTTTGGTGAGCTCCCCTAAACTCCTCTGCACCTGCATCAGAATCATCAGTAAGCCAGAGAAAGAACTCTGTGAGTTCCTCATGCTCTCTCTTCCTGCTGGCTTTATTCTGCATTTAACTTGAACATTTTGTCACATCCTTTCTGGATTTCCATCTGATTTCAGTGTACTTTGAAGATGGATTACCACTCTCATTTTGATGAAATTCTTTGGAGAGAACTTTATATTCAAAGTAAGGTTTTTTTTTTTTTTATCACAATTCTGTAACGTGATTTAATATCTTCAAATTATGTCACTCTAACTCCTGTCCAATAATGCAGTGCAGATACTTGTGGATGAGTGACAAATGTTAACCCAAAGATGTGGGATTTGGGCAATCAATTCCAACCTCTTCTGGAAAAAATTGGTCAGTGGCATTTGTTATAGGTCTGTTGCACTTTCAAAATCTCATTGGCTTGTTCATTAAGTCTATTGCATTCTGTACTTCATTAATGCATTCAACTGCTCCTTGTGTTCTTTTTCTGAGGTCTCAAGGGCTCCATCGTGGTTAGGGTTGAGTTTCTTTTTACTGACTTTGGTGGGGGTCGGGATGGTGGAGGCAAAGGGTGAAGGCAGCAACTTGGTCTAGCTGCCTCTGGTAATATTTTAAAAACTCATCTGTACAAAACCATTACAAAACCAATGAAAATATTTACTTAAAAATATTTAAATAATACTTTTGACATGGAAACATAATCACAATAGAATTACAAAAAGAAAGCAAGATATAAAATAAACATAATAGGGGCACCTGGGTGTTCAGTCACTTGAGCGTCTGACTTCAGCTCCAGTCATGATCTCATGGTTGGTGAGTTTGGACCCTAAGTCGGGCTCTGTGCTGACAACTCAGAGCCTGGAACCTGCTTCAGATTTCTGTGTCTCCCTTGCTCTCTTCCCCTCCCCCCTTGTGCTCTGTCTGTCTGTCTGTGTCTCTCTTTCTCAAAAATAAGTAAACGTTAAAAAAATAAAAACCTTAAAATGGCGTTAGAGAAGGTCAGTAAAGGGTGGGTTTAAGATGTTTGGATGAGTTAAGTGGGCATTTTGACAGCATGGCTTCTTTGGCATGTTTGTGATGTTTAATGGACATCCTTGCAGTTTAAGATGATACGTTTAAAATAAAATTCTCGGGGCGCCTGGGTGGCGCAGTCGGTTAAGTGTCCGACTTCAGCCAGGTCAAGATCTCGCGGTCCGTGAGTTCGAGCCCCGCATCAGGCTCTGGGCTGATGGCTCAGAGCCTGGAGCCTGTTTCCGATTCTGTGTCTCCCTCTCTCTCTGCCCCTCCCCCGTTCATGCTCTGTCTCTCTCTGTCCCAAAAATAATAAATAAACGTTAAAAAAAAATTAAAATAAAATTCTCTCCTAATGATGACTTGAGTTCTGCCACTTGATGGGAAAATAGAAGAACGTGTAGGATCTTATTTGGAATTGACATTCTATGGAATTGACATTCTCTATCATAATTTTATTTTTAATTTTGTTTTACTGGAAAGGAAAGATAATGCTCAGTTTTATTTTTAAAATTTATTTCTGTTATTTTTTTAGAAAGAGAACACAAGTGGGGAGGGGGCATAGGGAGGGAGGGAGGGAGAGAGAGAGAGAGAGAGAGAGAGAGAGAGAGAATCCCAAGCAGATTCTGTGCTCAGCACAGAGCCCAATGCAGGGTTCGATCCCATGACCCTGGAATCATGACCTGAGCCAAAATAGAGTTGGACATTCAACTGACTGAGCCACCCAGGTGCCCCAAGATAATGTCACTTTTAAATATTAAAAGTGTACAACTTACATTGTTGTAGGAAAACTAAATGTATACACACACAAAAAAATTGTTTGTTTCCAGTTTTTCCCTTCTGTAAATAATTGTGAACATCCTTATAAATCAAAATTTGATCATATGTGATTTCCCTAATACAAATGCTTGTGAAATTACTAGGCGTAAGGGTATGATCATTTTAAAGGTTGTGGAACTGTGCTTCCAGATTGCCTGCTGGAAAGGTAGTACCAATTTATAGATTTCACAGCAGTGTCTGAGAATGCTTATTGTATCTTTACCAAACTCTTTTTTTTTAAATTAATACTTTGTTTTTTAGAGCAGTTTTAGGTTTATTAAAATATTGAGTAGAAAATTGACAAATGTGTGGCATGTCTCTACCATATAATCCTACAGACTAATTTCACTGCTGAAAACATTCCATGTGCTCTACGTATTCTTCCTTTTCTCCCTCCCCCAAACTCCTGGTAACCACTGATCTTTTACTGTCCCCATGGTTTGGCTTTTTCAGAATGTCCTGTAGTTGGAATAATACCATATATAGCCTTTTCAGATTGGCTTCCTTTGCTTAGCAGTATGTATTTAAGACTTCTGTATGTCTTATTGTGGAATGATTGATGATTTCTTTTCATTGCTGAGTAGTATTCCATTGTATAGATATACCATAATTCGTTCATCCATTCACCTATTGGAGGACCTCTTGATTACTTCCATATTTTGGCTATTCTGAGTAAAGCTACCATAAACATGCATGTGCAAGTTTGTGTGTGTGTGTGTGTGTGTAAGTTTTCACTTTATTTGGGTAAATACCAAGGAGTGTAGTTGCTGGATTATGTGGTAAGGTATGTTTAGTTTTGTAAGAAACTGCCAAATTGTCTTTCAAAGTAGCTGTACCGTTTTGTGTTCTTACCACAAAGAATGAGAGTTAAACCTTTAAAAAAAACCAAAAACATTTTTTTTCTAATATCATTTAGAAGAGGCTAAAACAAAAGGAAATATGGTATTTATACATTGAGGCATGACTACCCACATTACTGTGTTCATTGTATTCTACATTTGTTTCAGGTTTAATTCATTCAAAAGGACGAATATCATACTGCAACATTTGGTAAGTTTGGACTCTGTTTTGCTGGCATTATTAGATTATGATGTGTAATATAAAATGTTCTTAGGGAAGTGGAAAATACTGGCAGATTTTGTTGACCTTTATGCCACATGGTTCCCAATTTTTTACGACTTGTGTCAAGACTTGACACAACTTGTACGAGATGGTAGAAAGTTATGAATAAGAGTGTGGTCTTTGGGCGCCTGGGTGGCTCAGTCGGTTAAGCGTCCGACTTCGGCTCAGGTCATGATCTCGCGGTTCGTGAGTTCAAGCCCCGCATCGGGCTCTGTGCTGACAGCTGAGAGCCTGGAGCCTGTTTCAGATTCTGTGCCTCCCTCTCTCTCTTTGACCCTCCCCCGTTCATGCTCTGTCTCTCTCTGTCTCAAAAATAAATAAATGTTAAAAAAAAATTAAAAAAAAAAAAGAGTTGTGGTCTTCAATTCAGGATGATTGGGTTTATTATTTTTTTTAATTTTTAAATGTTTTTATTTTATTTTTGAGACAGAGAGAGACAGAGCATGAGCAGGGGAGGGTCAGAGAGACAGGGAGACACAGAATCTGAAACAGGCTCCAGGCTCTGAGCTGTCAGCACAAAGCCTGACGCAGGGCTTGAACTCATGGGCTGTGAGATCATGAACTGAGCTGAAGTCAGACGCCCAACCGACTGAGCCACCGAGGTGCCCCTGATTGGGTTTATTTTTATTTTTTGATGTTTATTTACTTTTGAGAGAGAGACAGACAGACAGAATCCAAAGCAGGCTCCAGGTTCAGAGCTGTCAGCACAGTGCCCGACCTCAGACTTGAACTCAAGAACTGTGAGATCATGACCTGAGCCGAAGTCGGACACTTAATTGAGCCACCCAGGTGCCCCAGAATGCTTAGGTTAAATAATGGGTCCACTACTTAATTTTGGGTAGATTATCTCATCTCTCTCAGCTTCCTTTTAGATGTTATAGAATGAAGATAATACTATCCATCTTAGAGTACTTATGAATGGTAAATAATTCACTTAAAAATCTAGCACTAGTGCTTGGTGTGTAATTATTTTATACTTGTTAGCTACTATCGTTCAAATAACATTCTTCCAAAGCTTAGATGTTTTTAGTTTATCATTTTGCAAAGAAAAAATAATTTTTATTAATTTTTGTGTCTCTCTGCTATGGATTGAACTTTATATATTAAAATCTAATCCCCAATGCAATGGTATTTGGAGGTTGGGCCTTTAGGAGATGATTAGGTAAGAAGGGTGGTGTTTTCATGAATGAGCTCAGTGCTCCTATAAGAGAGACCCCAAAGGGCTTTCTCACCTCTTTTCCCTTATGAAGGAGTACACAGCAAGAAGACAGTCTTTTGTGAACTAGAAAGAGGGACTTCATGAGACTACATCTGCAGGTGCCTTGATCTTGGACCCCCCAGCCTCTAAAATTGTGAGAAGTGTTGTATTAGTCACCCAGTCTATGATACTTTTGTTATAGCAGCTCAGATGGACTAAAATACTCTTGTGTAGCCTGGCAAGTACCTTGTACATAGAAAACAAACAAACAAAAGGCCAAGTCACTCTGATATAGCACTTATTGTATGCCAGGTGCTCTTCCAAGTACTTGATATGTATTTGCTCAGTTAATTCTCATTGTAGTTCTATAGAATAGATACTGTGGATCTTTTAACTGTAATTCTGAAACCTCAAAACCAAAAGTTTGTGGTTAGTTTGTGATAAATGCATTTTGTGACAAAATCTGACCTGAATGTACTTGAAGCTCTTTTTTCTTTATCCTAATAGGTACGCATATTCATCGTTTGCTGCAGAAGTGTTAAAGCATTTTACTGCAGTGTACTGACCAGATTCTACTTGGGATGTTTTTTATAGCATTAATATGTATTGTGTTACCTTTCCAAAATCTAGAAAATTTTCTGAATTTTGAAACATATCTGGACCCAAGGGTTTTTGGTTAAGGGATTATATGGCTTTATCCCTACTTAATGGATCAGAAATTGAAGGACAGAGAGGCTATGTAATATGCCTCACTGTCACCCAGCTAGTAAATAGGAGGTGGAATTTTAATCCAGTCGGTCTGGCTCCATAGACTTTCCTATTGTACTTTACAGCCTGAGGCAGAGTGGGCATTAAGTAACTATTGCAGAATCTGTTTCAGGTAAGCCTAAATGGAGATGGGCAAATTAAGACTGGAATATCTCATCCTACCCTTAATTATTTTAGTCAGTATATATACATGGGAGCTGAGGAGTTTCTAGGAATAAGAACTTAATATTACAGATTCATATTTATACACATGCACCCAGGTAGAATAGAAAGACATGACAGAATCCAGATCACCTGGACTATAGTGACCTGAGGCATAAACCACATTGTGAGAAGGAAGATAAACTGAACTTTTAGCAAGGCTTGAAGACTGAATCATTCTTATCCCAGTGTTGGCTTTTACATGTGCTTCAGAGATCGGCTGTATTCCAAGGAGTCCTTCCGTGACCCTTCTAAGAAAGCCAATAGAGCAAGAGCCCTTTTTATTTCATAATGGAGTGATGAAAGCATGCAACTGATGGCAGTACTATTGGCAGAGTTATGAGAAGTGGATAGGACTGATTTATGGTAACAGTATGACATTCTTACCCTTCAAAGATTGTGGATGAAGACCTGAACCTGGAAAGGGGGGCAAGGTTTATCAAGCTAATGCAAGCACGTAGAACCTATTAATGAGGTTTCATTTGTATCTATAGGCTGATGTGGACATATTTTTGCAAAAGTATTCATGGAAAGATTTCTTTCTTTCTCCATGATATGCTATTAAAAATTTTTTTTTAATGTTTATTTATATATGAGAGATAGAGACAGAGTGTGAACAAGGGTAGGGCAGAGAGCGAGAGAGACAGAATCTGAAGCAAGCTCCAGGCTCTGAGCTGTCAGCACAGAGCCCGACGTGGGGCTTGAACCCATGAACTGTGAGATCATGACTTGAGCTGAAGTCAGATGCTTAACTGACTGAGCCACCCAGGCGCCCCTCCATAATGTTATATTTTAAACTCTTACACAGCATTTAATGTGCAAAAGCTCATTTCTTCCATATAAATTCGATCTCAACACGGAGAAAACTGTGGTCTTATTTCTGAAAGTAGTTCTTTTCCATATGAAGGTTCACTGGATGGGCTGCATGAAATGACACTGTACTTATCATTTTCACGACAGCAGTCAAGTCTTATTTTGTATATCTAGGTGATGATCTAGAATCTGTGTCAACCAATTTATAATCTACAGTTTTTGAACAGATACACATTAAGTGCTTGCTTTGTATGCAATGAACTAAGTGCTTTGACATACTATTATGAAAGACCATTCCTGACCTCAAGAAATGAATAGTCTAATAAAAAGGCCTAGAAATATTTACTAATATAAAAAGCTTCTGTACAACAAAAAAACCCATCAACAAAACTGAAAGGCAACTGATGGAATGGGAGAAAATGTTTGCAAATGACATATCAGATAAAGGGTTAGTATCCAAAATCTATAAAGAACTTACTAAGCTCAACACCTGAAAAACAAATAATCCAGTGAAGAAATGGACAGATGGCATGAATAGACACTTCTCCAAAGAAGACATCCAGATGCCCAACCGACACGTGAAAAAATGCTCAACATCACTCATCATCAGGGAAATACAGATCAAAACTACCATGAGACACCGCCTCATACCTGTCAGAATGGCTAAAATTAACAATTCAGGAAACAACAGATGTTGGTGAGGATGCCGAGAAAGGCGAACACTTTTGCACTGCTGGTGGGAATGCAAACTGGTGCAGCCGTTCTGGAAAACAGTGTGGAGGTTCCTCAAACAATTAAAAATAGAACTACCCTATGACCCAGCAATTGCAGTACTAGATATTTATCCAAAGGATACACAGGAGTGCTGATTCGAAGGGACACGTGCACCCCAATGTTCATAGTAGTGCTATCAACAATAGCCAAATTATGGAGAGGCCAAATATATACAATGGGTTACTACTTGGTGATGAAAAAGAATGAAATTTTGCCTATTACAGCAACATGGATGAAACTAGAGTGTATTATGCTAAGTGAAATAAGTCAAAGATATATAATTTCACTCATGGAATTTGAGAAATTCAACAGATTAACATAGGAGAAGGGAGGGAAAAATAAGATAAAAACAGGGAGGCAAACCATAAGAGACTCTTAAATACAGAGAACTGAGTATTGTTAGAGAGGAGGTAGGTGGGATGGGTTAAATAGGTGCTCGGCCCTAAGGAGGGCACTTTTTGGGATGAGCACTGGGTGTCCTATGTAAGAGGTGAATCACTGGGTTCTACTCCTGAAGCCAAGACTTCATTTTATGTTAACTAACTTTAATTTAAATTAAAAAAAGGATATTTAACAAAGTGTGGTAAAAAGACCAAATAAATTAAAGGTGTGAACAAAGGTGGGATAGAGTGATACTGACTTTATAACCAATGAAAGCTTACTGGAGGAAAATCATTTGATCTGGGCCTTGAAGAACAATTATGGTTTCAACATGTGGAGATGGGAATAAGTGGATGTTCATATAGTAATCCTAAAGTGATTCTATTATCTCCATTTTACAAAGGCAGAAACTGAGGCTCTGAGAATAACTTGCTTGAGGGTGTACAGTAGTGAGTGGCTAAACTAATGTTTGCATCTGTATGACTCTAAAATCTGGTTTCTTTCTGTTACACAATATGCTTGTTCTATGTGGCAAGAATGGTGTGATGGAGAATAGCGGTTACGTTTAGGGCTTTCTGAGTATCTGTGTTATAAGGAGTGCTATGTGGTGGTGGGCCCATTTTACCCGGGATCCAATGTAGAGACTTGAAGGCCATGCTAAGTAACTTGGATGTTTTTGAAGGTAACAGGGAGTCATTGACCATTTTTGAATGGCAGGAACAAGATTAAAATTATGTTTTAACAAAATTTTCTCTGGTGGCAGTGTGAAGTATAGACAGACCACCAGGCAAAGGTTCTGGAAATCTGCCAGAGAGGAAGATTGTAACATGGCTTACAGCAATGGGAATAGAATGGAATGGAAGAGAGAGTTGTTTTAGAAATAGATTTTCCAGTACTTGGTAACTGCCTCACATTGTTGGCAGAGAGGGAAAGAGAACAAGTCTGGTTGAGAAAAATGGTGATGCCTTAACCTGTTCTAGGGAACAGAGGAGGAGAGACAGATTTGTTGGGGAGAAATTTGTTGGTAAATTTGGTTTTTTACCAAGTTGAGCATAGGGCACCATGCACTTCTGTAATTTTAGCAGGCATTTGGAAATAGGGGCCCAGGCCTCTAGAGAAGTAAAGAAATGCAAGTTTGAGCCAGCTGCCTAAAGGTAATAATTGAAGATGGAAAGTAGCTTATCACAAAAAGGTGAGAGAATAGAACACAGCTAAAGACCATTTGAGAGGCTCTGAAATTTACTGATCCAATTTGAAGTCAGGAAGGATTGAGTGAAGGTTGAATAATCAACATTTATTAAATGTTGTTAGATGCTAAGAACCTTACTTACATTGCTTTGGTGTCCTTTTTGGGTTACAGTAATTTAAATTTAATGGCATTCAACATTTGCTGGAAATAGGTGAAAATCTTAGGAGTAGGAAAGATATGTGTTTGGATAAAGACGAAAGTCAGATGTCAGAAAAAATCATGTTCGGCTAAAGGTAGGCTATTTTCCTGGGTGTGTCTGTGGGTTGCAACTCCATTCAATGGCAGTGGATGTTACATATAATGGAAGGTGTGGATATCCACAACGTGATGCTTGCCCTAGGCTTGCGTTATAGCAGAACTGCGTCACTAGAATGATGGATTATTCATCCAAGCTTTTTAAACATTTTTGAGATACCTATGTATCAGGTACTGGAAAGGTTCATTTCTCACAATGTTTATGACAACTCTAAAGTGTTTTCCAAAATGTAGCCTGCAAAGTACAAGTCCAAAGAAGTAAATATTCCATGAAAAAAAATTTTTAATGAGGTAAGAAAACTGCTCATTGTTTAAAAAATTTATATTTAATATTTGCATATTAAGGACTAAAGTGTCTTATTGTTATTTGTTTAAGTTTTTTTCCCCAGACTGATTTGACCATGGACCATTTATCTTTCCGCATAGCAGCACCAATCATCCTTTTGCACATTTTGGGAAATGTTGCTATTATGAATTTTGCCAGAATATTTCTATGTTCTAGCAAAGTAGACATCCTAAAGTTGTGTGTGGCTTAGGAGTTTTATTTTGGCCGACTTCATGCATTCAGTTCAGCACAGAGCTGTGTGTTGATGGTGTTTATACATTTCAGCAAGTTTCCTTCACGTTTCTCCTTGGAACAGATGTAAATAACGGGTCACCCAGGCCTTATGGAAGTAGAAAAAGTTCTGTGGAGTGAGTTAGAGTGGGTAGGATGATATCATTTGAAGAAGATGATTGGGAGAGTCTGTTTAGGGGTATAATGGTTAGAGCAATAGTTCTAGAATGAGGTAAACCTAGATTTGAATCTTGGTCCTGCCCCGAAGCTGTATGACTCTAGGCAAGTGATCTAACTTCCCTGGGCCTCAGTTTCCTTATCTGTGGAAAGGAGTTTCTGGTACATAACTCATTAGAGGTGTTTTCAGGATTAAGTGTTCAGTCAAATGTTTTACCATAGTGTCCATGGAAAACTTCTAAATGGTAAGTTAATAATAAGGAACAGCTTTTGCTGATTGCCTAAGAAAATATTTGAAAATAAAAGTAAATGTGAACCTGTTGTCTTTCCTGGATGTACAATAAAGATTTAATAAAGTTCTAATTTCCTTCCACCTTACATCTATTTTCCTCCTTTATCGTGGTTCTGGCTAGAAGCATTTCTTCTTTCCCTTCTCTGTTGTCCTTTATCCCTTATGTCCTTCCCCCTTCCCTGCCCAACTGTGGATTGTATGTGAATTCCATTTCCAACTCTAGTCTCTGTAATTTTTCCTAATATGGCAATTTTTCTTTATAGAAACCTTTTCTAGATTTTGTTAAAAATTTGTGATATTTTCAGAAAAGATATTTAATTTTTTCTGCAGAATTAACCTATACATCAATTATGCAAATACTGGAAGCTTTATCTCCTTTCGCTTGAATGATTTTGGTTAATGAACTAACAGTTGTTTTTAGGTTTTGAGAAGGCCATGAATTTTTCAGGTAAGAAAAAAATCCTATTTGTCCATTCATTTACGTCATTCTAATGGCATTACCAGGAGATTCTGTAATATCCTTTGCTCAAAGTCTGACCCTCTGTAAATGTCCTGAAAAGTACTTGGCCTACGTGCTTGGAGATCCATGCTTAAAAATATTCCTGCATCATTGAAATAGCAAAAATTGAAAATTACTCAGTGTTTACCAATAGGGGACTGATTAAATTGATATGTAAATATGGACAGCTGTTAAAAATAAGTATGTAGCATGCCTGTGGAATCAGCAAAACCCTGGGAAACTTTACAGGTTAATTGGCCTGTTATTTTCAACAAATTGTAAGGAAAAGAAAGGGATGAAGGGAGAACTTCTAGATTAAAAGACTTGAAAAATATATCCATTTAAAAAAATAGATGATGTTTTTGGATTTACACTTTGTGTTTACTGTACAAATCAGGATAGTTATATTTTGATACAGAGGAAGAGGGCTGTGATGGGGAGGGGGCAGGTGGAGGGCCAAGGGCTTTCGGGCTGACTGGACAGCATTGGGCCTCGGATTTGATTTTTACCCCAATTACAAGCTAATAGTTAGCCTTTACTACATGGATGGTGGCAGAGGATATGAAACTCTTGTTACTGGCACTTCAAACAGCCTTGAGCTTGATGTCTGTATTGGTTTTCCTTGCTCCCCAAGTTCCACGGGGTGACATAGAAGGCCCAGAAGAATGCCTGCATGTGTCGTGGGTTGCATTACAGAACAATAAAATTGAATTTGGGGAACCTGCTGGTTTGTAGCAAGCTGTAAGCAAGCCTGCTCTCCTGTCCCAGAGGGAGACATTACCCTTTCTTTAAAGTTGCTCACAGCAAATACAACCCTGAAAATGACCAGGCAAAGAGAATGGTCAGGCCCTTGGGTTCACGACCCAAGCATTAAACTGCAAGGAAACCCCAGGGCCCATGGCAGATAGCGTCTTCTAACAGCCAAATTGGAAATAGGGTCATGGCAGACATAAATAGTTAAGATGAGGTCATACAGGAGGAGAGATAACTGGATCAATCCAAAATGACTCTTGTCCTTATATAGGGAAAATTTGGAGACAAGCATCCTGGGAGAAGTGATGTGAAGATTGTAATTAGGCTGCTTCAAACCAAGAACTATCAGAAGCTAAGAGAGAGAGGCCCGGAACAGATCCTTCCCCTTAGCCACCTTTAGGGGGAGTGTGGTCCTCCCGCTGACACCTCCATTTTGGGCTTCTAGCCTCCAGAACTCTGAGACAGTAACTTTCTGTTGTTTAAGCCACTTAGCTTGTGGTACTTTGAGTTGACAGCCCTAGCAAATGAATGCATTTCCCATGGTACATTTGTCAAAATTAAGAACATTGGTATGTTACTATTAACTTTAAACTTTATTTGGATTTCATGTGTTTCCATTAGTTTTCTGTTCCAGGATACCATATTGCATTTCCTTGTCATGTCTCTTTAGTCTCTTCTGGTCTGTGACAGTTTCTGCATCTTATTTTTTGTGACCTTAAAAGTTTGGAGGAGTATTGGCACGGTAGCCTGTAGAATATCCCTTAATCTAGGCTTGGGTCTAGTGTTTTTTGTTTTTAATAAGTAAACTGCAGTTAAAATGTTTTTGGAGAGAATAACACAAAAGAAAAGCGCCCTTTTCAACACATCGTAACAGAGTATCTGTGGGTTTTGATGTAGGCATCAGGGATACATGACATTCACACTACATAGCTGGTGATGCTGACCTTTATTACTTGGTTAAAGTGGTGTTTGTTTGGTTTCTCCCCTCTAAAGTTACCATTATCCCCTTGTGACATTCTGTTCTTTAGAAGCAAGTTAGTAAATTCAGCCCACACTCAGGTGAGGCGACTAAGCTCTGCCTACTGGAAGGGAGATTTTTACATGTATTATTTAGGAATCTTCTGTAGGAAAAAAGAGCCATTCTCCATTTCCTTATTCAGTTATTGATACCTGTGTGGGCTCATTGATCCTTACTCTTTGGGTTATAATCTAATATCACATTGTGTTACTCAAATTATTCTAGCTTTGGCTATGAGGAATTCCTTCATTCTGGATCTTGTGTCCTTTTGATATGATCCTATTTTTTTTAATGCTTCCTTTTTCATGCCAGAGGTGTGCTCTGGGCTCCTCATGTTTTCCTTCTTACAGCTCTGGAATCAGCCATTTCTCCAAGAAGCCCTGGTTGGAGCTCTGTATCAGAGAATTGCATTTAGAAATCAAGATCTGACCTCTGGGAGTGCTTTTTGATACTGGGGAATGATGGCTTTCTCCAGGGGGAGAGAGCTAGGGTAATGTATGTATGTATAGCAGATTGCACACACACTGTATACTAACCCTGTTATTAATGTATTAATGTAATAACCCTGATATTAATGTAGTTACACCATAACTAATGTATGTATACGTGTCTGTAGTTGTATCTCTATCCTGTGTGTGTGTGTGTGTGTGTGTGTGTGTGTATATATACACACACACACACATATATATAAGCTAAGCAGGAGATCATTCTGATGGCATCTCTGACTTTAATCCATAGCCACAGGGCAGGGTTCATTGTAGAAGCTTTCCTTCTTGTTTATCTATAACTTTCCTCTGTTACTTATTTCACCCTAGTATGCATGCAAAGCAGTTTCAGAATTGTTAACCATCCCCATGAAAAACAAATTTACCAACTAGAGCACAGTGTTGATAGACAGTCCTTTTGTATTTATCTTTACATTTTCTAATCAGATGACTGTTTTCCAAAGTTACTTGGGTCAGCTCCCCTGAAGTCACCATCATGATTACGTCAGTGATGCTATGTCATACATGTGTAATTTAATTAGATTTGTCACAGTCTGCATTCCATGTTAGAATCCTGTGACATCTTAGCTGTCTGTCTTTTTTTAAGCATAGTTTGTATACATTGAAGTTTACTTTTTGTGAGGTACATTTCTGTGCGTTTTGACAAATGGATAAATCATGCGTCCAACACCCCACAACCATACAGAGCAGTTCCATCACCTAAAACTTCCCCTGTGCTTTCCCTTAGTAGTCGGCCTCTGCTACCCCCAACCACCGATGTGTGTTATGCCCCCATTGTTGTGTCCTTTACAGAATGTCTTATGAATGGAATGATACAATATATAGGCTTTGGGGTTTGGATCCTTTCACTCGGTGAAATGCATCTAAGATTCATCTATGTTGCATGAATTGATGACTTGGTCCTTTTTATCACTGGTATTCCATTTTGGATATGCCAGTTTGTCCGTTTCCCTGTTGAAGAGCATTTTGGTTGCTTCCAGTTTTTGTCAGTTATGAGCGAGGCTGCTAAACATTTGTGTACAGGTTTTTGTGTGAACATAAGTTTTTAATTCACTTGGATAAATACACAAGGGTGCAACAGCTGGGTTGTATGTTAAGCATATGTGTAACTTTATAAGTATTTGCCAAATTGTCTCCCAAAGTCATTGTACCATTTTGTATTCTCACCAGCAGAGTGAGAGTGCCTGTTGTTCTGTACCTTTGGCAGCGTGTTATTGTCTGTTTGGATTTCAGCCATTTTGATGTGTGTAGTGCTATCTCGTTGCGTTTTTTTTTTTTTTTAAGTTTGTTTATTTGAGAGAGAGTGTGAGTGAATGAGTGCATGGGAGGGGCAGAGAGGGAGGGAGAAAGAATCCCAAGCAGGCTCCCAGTCTCGAGCCTGATGTGGGGCTCGAACCCCCAAACCGTGAGCTCATGACTCCAGCCAAAACTAAGAGTTGGTTGCCTACCTGACTGAGCCACCCAGGCACCCCCTCCTTGTGGTTTTAATTTGCATTTTCCTAATGATCTTCAGATGATTTTGAGCATTTCCTATGTTTGTTTGCCATCCACATATCTTTGGTGAAGAGCTTCAGGGTGTCGTTGTTGTTTTTTTTTCTCATTTTAATATTGGGTTTTTCTTACTGAGTTTTAAGAGTTTATATATTCTGGATGCAAGTCGTTTATCAGGTATGTGCTATTCAAATATTTTCTTCCAATTTCTGGCTTGTCTTTCATTGTCTTAATAGTATCTTGTGCAGAATGGAAGTTTTTAATGGTGATGAAATTCAGTTTATCAATGTTATCCCATTAAGCCTTAATGTTTGGAAGGTACTGTGAACCATGGTTTTAAGGGATGTGGCCCTCACAAGTGTTCCTGTCCCTCCTCCAGGGATAGGCTGCTTTTTTTTTCTCCCTTTCCTTTGCCCCTCATTTCTTTTCCTCAGTTGTGGTTGGTAAACACTGAAGTCTTTGGGAATGGTTTCGAGGTTCTTCCCCCATGAGATTAAGGCTTTTATTTTGTAGACCTCCATTTACTTCCCCCACTATAGTGAGGCTTCACTAGAACCCTGGGCTACAGCCTTTGAAGTCCTTCATCACTCCCCTGCATATTTAGCCTTTTGTTTTGTATGAAAGATGAGGGGAAAGGATTTCTCTATACCTGCTGTTTCCCTACCCCAGCCAGCACCACACAGGAGAGCTTTCTCCAGTTTTCCCTGAGAGCTCCTGGTTGGCTTCCAGGAGGAAAAGCCAGCCAGAGAAAACCCCTGCATGACTGTGACCTCCCCAGGAGCTTCATGCTATCACATTTGCCCACATTTGGCCTCCAGCAGGTCATCAAAAATTCTAATTAATCTTCCTGAAAGCTTTTGCCTGAAGTAAGCAAATATTTTGGTCCTGTGTGTCCCTGAAGGCACCTGTCACTCTCCAGATTTTATTACAGCCATTTGCCCTGTGACCTCAGTTCTCTGAGCTTACCAGAAGCCATTAATTTGCAGTCTGTTCAGCCTTTTTTCTTGTTAATAAGGTTAGGATGAGCATCTTTTCAGCTCTCAACATCTCTGAGCTGAAACCAAATAATAATAAAGTTTTGAAGGATTGCTTCCATATTGGGTGATAATTTATATAAACTACTCAGTGAAAACCATGAAATTTTTTTTGGCTGACAAATTTGACTTGGGTTCAAACAGAAATTTGGCTAGTATGGAGATCTCAAGATGAAAGTTTATTAATACTTGCATTTAACATGCTTGTATGATAGGAAAACTTTTGTCTGTATTTTAAGATTTAAAATGATGCGGTTATCTGAAAAGTATAGCTGTTTTAATCTGTCATTTGTCCTGTCATATGAGTAAGGGTTTAATCAAGGAGGTAGAACCACTATGGGTATTTAAGGGGAGCAGAATATGCCATTCCTTAAATATGCAGCTTTGACATGTGAATTATTTTGAGCTGAAGGCAGTCAAGACCCAGCAGATTTGGGAAAAGCTTTTTACCTCCCTTTCAAATGCCTGAAAGAAATTAGAAAGGAGCCTCAGACCCTATTTCTTTTCTTAGCTCAGGATGGTATATGAACCTCAGTTGCCTTGCTGCTTTTGAGTCTCACACCATTGTGGTCCCCCTTACTTAAGAAATGAAAATTTTCTCCAGTTAATCTGTCTTTATTACAGTGGGGGAGGAGTTTAGCCAAGAACCTGGAAGGGTAGGGGGAAAATTTTGTTTTCTCCCCTACAGTATTATGGAATAAAAGATTTAGTATGGGAATAAGATCTTCCACAATACGGACAGAAATTATGAGAGGGTCTAGAGAAGGAGTCGGAGGGTCAGAAAACTTACCATCTGTCCTACTCATCTACTAACACAAGTGGGTCAGTAAGAACTTGGACGAAAATCAGAGAAGCTAGGTACTTTAACAGCTAGAGTAGGTCTGCAAAGAAGGTGATAGGTGAAATCTGGGGAAGGCTGTGTCTGCTGGTGGACTTGGTGTCCTTTTTGGTCTGGTTTCTTTTGTGATTTTTGTGTATAATTTGCTTTTACCACAAATGCTTTTAGTATCAGTAAGGTAAGAAAATGAAAAAATACAGTTTCCTAACTCATGTTTACTTAGCATCTTTTTTATTCTTTTAGGGATGAAAAAATAGATTTATTGCTATTTCTAAAAGTCAGAACTAGAGGAAGAGTAAACGTAACAGATGTTATAAGAACATAAGTACAAACAACTATTTTACAATAACACGTACTTGAAACACATTTTTGTACTGCAAACTATGAAAAATAACTCTCTTTAAATGATTTTAACATTTGCTCTTCCTTATATACAGTTGAATTTCCAGTGGGAGAACAAAGATGCTCACAGCTCTCTGGGCCTTGCTTTGTGAAAACCCTTCCTTAAAACTTTCTGGAATGCTCCATGAAACCAGTGTATGGTTTAGCAGGAAATAGGGGCTGTCATCAGTGCACACGTATATGCATGTTGTCCTATCTTCCCAACTCTCCCGCACATGTGGGATCATTACTGGGGTTCAGGGGACCCCATGGACAGTCAAACAAGAGCACCCTCTGGAACAAAGCCTTTTAATGAAGTTCCCTTTTGGAGATGGCTTAATACCTTTTACACTTAATGTATTACTCTTATTAAAAAAATTTTTTTTAAATACTGGTTTGAATAGGTAGTAAATACATAAGGCACAGAATTCAAAAAGTTCAAAGGGATCATACATTAAAAAGTCTTCCCACCCCTCACTTCTATGTCCAATTTTCTTTCCTGGAGGCAACCATTTTAGCAATGTTTTCTGTATCTATTTAGAAATACATTCTGGGGCGCCTGGGTGGCTCAGTCGGTTGAGCATCCGACTTCGGCTCAGGTCATGATCTCGTGGTCTGTGGGTTCGAGCCCCGCGTCAGGCTCTGTGCTGACAGCTCAGAGCCTGGAGCCTGCTTCGGATTCTGTGTCTCCCTCTCTCTCTCTGCCCCTCTCCCGCTCATGCTCTGTCTCTCTCTCTCTGTGAAAAATAAATAAACATTAAAAAAATAAATAAAAAAAGAAATACATTCTGTGTGTAAAAATGTATGTGTCCATGTACAGAGTGGGTGGGCAGCATTGTAAACACACTGCCTGGTTGTTCCACAACAGTGTATGGAGAGGTAGCTGCCTCATTCTTTTTATTTTTTTAATGTTTATTTTTGAGAGAGGGAGACAGAGAATCCCTGTCATTTCTAATGTTTTGCCATTACTAATGACATTGCAGTGACTATTCTTGTGTATTAACTTTGCCCATATGTAAACATGTCTATAGGATAAACTTATGGAACAAGGATTACTGTGTCGGTGTGTATGCTTAAAAAAAAATTTTTTTTTTAATGTTTACTTACTCTTGAGAGAGAGAGAGAGAGCAGGAGCAGGGGAGAGGCAGAGAGAGGGAGTCACGGAATCTGAAGCAGGCTCCAGGCTCCAAGCTGTCAGCACAGAGCCCGATGCGGGGCTCGAAC
Organism: Herpailurus yagouaroundi; assembly: GCF_014898765.1. NCBI lineage: Eukaryota > Metazoa > Chordata > Mammalia > Carnivora > Felidae > Herpailurus > Herpailurus yagouaroundi. The sequence goes on along the minus strand of NW_024412395.1, from coordinate 69,954,558 downwards.
CCACAGACGGTGGACTGTGAAATCATGACCTGAGCCAAAGTCGGACGCCCAGCTGAGCCACCCAGGTGCCCCCAGTGTATATGCTTTAAAAAATGGGTTGTCAGGTTATTTTTCCTAGGCTCTCCAATAGTTTTTGCTCCTACAGTATATCTGTTTCCTCACCCTCTAGATATCACAGGATACCAAACTTCTTGCCAAGTTGGTTAAAAAACATTTTACTATAGTTATAGGTTCTAAGATTTTTTTTTTAATTTTTTAAAATGTTTATTTTTGAGAGAGAGAGAGAGCGCGCGTGCGCACGAGTGGGGAGGGGCAGAGAGGGAGGGAGATACAGAATCTGAAGCAAGCTCCAGGCTCCAAGCTGTCCGCACAGAGCCCGATGCGGGGCTTGAACCCACGAACTGAGAGATCATGACCCGAGCAGGAGTTGGATGCCCAACTGACTGAGCCATCCAGGCGCCCCTGATTTAATTTAATTACTTTAAGGGATGCTTGGGGAAATTTTTATTAGCTGTTATAAGGTCAATATGAATAATAGACTCTTTCCCCATACACAAATAATAATTAAAAACTATTAAGTGGTTGCCTTTTAAAATGTTAAAAATAAATGAAATAAAAACAATTGGAATACATCCAATGAAAGGTGTGGAAAGTCTACTCAGGGAAATATAAAATTTTGAAATTTTAAATTATATATAAAACACTCAATATTACAAAAGTGTCAGTCCCACTAAATAGGTCTTTAAATTCACTGCCATAGTAGTCATACTCCCTGCAGAAGTTTGTTGTAGATATTGACAAGCTGACTCTAAAATCCATAAGAAAACACAAAAGATCAAGAAAACAGTGTTGAAGGAAAACAATATTGGAAGACATTGGTATGCTATCAACAATGATTAAAATAAAATAGTAATAAAAACAATGTGGTAATGAGACATTAAGAACCAATGTAATCATTGGTACAAAACAGACCCACATAGATATGGAAATAAGAATTACAATAAAAATGTTACTTCAGAGCAATGAAAAAAGGATGGTTTTATTGCTAAATGGCACTAGGTCATCTGGATAGCCATATAGGTGACTAGTCATGGAAAAATCCCTTTTATCAGTTTGCAGCTCAAACAAGTCATAATTTGGATGGCCTGCAAGAATGGACAGTTTGGGCCTGCCGTGACCACACATGGCATCATGTATTGGGAGTCCAATGGTATTCTCTCTCATATTTATTTATATATATATATATATAATTTATTTTCAAGTTAGCTAACAGTATACAATGTGCTCTTGGCTTCGGGAGCAGATTCCCATGATTCATCACTTACATACAACACCCAGTGCTCATCCCAACAAGTGCCCTCCTCAATGCCCATCACCCATTTTCTCCCCAACACACCCCCCCCCACCCTCCGCCTCCTCCATCAACCCTTAGTTCTCTGTATTTAAGAGTCTCTTATGGTTTGTAACTATTTTTTTTTACTTCCTTTCCCCTATGGTCTTCTGTTAAGTTTCTCAAATTGCACATGAAATTGCACATATGATATCTGTCTTTCTCTGACCTATTTCACTTAGCATAATACCCTCCAGTTCCATCCAGGTATTACTTGTTGCATTACTTGTTGCAAATGGCAGGATTTCATTCTTTCTCATTGCCAAGTAGTATTCCATTGTATAAGTAAACCATGTCTTTATCCATTCACAAGTTGATGAACATTTGGGCTTTTTCCATAATTTGGCAATTGTTGATAGCCCTGCTATAAACATTGGGGTCCATGTACTCCTATGAATCAGCACTCCTGTATCTTTGGATAAATTCCTAGTAGTGCTATTGCTGGGTCATAGGATAATTCTATTTTTAATTTTTTGAGGAACCTCCACACTGTTTTACAGTGGCTGCATCAGTTTGCATTCCCACCAACAGTGCAAGAGGGTTGCCCTTTCTCCACATCCTCACCAACATCTATTGTTTCCTCAATTGTTAATTTTAGCCACTCTGACCATGTAAGGTGGTATCTCAGTGTGGTTTTGATTTGTACTTCCCTGATGATGAGTGATGTTGAGCTTCTTTTCATGTGTCTGTTAGCCGTCTGGATGTCTTCTTTGGAAAAGTGTCTGTTCATGTCTCCTGTCCATTTCTTCACTAGATTATTTGGTTTTTTTTGGGTGTTGAGTTAGGTAAGTTCTTTGTAGATTTTGGATACTTACCCTTTATCCAATTTAAGTTTTAATTGAAAAAATTCAGACTTTGTTTTTAATAGCCTTTTCCATAACCCTTGTAAGTGAATATATGTTATTTTTATCTGATAATGAATTTTAATAAAAACTAAGCTGACATTAAATGTGCAGCATGATTTTATAAAGACTTAAACACTGTGTAACATTTAATGCTATTAAATTATGGACTTCTGTGTTTTACTAGATTTCAGTTAAGAAGTGTGCATTTGCTTTTAATTAGCATTCTCTAGTTAAAATTTTCCAATTTAACCTTTATATTGTACACAGTTCTCATGTGAAGGTTAAAGCATTGTTTTTAGTTAAAGTAATAAGTATGATTGTGCCATTAGTCCTAACAATTGTGTATAGCAGAGTCCTGGGAGATTGTTATGTTTCTTACAGGTGTTTATATTAGTACTATATATTACATGAGCAGTGAAATCTGATAATTAAGTTATAGCGTATGAGTTCCTAAGTAAGCATATAGGCCAGTTCATCACAGCCATATGACTTGTAAGTCTGTCATTTTATAATCTGGCCTCACCTGCTTAATCTGTTTACTTTCCTATCCCTCATTTCCTCAGTCAGCCTTTATTCACTCATATTTAACATCTTAATATTTCCTGGGTGCCTGGGTGGCTCAGTTGGTTAAGTGCCCTACTCTTGATTTCAGCCCAGGTCATGATCTCAAGGTTCGTGAGATAGAGCACTACATCTGGTCCTATGCTGACAGTGCACAGCCTGCTTGGGATTCTCTCTCCACCTTTCTCATTGTCCCTGTCCCTCCCCTTCTCACGCTCACTCTCTCTCAAAATAAGTAAACATTAAAAAAAAAAATCTTGATGTTTCCAAATATCCGTTGTTTGTTTTAGGATGTGTTATTCTCTAGGATTCTTGGACTCCTTTTTCTTGGCATGCATCAAGGCCCAGCTCAAATATCCCCTTTTCTATTTTTTTTCAAATTGTCAGTAGTTACTGTAGTCAGAATTATTTGCCCTCTTTATTCATCTTTGCTTTGCAAGCACCTAACATATTACTTGGTATATAGTAATAAATTAAGAGATTTGAGAGTATTTTGTAGTCCAAGTAATTCTAAGACTAGGTTCTGTTCTAAATCAGTTGACTCCGTTCCTTCAGAAACAAAAAAGATTTAATTACTACGTGTATACTTTGTATATACTATGTATATACTTTTGCTTTTGGTATGTATATTTTGCTTTTCTACAGAATTTAAAGAATTTTAGAGACTTTTGTCAGGGGCACCTGTGTGGCTCAGTTGGTTAAGCCTCTGACTCTGTTTTCAGCTCAGGTCATGATCTCTTATGGGATCAAACCCTGTGTTGGTGGAGCCTGCTTGGGATTCTCCCTCTCACTCCCTCTCTGCCCCTCCCCTGCTCGTGTGCTGTTCTCAAAATAAATAAGCATTTAAAAGAGAAAAAGAAACTTTGTCAGATATACGTAGTAGTCCATTTGATTACTTACTGTTAACTTGTATGAAAGATTTGCATTTAATGTCCAGGCATACCTCGTGTCATTGTGCTTTGCAGATTTTTTTTTTTTTTTTACAAATTGAAGGTTTGTGGCAACCCTGCATCAGCAGAGCAAATCTATTGGTGGTATTTTTCCAACAACATTTGCTCACTCTGTGTCTGTGTGTCACATTTTGGTAATTCTCATGATATTTCAAATTTTTTCACTATTCTGATGAATGGTGATCTTGATGTTACTGTTGTAATTGTTTTGGTGGCACCATGAATGCACCCACATAAGATGGTGAACTTAATAAATATTGTGTTTCTTCTGACTGCTCCACCAATCTGCTGTTCTTTCATGTCCCTCTCCTTAGGCATCCCTATTCCCTGAGGCACAACAGCATTGAAATTAGGCCAATTAATAATTGTGCCTCCAAGTGTACAAATGAAAGGAAGAGTCAAATGTCTCTCACTTGAAATCAAAAGCCAAAAATGCTTAAGCTTAGTGAGGAGGGCACGTCAAAAGCCAAGATAGGTCAAAAGCTAGGCCTCTTGCACCAGTTAGCCAGGTTGTGAATGCAAAGGAAATGTTTTTGAAGGAAATGAAAAGTGTTACTCAAGTGAACACATGAATAAGAATGTGAAACATCCTTATTGCTGATAAGGAGAAAGCTTTAGTTGGGATAGAAGATCAGACCAGCTACATTTCCTAAGGTCAAACCTAATCCAGAATAAGGCCTTAACTGTTCAGTTCTATGAAGGCTGAGAGAGGTGAGGAAGCTACAGAAGAAAAGTTTGAAGCTAGCAGAAGTTAGTAATGGGGTTTAAAGAAGGCCATCTCCATAATGTAAAGATGCAAGGTGAAGCAGCAAGTGCTGATGGCAAAGGGCAGCCAGTCATCCAGAAGGTCTAGCTAAGATAATGAAGGTGACTAATAAACAAGATCTTCAATATAGATGGAACAGTCTTCTGTTGGAAGAAGAGGTCATCTAAGACTTTGATAACTAGAAGTCAATGGCTGGCTTCAGAGCTTCAAAGGATAGGCTCACTTCCTTGTTAGGGGCTAATGCAGCTGTTGACTTTAAGTTGAAGCTAATACTCATTGATCATTCTGAAAATCCTGGGGCCCTTAAGAATCATGCCAAATCTACTCTGCTGTGCTTTATAAATGGAACAACAAAGCCTGGTTGAAGCACAGCTGTTTACAACATGGTTTACTGAATACACATACACACATTTACATGTATACATGTGTATACATGTATATATGTAAAATGTTTATTAATGTTTGTTTGCTTTTGGGAAAGCATAAGCAGGGGAGGGGCAGAGAGAGGGGAACAGGATCTGAAGCCCTGATGAGCCCAATGTGGGGCTCGAACTCAAGAACCAAGATCATGATCTGACCTGAAGTTGGACACTCAACCGAGTGAGCCATTCAGGTGCCTCCTCAATATTTTAAGTCTATCGTTGAAACCTACTGCTCAGAAAAAAAGATGCCTTTCAATATACTGCTCATTGACAATGCACCTGGTTGCCCAAGAACTTTGATGGAGCTTGCTAACACAGCATCTATTCTGCATCCCTGGGTCAACGAGCAATTTTGAATTTTCAAGACTTATTATTTAAGAAATACATTTTATAAGACTATAGCTGCCATAGAGAGTGAGTCCTTTGGATCTGGGCAAAGTAAATTGAAAACCTTCTGGAAGGGATTCATCACTCTAGATGCCATTAAGAACATCCATGATTCTTGGGAAGAGGCCCAAAACTAGCAACATTCATAGGAGTTAGAAGAAGTTCATTCTAACCCTCATGGATGATTTTGATGGGTTCAAGACATCAGTGGAGGAAGTAACTGAAGATGTGGTGGAAACAACAAGAGACCTAGAATTAAAAGTGGAGCCTGAAGATGTGACTGAATTGCTGCCATTTCATGATCAAACTATGAAGAAGGAGTTGCTTTTTATGGATGAGCAAAGAAAATGGTTTCTTGAGATGGAATCTACTCTTGATGAAGATGCTGTGAAGATTGTTGGAATGACAACAAAGGATCTAAGACTGTTACATAAACATAGTAGATAAAGCAGCTCCTTGAGGTTTGAGAGGATTGACTCTAATTTTGAAAGCTCTGCTGTGGGTACACTGCTATCAAACAGCATTGCATGCTACAGAGAAATTGTGAAAGGAAGAGTCCTTCAATACAGCAAACTTGACTGTTGTCTTATTTTAAGAAATTGCCACAGCCTCCTCAACCTTCAGCAACTTCCACCCTGATCAGTCAGCAGCCATCAACATTGAGGCAAAACTCTCCACCAGCAAAGATTCTGACTCAAAGTGCAGATGATCATTAGTATTTACTAGCAAAATTCCTTTTTTCCCCCCCTTTGCACAGTGTCAGCTTTATTCAGTCATAAAGCAAGGTTGACATAATTATCAAGCATGTGTTTAACTTGGCTTCTATAGTGTGGCCTCTTCTCTCCCTTTAGTTGTGGAGTTTGTTCTGTCAGCCTTCAGGTTGATTTCTGGGGGTATTTAGGATGAACTGATAGTTATCTAGTTGTGTTCATGGGACACACATAACTTATATGCACTGGGGGAAAAATCATTTGAATTTATTGCAGTATTTGCTTTATTGTGGTGGTCTGGAGCTGAATCCACAGCACCTCTGAGGTATACTTGTATATGGTTTAATATTGGCTTGTGACAAAATCTTAATGAATTTCATCCTAGGCTTAATCTTTTTTTACACAGAGAAGGTCTATGCACATGGATGCAGCAGGAGAAGTACTACTGGAAAGAAGAGGTTGTGCAGGAGTGATAACACTAAACAGACCAAAGTTCCTAAATGCATTAAACCTTAATATGGTTCGGCACATTTATCCACAACTAAAGGTTTGTGATTTCCTTAAATTATATGGATACTTTAAAAAATGTATCCTTAGGGGCACCTGGGTGGCTCAGTCGGTTGAGTGGCCAACTTCAGCTCAGGTCATGATCTTGGGCCCCATGAGTTCGAGCCCGTGTCAGGCTCTGTGCTGACAGCTCAGAGCCTGGAGCCTGCTTTGGATTCTGTATCTCCCGCTCTCTGCCCTTCCCCAACTTGCTCTCTCTCTCTCTCTCTCTCTCTCCCCCCCCTCCTCTCTGAAAAATAAACAAACATTAAAAATAAATAAGAATGTATCCTAAAAGAACATTTCTGGGATTCTCTTCCATGGAATCTTTGGGATCAGTGCCCAAGCCCCACTGATTTCTTGTCTTCGTCATTTCCCTATGTGATTATCTTGAAGCATCCCTAATGATGGGGACTTCATGACCTATTGAGAGCTCCTTCCACTTTTCCATAGCTCTGAGTTTCTTCCTGTGTTTTGCCACTCTGCTTCTCTGACCTTTTAACCAGTGATAATAGTTCTGCCTCTTGGGACAGGAGTATACAAATCTAACGTTCCATGTGACAGCATTTCGACACGATTCTTAGAGAAGACTATAAGCTTTTCTATTCTAAGTGAACTGCATGGTGCTGTGGAAAAGCGTGACTTGTAGTTGGACTACTTTGTTTGAAACTTGGACTTCTGTTTATTAACTCTTCAGCTTGGGAGTGTTCATCTTTCTGTCCTTCATTTACCTCAGCCGTGAAATGGGGATTATAATATCTCACAGGATTATTGTGAAGTGAAATGGTGTACCTAATATGGTCAGCCACAAAGACTAATTCTCCCCTGGTTACAAGTTCCTTAATTTTTCATTTGATGAGTCTGTCTTTTATTTCCTTATGTCCGTTTGGGACACTTTATAATATGTCTTTAAATGTAATAAAGAGAAATCAAGTATTTCAGGTTGGAGTGGACCAGAGTGGAAGAAAGTAGAAACTTCCATGTTAGAATGCCATATTTCTATTAATGTAGTCCAATATTGCATTAGTCTTTTGGACAGCCACATCCATCCAGCTACATCTCTTCCTTGTGTGTTTATATTTTTATTCTCAAGTGTAGAATTTATACAGCTCCTGTTAATTTTTTGTCTCTGGTTAACTGATGTTTTAGTGAATAGTCTTTTGAATTGCCCTTGGCTCTTGATTCTTTCATCCTGATTATTTATTAGTTGCCCCTGCCAACCTCAAATCACTTCAAGATTTAATCAGTATTGTGGTTTCATTCTATTGCTTATAAATTTGTCAGTAGGTTGGAGCGCTATATTACCACAATAGAAAGGTTCCTGTTCAGTTTATCAACAGTCTTTGGACTGATTTGTTCACCAGATTTATAAGCTTCTGGGATGTATATTTAAGCCCATCTTCTTTCATCTTGGTCTCAAAGTTGTCATGGCAAAGATTCTTCAGATATCATCATACAATTTGGATCACAAAGTGTATTCATCTAGCAACTTTGTTGGAATAGTCTCCAATTTATGTCAGAAAAGAAAATGAAGTTAGGATCCATTCTTTTGGATGTACTTTATAAAGCTTGTACTTTATGTGTATTGACGTATATTTATCTATACATGTATATGTGTATCCATATGTGTATATAAATGCATATAGATTTTTTAAATGAGTTTTCATTTATAGTATGCTTTTCCCATTTTCTTTTCAATTTGGATAGAATTGGGAACAAGATCCTGAAACTTTCCTGATCATTATAAAAGGAGCTGGTGGAAAGGCTTTCTGTTCTGGGGGTGATATCAGAGGTAAAAACTTTTTCCTCCTCTTAACCTAAATGCTTTTTTCCCTGAGTAGAACTGATAAAACCAACAGGAAATTTTTGTAGTACTTTGTAATTTGCTTTACTTAGAATTTTTTTTTATTATAATGTCTTAGCTTTTGTAGTTAATATTAGAAAAATGAGAATAGCATTTTTTTAAACTATGTATGTGCTCTTCATATATCCTGTCTTTCTACCTAAATCATCCTAAACAAAATGTATAGTTATAGTGTGTGAGTCCACTTTTTATTTTAGGTAAGCTGATATTCAGCAATTCAATTTGTTCTATAACCTGACAATCTGGCCATGTTGAGTGACTTGTCATTGTTCAAATATGACATTCTTTCACATATCTCCTTGACTGTGCTTGTGCTTTTCCCCAGTTCATGATCCCAAAGCAAGAATGTACTTATACATTTATCCTATTGTCAATGTATTTTTACAGATGTTTAAAAACGTTGAAATGAGTTAAAAAGATTAATTCTCCTTTCTAATTCTTTAGGTCAATCTGTATACATATAACTATTAAAGGCAAAAGAAAGAAGAAATGTATATTCTCAGGATCAAAGTCATGTATTTATCATCACCACTGGTGATGATATTTCAGTATTTAATATATACTGAAACTGTTTTTACGCTTTGTAATGAAATTGGTAGAGTTCAGGAATGGTTTTTTTTCCTTGAGTTTTTATCGTGTGTGTGTTATTTATTTTTGTATTGTGTTAAGGCAGTACTGTTTCTATTATATTTGGAATAGGAAAAACAAGCTTGATTTAGGATATAATTTTAGGTACCTATTAAATTTTTTTAATATTAAATGTGATTTATTGTCAAATTGGTTTCCATACAGTACCCAGTGCTCATCCCAACAGGTGCCCTCCTCAATTGCCCATCACCCACTTTCACCTCTCCCCCACCCCCCATCAACCCAGTATTTAAGAATCTCTTATGGTTTGTTTCCTTCCCTCTCTGTAACTTTTTCCCCCCCTTTCCCCTCCCCCATGGCCTTCTGTTAAGTTTCTCAGGATCCACATATGAGTGAAAACATATGGTATCTGTCTTTCTCTGCCTGACATTTCACTTAGCATAATACCTTCCAGTTCCCTCCACATTGCTGCAAATGGCAAGATTTCATTCTTTCTCATTGCCAAGTAGTATTCCATTATATATATATATACCACATCTTTATCCATTCGCCAGTTGATGGACATTTAGATACCTATTAAATTCAAAGTAACTTGAGTGTTAAAATTTCAGTTGCTTAGATAGATTTGTTAACTGAATTGTGTTTGAATTTATTGTTTTGCCCACAACATGAATATATTTAAAAAAATGTTTTTCAGCATGGAGCTAACCTTTATTGTGGAGTTGAGCCTATGATCTTTATAGTTTACAGATAGGCAGAACCTTACGTATTGTTTTTAGCTTCTTCTAACTGTGAGCTATTTTTACATACACATTTAACTTTATGTTATATATATAAATATATATGTAAATGTATATATATATAAGTATATATATATATATAGATATTTGGAGGTACAGTTACAAGTTACAGATTTAGTTTATGTGTATAAAGAACTGGTCTTCAATTCCAGGAAATTTAGTTGCTTTAAAGATGTTTATTTAGTCCAAGATGATAAGTGGGCACTCAGAAAAAAAAATTTTTTTAAACGCTATTCATTTAATTTTAACTTCTATGGAATTAATTGATTAGAATAAGATAAAGAGGAAATCAAAGATTTTTGAGGTAACAGCTTCATTCCATAGGCAATATAATTTGCACTTTTGTCATTTTAGAATTGCTAAATAGTGGTAAGAACTGAATAGAAATAATAGATGAGGGTTTGGGGGCATGCGTATATCAGTGAAATACCATTAATGACAAAAAATAGACACCAAATCTTTCTTTTAAAAACAAGGAAAAGAAGTCAACATTTGGAACATTTTGAAAGAAAATATATCCGTTTTCTAGAATTAGTCTAAATACCTATAGTCAACAATTTTTAGGTAACTCTTTCCCATAGAAGAAATATGTTTATATTTTAATTTGTATTTTAGTAGATAATTCTTAGAAAGGGTGCCTAGGTGACTCAGTTGTTTGAGCGTCCGACTTGGGCTCAGGTCATGATCTCGCCATTCCCGAGTTTGAGCCCTGCATGGGGCTCTGTGCTGACACCTCAGAGCCTGGAACCTATTTCAGATTCTGTGTCTCTTCCCCTCTCTCTGCCCCTCCCCTGCTTGCAGTCTGTCTCTCTCTGAAAAATAAATAAAAAAGACACTTAAAAAAAAATTAAAAAGACTTAAAGAGGAAAGGCATATAATCTTACAGTATATGGAAGAGAATGGTTTGGTAGTAGTCTTAACATTGACTGGACTAGGAATACAGTGGGTACTCAGTGTTTCATGGTGAAATGTGGCAGAAATATTTAACTAGACAATATATTGTACTGTGTGTATGGGTATATGGATACACATGCACACACGTGCTTATATTTCTCTGTGTGTATGTATAATGTACTTTGTGTTAATATATGTTACCATTGGAAATGTATATCCAGCAAATCTTTATTTGGGTGCTATAGAAAATAGTCAAAATAAAATGGTAGCAATATATAAGTTCTAAATTAGGTATAGTGCTTTGTAAGAAATTCTTAAGAATTTTTGCCTTGAAGTTTTGACTTTGAATATGGAACTGGGGCTGTGTCTGTGGCAAGGGCACTTCAAAACTTTAACAAACCATTCTAGAGTTTCCCCTGGTACTTAATATCACAGTATTTTAAGTTTATTCTCTTTCTCTTTGACAGTGTTAACTAGAAAGCACTTTATTAAAAAATTACAATCTTTTTCCCTTTCTTCTCCTCTTCTGCTTTTTTTTTTTTTTTTTGTAGTGATCTCAGAAGCTGGAAGGGCAAACCAGAAGATAGCTCAAGATTTCTTTAGAGAAGAATATAGGCTGAACAATGCCATTGGTATGTGTGTTCCTCTGAGAGCTTTAAAAATGGAATCAAGATATGAGCTGCAGTGTGAATTGTTAAAGATACAATCAGTAGACATTCTTATTACTCTTTCTACTCTTTCATAGACTATATGTCAGGCATAAATAAAGCTGATTAAACTATTCTGACTGCTCATTCCAGAACAATTCATACTTTAATATTAGTAAGCTATACTTAGTTACTGTATGTCCTACACTCAGTATGAAAACATGGATTCTGATTATATCGCTGGCTTTCTTAGAAAACAAAAATCTTGGGCCTCAGTTGTCTCTGTAAAATTAAGTACCGTTTCCTAATTCTTCAGGAACTCTGGGATGAAAATGCCTTTATAGTTGATGTTCCAAGTTTCATTGGAAGTGAAGCAGTACTTTTATCAAGCATGTGCTTCAAATGTTAAGTTGCAGGGAATAATATAATAAGTAATTGTGTACCCACCAGCCAGAATGAACAGACATTAATATTTTATTTTTGCTTGATGTTTTAAGATGTATTTAGAAGGGATAAAATACTACATGTTTTAAACTTCTACTTTAGTTGGCTCTGTTGTTTTCCTTAGTGCCATTCTTTTCTCTCCCCAGAAGCAACCATTATCTCTCCTCAAGGAGCAACTGTTGTCGTTAGTTTTTAGTGTATTCTACTAGACCATACTTAATATTTTTACTGTATATTTATGAACAAAAGTAGTATTACTGTGTGGTTTTGAAATTTATAGAAGTAACATCTTACTATGTATACCAGTGCATAAGTTGTTTTTAATAACATGGAACGAAACTGTTGGGTAGTATTCTGTATTATGAATGTATCCCACATTACTTTTCTGTTCTACATTAATTAATATTTTAGGTTATTTCAAATTTTTACTAATACAGATATGGTCCCCTTAGTGTCTATGTACAAAAGTTTCTCTAGGAATAATAGAAGCAGAATGGATGGACCATAGTTTATACGTCTTCAGCTGTTTCCAGATTCTTCTCTAAAGTACAAGACTTTATTTTTTGCATGTTGTTTCCATCATTTTTTTGTGTTAAACTTTGTATGTTTAATATCTTACTGTGGCTTTAATTTGTATTTCATTGCATATTGGTGAGATTGAAGGTTTTTCTTTTCTTTTTTTTTAATGTTTATTTATTTTTGAGAGAGAACGTGAGTGGGGGGAGGGCCAGAGAGAGGGAGACCCAGAATCAGAAGCAGGCTCCAGGCTCTGAGCTGTCAGCACAGAGCCCGATGCGGGGCTCGAACCATGAACCGTGAGAACATGACCTGAGCCGAAGTCGGACACCCAACCGTCTGAGCCACACAGGCGCCCTGATAGAAGGTGTTTTCTTAAGTGATCATTTAGATTTTCTTTTCAGTGTCATCCTTTCTTCATCTTTCCGTTGGATTGTCTTTTTCTTACTGATTGTGTAGGTCTTTATGTATTCTGGATTCCTCGTTTTTGTAAACTATACATACTTCTCTCTGTTTGCTACTTCAGGTTATTTTTTGGTATATCTAAGTTTTTTATTTGATGAGTTGAAATGCATATATTCTTTTCCTTTATGATTTATGCTTTTTTGCATTAAACCATGTAACAACACTGAGGTTATTAAGATGTTGTCATATTTTCTTTTAATAGTTTCAATATTTTGTTCTTTGTACTCTAAGTCTTTAATGTACTTGGGATAGTTTTTTGCATGTGACATCCTTTAACTTTTAGTTTTCAGCTAGAAAGCCAGATGTTGTGATTTCTTTTATGTGTAAATTTCATGCCTTTTTCACTGATGTTAATGATACCTCTGTCAGGTATCAAGTTCTTATATGTGACCTGGTCTGTTTCTGGGCTTCTTTGTTCAGTGGTCTATTTGTACTTATGATGAAACTACAATGTCACAATTATTACAGCTGTAAGATATGTTTCTACCTAGTAGTGTAAGTTGCCTTTGTTGTCTTTTAGAATTGTCTTGGCTACACTTAGGCTTTTAATCTTACATATGAATTTTAGAATTTTAGTTTTATTTTGTCTGGCTCTACAGAAGATTCCATTGAGGTTTTGATTGGAATGACAATTATAGGTTAGGGTGAATTGACGTCTTTCACGTTGAGTCTTCCCATCTATGCGTGTGGCATATCTGTATGAACACATAAAAACTTGTGGAGTTAATAGTTTCTGTACCATGAAACTCACCCATTTCAAATACATAATTCAGTAACTTTTAGTAAACTTGGGTAACTATTACCCTAAACCAATTTGGAACTTTTCATCAGATTTGACTTTTTATATCCTTGAATAATGTTTTGTAACTTTATTCATAAAGATCTTCCTGCTTTTTTTTTTTTTAAGTTTTATTCTTAGGTAGCTTACTTTTTTGTTACTACATTTAGTTGTAATTTTTACCATTAAATTTTGTAATTTACTGTCTTTGGCATATTGAAGTGATTTGAAATTTAAATTTGGTTCTTATATCTAGCAGCCCTGCTGAAATTTGTTATTCTAATGATACTTCTATAGATTCTCTTGGCTTTTCTACATAGGCAGTTATACCATCTGCACATAATTTTTTTTCACCTCTGTCTCTACAATTTTTATATTATGAATTTTCCTATATTTTGGGGATAGGACCTCCGTTACAATGTTGAATGATTGTAGTGTTATTTCTGATGTCCATGGGAAAGCTTTTACAACTTTAATTTTTAGTATTATCTTTTTGTAGACATTTATTTATTTATGTATTTATTTATTTATTTTACCAGGTTATGGATATTACTTCTATTGCAAATTTGTTAGGGGTGTTTTGATTTTTTTGTGCAGTGGTAGTGGTGGTGCTTGTTATCCTGTACTTGAGCATGCTTTTTCTCGCCCTCTCCTGGAAGGAATTTATTGACTTCCTGGCTCAGCAGATGGGTTTTCTAATCATGTTTTGCATATCCAATAGCTCTTCCTAGCATGAGCTTTTATGCAGGTAGTCCATTTCATAAATTATATGGCCTAGAATTTATTTAAAAAAAATTTGTTTTCTAATGTTTGTTTATTTTTGACAGAGTGTGAGCAGGGGAGGGGCAGAGAGAGAGGGAGACACAGAATCCAGACCAGGCTCCAGGCTCTAAGCTGTCAGCACAGAGCCCGACATGGGGCTCGAACCCACAAACCACGAGATCGTGACCTGAGCCGAAGTCAGAGGCTTAACTGACTAAGCCACCCAGGCACCCTTAGAATTTCTTTCTGACTTAAAATAAATACACGCTCACTCACAATTATTGGCTGTAGCTTCTCCTCAGCTATTGATTTTGGGTTTGTTATGGCACTGATGGATATCCTTTGTTTGGCTTTGAACTTGGATGTGCATTAAAAAATTTTTTTTTCCTAGAATTTATATATCTTTGAAGTAGGAGTTGGGAAAAGAGGCTGTTTCTTGATTTAACTCAGTGAGCAGGATTGAATGGACATCTCTCACTTCTTTAAGTCTCAAATTCTGTGTATCGGATTTGCTTAGAATGGCTTACTCATTTTGAAAATTTATACCAGTGATATCCAATAGGACTTTCTGCAATGATGAAATTATTCTGTATCTGTGTTGTCCAACGTGATTGCTACCAGCCACATATGGCTAATGAGAACTTGAAATGGGGCTAGTGTGAGCAAGAAACTGAATTTTAAATTTTACTTAACTGTAATTAATTTTAATTTAATAGCTACATTTGGCTAGTGGCTACTATATTAGTGCAGTTCTATACTAAATAAAAGGAGATAGGAGAAAACCTTGAAGCAGTTGGGTAAAAAAATAGGAAGCGTTCAAGGTTTAATTTCTATACATTGTAGTGACCTATTTTAGCTAATAAGGAATTTGACAGATTGTGGCTTTATGCACTGCATCAATTAGTTTCTAATGTTTTATGTCTGAAATATATATATCTATAGCTGAAATGGGGGGATTGTGTATCTCCATCTCCATAGAGAAACTTCTTTCCATAGTTTCTAGGGAATTAGAGTTCTGTAGGGAATTGCAGTTCAAGATTGAAGGGAATTCTAGCTCAAGACTGAAGGCTGTGGAAGTCCTTGCAAATATGAAATCAGAATTAACTTAATTCTGGAATTGTGCTTTGATGGCTTTTTTGGCAAATTGGAAACATTTACAGAACTGCTAGTTGTGTTAAAACTGTAGTTTTACCCTTCTACATTACATGGAATATTACTCAACCTTAAAAAAAGAATGAGATCTTGCCATCTGTGACAATATGGATGGACCTGGAGGGTATTCTGCTAGATGAAAAAGGAGAAAGACAAATCCCGTATGGTTTCACTTATATGTGAAATCTAAAAAACAAATGAATAAACAGACAGCAGAAACAGACCCATAAATACAGAGAAC
Organism: Herpailurus yagouaroundi; assembly: GCF_014898765.1. NCBI lineage: Eukaryota > Metazoa > Chordata > Mammalia > Carnivora > Felidae > Herpailurus > Herpailurus yagouaroundi. The sequence continues at coordinate 69,938,830 of NW_024412395.1, read as the reverse complement.
AAACTGATGGTTGCCAGAGGTAAAGAGGGTAGAGGCATGGGTAAAATGAGTGAAGCGGGGAGTGAGCAATACAGTCTTCCAGTTATGGAATGAATAAGTCACAGGAATAGAAGGTACAGCCCATTGAGAATATAGTCAATGATATTATAGTGGCATTGCATGGTAACAGATGGTAGCTACAATGGTGGTGACCATAACATAATGTATATAAACTTGTTGAGTCACTATGTCTTACACCTGAAACTAATATAACGAACGTTGTATGTTGACTACACTTCAATCAAAAAGAAAAAAATAAAGTCCAAAAGAGAAACCAAAAAAACTGAAGTTTTTTTTTTTTTGTGGTCTTCACTAAGGAAGTAATATTGGCAACAAGCTGTAACAGAAGCTCAGTGATTTACATTTTTGTTATATTATAAGCAACTCCCTCTCTCAGAGGAAAAAGAAAAAAGGGAAAGGAACAGAGTAAAATTTTACAGAATTTTTGAGCTGAAAGGAACTTCTGAGGCCATATATTCTCATTGTTTAATATTCTCATTGTTTAATAGATGAGGAAACTTACATGTGTATCACATACACATATATGATATGTGCATATACATTAACTTGTGTGTGTGTGTGTATGTGTATGTATACCAAAAGCTATATATGTGTTGAATTGCCAATATATAGGTGTGTACATGTCGGTGGGTGGGGTACATCTGATGCCAGTAGTATATATGTTGAATATAGTTGGATATAGTTAATGACAAAGCTGAGACTAGAATCTGGGTCTTTTGACTCCCAGTCTGCTTTTTATTGTATGCTGCACTTCTCTTTGTATCCAAATACTTTGGATGTATTGAAAACAAATTACATTCCTTTGAATACAACTGTGTACATAAACAGCCATGGCTTATAAAGTAAATCTTAATTACATTTTTCAATGGCTGAACTATAAAAGGCTTTCATTTTGTTTGAAATTGAAGTGTTGAATTGCTAAATTAAATAGATGATCAGGATTGTGTAGAAATTGACATTTTTAGTCATAGTGTAATATGTGATTCTTGAAAAAGTGAATATATTTTAAACATTGTAACTAATTATAGCTCTGTTTCTTTTAGGTTCTTGCCAGAAACCATATGTTGCACTTATTCATGGAATTACAATGGGTGGGGTGAGTAGACTATTATACACGCATCATTGATATGTGAGTTTATTAAAAATAAGTTAGTCATTATTAATCAGAAGTGAGATGATTAATGTAATATGGCAGAACTCATTGAAACAAAATCATGTTTGGATTTTGGAGCTTTCTAGGTTTAGGATATAATATTTGCATATAACACTTTTAGACTTATTTCCACCCAAAAGAATATGTTCTTAATTATGTTATATACTATTTTCGTTTCTTGAATTAGCAAGCTTTTTTAACCAACAGAACGATTGAATTTTTTCTTGTTACATAGAGTGTTTTTTCTACTTATAAATAAACTGCTTCCAACAGCTTCAGAAAAGCACCTGGAATGTTAAGGTTTTCTTAGACTGAGTGGTTGGGGATGTGTTTGCCTAAATTGTATCTACTGCACAAAATCTCACCTCAGTGAAAGTGTTTGGGTACTTTATGAAGTTTTCTGAAACTGCGTTTCTTATCAGTTACAAATATCTATGTTGTGTCTGTGCAGTTACAAAGAAGTCTTAAATGTTTTTGGCCTTGAATATACTTGGAAAAACATGAAATAATTACAGAAAAAGTGGAAAATTGCATGGCACTGGCTATACCAAAGACAAGCCTTTAAGAAAGTGAGAGGTCAGAATGTACCTTCATGGCAAGAAAAGAAAGGATTTAAGTAGGTTGTAGGAGGCCAAAGGGCAGAATTTCAAAGATTCCATGTTCAGTGTTTCAGAGATTTAGTCTTTGGGACTATAAGAAGACCCCTCTTTTTCTGGTAGAACCAAACTAAATAAAGCCTCTTGGGCACTGGGAATTGCTTAGATCTTGCACATCATTTTGGGAAGGGACTCTACTAACAGCTGTGATTAGAAAGTAGGATCAACGGGCCACATGTACTTCTTGGCTTGTTGGCAGTTACTGAGCATGGGTTGATCCTGCTTTCTTTGTCCAAATACTGGGGAAGAAAATCCCTGAAAAAATACTGCAGAATAAAGGGAAGGAAAATAATGGAAATGTTGAAGGAAGAGCTGCCTTGTGAATGTGGAAGGAACCAGGAAAAAAATGAAAATAAAAAAAATACTGGGCATTCTTACTAACATGTTAAGAACACTTGAACAATCCAAAAGATGGCACCATAGAGCTTGCTTTTATTTTTGTGGTTTTTTTCTTTTTCTTATATAAACTTTTTTTTTCCCTATCAAGGAAAGTAACAATTTTACTTATGTTCTCTATCATGAAGAGTAAGTAGCATGAAACTTTGTAGAGGGGATGGCTATATTCCATTATGTTTTAGATTTCAGAAATTTGAAACTTTACTCCATATTTTAGTCTATGGTAAAATAAAAAATGTTTGCTAAGTGCTTCTTCACTTAGTTGCTCAAAATTGTTGAAGATTATGTCATTCCAGTGTTTTTGCAATAGATTAACAATTTTTTATTATGAGCAATTTGAAAGAATAGGTCATTCTGTTTCCCAGAAAGACATATTTTTAATTCCTTTTCCCTTTAGTTTAAACATCTAAATTCATATTTTTTCACATTAATATATATGTATATATAGAACAGAAAATGCCTAAAAATCAATATTAATTTTAAGTAGATATAGAACAGAGAAAAATCTTTAAAATTTTCTCTGTATGTGTAGTTCCATCCCCATTTCCCTCTCAACTGAACTGGATTTAAAGAGCTTTCAAATTTCTTTCTTCCTTCCTTTCTTCTCCTTTTCTCCATTCCTTCTTTCTCTTCTCTTCCCACAATGCATTTTATAATAGAAATAAAGTTCGCCCCCCCCCAACTCAAAATATGGTGCAGTATGGTATTGTTGTATCTCTCAAAGTGTCCTAAGATGCTGCTAGCAAAAGGCTTTATGATCAATATAATGGAAAATTTAAAGTTTAAAGGCATAGACAGGGGTATGAGACTGCAGGGGCTGTGAAAGGAAGAATTAGGAAATTTCCATTGGATTTCAAAGTGTGTAGAATATGTGCTTATATGCATTCATTTTTATCTGTGCTCATGTTGAACTTTCTTCCAGTGTGGGTGATTATCCTCTTTGTCTTGATAGAGAGGGGTAGGGTCTCCCTCTCTCCCTATGGTATTCTATGATTTCCGTATGCCTTTTTAGGGGAGAGTTAGGATGGCTTTATAGTTGCACAATTTCTGATAGTAAATTTTTAGGGTCATTTAGTTTCTCAGCCTTTTTCATAGGTAAACATTGGGTTGTATTTTTGAAGTTGCAATGGATTATCCTCTAACAGAAGTTCCTATACTTTTTAACTCTATTTTACCCCTTGTCTGTCTTATTAGATAGAACCCTTGATTCTCCACTTTACTCTTTTTCCCCCTGACTCAGGGATATCTAAAGGCAGAATTGGGAGGTGCTTGTATTTCCTTACCAGGACCTTGGCTTTGTTGCCTCCCTTATCCACCATTTTAAGGTATTGAGTTCTGACTCAATATAGAACTCAGTATAGAACTTTGACTTTATAGGAGTATGGGTATTCTTGGCAACTTCTACAGACTTGCAGATTCTCAGATCTACAGGGAGTTCTTTTCTTTTTTCCTTGGCCCTTTCCTGTGGATATATTCGTAGGATTTTGGTTCATTTTGTTTTTAATTGTGAATTTCCCCTAGGTTCTTGGTCAAGAGGCAGGCACCTCCTCCCTGTGCCATCCTTACCCTGCCTCTGTTTCATCTACCATGTCATCCATACACCATGTTGGGTTGAATGATTTGTGGTCTAAAGGGCTCGGTTCCTTATTGAGGCATCAGATTATTGCACTAAGAAGAAAGGGGGAGGGAGCTCCTCTTGCCCTTAAAATGAGCTCATTCTCCTACCGATATATTGACTTAAGAGGTTTAATGTTAACAAGAGGTTCATTATGATTTTAGCCATTATTTGAGATTATTCTCCACTATTTAACCCAACCATCAAAAGTTAATCTATGTGTGCTAAATACTGGTTAGACTCTGGGCTAAAATAGTTAACAAGGCAGATATGTTTTCTTTCCTTATGGAGCTTCTAGTAGAGAGAGGCAGGGACAGGTATTCTGGAAATACACAACAGTACCATCCTCAACTGTGTGAATATGTGTGAGTACTTTAGTGAAAGGGCTGGTGTAGGGGAAGCATCTTGGAGGAAGTTCTATCAGCAGTCAGGAAAGAACAAGTTGGGAATAGTGGAGAAATATGATTGCTAATGTGTATAAGGGGTTGATGTAGTGTGGAAGGACAGTGGGCAAAATGAGAAGATAGAGACATGTAAAAGGAGATGAGAGAATGTGTATTTGGGTAAACATCAGTGTGCCTGGATTTTGGAGTGTGAAGGAGATAGTGGTTAAAGTCTGAGGCCAGAAAGGTAAACAAGAAGCTAGATCAGTCCTTTTATATAAGCTGTGTTGGGTAGTTTATCCTAAAATCAGTAACGAGAGCCTTTAAAGTGCTTTTAGATGGGGAGATGGCTTGATCAGGTTTGCATTTTAGAAAGATAAGTCTCTTGTGGGAAGAACAGATTGGAGGGGGTTAGGGTTGGAAGTAAAGAGATTGTTTAGCGAGTTATTGCAGGGATCCAGGTGAGAGATTATGGTGATTTTGGACTAGGGTAGCATCAAGGACCTGAAAATTAGATTTATGGGCAATATTTAGGAGACTTGGGATTTGATGAGGGCTAGAACATGGGAGGGTAAAGAGGAGGAGGAGGCAAGCTTGAGTTCCAGGTCTAGTGTGGGCACTCGAATGAAGGGTGGACTGTTCACTGAGATTTTGGAGGAAGAATGGCAGGCGGTGTAGACGGGAGGGTGAACAGAGATGAGTTTAATTTCGGGCTTGTTAAATGTGAAATGCCTGTGGACTATCCACATGGGTGGGTTGTGTCTGAACAAAAGTGTTGGCTATGCAAGTCTGAAACTCAGGGTGTTGCCCGGGCAAGAAGTTCAGTTTGGGACTCGTGTAGGCACAGTATGCTCTACAGTGTGTGCTTCTGGAGCATGAATTAGCTCATAAGTGATTGGTAAGTGGTGAAATCATGTTAGCAATAATGTAAAAGTTGTGTTTGGTTCATATGCAGGGTTTTTTTCTAGACAAGGGGAGATAGGATAGTGGCAATAAATACATAATCATCAGCTATGCAGGAAAAAAGTGCTTAGATCTGTTGATGTACAGTGAATAGGAATTCTCTTGTCTATATTTTAAGAAAATTAAATACTTGTTGGGCAGCTTCCACCCAGAGCTACCCCCCCCCTAACCCCCCCCCCCCCCCCACCCCGACACACACACACCTGGCACTTGGATGTTTAAGGGCAGCCCCACTGGCTTTTAGTTGCACTTCTACCTGCTTTGTTCTCCACACCTGCTGGTCCTGCCCTGATTAAAGTATTGCCATTGTTTCCACTTTATTTTTGTGCATTTTAAATATCTGCTCTGGTATTCTTTGTTTATAATGAGATGCTTGACTGGGTGATCTAGATCAGGTCCCTGGGACCATTTACAGTTTCTGTTAGCATTCAGATTACAAAGTTGCGTAGGTTTTGAGCAGACTGCCCAAACTATTTTTCCTGTAAGCTCTGTGCAGTTTTGTAGAATCTGAGGATTTTTTTCAGAAATTCATTTTCTTAGAGCTGCCTTGTATTGAAAACTTGACAATAGAAAAGATTATGCAAGGAAATGTGACAGAAAGAGTGACAACCAAAGTAAGTCCAGAATGGAATCCTAAAACAAAAAACACCCAATGTTTATTGACCAGGGGCAGAACAAGTACCCTATAAAAGGCACTGAATAAAAGGGGTCCAGAAGAGGCAAATTAGAAGAATGGCCTTGTCATGGGAAATTTCAAGTTGGCTACTGTGCCCCAGAAGTCTTTGATAGTTTGTTTTGTGGTAAAGAGCACATCCTAGGTTCCTCTTGTATGCTGCATTCCCCAGACCTGAAAGTCAGCTGTTTCTCCAAGACATCTCTGGTTACTTCTAGTAGAAAATGGTAGTTAGCAATAACAACCTGGGCACTAGTTAAGTTGATAATTGTTTCTACACTCTTTCAGTGAACAGAACTAAGAATACAGATCTTGTTTTTATGAGAAGATAGGTCCTGAGTTAATACATCTATTCAAATTTAGATTTTTACTTCTTTGATATTGGTATCTTTTTTATATTAAACATCCTTTTTTTTAAATAATGTTAACACTGTTACAGATTTGCTGTGTCCTAATACATATACTAGTTTTAGAATAACAATATTACTAAAGATAAAGCCAGTTGAAATAATTACTCTCTTTCCTCTATACCAAATTTTTTTAGTGACTTGTCTTTTTCATATTTTTCTAGAGTATTCAACCTGGTTCTCATAGAACCAACTCTTTATTTTTATACTCTTATCAGTTTACAATGAATTTTATTTAAAGCACATACTTACTATACAAGTACGACTGGCATAAACAGACCAGAAATACATATGACTAACATTTCATAAACTCTAAACTCCACAGATTGTAGTATGAAATTGTATCAAAAAGTAGCCAGAGAGTAGTTTTCAGGTGCTAGTTAATATGGACATTAGTTAATATGCTTTACACAATTAATGGAAATCCTTGGTAAATCAAAGGTCAAGTAAGAGTACTCCTAGTGTAATAATCCTTTTTGTTTAAGTATATGATATAAAGCAGTGGTTTCTTAGAACTTCTTTTTAAACTTCTGTTAAGTGTATAAATATAGCATGAGCTGGGGCTCCTGGGTGACTCAGTCAGTTGGGCATCCTACTCTTGACTTCAGCTAGGTCACGATCCCCGTAGTTGTGGGATCAAGTCCTGCATCAGGCTCTGTGCTGAGGATGGAACTTGCTTAAGATTCTCTCTCTCTTTCACGCTCTCAAAAATAAATAAATAAATGAAATGTGCAATTTGTTACAGATACGTATGTGTTATAGTTGGACACGTGTACATACATAATTCATAAATATGCATATATTGAGGAATGTGCTCATTGAGGTAAAAAAAAAAACCTTGAATATTTTTAAGTTATTTCACATTTATGCTTTAAGGTATGACATGCCAAAATTCATTTATTCCTTAAACTGAAATATAATTGACCTATAACATTGTGTTTTAGGTGTACTGTGTAATGATTTGGAATATGTATCTACTGCAAAATGATTACCACAATAATTTAATATCCATCACCACAAATGGTTAACAAAAGTCTTTTCTTGTGATGAGAGCTTTTAAGATTTCCTCTCTTAGCAACTTTCAAGTATCCCTCTGGCTTTTTTTACTTAAAGTAAAATTATACCTGAAGAATGGTAGACTGTTAATATCTAAATAAATATTTTTATCCCGATTGTTTGGTTCTGCTGAATATAATTTTCATTCAGAAATAATATGAATTATGCATCCAAAGCAGAGGAGTTAAAATACATTAACATTATGTAATCAATGTATTAGTATCATTAATATGCAGTACTAGCCTATTAATATTAATGCGAGAAGCATAATAAAGTCTTTGTTTTCACTGTGGAGACTGCTGATCAGACTGCTAATCTAATGCATGTGGTCCCAGAGATACATTATGAAACGTATTGTATATTTATGATATTAACTTTTATACTATAGTGAAGTAATGTACAATGAAAAACCTGTTTGAATTTCTAACAGAAACTTATACCTATTTGAAAGCACTGTTTCAAACCCTGAATGATGATGAGAGAGGACTCTCACATACTCTCCGATACTGTGATGCAGTGTTCATTCTGGGCAGGAGCTTCCTCATTCTCCCTGATTAGAATTTAAATCCATGACTCTTTGTATAAGCATTAGTCACATCATCCCATTGTGTGCCTTTCTCGGTTAGTTGCTTTCTTAATGGTGGTTGTTGGCTCTGTTTACTCTGTAACATTTAATTTTAATTTTAATTTATTTTTTTAATTAGAAAAGCATTTTTATTGTGAAACAACTTCAAGTTTACGGAAAAGATGCAATAACAGTACAGAGAACTCCTATGTATTCGTCATATTCCCTGTTATTTCCACATATGTTTATCATTCTCTCTTCCTCTCTTCTGCATCTATCTGTGAAGAATTTTTTTAACCATTTGAGAGAAAGTTAGAGACGTGATAACTATTGTTAAATTGTTCAGTGCGTATTGCCCAAGAATAAAGACACCAAGAAATTTAACACTAATACAATACTATTATCTGGAACATTTCTTTTTCAAGCACCAAATTAAATTGTTCCACATGTGTCCTTGTTTGTTTGTGGAGAGAATAATCTTGCCATTAACATAAATCATGGGGACTACCTGGGTGGCTCAGTCGGTTAAGTGTCCGACTTTGGCTCAGGTCATGATCTCACTGTTCACAAGTTGGATCCATGTGTTGGACTCTGTGCTGACAGCTCAGAGCCTGGAGCCTCCTTCGGATTCTGTGTCTCCCTCTCTCTCTGCCCCTCCCCTGCTCGCGCTCTATCTCTCTCTCATTCTCAAAAATAAACATAAAAAAATAAATATAATAATGGAATGGTTGACTATATCTTAGGTTAACTTTAAATATTCTTGTAATTATCAATGTTTACAATGTTTTTGTCTCAAATAGTAATATTATCTGGAAATATGTAAGTGGTGCTTATTTCTAGTTGCTAATTAACATATTTGCATTGTAAAGAATTTAACTGTGCTTTTTAAGTAATTCTAAGATCTTTGTAAAAAGCCTTAAATAAAACTGTCAGCTTTTTCCATCTATCAGTCTAAAAACTCATCTATGTCTCTTAATTGAAAAAGTCTTAGATTGCCTAAATTTTGCCTTTAAAGATTATAAAATTTAAATAAGTAATTGTTATTCTTATGGCAGTATGAGTTTGACTATGTTCATATATTGTTTAGTTGTTTTTTGTTTGTCCCTATTAGCATTTTTTTTTCTTTTTTCTCAACGTTTTTATTTATTTTTGGGACAGAGAGAGACAGAGCATGAATGGGGGAGGGGCAGAGAGAGAGGGAGACACAGAATTGGAAACAGGCTCCAGGCTCTGAGCCATCAGCCCAGAGCCCGACGCGGGGCTCGAACTCCCGGACCGTGAGATCGTGACCTGGCTGAAGTTGGACGCTTAACCGACTGCGCCACCCAGGCGCCCCCCTATTAGCATTTTTATACTAGGTTGTAAAAATGGATCAAATTCATTTTACTTTATTAGGACAAGGTGAGCACAGTACTGCAGTGATGATTGTTTACTATTAATAAAAGTAAAAAAGAATGTCCGAGTGCTTGGGACACCATAAATAAAAGGCACAGAAGGGTTAAATGTAAAATAGATACCATACCACCACTAAACTAAAAGACAGTTGACATATTTTAATAACAAGGTAAATTTTATGACAAACTTATTTGATATAGAAGGACATTTCATAGTTATAGAATGGTTAGCTATAACAAATCCAAATTTGTATGCCCTGTGAATCTGCTGTGTATTGTTTCTCTTTGGTGTTAGTCATGTGGTCCTTTCTTATATGTTGGATTATTTCTAATCAGGGCTAGTTACTTCTAACTGACTGTTATTTGAGTCCTAGGATGACATTATCTTCCTTCAAGGAAGATGTGCCTTTGTTTCTAGCAGGTGTCTAGGTTGAGAGCACTAGTAATTCCAATCATCTAGATCCCGTCAGGGATGGAAGGATGTGTAGCTGGGCTTCACTCCAGGTGAGTGCTGGTCTGGATTCAGGTCACCTTAACTCCTACGGTGTTGCATTGAGGGGCCCAATTTGGCAAGCCCTAAATTCCATTATTTGTTTCCTTAGCAGGTAGGGCTTAGTTCAGTCTGTTAAACTCTGTTCAGATCTTCACCCTCTTAAGATCACTGAAGTCAAATTCTGAAAATTTTATTGACCTTAATCAACTGTAGAAAACTATTTTATAAATATTTATGTAAAAATCTCAGTTTATAACTGAATATGAAGCTGAACTGAGTTATACTTATGAGTTCCATAACATACAATATGACAGTAGTGTTAAAACTGAGAAACTATGGGAACAAACCCCTGGCTATCTGAAATAACTCTACTGGTATGATATTGTCAAACATTTTTATGCTAAAAAGTAGAAAGTCCTAAGAGGGGAAATAGACAAAACCACAGTCTGGAGCAGAAAACAGCTCAGTGTAAGTACATATATACACACACATATTTTTCATGCATACACGTAATTTGAACATTGTGTAATAAACTTGATCCAATTAGCATGTATTCAGTAACTGCAGATATGTTCATTTCATGTGTGCATGGGACATTTACCAAAATTGGTCACAGAATTAGTCTTACAGAATTAATTTCAAAGGATTAATCTCCAGACTCTGGCTCCAATAGAATTAAGAAAGCACTCAATAATAATAACTAGAAATTTCTGAATATTTGAAACATACACTTATGGCTGTGTCTTAAGGGTAGGGAAGGATTACTTAAATAATACATAAATGCACCATAAACAAAAATAACACATTTAAAAACTAAGAACTTTGTGCATTCTGAGTCATCAATAAGAGGGAAAAGGCAAACCATGGACTAGAAAATAGCTCCTGGAATGCATAGTCTGGTAAAGAAATCATATCCAGAATGCATAAAGAATTTCTACAATCAGTACAAAAATCCAATGGAAAAATGAGCAATAGCGAGAATAGACCTATCACAAAGATATCCAGATAACAAACAAATGTAACAAAACATTCAACTGCATTAATCATCAAGGAAATGCAAATTGAAGTAACAATGGAATATTAACATATACTTGTTAAAATAGCTAAAATTATGAAAGACCAAGTCAAATATTGGTGAGGATAGGAAATAACAAACTCACTTCTGGTGGAGTACAAAGTTGGTACTAATGCTTTGGAAAATTGTTATTAAAAAAATTTTTTTTAATGTATAGTTTTGAGAGAGAGAATGTGAGTGGGAGAGGAGCAGAGAGAGAGAGGGGAACACAGAGCCCGACACGGGGCTCAAACCCAAGGACCGTGAGATCATGACCTGAGCTGAAGTTGGATATTCAACTGACTGAGCTACCCACGTACCCTGAAAATTGTTATTTTTTTAAAGTTGATTGAATTAGTGTCCTTTGACGCAGTAGTTTTACTCCCTGGTATATATACCCCATCAAAATGTATGCACTTATGCACCAAAAGATATGCATAAGAATGGCATCGAATCATTATTTGCAATAGTCCCAAACTAGAAAACCTAACTGGCTATTTATAGAATAGATCAGTAAATTATTCATACAAAGGACTGCTGTACAATGAAAAAAAATTGCTACACACAACATGAACGAATCTCACAGAATGTTGACTAAAAGATAAATAGTATATACTCTATGATCCTATTTATATCAATATAAAACCAGAAAACATAAATCTTATTTTGTTGGAAGGATAGTAGTTGCCTGAAGGATAGAAGGAATAATGAGTTGACAGAGTGCATAAAATAATTTCTGATAATTTTTATCTGCATTTTCATTACTTGGGTGTGTTCACTTTGGGATAACGCACTGGACCTGTATACTTATCATTTGTTACTATTTGTATACTTTTGAATGTGTATTCTATGTCAAGAAAGTTATTAAAAAAAAAACACGCCAGTGTGCCTGACCTGAATGAAAGTGAGGAATGTGGAAAATGGTAAAACTCTAAGATGAGGGAGCTAAAAAGGGACCAAATCACATAGAGCCTTATTGGCCATGAGGAGGAAATTTGGTAATACTTTAATGTGATGGGAAGTCACTGGAGAATTTTGGGCAGGAGAAAACTTTAACTGATTTACATTTATTTAATAAGCTTCCTTGGCTGCTGGGTAGAGAATGGATTGTGGCAAGAACAGAAGCAAGACTAGCCCAGGCAGAGATAGTAGTGACTTCAACTTGGGCTGTTACAGTGGAGATGTGAACCGTGGCCTGATCCAAAGTATATTTTGAGGTAAGAACTATCTAGACAGGTTCATAGATGAGATTGGGAGATCAGAAAGAAAGAGGATGATGCTGAGGTTTTTGGCCTGACCAGCTGGGTGAATGGTGGTGCTATTTACTGAGGGAGCCACTCATTTGAGGAGATTTATTTCTCAATAAATCAAGAGATTTATTTCTGATATATGAACATTGAGAAAAATACTAGAGCTTCAAATGGAGATGTGAAATAGGTGGCTAGGTATGCAATTCTAGAGAAATCAGGATGGGGAAATAATTTAAGTCATTAGTGTTATGGTGCTTAAATTCCTGGGGCTCTTGGAAGAGATCACCTAGGGAACAAATGTAGAAAGAAGAGAGTACAGGTGAAGTGGAACAGAGGAAAGACATCTGATCATGGCGGGGGGGGGCGGGCCGCCCCGGGGAGGAGGGCAGATCAGCATTTTGGTGTCAAGGAGAAGAACAAGAACAATTAATGAGATACAAGGAAAACCAGGAGAGTGATGGTATCTCAAAGTCAAGTTAAGTGTTTCCTGATGTAGGGACTAAACAGCTCTGCCAAATGCTACAGATACAATCCAGTTAGATGAAATGAGATTTAACTAGTGGGTTTGGAAGGATGCAGGGGGGAGTATTTGAGAAGAGTCAGGAATAAGAATGATATCTGACATTTGGGGAATAAATCTGTACAGTATAACCATTAATCCAATAAAATTTGAAGACTTTGAAGCCTTTTTAGTCTAGCAAAGGAGTTTAAAAAGTATATAACAGTAAATTTTTAAAGATTCAAGGGAGAGCTTATTGTAAACAACCTATAATGGATTCTTTTATATAAGATACAAAATTTAGATATGAATCTGCCATGTAGTTGCTTTATCCCTTTGAACATTGATCAGCATTTATATTTGTAGTATCTCCAAGTGAGGTGGCTTGCATTTTCCCAGCTTTCCTCTTAATTGAAAGGCTTTTAAAATTGGCTCTTAATGGTACTTATGGCAAGGATCTCTTATTCTGAAAGCTTGTCATTATTAATTTTTTCTAAAATCTTGAAGTGTTTGATTTCATTCATTGTTTTTTCAGCTATGGGTGAAACAAAAGGTATCATGTAACAACAAGATAAAGCACTGAATCAATGAGTACAGGATCTGTAGTTTCTAGATCAAAGAATATGGGGCTCATAAATTTCTTTCTCTATTGATATCAAGAGGTAGATAAGGCCCTGTATAGAGAAGTTGGGCTGTTAGGTGGTTCTCTTGCCAAGTAAGGAGGATTTCAGGAGATAGAATGGAAATGACTAGTCAGGGATGAGCTCTGTTAGCAGGAAAAAGGGCACAAGGCAGCTTATACTGTGTGATGCTGAAGCTTGACAGGATGTAGATCTGGTTCTAATCAAAAATGTGGTGAGAGACTTTTTTAATTGAAAACATGGACTTAATGAAACAGATGCAGAAAAGAGAATGGAGCAGTTATTAGACAAGCACAGTGATTACACAGGAATCCATAGACAAAATCTGTAGCGTAGCTACTTGAACTGCAAGTGTGGACTTGAGGCGAATTTAAGTAGTATGTTTGTCATTTTTTTTCTCCAACCGTCTCTGCTGCTTTTTGTATGTTTGCTTTGTTCTCTGTGCTGTACAGGCTGCATGCAGCCTGCTCCATTTATTTGTCTTCACCCTATGTAGTTTCTGCTTTAACTTGGCTCACATGTCTTCGGCTCAAATTTCAAATGACCTTTAAGCTTTGGCTGTCATCAACTCACAGCTGCCCACCATTTTTTAGTTTAAATACCTGACAGTGAGAATCTTGTCTAATGCACTTTTCTTTCTCGCCCTTTGCTCCATGGGCCTTCCAGTTCTGGTGTAAGGTGCCTCCATTGGGTGCCCATCCCTAGTTCAGCCACCGCTCAGGGAAGGGCAAAGTCTCTGGGCAGAGAAGTTTCCCATAGAGAAAGGGCAGCAATGGGGCAGGTAGTATTCTTCTTTAGTATGTTTTCCTCACTTTAAAATTATATGATTAATTGAAATTGTAAAGGCTTGGAATTTTGGAGGAATGGCATGAAGGCCCTGTGGCTGGTGGAATAAGCACAGCAAGTGTGATGGGAGATGAGGTCAGAGGTGAGCTGGGCCATACTATGTATACCTTGCATGCCATGGATCAGTTTGAAGTGTATGTGTGTCTCATATAAATATTCATGTTTGTTCAAATATGTGTTAGAGATACACAGGGAAAAAATCTGAAGGGTTACATACCAAATTAATAACTTTATCTGGAAAAAAGAGAGGAGACTAGGATTGGGGCTATGGTCAGATTTAATAAAGGGGGATATAGTCCTTGCTATTTGTGGAATTCAGGGTTAATTAAAAGAGGTAGGAGGCAATAACCAGAGGAGTATGGTTTGAAACAGGGTCAGTCAGTGAGGCCTGGAGATCTACCTACTGTGCAACCCGAGAGGAAGGCAGTTCTGAGTCTGGGTACTCAAAAGAACAAAGTCCAAAAACTGGGAGTCCATTCCAACTCTAAGTTCTTAGCAAGACATTCCTGAACACTGATAACTTTCATCTACAATTTGATAAACTGAAGTGGGGAGTAGAATATAAAGCAAGGACTTTTAAAATAGTATAATAAATTATTAATGAAACTAGTAATGTTCTATTTTCATTAAAATTTGTAAGATTGTGATCTTGGAATACATACAATTGAATTTGGGTCAGTGTTGTCAGTTGACTGTGTCATGATAGAATACCTATAATGATGATATTTACCTGTACAAAGAGTATCGAACATTGTAGATTTAACTTATAAATGTTGACACCAAAAGATGTAGGTGGTGGCTGAAGAATTATATTCACTTCCGTGTTTATTTGCATGGTTTTCTAAAATTTAAGCTTAGCATACAGAACATAAAATTTATAAGAAATTGCTTGTGTTTTTGAGTGTTTTCTTAAAACTGAGTATGAAAACACTTCAAAGAGTTGAAGAAATTGTAATGAAAGATTAGAAGAACCAGATAGAGGTGAGGTCCTTTCTGTTTAGTTAATGCTTATAGAACTCTTAAGTGCCTGGCATTGTTCCACATACTTTATATGTTTTAACTCCTTTAATACTGTGATGATGAAGAGTACACTGGTTAAAAAGAACCAAGAATGAGAAGAACTAAAACAATCTAACAGAAATTCTGAATAATGTAAAAAGAACACAACATAGGAAATGTGTATAGTGTGAGCACTGACATGAACTGGATACTTAGTCATTACACGTGTACCTCTTATTTCATTGTATTCAAATATGTTTTTTCAAATATGTTTATTCAAAGATGACTATTAAGTTTTCCCTTTTCAGTGACATTCAACAAGTCAGAGACTTTCGGCCAGATCTTATTTTCTAAAACTTGTGTTCAGTAATCATTTTTTAGAAGTTGTATAGTTGGCCGTTAAATGTTGTATCTAATAAAAACAGTGTTGCCAATATTCTGAAATACACAATAAATGAAACCATGAAATAGGTGAATGAATAAAATGTGTTAATATTCTATTTAAAGCTATTGAAATGAGCTAGAATAACTTGTGCTCCTCTGATGAATGGTCCCGCCAACAGCAGCACTCAGTGGTTCTGGGAAGAGTCACTGTTCTGTAATGCTGTATCTGATTTGAAATGAGAGGGAATGGGGGAAGAGGGCATGAAACATAGCAAAAAATACTGATTGAAAACAAATCTATTCCACATATCACGGCTACCCATATGTTTTTTGTCCAGTAAGTTCTCCTGAAATTATGTGTTTCAGGGTTTTCCTCCAGTGTATCCCCTAAAAGAAATTCTTGTGGAATATAATTTACTTGGTTTAAAATGTTTGTGTGTATATGAGTCTATGTTTGTTTGTTTTTCAGCATTTTTTTTTCAACTTTTTTTTTAATTTTATTTTTGGGACAGAGACAGAGCATGAACGGGGGAGGGGCAGAGAGAGAGGGAGACACAGAATCGGAAACAGGCTCCAGGCTCCGAGCCATCAGCCCAGAGCCGGACGCGGGGCTCGAACTCACGGACCGCGAGATCGTGACCTGGCTGAAGTCGGACGCTTAACCGACTGCGCCACCCAGGCGCCCCTGTTTTTCAGCATTTTAAAACAACTTTTTGCCTTATTTTCCTAGGGAGTTGGTGTCTCAGTTCATGGGCAATTCCGAGTGGCTACTGAGAAGTCTCTCTTTGCAATGCCAGAAACAGCAATCGGTAAAAACCTCCAAATTTTTCATAATCATTTTTAGAATTATCTTTTGATATGTTTCAGATTACACTGTTGTTAAAGGAATTGATGGAATCTTGTTGAGATAACAGCAATGAAAGAGCTCTTTAAGAACTTAGAATAGGAAGACACCTGGAAGTCGTATTAGCTCAGTAATTGTATCTGAAAACACGCAAGCAAGAATATTTAATTGGCAGCACTAACAAATTGTAGTTAATTTTAGGTAAAGTATTACTAGGGGAAAATAGTCTTATATTCACATCTATGATCCTTTTTGAAATTTTTGTATATGGTATGAAATATAGATAGAAGGTCTAGGTCAAGTTTTATTATTTTACCTATAGACATGTAGTCATTCACACACTGCATTTGAAGAAAGCTATTGTTTCTCCACTGATGGCTTCTGTATCTTTATATATATTCTATTGATGCCAACCCCACCCTGCCTTTTTTTTTTTTTTTTTTTAATTTGGGAGAGAGAGCACATGTGCATGTGAGCAGGGGAGGGGGAGAGGGTATTGTAAACAGGCTCCATGCTCAGCTCAGAGCCCGACTCGAGGCTCAATCCCACGACCCTGGGATCATGACCTGAGCCAAAATCAAGAGCTGACACCCAACCAACTGAACCACCCAGGTGCCCCTACACTGTCTTGATTGTTGTTGCTTTATAAAGAAGTTAGGTAGTGATAACTGACTAAGCCATCCAGTCACCCCAACTTTTGCTTTTTTTTTAATTATAATGTCTTGGCTTGGGTCTCTTTGGGTTCATCTGGTTTGGGATTCTTTGATTCTTGGACCTGGATGTCTGTTTCTTTCCCCAGGTTAGGGAAGTTTTCAGCCATCAATTCCTCAAATAAGTTTTCTGCCCCTTTCTCTCTCTCTTCTCCTTCTGGGGCCCCTATAATGTGAATATTTGTATACTTGATATTTTCCTAGATGTCTCTAAATCCACCCTCATTTTTTAAAATTCTTCTTTCTTGGGGCGCCTGAGTGGCTCAGTCGGTTAAGCACCCAACTTCGGTTCACATCATGATCTCACAGTTCATGAGTTCGAGCCCTGCCTCGGGCTCTGTGCTGACAGCTAGGAGCCTGGAGCCTGCTTCGGATTCTGTGTCTACCTCTCTCTATCTATCCCTCCCTTACTCGTGCTCTCTCTCTCTTTCTCTCTCTCTTTCTCAAAAATAAACATTAAAAATTTTTTTTAAATATATGTAAAAAATTAAAATTCTTTTTTCTTTTTGCTGTTCTGATTAGGTAGTTTCTACTCTGCCAGATGCTGATCTGTTCTTCTATATCATTTCAGTTATTCTTCAGCTTTGGTTCCTATATTTTCTAACTCTGTGTTGAAGTTTGTTCATTCTTGAGTTCAGTGAGTGTCTTTATGACCATTACTTTGAACTCTTTATCAGGTAAATTACTTATCTCTGTTTCATTAAGGTCCCCCCTCCCCCACCCCAGGATTTTATCTTCTTTTGTCTGGAACATACTCCTGTGTCTCCTCCTCTTGTTTGTGTGTGTGTGTGTGTGTGTGTGTGTGTGTGTGTGTGTGTGTGTGTCCATCCTGTGAATTAGAATAGCTACCTCCCTCTTTTAGTCTTAAAGAAGTGGCCATGAGTTAGGAGCATCCTCTGTGTAGACTGGTATGTCTGGCAGCTTTGGCTGGTTGGAGTGGAGCAGACATGGGCCAGGAATGTGCTGCTCTGGGGTTACCTTGGCAGGACAGCTGGGGCTGTGGTGGGCACCTTCAGGGGACAGCTGGAATTGTTGTGGGCTAGGAACCTGGGACTTGCTAGGGCTGCCCTACTAAGTTGACTAGAGTGCCTGGACCCTGCTCCCATCTGCACTATGAAGCTGGAGGGGGCATATAAAATGTGCTTGCTGGCACCTCTGACCCCAGAGAGTTCCAGAAGTTCCCTGCCTATTTGGTGGATGCCTTAGGGTTACTAGTGGGTTAACAGCTATGTTTTGTTTTGTATTGTTTTGTTTTGTTTTGCTGTGCCCAGTATTGGCGAGTCTATGCAGGGGCCCCTCCGTGACATCCCTTCGTTTGTCAAGTTATCACACTGGGAGTGGTGTTCCTGTGGTTACTATGTCTCTGTCTCTCCTACTCTTATGTATGTGGTTCCCCCTATCATTTTTTGTGCAGAAGCTGTTCAGTCAGTTCTCAGTTCTTTTTCTGCAAGAATTGCTCTATATTTAGATTTAGATCTGGTATGTCTGTGGAAGAAGGCAAATTCAGGCTCTTCCTAAGCCACCATTTTGAACTGCCATCTGAAATACAATTGATTCTATACTGACTTTGTGTTCTGCAAACTTGCTAAACTCATTATTTCTAGTAGAATTTTTTTTTTGTAGGCTGTATTAGATTTTTTTTTAAATTTTTTTTAACGTTTATTTATTTTTGAGACAGAGAGAGACAGAGCATGAACAGGGGAGGGTCAGAGAGAGGGAGACACAGAATCTGAAACAGGCTCCAGGCTGTGAGCTGTCATCACAGAGCCCAACGCGGGGCTCGAACTCACGGACCACGAAATCATGACCTGAGCTGAAGTCGGCTGCTTAACCGACTGAGCCACCCAGGTGCCCCTGTATTAGATTTTTTGTATAAATAATTATACCATTTACAAATAAAGTCAGTTTTACATGTTCCTTTCCAATCTGGATAGTATTTATTTACTTGTTTGTTTTTTGCACTGTATAGAACCTCCAATACAATGTTGAATAGACGTGTTGAGTGTGGGTATTCCTGCCTTGTTCTTGGTCTTAGGGAAAACATCCAGTCCTTCAAGTAGGAGGTTAGGTATAAGTTTTTCATTAGGTGCCCTTTATCAGGTGTCCTTTATCAGCAATTCCTAAATTGCTGAGGGTTTTTATTAGGAATGGATTTTGGATCTCTAAAGCCAAAACTTTTTCTGCATTAGTTGAGATGATTATTGATTTTTCCTTTTTAGTTTGTTAGTGGTGAATTACTTTGATTGGTTTTTCATTAAACTAACCCTGCATCACTAGGATAAATCTCAGTCTGATATGATGTGTTATACTTTTTATATGTTTTTAGGTTTGGTATACTAAAATTTTATTTGGAATTTTTACATCTCTGTTCATGAAAGACATTGGTCTGTGATTTTCGTGTAATGTCCTTGTTTTGTTTTAGTATGAGGATAATGCTGGCCTCATTTTCTCAAAGAGTTTATGTAGAATTAGTATAATTTTTTTCTATCTTTGGTAGAATTCATCAGTGAAGTCATTGAGGCCTGAATTTTTCTCTGTGAGATTTTTGACTGCAGTTTCAAAGTATTTAATAGATGTAGGGCTATTCAGATTATCTATTTCTTGCAAAAGCTTTAGTACAGTGGATCTTGGAAGGAATTTGTCCAGTTTATGAGCATAAAGTTTTTTATAACATTCCCTTACCTTTTTAGTATTTTGTAGACTTTATAGTGCTTGATATTAGTAATTTGTGTCTTCTCATTTTTTTTCTGATCATTCTAATTAGAGATTTATTTATTGGTCTCAGAAATCATCTTTTTTATTTCATTTTCTATTTTCTTGTTTTCTGATCTTATCCTATTTTCTTTCTTTTACTCCTTTGGGTTTCATCTCTTCTTTCTCTAATCTCCTAAGGTGAAAGCTGAAGCCAGCGATTTGACTCCTGGGATACAATTTTATTCTATTCTGATTTTTAAATTTCAGTACTTTAAAGATGTTGTTGCATTGCTGTCTTGTTTATGTTTCCCATGAGAAATCTGCTTTCCTCATCTTTGTTCTTCTGTAAGTGTGCTTTTATTATCTCTGGCTGCTCTTAAGATTTTCTACTTATCATTTGTTTGGGACTAAATGATTATAATGTGCTGTGGTGTATTTTTCATCTTATGCTTGTGTTTCTTGAGCTTAGATTTATAGTTTTTGTTGAATTTTCCAAAGTTGACATTATTTCTTCAAGTATTTTTCTTTCCCCCACTCCCTTTACAGGAACTCCATCTAAACTTATATTAAACTCATTAACGTATTGTTTACTTTGAAAGCTTTTCATTTTTTCATTTAAATAGTTTCTATTCCTATGTCTTCAAGTTCACTAATCTTTTACTAAGTGTAATTTGCTTTAATTCCCATTCAGATATTTTTCTATTTATACATTCATCTTGGTTTTTATCTCTGTAGGTATCATTTATGTCTTTTTTATATCTTCTGTTTCTACTTAACTTTTTGAACCTATAAGATATACTTATTCTGTGTTAATGTTCTTGTTTGCTAATTCTTATGTTTATTATGTCAATTCTGTGTCAATTTTGATTGTTTTATCACCTCATGGGTAGTATTTTCCTGCTTTTTTAAATGCCTTGCAATTCTCTTTAAGTTTATTTATATTGAGAGAGAGAGAGAAAGCACACGTGCATGCCAGGGGAGGGGCAGAGAGAGGGGGAGAGAGAGAATCCCAAGTGGAGCCCTATTTGGGACTCAAACTCATGAACTGTGAGATCATGACTTGAACCAAAACCAAGAGTCGACTGCTTAACCATTTGAGTTACCCAGGCACCCCAGTGTCTTGTATTTTTTTTTATTGGATTCTAGACATTAAAAAAAATTTTTTAATGTTTATTTTTGAGAGAGAGAGCATGGGCAGGAGAGGGGCAGAGAGGGAGGGAGACACAGAATCTGAAGCAGGCTTCAGGCTCTGAGCTGTTAGCAAGGAGCCCAACACAGAGCTTGAACTCGGGAATGGTGTGATCATGACCTGAGCTGAAGTTGGACACTCAACCGACGAGCCACCCAGGTGCCCCTGACTACTTTACTTTATAACCACTGTTCTTATTTCACAGATGAAATATTTTCTTCTTATCTGAACCATAATTGTTTTAACAATTACTCTTTCTTCCATTCCTTCCTCTGTGCTGACTTTTACAACCCCCTTCTCTCTCCCTTTTGTCTTTGCATAAAGGGTTTCCCTCCCTTCTGTGCCTCTGCCATTTTATCTCCCCCAATTCACATACAGGCACCTCAATCCTGCCAAGCTGTCTCCCTCCAACTGTGGAGATCCTTCTGCCACTCTGCAGATCCACTTCCTGGGTGTTCCAAGTGATCTGACCTTAGTACAGCTGTGATGGAGGGATGAGGAAAATCCCAGTCACTCCACTTCTCCACCATAACTCCCTTTGTCTGATTTACATTTTAATACCATCATTCTACTTTAAGGATAATGGATTATAGGGTTACAAGAGCAGTAGCAAGGAGACTTGTTAGGAGGTCATTATATTAATCTAGAGCTATGCTGTATAATATTATAGCTACTGGCCGCATATGGCTATTTAAATATAAATTAAATTAAAATAAATTTAGTTCATTAGTCACACCAGCCACATCTCAAGTGTTTAATAGCCACATTCTGTCTAGTGCCTACCATATTGGATAGCATAGATTATAGAACATTTTCATCATCACAGAAAATTCTTTTGGATAGCACAGGTCTAGAAGAGGGTGATTTTGGCTTGGGGTAGTATGGAACTATATGTTGGAATAAAATAGATTTGAAAAATGTTTTGGAGTGAACTGGCTTACTCATGTGATGAATCAGGAATAATTCCAAGGTGTTTAGCTTGTGTGGCTGGATGGATGAGGCTGATTAGGGAAGGAGCCATGTAGTTAGAGGGTTTGGGAATCATATTGTGTTTTTGCCATGTTATATTTGAGGTGCTTATTATCCATGTGCTTGTGTCTAGAATGCAGATCTAAAGAGTTTCCTATTCAAGGGAAAAGGCATAAGTTAGATATATAGATTTGGAAGCGTATTGGTCTGTTAGGGCTGCAGTAACAATACTACAGACTGGTGATGTAAACAACATTTACTTTTCACAGTTCTGGAGGCTGGAAGTCTAAGACCAACGTATTGGAAGGTTTGGTTTCACCTGAGGCTTCTCTCCTTGGCTTCTGGATAGCTGCCTTCTTGCTGTGTCCTCACATGGCCTTTCCTGTGTGTCTGTGCTTCTAGTGCTGTTGTCTTCTTATAAAAATCAGTTGTACTGGATTAGGGCCTAGCATTATAACCTCATTTAACTTTATCTTTTTAGAGGGCCTATATCCAAATTGTCCCTTCCAATATCACTCACCTCAATAAAGCAAGCACACAGCCATCCAGCCTGGACACCTTCTTCTCATAACCAGTTTAAAAATTTTGTGGGGGACACAGTTCAGTCCATAACAGGGACTTAAGAGCATACAGATGTTATCTAGAGCCAAAAGTGCTGAAGAAATACGTGTGTAGGGAGGTAGGGATAGCCTAAGGTCAAGCCTAGGCATAGCAGCATGTAGAGGTCAAGCAAGGGAAGTGGACCCGGCAGTAGGGGATGGAAAGAAGCAGCCACTGAGGCAGGGGCAAAAAGAGAGAATGTGTTACCCTGGAGCAGAGGAAAGTACTTCAGGACAAAGTATTTTTTCACTTGTGAAGAGTGCTGCTGAGGCTGTGGGGAAGGTAGTATATGGTGTAGAATGTATGTAGAGTATAGAATGTTGGGGAACTGAAAGAAGAACAGAGTGGCTGGAATGTAGTGAGTGAGTATAGTAAGAGATGTATTTGAAAAAGTGGTTGGGTGCCTTGAAGACTTTGAAAGTGTTAGTTTTAATCTAAGAGGGATAGACTTTCTGGAAGAGTTATGGAAGAGTTTTAAGCAGTAGAAGGCAAAACATGATCATGATTTGTGTAATTAAAAAGATCACTCTGGTGGGGTGCTTGGGTGTTAGTTGGGCATCTGACTTCAGCTCAGGTCATGATCTCACAGTTGTGGGTTCGGGCCCCACATCAGGCTCTGTGCTGACAGCTCAGAGCCTGGAGCCTGTTTCAGATTCTGTGTCTCCCTATCTCTCTGCCCCTTCCCTGCTTGCACTCTGTCTTTCTCTCTCTCTCTCTCTCTCTCTCTCTCAAAAATAAATAAACATTAAAAAATTAAAAAAAAATCACTCTGGCCATTCATTGTAGGGAGAACTTTCTGGAGGAGGAATCAATAGGTCATAGTCACTGGTGGGTGCTAAAGGGGTGGTTATGAGAAGAAGGTGTCCAGGCTGGATGGCTGTGTGCTTGCTTTATTGAGGTGAGTGATATTGGAAGGGAGATGATGGCAGTTGGGGGAACTCATGAATTCCCTTTTAGACCTTTTTTATTTGAGATGCTAAGAGATATTTAGAGTAGAATGGTAATTCTTTCAAGTCTAAGAACTTTTTTGTCAAGTAGAATTGGGAAGAATTTGAATGCCTGTGTTCTAGTCTCAACTTGAATAAATGAAGCAATCTTAGAATAGATACATGGATTATAAAACAAGAGGGTCACAGTTATTTAAGGAGCTCTTAAATACCAAAAAGTACTGGCAAATATTTGCATATGCTACTTTCAGTCATTTTTAATAAGGAATTTTTAATAAGGGAATTAAAAAAAGATGGCTAAGAAAAGAGTTAATGCAAGTGATTTTGTTAGGTGTAAACTTGTTCTTCGTAGGACTAAAGGTTATGGCATCACTTTAAATATCTTGAATATTATATCATTGACTAATGGAATAGACTATGACTTAAATGATAATGAATTTTCACATAATATTGGATTATGCATATTTTTTCTTATCATTTGGAAAGAAAGTATTCTTTCGGTTTTTACTATTTCAGAGATGATCAAAAATAGGAAACTTTAGGTAGTATTTATTGAGTACTACTTATATATAGAAAATTATGCTGTCAAATACTTTGACTTGTATGGCAGGAAGATGTGAAAATTTTGAAAAAAACCTCAAGTTAGCACAATTTAATAGCAAGTCTTTTGTGATTTTGATTGCATTGGATAGTACTTAGTTTAGTAATATTTTTAGTATAGATTCAAATTCCGGAGAGAGATGGCCATCTGATCTCAAAGAGTTACATTCTTTTTTTTCATTTGAGTCGATATCTCTTTCCATTATTTTATTACAGGACTCTTCCCTGATGTGGGTGGAGGTTATTTCTTGCCACGACTTCAAGGAAAACTTGGTTACTTCCTTGCATTAACAGGATTCAGACTGAAAGGAAGAGATGTGTATGCAGCAGGAATTGCGACACATTTTGTGGATTCTGAAAAGGTAATTGCTTGGATGATTGCATTTTGTGTTGTTAGAATAATTCCTATTGTACATGGAGGCATTATGAGTGGTTGAGATCACAGGCTTTTGGTTAGACATGGGTCTGAATCCAGGATCTGCCGCTTAAAGCTGTGTGACCTTTGAGACAGTATTTAAGCTCTCCAATCATGTTTCCTTATGTGCAAAATGGAGAGAATTATATCTGGATTCAGGGCTGTTTTGCCTGACACCTTCAGTGCCTAATTTTTAATGAATATTTACACTTTGGTCAAAAAAACCTCACACCTTCTTTAAGAAAACCTAATATATAAAGATTTAAATGTATATATAAAAAGATAGGCTTTTATAAAAACATTTTTGAAAGGTCTTCTCAATTGTGAGTTTCCTTACCAGTGCATTTAAGGGTTCCATTTGTAAAATAGTCTTAAAAACTTTTCTAAAGGGTATCTGTTGCAAGGGACACATGTTGCTTATCTGTCTCTTCTTTTTAACAATGTGGCCAATTTTCTTAGCACAGTATAGCATAGTGGGAAAGAACTGCAGACAGACAGCTTGAGTTTAAATCCTAGGTTGAATTTAGCTTCTTTATCACCCAGTTTTCTCATTTCCAAATGGGGATGGCAGTTTCTACCATAGTAGTTAAATCTCTTTGTGGTAAATGTAAGAGAAAATCCAATTCAATGTGGTTTTGCCTCAGAATTCCCAGTAAGAGATTTGGGATTTATTCTGCTTCAACTGGCTTAGCTCACTCTCATTGAACTGGCTTATATCACCCTTGAACCCGAAAGTGGGTTAGCCTGTATCAACTAGCCCACCTTGCTAATGTGCTCCATTAATGTGTTCCATTTCTGGAACTATGGGGTGAACTTAGCTTTCCAGGATGCACATAGGTCTCTAAATGAATATCTGATCTTGAAGGAGATGTTTTGGGATAGGAGAAGGAATATTATAAAAAAGTACAAAGTACAGGGGCATCTGGGTGGCTCAGTCAGTTGAGTGTCCAACTTTGGCTCAGGTCATGATCTCGCAGTCCGTGAGTTTGAGCCCTGCGTCGGGCTCTGTGCTGACAGCTCAGAGCCTGGAGTGTGCTTCGGATTCTGTGTCTCCCTCTCTCTCTGCCCCTAACCCACTCGCATTCTGTCTCTGTCTCTCTCAAAAATAAATAAACATTAAGAAAAAAAAAAATAAAGTACACAAAGTTGAAAATTGTTTCCTGTACACTGTTAGGAGGGCCTTCTATCACATTTGCTTGAAGTTTCAGATCTTTCTCCATGTTTTGGGCATCCACAGTCACATTGAGTAGGGGGCGGTCCCATTCTTCTCTTTAGGTGTAATAGGAAGCAAACATAGGAGTCCATTATCTCTTCTGGAGGAACAATCTTGAATAGAGCGGAATTTAGTTAAGGATGGGAGACAGTGCTAATGCACAACCTATTCCCTTCTCTGTCATACAGAGAAAGTACTCAGTGGATTGAAAGGAGGGAAAACTTACTTATAAGAAGGGACTGGAAGTTTTCCCACAGAGGTTGCAGTTCAGCTAAGCCTTAAGATGAGTTTTGTCAGGAAAGGCATTCTGGATAGAGAAAATATGTAATGAGCAAGCTCATGGGCAGGAAAGCATTTGGTATGTTTTGGAAACAATAAAAAGTCCCATTTGTTGAGCTTAGAACAGGTATGTGAGGGATATAGATGGAGAGTTAAGTGTGGCTGTATGGTATAGCTGTGCATTGACTATAGTAGCCATTAGTCACATGTGGCAATTTTAGTTAAAATTTGTAATTCAGATCTTTGGTTGCAATACTACATTTCAAGTGTCTAATAGCCAGAGAGAAACAAAGATGAATGTCTCTCTTTCTCCTCTTTATTTTCTTCCATCTTTATCCAGTTCCTTGCAAGGTATGTGCTGTGTGGGAATGTGTGTGCATTCAACTTCAGAGAAAGTTTACTTCACTGATTCAGCTGAAGAGAGCACATCATAATTTTAAGACAAGTATTTTTAAAAAGAATATAAGGTTTCTAAAAAAAAAAAAAATGTTTCTTTTGGGTTTCAAGTGTTTTCTTTCTTTTTTTTTTTTCCTCTTTTAGTTGGGCATGTTAGAAGAAGATTTGATAGCCCTAAAATCACCTTCAAAAGAAAATATTGCGGATGTCTTAGAAGCTTACCATACAAAGGTAATCTTTCAGTATTCTAAC
Source organism: Herpailurus yagouaroundi (assembly GCF_014898765.1). NCBI lineage: Eukaryota > Metazoa > Chordata > Mammalia > Carnivora > Felidae > Herpailurus > Herpailurus yagouaroundi. The sequence goes on along the minus strand of NW_024412395.1, from coordinate 69,912,235 downwards.
TTCAGATTTTAATTCATGGGGAAGAGGGAGTGATTGAACAATTAGCAGTTGGTGGATATAAATATGCTGAGATTAATTTTCTTTAAAGCTTGATGGAAGGATCACTGCTTCACAATTGTTAGGATAGTCATCTGAGAAGACAACTTCTTTGCTGCACAACTGCACAGCTTATCTTCTCATTGCTGGTGAATATCAGTGCATAACCTTGTGATTGGCCCTTGCAAGGGCTTTTTACAGTACACTGTGACATGTCTGTAATGGATGGTTCAGTGTTGACCCTGTTGAGCTGCTAAAGTGAAACTCTGGTACATATCTAAATATAATAATAAAATATATCACAGTGTCACTTGTAATTCCTTACTTATGTTATTTAACTTTCTTTTAAGAGCTAAAACTCTCTAAAAATGTTATATGACTTTTTATTAAACTTGATGGGTTGAATACATGCTCCCTTCTAAAACCCCACTTAATTGTAATGAAGGAATAAAAAAGGTGCAAATCCACAAAGAACAGAAAAGGAGAAAGTGGCAGGCATGAGATGTCAATATTTTGGAAGGCTGAAAACAGAAGGATGAGGGCAGCTACTTTAAATTTATTTATTTATTTATTTAACATTTATTTATTTTTGAGACAGAGAACGTGGACGGGGGAGGGGCAGAGAGAGAGGGAGACACAGAATCTGAAACAGGCTCCAGGCTCTGAGCTGTCAGGACAGAGCCCGATGCGGGGCTCGAACTCACAAACCGCAAGATCATGACCTGAGCTGAAGTCAGACGCTTAACTGACTGAGCCACCCAGGCGCCCCTAGGTGGCAGCTACTTTAGATTTGAGAACACTGAAGTCTTTCAGTGGGGGAAGGCAGTAAGAAGCAAGCCAGTTCTTGCTGTGTATGCTCTGTAAGGTACCAGGGTCCTCTGAAGACTGGGGTGTGGAGATGGACAGAAAAAACAAGAGGATCCCTTCAAATTTTTATAAGGAGCAGTTAGGCCTCCACAAGTCTTCCTCCTGTAGCAGCAACTAACCTTTCATAGCCTGACTGAAGGAAGATTGGAAATTTACTCCTTAGATCAAATCAAACAGACCTTGCTGACTGAGGGAAAGGAGCAGGTTCTTCCCAAAAAAAAAAAAAAAAAAAAAAAAAAGAGGCATAACATAGTGAATAGGAATACCCCTAGCCTCTTCTTCTAGTTAGCTTCCAGACTATTAAATATCCTCTATCTTAGTTTGGGCAGCTATAATAAAAACACCATTAAGTTTGATGGCTTAAACAATAGAAACTTATTTCTCACAGTTCTGGAGGCTGGAAATTCCAAAGATTTGGTGTCAGTTAAATTCTTGGTGAGGACCCTCTTCCTGGTTTGCAGATGACCTCCTTCTTGCTGTGTCCTTACACAGCAAAGTGAACTCTCTCAGGTCTCTTCTTATAAGGATCCTAATCCCATCATGAGGGCTCCACCCTCTTGACCTAATTATCTCCCAAAGGCACCATCTCCAAATACCATCACTTTGGGGATTAAAGTTTCAGCATGAATTTTGGGGTGACACAAACATTCGGTCAATGGCACCATCCCACTTCCAAGCAGTACATTGGAAGAAAAAGAAAAAAAACTATAGATGTTGCCACTTGAGGACTGTCCCCACCGCCGCCCCCCCCTCAGCCTCCAGGAAACATCCAGGTCTTTGCCTGATATCTGTAATGCTTCCGACAATTGATAATCCTATAACTACGATTGACTTTACACATAAAGCTATTTAATTGTAATACTTCACACTAAAATTTTTTATGCTAAGTGTAAAAACAAAGAAGGCACTTGAAACAAGCAGACAATGCAGGGAGGAGAAAGAGAAAGAGGGAGGAAGGAAAGGAAGAAAAACTATAACTGTTAAAACTTTTATGGTTCTGATAAGAGGAAAATATTTCATCTGTGAAATAAGAACAGAAGTTATAAAGTAAAGTATTCAGGGACGTCTGGGTGTCTCAGTTGATTGAGCAGGTCATGGTCTTGTGGTTTGAGAGTTCGAGCCCCACATTAGGCTCTGTGCTGACAGCTCAGAGCCTGGGGCCTGCTTCAGATTCTTTGTCTCCCACTTTCTGCCGCTCCCCCACTCATGCTCTCTCTCTCTCTCAAAAATAAAAATTAAAAATTAAAGCAATAAAATAAAGTAGTCAAAGAATAAAAGAGAAGTGTGATTAACAAAAAGGAAAAACCCCACAACAGATTAGATTAAAATTGAAGGTGGAAGAAAACTGTAACAAGACAGAAAGGTTAATAACATGGAAAATGAAGAGAAAGGAAGATTAGAGGTATTATTCCAGGAGGTCTAATATCTTATTATTAGGAATTCATAACAGAGAAGTGAGAGGGGAGGAAATCTTTAGAAAAATAGTATAAGAATTTTATCCAGAACTCAAGAACATGAATATGGATTCACAGAGCCCCTGAATGTTCAGTGCTATGACTGTGAACACAGAGCACATGAGGATTTCACCAGATTTTTGTCAAAGCATTTGACAGTCTCTCATGTTGGGTAAATATAGCATGAATTATAGTGTGTGGGAGTTGAAGGGCCTTATCAAACAGTTCTGTTAAATTTGAGGGTATTAGTCTATAAATAAAGTCATGTTGGCCTTTTTCAGTTTTTTAGAATTTTTCTCAGTGAATTGGATGAGACTGTTGACAGCATTTTGATCAAATTGACTTGAAACTAAGAAAAAAAATTAGGTGAAAGAATATGGATTAAAAAATCACTCCCTGTGTTTTCCTTTACTCTCCCACTACTACCACACTCATAACACTTTTGACACCAAATGTGTGTGCACACATCAAGCAATTCTCTGCAACACCAGATGGATGTCCAGTAGTCAGTTTTTTGTTTTTTTTTTTTTTCAACGTTTATTTATTTTTGGGACAGAGAGAGACAGAGCATGAACGGGGGAGGGGCAGAGAGAGAGGGAGACACAGAATCGGAAACAGGCTCCAGGCTCCGAGCCATCAGCCCAGAGCCTGACGCGGGGCTCGAACCCACAGACCGCGAGATCGTGACCTGGCTGAAGTCGGACGCTTAACCGACTGCGCCACCCAGGCGCCCCAGTTTTAATCCTAATGCTGTCTACCTGGAGTTAGCATCAGATACCACACCCTAATGTCTCAGTCCCACAAAACCGACCCCATTTCAGATGCCAGTCACAAGTCCCAACTTGTCACTTCTGACTGGTTGGCCATAAATTGGGGTTCTCATGACCCCTTCCTTGGGTTTGATAATTTGCCAGAATTTCTCATAGAACTCAGGGAAACAGTGTTTTTGGTTTATTATAAAGGATACAGTAAAAGATACGAATGAATAGTCCAGTAAATGGTACACAGGGCAAGGTCTAGAAGGGTCTCAAGCCCAGGAGCTTCTGTCCCAGTGAGGTTGGGGTGTACCACTCTGCCCACTTGGAGATGTGTTCACTAACCTGGAAGCTCTCCATCCTATTGGATTTTTATGGAGGCTTTATTACGTACTCACTGTTGATTAAACTATTGGCCATTGGTGACTGAACTCAGTCCACAACCTCTTTCCCCTCACTGGAGATGGAGGGAAGTGGGGAGGTGGTACTAGTGTGGGGGAGGGACTTTCAGTCTCACCCTCTAATCACTGGTTGGTTTCCCTGGAAGTCAGCCCTTTCTTTTCCAAAAGTCCCCTCATTAACTTGAACTCTAGTGTGGTTGGAAGGGGCTTGTTATGAATAACAAAAGACCCATTTCACCTTTATTTTAGGAACCCAGGACAAAAGACCAAATACTACAAAACGATGCCCTGTTTAGAGAAATTCCAAGGTTTGGGGGAGCTAAGAGCCAGCAACAAAGAACAAATGTATGGGCAAAGACTAAATATGTATTTTTTTATATTTTTTTAAGATTTTATTTTTAAGTAGTCTCTACCTCCAAGTTAGGGCTCAAACCCACAACTCCAAAATCAAGAGTCACTTGCTCTACTGACTGAGCCAGCTGGTTGCCCTTGTATTTCTTATTTTAAATCACAGGATCACAATAGAGATAAGTGAAAATTTTGAATTTCAATCCAAAGTACCAAATTTATAAAGTATAGCACGGGAGAAATGTAGCCTACAATGGGACTGGTTTAAAAAAAAAAAAAATAGCAGCATAATAGAACTGCCTGAAAACTAACTCAGGCTTAGTCTTATTAGTAAAAGTGTTGTACCCAGAACAAACAAAGATATGTGGAGCCCTGCTATACTTTGCTGTGACCCAGTCATACCTGTAGCTAATGTAGAAGGACTGGACCTGGTTTGTGAGGGAACACAAAACTGTTCTGTGTCAGAAGAGAGGTGGAAGTAGGATTAACTAGCACTATAAACAGGAAAGGACTAGTTTGGTCCAGAATAAAAAAAAAAAAATCCTAATTGTTCAGTCATTTGTGAGTTCCTTCCTGAGGTACTGTTTTCTGTCCCTGGAGGTCAGCGCTACAGAGATAACAGTCATGTTGTAGGAATTTCCATACCAAATGGAAATTTGGACAGGATGATTTCTCAGGTCCCTTAAAATGCTTAATTCATTGACATATTTTAATGATGTAGCATATATAATGAATTCTACATAAAAATACAAGAACATATTTTGCCGTTCACACTTTTAAGGCCTACTCTGGAAAAATACAGTCTGGATTTTTAGTTATTTATGAGCTTGTTGGATATAATTTGACTGAAAGTGATAATTTGACTCAAAGTGTCTTATTAAATTTGATGACATTTTAAAGGACTTTTAGAAGATTTGGGTTACTTCAAGTTAATTATGAGATTTTTTTTCCCCAAACAGTCCAAGATTGATCAAGACAAGTCTTTTATACTTGAGGAACACATGGACAAAATAAACAGGTACTTAAAGAGAGGTCTTAGTATATTTGTTCTTTTGGAAGGACTGTATTAAATTGAATTTGCTAACATTATTACATTGTGTTTGGAAATGCACTGAATTCTGAGATTAGATAGCATAGTGCTTTTATTTTCACTTTTTAAAGTAGCTTCTTGCTTACTCTTTCAGAGGGATTAAATCCATATACTTTATCATGCTGATTCATTTTAGTGCAAAACATCTTTTTTTAATGGGGAAGAGGCTAGAAAATAACAATTGAATTATCTTTTATTTTTGTAAAGTCATTTTTTAAAAATTTTTTTTTTCAACGTTTATTTATTTTTGGAACAGAGAGAGACAGAGCATGAACGGGGGAGGGGCAGAGAGAGAGAGGGAGACACAGAATCGGAAACAGGCTCCAGGCTCCGAGCCATCGGCCCAGAGCCTGACGCGGGGCTCGAACTCAGGGACCGCGAGATCGTGACCTGGCTGAAGTCGGACGCTTAACCGACTGCGCCACCCAGGCGCCCCTGTAAAGTCATTTTTTACAGAGTTCTTATGAAGCTGATCAGCCAAGAATTTTTTTGTGCAGTGATTTGAGAGATTGACAGACTGGCTTAAGGAACATAAGAGGAAGAAAATTACTGGAAAATAAGACATCTACCTCTAATTTTAGAAGCATCAGTTTTTCACAGTTACAATATTTATTTACATATAATAGACGCAAGAAAGCAAAAAAAAGAAAAATTTGGCTTTGTGTTGAATTAATGAAAGCAGACTGCAAACACCCAGAGAAGCAGTGTTTTATTTCATCATCCTGTAAAGTATCTTGGAAATTTTTTCATTATTGAAATGCAGTTTGGGGAAAGCCTGTGTTTATATTCATTGCTATTTTGGAAAGAAGAAATTGCTTGCAGATTGGTGAAATCATGTGTTTCCTTTTTTATAGTTGCTTCTCAGCCAATACTGTGGAACAGATTATTGAAAATTTACAGCAAGATGGTTCATCTTTTGCCTTAGAACAGTTGAAGGTAATATATGGATCATTTCTGCTCTGAGTGTGGTGGATTTTGTGATAGGGAAACCTCCTTGAAGGGTATCAGAGCTCTATGGTGCTGACACTGCACAGTTTTTTGTTTTTTTTTTTTTTTCTTTCCTGAGCTCATTTGAGCCTCAGAAAGCAATTTCACAAAACCTTTATCTATACCCAAGTGTCTTGTCTACCTGCTGGATGTTTATAGCAAAGCTGAGCTGTTTTTAGGTCCTGTGACTGTAACATTTAAGGACATTTTTATTAGAAAGGCTGGGTCATTGGAGAATAGTCTTCTTATAATATATTGTAATTTGTGCCTTTAATCTATATATTCTATTTAATATGCAACAGATCAATATATGGTCTTTCTAAGCAACAGTGATAAAAATAAAAAAAAATGATCCTTTTCAAACTAATAAGAGGCCCCATCCATAGCCATAGCTGAATTTTAAGCAGTATTCGTCAGTGTTAGGCACACTTTGATCTTTCTACAAGGTGACTTAACAGGTAACAGCAGAAGAAAAGCTGTTTTTGTATAAAGGAGTGCACACTGGATACTGATGTGCTTGGAACTACAATATAATTATGAAACTTGGAATATTTCAGACTTCTACATAAAGGAAAGAAAAAAAGTGTTTCCTTATACTTTATTTTTCTTTTTTCTAATTCAAATCTTAGTTAATATACAGTGCAATATTGGTTTCAGGAATAGAATTCAGTAATTCCTTACTTACTTATAACACCCAGTGCTCATCACAAGTGCTGTCCTTAGTACCCATCACCCATCTAGCCCATCTCCCACCCACCTCCCTCCATCAACTCTGTTTGTTCTCTATCGTTAAGAGTCTCTTATGATTTGATTCCCTCTTTTCTCCTCCCTGTCTTCCCATATATTCACCTGTTTTGTTTCTTAAATTCCACATATGAATGAAATTATGGTATTTGACTTTGCTGTTTGACTTAGTTTGCTTAGTATAATACATTCTAGCTCCATTCATGTCATTACAAATGGCAAGATTTCATTCTTTTTGATGCCTGATACTCCTGGGTGTGTGTGTGTGTGTCTATGTATACACACCACATCTTTTTTATCCACTCATCAGTTGATGGACATGTGGGCTCTCTCCATAGTTTGGGTATTGTTGATAATGCTGCTATAAACATCAGGGTGCATGTACCCCTTTCAATCTGTATTTTTGTATCCTTCAGGTAAATACCTAGTGCAATTGCTGGATCATAGGGTAATTCTATTTTTAACTATTTGAGGAACCACCATACTGTTCTCCAGAGTGGCTGCACCAGTTTGTGTTCCCATCAACAGTGCAAGAGGGTTGCTCTTTCACTGCATCCTCACTAACACCTGTTGTCTCTTGTGTTAATTTTAGCCACTCTGACAGGTGCCAGGTGGTATCTCATTGTGGTTTTGATTTGTGTTTCCCTGATAATGAGTGATGTTCAGCATCTTTTCATGTGTCTGTTGGCCCGTGGATATCTTCTTTGGAAAAATGTCTATTCATGACGTCTTTTCATTTCTTTACTGGTTGGTTGTTTTTTGGGTGTTGAATTTGATAAGTTCTTTATAGATTTTGGATACTAACCCTTTATCATATATGTTATTTACAAATATCTTTTCCCATTGTGTAGGCTGTCTTTGAGTTTTGTTGATTGTCTCCTTCTCTGTGCAGAGAAGATCTTGATGAGGTCCCAGTAGTTCATGTTTGCTTTTGTTTCCCTTGCCTTTGGCAACATGTGCACTAAAAAGTTGCTCTAGCAGAGGTTAAAGAGGTTGCTACCTGTGTTCTACTGTAGGATTTTGATGGTTTCCTGTCTCACATTTAGCTCTTTCATACATTTTAAATGTGTCTGGTGTAAGAAAGTGTTCCAATTTTTCTGCATGTTGCCATCCAGTTTTCCCAACACCATTTGTTGAAGAGACCTTTTTTCCATTGGATAGTCTTTCCTGCTTTGTCAAAGATTTGTTGACCATATAGTTGTGGGTCAATTTCTGGGTTGTCTATTCTGTTCCATTGATCTATATGTCTGTTTTTGTGCCAATAGCATACTCTCTTTATGACCTCAGCTTTGTAAGATAGCTTGAAATCCAGACTTGTCATTCCTCCAGTTTTGTTTTTCTTTTTCAGGATTGCTTTGGCTATTTGGGGTATGTTGTGGTTCTGTACAAATTTTAGGATTGTTTTAGCTCTGCGAAGAATGCTGGTGATATTTTGATAGGGATTCCATTAAGTGTATAGATTGCTTTGGGCAGTATAGACATTTCAACAATGTTTGTTCTTCCAATCCATGAGCAAGGAATGTTTTTCCATTTCGTTGTGTCCTCTTCAACTTCTTTCATGTCTTCTGTAGTTTTCAGAATACAGATCTTTTACCTCTTTAATTAGGTTTATTCCTAGGTATCTTATTGTTTTGGGGGCGATTATAAATGGAATCAATTCCTTGATATCTTTTTCTGCTGCTTCGTTATTGTTCGAAATGCACCAGATTTCCGAACATTGTTTTTATATCCTGCGACTTTGCTGAATTCATGCATTAGTTGTAGCAATTCTTTGGTGGAGTCTTTTGGGTTTTCCACAGAGACTATCATGTCATCTGCAAATACTGAAAGTTTGACTTTTTTCTTGCCAATTTGTATGCCCTTTATTTCTTTTTGTTGCCTGATTGCTAAGGCTAAGACTTGCAGTCTTAAATAGTAGTGGTGAGAGTGGGCATCTTTATTTTGTTCCTAACCATAAGGGAAATGCTTTGTTCCTAACCATGAGGGAAATGCTCTCAGTCTTTCCCTGTTAAGGAAGATATTAGCTGTGTGTCTTTCATATATGGTCTTGATGATGTTGAGGTATTTTCTATCTGTCCCTACTTTGTTGAGGGTTTTTGTCAAGAATGGATGCTGTATTTTTCAGATGCTTTTTCTCCATCTATTGACAGGATCATATGGTTTTTATCTATTCTTTTATTAATGTGGTGTGTAACATTGACTGATTTGTGAATATGGAACCAGCCCTGCAGCCCAGGAATAAATCCTACTTGATCATGGTGAATAATTCTTTTAACGTACTGTTGAATTCACTTTGCTGGTATCTTGTTGAGAATTTTTGCATCCAGGTTCATCAGGGATATTGGCCTATAATTCTTTTTAGTGGGGTCTTTGGTTTTGGAATCAAGGTAATGCTGGCTTCATAGAATGAGTTTGGAAGCTTTCCTTCCATTTCTATTTTTTTTGGAACAGTTTGAGAATAGGTATTAAATCTTCTTTAAATGTCTGGTAGAATTCCCCTGGGAAGCCATCTGGCCCAGGACTCTAGGAGGTTTTATATTTGTTGGGAGATTTTTGATTACTGATTGAATTTCTTTGCTGGTTACAGGTCTCTTCAGATTTTCTATTTCTTCTTTTTTCAGTTTTGGTACTTTGCACGTTTCTAGGATTTTGTCCATTTCTTCCAGATTGCCCAGTTTGCTGGCATATAATTTTTCATAGTATTCTCTCTTAATTTGTATTTCTGTACAATATCTCCTCTTTCCTTTGTGATTTTATCTATTTGGATCCTTTCTCTTTTTGATAAATCTGGCTAAAGGTTTATCAATTCTGTTTATTCTTTTAAAGAACCAGCTCTTGGTTTTGTTGATCTGTTCTACTGTTTTTGTTGTTGTTGCTGTTTCTAGATTGTTTACTTCTGCTGTAGTCTTTATTATTTCCCTTCTGCTGGCTTTAGGCTTTCTATGCTCCTTTTCTGGCTCCTTTAGGTGCCAGATCTTTGGGCACCTTTCTTGCTTGGGTGCAAGATTTGGGATCTTTCTTGCTTCTTGAGATAGGCCTCAATTGTAATATACGTTCCTCTTAGCACTGCCTTTGCTACATCCCAAAGAGTTTGGACTGTCATATTTTCATTTCTGTTTGCTTCCATTATTTTTTTATTCTTTAATTTCCTGGTAACCCATTCGTTCTTTGGTAGGATACCCTTTAACCTCCATGTATTTGAGGGCTTTCCAAATTTTTTCTTGTGTTTAATTACAAGTCATTGCATTGTGATTTGAAAATATGCATGGTATGATCTTGATCTTTTTATATTTGTTGAGGGCTGATTTGTGACCCAGAATGTAATCTGTTCTGTAGAATGTTCCATGTGCACTTGAGAAGAATGTGTATTCTGCTGCTTTAGGATGAAATGTTCTGAATATGTTTGTTAAGCCCATTGGTGTAATGTGTCATTTAAAGCTATTGTTTACATTGGGCATCTGGGTGGCTCAGTCAGTTGGGCATCTGACATTGGCTCGGGTTATGATCTTGCAGTTCGGGAGTTTGAGCCCCTCACTGGGCTCTGTGCTGACAGCTCAGAGCCTGGATCCTGCTCTGGATTCTGTGTCTCCCTCTGTCTCTGCCCTTCCCCAGTTCGCGTGTGTGTGCTTGCTCTCTCTCGCTCTCTCTCTCTCAAAAATAAATAAGCATTAAAAAAAAAATTGTAATTAAAAAAAACAACAACAACACCAAAGCCATTGTTTTCTTGTTGATGATCTTCCTTGTTTAGGTGATCTGCCCTTTGTTGTAAGTGGGATGTTAAAGTCCCCTGCTATTACTGTGTCATTATCAATGAGTTTGTTATTAATTGATTTATATATTTGAGTGCTTTCAAATTGTGGGTATAGTTACAATTGTTAGCTGCTCTTGATGGATAGACTCCTTAATTATGATATAATGCCCTTCTTCATCTCTTGTTACAGTCTTTGTTTTAAAATGTAGTTTGTCTAATTATGGCTATGCTGGCTTTCCTTTGATGTCCATTAGCATGATAGATGATTTTCCATCCCCTCACTTTCAATCTGCAGGTGTCTTTAGGTCGAAAATAAGTCTCTTGTAAGCTGCATATAGATGGATCTTGTTTTTTTATTCATTCTGAAACCTTAGGTCTTTTGATTAGGGCATTTAGTCCATTAACATTCAGAGTGATTATTGAAAGATGTGAATTTAGTGCCATTGTGTTACCTGTGGAGTTGGTGTTTCTGGTGATTCTCTGGTCCTTTCTGGTCTTTGATGCTTTGTTGTTGTTGTTGTTGTTTTGTTTTGTTTTGTTTTGTTTTGTTTTTTGGAGGTTGGGGGAGGTTTCTGTCTGTACCCAAAGAGTCCCCCTTAAAATTTCTTGCGGGGCTGGTTTAACGGTCACAAACCCCTTTAGTTTTTGTCTGGGAACCTCTGTCTCTCCTTCTGTTCTGAATGGCAGCCTTGCTGGATAAAGCATTCTTGGCTGCATATTTTTCCCATTCAGTACATTGAATATTTTCTGCCACTGCCATCTGGCCTGCCACGTTTCAGTGGATAGATCTGCTGCTAACCTTATGTGTTTACCATTGGAGGTTAAGGACCTTTTGTCCCTGGCTGCTTTCACAATTCTCTCTTTATCTTTGTATTTTGCAAGTTTCACTATGATATGTTGTGCTGTTGACCTGTTTTTGTTGATCTTGAGGAGAATTCTCTGTGCCTTTTGGGCTTGAGTGCCTGTTTCCTTCCCCAGGTTAGGGAGATCCTCAGCTATAATTTGTTCAAATAAGCCTTCTACCCCTTTTTCCCAATCCTCTTCTTCGGAGACTCCTATGATGATACCTATATTGTTTCACTTGATGGAATTGTAGAGTTCCCTAACGATCTAATAGTTTTGTTTCCTTCTTTTCAGCTTCATTATTTTACATAATTTTATCTTCTATATCACCTATTCTCTCCTCTGCTGCTTCATTCCTCATTGTGACTCTATCGTGTTGATTTTGCATCTGAGTTATCACATTTCTTATTTTAGCCTGACTAGTTTTTAGGTCTTTGATCTCTGCAGCAAGGGTTTTTCTGGTGTCTTCTATGCTTTTTCAAGCCCAGCTAGTAGTCTTAGGACTGATGTTCTAAATTCTTGTTCAGATAATATTGCTTATGTCTGTTTTGAGCAAGTCCCTGGCTAGGATTTCTTCTTGACCTTTCTTTTGGGGAGAATTCCTCCATCCTGTCATTTTGGCTAAGTTTTTGTGTTTTGCATGTTTTGAAAGCTTGTTACGTTTCCTGCACGTGAAAGTAATGCTACTACATTAAAAGGGCGTCATACACTGTCCAGGGCCTGGCACTTCAGGAAGTGTGTCTGGTGTAAACTGTGTATACTGTACTGTTGCAGATTGGCTGTGCTTTCCCACTGGTCAGTCAGCTTCAGAGCTCCTCCTTGCTTGTGGGGGGGGGGGGGGTGGGACCTTTAACTCAGTGTGCCTTAATTTGTTTGTTAAAATAAGCCTGGGGGGAAAAAAGGAAGAAAAAAAGCCTGATAAAAAAAAAAAGAGAGAGAGAAGGAAAAGGAATGAAAGAAAAAAAAAAAGTCGAAAAATATACTGATTCCAAAGGAAAAGGATGGAAAAAAAAGAAAGGAAAAAAAATCCTGATTAAAAAAAAAAAGGAAATGTAAAAGACAAAAATGTATAAGCCTGATTCCAAAAGAAAAAAAGAAGAAAGGAAAAAAAAAGTAAGCCTGATTCTATTTCCACCAGAACTGCAGGTGATGCTTTGAAGCATTTGATTTTCAGTGCACTTGGTACACGGGGATGCTTACTGTGCTGGTCTTCTGGAGGAGAGGTCTGCATGCTTTGGCTCAGAGTCAGTCTTGCCCCAGTAAATAAGCAGTTGCCAGGCACAGGGGGCAGTGGGGTTTGGTGTAAGCTGGTCCCACCTGCACTGGGGACTATTGTGTTGCTCTTTGAAGTACCACCATGTTGGTGTTGGGGGGGGGGGGCGGGAAATGGTGCCACCCTACTGTCTTTTCTCACCCTCCCCCCGCTATTCAGGAAACCTTCACAGAATAGTGAGGGCAGTCACCTGGCCCTGAGCGACAGCTTTCCTGCATTTTTTTTCCTTTGGTGCACAGCTGGGATCTAAAATGCGAAATCTTAAGGGATTTGACACAGCGTGGACCACCCCCCACCCCCCACCCCAGAGTAGAGCCTCTCCATGCTGTGTCTGACATCCTTTGTCCCAGAAAAATAGTTCCACACCTGTGCGGTGCGTGGGGGTCTGGGGTGTGGCACCACTAAAAGCAATAACAAGGTTATATGCTTTCTGTGTGTACCTCTGTCCCCTACCAATGAAAGGCCTTTTGCTGGCACCTTCCGGAAGTACTCCAGGAAGGGGAATGTTCTTTCCCAATGGGCCTTGGGGATCCCTACACCATGCTTGCACTCTGGGTCCAGCTCCCTCTTCCCCAGGAGCACACACCACAGCTCTGCTCTAGAGAAAATCACGCACTTGAAACCCTCAGAGTTTGAGCTCCACATGGTGTTTGCAAAAAAAACAAAAAAACTGTGACACTCAGTACCTCTTGCTCCTCTAGTCCATGGTCCAGAGAGGTTTTCCTCTTGTGTGGACCCAGTGCTGCAGTCTCTCAACCCCTCTATCATTCTCTCCCTTTTGTCTCTCCATGGAAAGGGTTCCTTCTTCTCCTCAGCACCACAGTTTTTCTGTCCTGCAGTTCACTTCCACACACCATGCACCTGCCACACTGTCTCCCTCCAACCACAGAGATCCTTCTGCCACTCCGCAGTTTAATTTCCTGGGTGTTCCAAGTGATCTGACTTTGGTACAGCTGTGTTTGAGTGACCAGGAAAGCCCAGGGTCCCCCTACTTTTTCTCCTCCATCTTAACTCTTCCCCCTGCTTAGACTTTATTTTTTTAAATTGTTTTTCGATGTTTATTAATTTTTGAGAGACAGAGAGTGTGGTTGGGGAGGGGCAAAGAGACAGGGAAACACAGAATCTGAAGCAGGCTCCAGGCTTCGAGCTGTCAACACAGAGTCTGACACAGGGCTCCAACACACAAACCATGAGATCATGACCCGAGCTGAAGTCAGATGCTTAACTGACCGAGCCACCCAGGCACCCCTCCTTAAACTATAAAGAAAAGGTGTTTTAGCTCTTCCTTATCTGATAGTATTTTTCATATAATTTTAGTGTTTCAGTTGTCAGAAAACTTACACAAATTTAAAGTTTTACTTGTGAAGATGGAAATATTTCTGCATTGTTACTATACTCTTAAGGTGGAAATCTTAAGTTAGTCCAGGGTCTTACTTAGTAATTACAAGTCTGTTAGCGTTCAAGGATAGGCATAAATTAGAGTAGGTAGATCAGCCTAATTCAAAAAATTAATATCACCATTAACTTTTAGGAATGTTTGCATAAATGTGAATAATCATTTTATATATCAAGGATTCTGACTTTAAGCTGGTTCTCTTGTTTCCAGAGCCATATAGAAACTAGTATTCCTGTTTTTGTTTTTTCCCCCAGCAATGGGGCCCAATTAAGTATGCACTTAGCAATTTCATTTGAAAATAGTCATGTAGCACCTTACAAGTTAAATGATGTCACTTTAAAGCAGTACAGATATGCAACTAGACATATCGTTTGAAAACCACCAGCCTAAGCCAAAATCAAGGCATAGAACTCAAATATTCTTTCAGTTTTCCTTCTGTACTTCTGGCAGTATGGTGATTATGTATTCAAAAAGGCAAGCCAGCCATGACAGCTGGGATCACCATAAGCACTCCCATTGGGAGGATAGGTTTTCATTTTTTTTTCAGTTGACCTATAGCTCTGGTGAATGAATGTGGCTCCACAATACTAGTATCTGCTGGGAATAGCATGGTGTGAGGATCAAAAAATCCCCACTGAGGCTTCCCTGTTAGAGCTTAGATACAGGGTTCCTTTTAATTATCTCAACCAGAAGCATACATCAAGAAAAAACCCTGAAGATAGTTTTCAGTGCTTCCATGAAAGATTTGCAGATCAAAATTTGAACAAAATTTTTAAAAGATTCTAATACTTGTGACAAGCTTACTTGTCAGTAAGTTTCTAGGATTGCTCCTAATCCCTGTGGGCTCTTCAGGGATTCCTGTCTTCCTTCTGTAGGTCTATTTAAGTTCCAAGTTGCAGCCACCTATTCTGTGTATGTGTTCCTTTCCATGATTGCTCACGGGGAAGAACAAAATCTTTTCAATATACTTGGCTAATCATTAAATAAAAACATAAGCTTTTTTATCCTTTGTTTAGATTTTTAAAGTTTTTACTGCTAATCACTGTAGGATAACATGGATTTTAAAAAAAGAACAAATATGAGTAGCTTGTAAATTCTTTACAACTGATGCAATTTTCATAGTACCTTATTTTATGGCTTCTCACTTCCTTTCTTAGATTTCCCTTCAATGTTCCAAATGTTCCAATACACTTTTTTTTTTTTTTTTTTTAAATGCTTATGGTTGGAATTCCTCCAATCTCCTTTAATCCCCCTTTGGGTGTAGGTTGTTCTTCGTGCCAAACAATCCATGTAAGCTGTTTGGGCTATTTAAACGTTAGGGAAACCTTGACCAAAGTCTCCAGTTGATACGGGGTGTGTGTGTGTGTGTGTGTGTGTGTGTTTTAATTGCGGTAAAATACATACAGCATAAAATTTACCATCTTAACTATTTTTAAGTATATACCTCACTTTTGTTACGTATATTCACTTGTTGTACAACCAATCTCCAGAACATTTTCATCTTATAAAACTGAATGAAACTTTATACCCATTAAATAATAACTCCCTATTTCCTCCTCCCTCCAGTCTCTGGCAACCACTATTCTGCTCTCTGCTGCTGTAAATTTGACTATGCTGGATGCCTCACACAAGTGGAATCATACAGCAGTTGTCCTATTGTGACTGGCTTATTTCACTTAGCGTAATGTTTCAAAGTTCATACATGTTGTAGCATGTGCCAGAATTTCATTCCTTTTTAAGGCTGAATAATAATATTCCATTGTATGTATAGAATACATTTTCTTCATCCTGTTGATGGACATTTAATTTGGATTGCTTCTACCTTTTGGCTTGTGTGAACATGCTGCTATGAACATGGATGTACAAATATCTTTTCAAGACCCTTTTAATTCTTTTGGATATATACCCAGAGTGGAATTGCTGCATTATATGGTAATTCTGTTTTTAACTGTTGAGGAACCTCCATACTGTTTTCCATAGCAGCTGCACCATTTTACATTACCACCCACCAACAGTGCATAAGGTTCCAATTTTTCTACTCTTGGCCAACTCATTATTTTCTGTCTTCTTGATGGTAACCATCCTAATGGCTATGACATGATAGCTCATTGTGGTTTTTGATTTACATTTCTCTAATGATGAGTGATACTGAACATCTTTTCATATACTTGCTGGCCATTTGTATCTTCTTTGGAGAAATGTCTAGTTCAAGTCCTTTACCTATTTTTTAGTTGGGTTTTGGCGGGGGGGAGGGGTGTATGATTGAGCTGTAGGAAATACTATCCTATGTCATCTCCCTTTTCTGGTAATAGCAGGCTTGCGAAAGGTTCTTCAGAGCCAATGGGAGAAGTATTTATTTTCTAGAACTGCAAGTGATATCAGTAATCAAAAGAATATGAATAGAAGAGATTGAGACACCCCCCCTCCCTCCCCTCCTGCCTCATAGCCCAACTGTCAACATGGACACTAAGCCAAGGAAAGATAGTTTAGTGGGGTCAGTAATCCTTAGTAGTGCTGGGGTATGAAGTCCATAGCCAGACAGAAAAATAAGAGCAAGGAGCAGTGGGTCCAATTAGTGTCCAGAAAGTGGTCCTGAGCAAATGGCCAGGGAAGCCAGTGTTGCTTTTGACTTGTTTTTCAGGTGTTTTCTTAGTTATTGATAGGATATAATAGGATGGCCTACTGTGTTAAAGGCTTAGAGGGTATATAATTCCTTTTTTAATACTAGAAAACTTTTAAAATTCTTTGGAATTTCTTTTTTCTTTTTAATTTTTTTTAATGTTCATTTATATTTTTGAGGGAGAGATAGAGTATGAGCAGGGGAGGGGCAGAAAGAGAGGGAGACACAGAATTGAAGCAGGCTCCAGGCTCTGAGCTGTCAGCACAGAGCCTGACGTGGGGCTCAAACTCATGAACCTTGAGATCATGACCTGAGCCGAAGTCAGATGCTCATCCGACTGAGCCACCTAGGCTCCCCAAGGAATTTCTTTTCTCTAATCTGGGACATATGTATTTGGTTTTGAGTGCTAGTTTTGTGAAGAATAAATGAAACTCAGTTTTATACTTGAAGTAAATATGTAAGAATATGATAGGCTTCTGTAAAGAATTCATGCACTTTAAAAATTAGAGGAAAAGGAAAACTAAAAATAATAACTAGGCATAGATTTAACAAAGAGCAACAAAATATTAGAGAAATTAAATTTAAAAGATTACTAATCTTTCTGTAAGCTTTGAGAATTGTTAGTCATGTGCTACACCATTTAAAAATTGACACATGTTCATGAAGAATTAAGTGCTACAGGAGTTGTTTCTCTCTTGTAAACAACTAGAAAACTGGACAAAGTATATGAAACAAGTGTTTGGCAACATTGGACAATGCAGGCAGCCTAGGACTGTGACTTCTGAGAGAAGGGAAACAAATGGGAAAGCCCTAAAATTGACTCAGCTTCCTTCTTGCAGGAATTTTCAGAATATTGATCTGAATCAATATTCTGTTTAAAAAAATTTTTTTTAAATATTTATTTTTGAGAGACAGAGACACAGGGCACAAGCAGGGAAGGGGCAGAGAGAGAGAGGGAGACACAGAATCTGAAGCAGGCTCCAGGCTCTGAGCTGTCAGCACAGAGCCTGATATGGGGCTTGAACTCACGAACTGCGAGATCATGACGTGAGCCAAAATCAGATGCTTAACCGACTGAGCCACCCAGGTGTCCCATGATCTGTACATGTTTTAAGTGAAACTCTACAAGACCATGGAAGGAACCATAGGAAAGTAGTAGTCTGAGCATTTAACAAGACTCATACAGGTCTGGGAAGAGTTCATGTTGCCATCAGCCAGGAGGTTTACACTTTAGTAGTGGGGGTAAGTTAAAGTAAAGGCTGCCCTGAGCTCTCAAGGTAATTAATTCAGTGGGGGAAAAGATAGTCTTTTCAACAAATGGTTCTGGAACAATTAGATATCCCTGTGCAAGAGAATGAGGTACTTGACTCTTCCCTTGCACCTGTAGGGGTGGAGAAAATTCTCCTCTCTCTTCCTAGGGTCTTTAGCCCAGCCTAACAATTAAACTGACATAAGCCAGATTAATAAGAGAAAACATACAGGTTTCATTAAATTTTTACATGTACATGGGAGCCTGCACAAGAGAATGAAGACCTGAACAAATAACCAGAGCTTTTGTACCTTTTAGACAAATTTGTGAAGAATTGACCAGAAAAAGGAGTTTGGGCTAGGGGTAGTAAGTGCTGAAGAAGTAAGTAGGAAGATACGGATGAGTTTAACAAGGTTTGTACAGATGTCTTGACCCCACATTCCTTGTCTCTGGTGATAAGAATGTCTTCCTCCTGCTACAGGGAGGGCATCTTTCACATAGGAGTTTTATTTCCTGGTTCCAGGAAAACAAGAAGGGTCAGATCATTTCTTACATCCCTTTAACTCAAAATAATCAGCGTACCAAAGCAATATATCTTTAGGTTTCATGCTCTGAATTCCTTCCCACCACATGCAATTCAAAGTGGATTATGCACCTAAATGTAAAAGCTAAAACTCTACTTCTAAAAGAAAACATAGAAAATCTTTGTGACTTTGGGTTAGCCAAGATTTTTTTTTTTAAGTTTATTTATTTTGAAAGAGAGCAGGGGCACCTGGGTAGCTCAGTTGATTGAATGTCTGACTTCATCTCAGGTCATGATCTCATGGTTGGTGGGTTCGGCCCCGCGTGGGGCTTTGTCCTGACAGCTCGGAGCCTGGAGCCTGTTTCAAATTCTGTGTCTCCCCTTCTCTCTGCCCCTCCCATGCTCATACTCTGTCTCTCTCTGTTTCTCAATAATAAATAAATGTTAAAAAAAAAAATAGAGTGAGCGAGCGTGCACACGCAAACTGGGGAGGGGCAGAGAGAGAGGGAGAGAATCCCAAGCAGGCTCCGTGCTGTTAGTGCAAAGCCCAACGTGGGGCTCAGTCCCATGAACCGTGAGATCATGACCTGAGCCACAATCAAAGACCTGAGCCAAAATCTAGAGTCGGACCCTTAACCAACTGAGCCACCCAGGTGCCCCAAAGTCAATATTTTTTTTTTTTAATGCAAAAAGCAAGAATTCCAAAGGAAAAAAATTGATAAATTGATCTTTATTATAATTAAATAGTTTTCTTTTTGAAAGACTTTATGAAGAGAATCAAGAAGCCACATATTGGGAAGAAATATATTTACAAAATTTGTATCTGATAACAAGATTTTATCTATTTATTCATTTATTTATTTAGAGAGTGTGAGTGGGGGAGGGGCAAAGGGAGAGGGAGAAAAAGAATCTTAAGCAGGCTCCACACCCAGAACAGAGCCCATCACAGGGCTTGATCTCATGACCTGAGATCATGACCTGAGGCTAAATCAAGAGTTGGACATTTAACTAACTGAGCCACCCAGGTGCCCCTGATAACATGATTTTAATCCAGTGTATATAAATAGACTGCTTACAACTTAATGAGAATATAAACACACCCAGAAAATGGGAATTTAGACCCTTCGCCAAAGAACATGTATGAGTGGCCACATGAAATAATGTTCAAGATCCTTGATTACTAGGAAAATACAGATTAAAACCACAGTGAGATGTCACTGTGCATCTGATAGAGTGGCTAGAATTTAAAGGTTGTGCTCACTTCGGCAGCACATATACTAAAAATAGAATTTAAAGGTTGACAGTACCAACATCTACAACTTACACACTGCTGGCAGGAAAGCAGTTTGGCAGTCTCTTATAAAGTTAAATGTATATTTACTGTAAGACCCAAAAATCCCACCCGAAGGGATTTATTTACCCAAGAAAAATGTAAACCTATGTCCACGCAGATGCTTGTACTTACACGTTCATAGCAACTTTACTTACTGTAGCCAAAACCTGGAATACTGCTCAGCTATAAGAAGGGATGATTTGTTGATACGTGAAATGACATGGATGAATCTCAGAAGCATTATGCCAAGTGAAAGAAAGCAGACACAAAGGGCTACTTTATGATTTTATTTTTATGAAATTCTGGAGAAGAGAAAACTATAGGGCTAGAAAACAGATCAATTACCTGGGAGTAGTGGAGATCTCTTCAGGATGATGGAAATGTTCTGTATCTTGATTGTGGGGGTAGTTGCACAACTGTAAACATTTATCGTAACTTAGGGAACAGTGCACTTAAATTGAATGAATTTTCTAAGTTCTACCTGAGTAAAGCTAATTACTTAAAAAAATAAGGGGCACCTGGGTGGCTCAGTCAGTTAAGCATCTGGGTTCAGGTTGGGTTATGATCTCATGGTTCTTGAGTTCCAGCCCCACATCAGGCTCGCTGCTGTCCGAACACAGCAGGCTTCAGATCCTCTGTCTGAAGATCCCCTCCCCCACTCATGTGCTTTCTCTTGAAAATAAACATGTAAAAGAATTTTTAAAAAATAAAAATAAATTTAAAAAAACATGACATACCACATTGTTTTTTTTTTAAGGCAGTTTGACCTATAGAAGTGGGCATTATATTTGCTAAAGGCACCCATTATATTATGCTATATATTGCTGTCAATAAGAATAATTTAATGCAGTGTTGATGGATGCATTGTGCCTTTGGGGAAGGAGTACAATAAACCTTGATGGGGAAATGCATCAACTTAGGTAAACAGGAAGAGCAAACATTTCTCCAGTGCACTGATGGATTATCAGTGATCCTAAAATACTATCATGAGCATTTAGGATAATATGAAATAGTAGTACTTGATTCTTTCTTTCTTTCTTTCTTTCTTTCTTTCTTTCTTTCTTTCTTTCTTTCTTTCTAAAATTTTTGTATATTTATTTTTGAGACAGGGAGATAGAGTGTGAGCAGGGGAGGGGCAGAGAGAGAGAGAGGGAGACACAGATCTGAAGCAGGCTCCAGGCTCTGAGCTGTCAGCACAGAGCCCAACGCGGGGCTCAAACTCACAAACAGTGAGATCATGACCTGAGCTGAAGTCAGATGCTTAACCACCCAAGCCACCCACGTGCCTGCCTGTCTGTCTTTCTTTCTTTCTTTCTTTCTTTCTTTCTTTCTTTCTTTCTTTCTTTCTTTTTTTCTTCCTTCCTTCCTTCCTTCCTTCCTTCCTTCCTTCCTTCCTTCCTTCCTCTCTTTCTTTCTCTCTTTCTCTCTTTCTTTCTTTCTTCCTTTCTTATTTTGAGAGAGCACGAGCAGGGGAGGGCAGAGAGAGAGGAAGAGAGAGAATTCCAAGCAGGCTTTGCTCTGTCAGCATAGAGCTTGACACAGGACTTGAACTCACGAACCATGAGATCATGACCTAAGCCAAAACTGAGAGTTAAATGCTCAACTGACTGAGCCAGGTGCCCCAGTATTTGATTCTTTAGACCCTGTCTTTGCATTTTTATAAAATTGTTGATGCTTTTAAGAAATTACTAAAAAAGTCTTAAGGTTGCAAAAAGCACTCCTCTTGGACTGGCTCTAAGCCTTTGCTATAGATAAGAAAAATAAATACTAGTGCCCATTTCTTTAAAGTGCTATTTTATCTTTATATAATAATATGACCCTTCAGAATGATAAAAAATATATATATTTAAAAAATAAAAATATTTCTGTGAAACTTCAGTTTACTGTGAATTAGACTGACTTGCTCTAGTGTAGGTATATTTTATATTTCTGTTGGCTTATTGTCAATCTGAACATGTCTGGAAAAGACTTATAGAAAGGAGTACAAAATATGTAAGATGATTATTTAGAAAAATATTCACAGTTCATAGCATAGTTAATAAAAATGATCTAAATATACATGAATTCCTAATTGTTAAGATCCTTCTTGGAGTTAAATCTGACAGAGCCTAGACTTTGAGAATGTCGTGACATCCTTTTTTATAAAGGAAAAAACCCTCAGAAGCTCATTTTCTAAGATTACCTACTGAATCAGAGAAGGAGCTGAAGCTTATCTATCTATATAGCCCTTCAGTCAGCCAGGAGGCCTACTTAGTAGAATTCTTCTAATTGTATCCTTATAGGCTTGTTAAATAATATTCTTTTAATTGCATCATTATAGGCTTGTTGAATATTAGTTTGCTTTTTTTTTTTTAATATTATTTATTCATTTTTGAGAGACTAAGAGAGAGCACAATTGGGGGAAGGGGAGAGAGAGAGAGAGATGCAGAATCCAAAGCAGGCTCCAGGCTCTGAGCTGTCAGCACAGAGCTCGACGTGGGGCTTGAACCCACAAACTGTGAGATCATGACCTGAGCCAAAGTTGGATGCTTAACTGATTGAGCCATCCAGGCACCCCGAATATCAGACTGTGTATTACTGGGTATTCTGGTAGATGCTGAAGCAGTATCCTGAGTTTTTCTTTTTTTTGGAAATTTCCCAGGATTTGATAAAACTTAACACAAAAAGGTTTCCTAGGATTGTTACCTAAAAAGCAATGATTGTAATGCTGATACCATTCTTTGAGTGCAAGGACCCTGTCCTATTCACTGTTTTCTCCTCTGAAATCTCTAAAGCATAGTAAATGCTCAGTAATATTAAACTGAGATGAGAATGTGAATTATTTCATAAAAAAAGAAAAGGGGCACCTGGGTGGCTCAGTTGGTTGAGTGTCCCAACTCTTCATTTTGGCTCAGGTCATGATCTCATGGTTCCTGGGATCAAGCCCATTGTCGGGCTCTGCACTGGCAGCGTGGAGCCTGCTTAGGATTCATTCATTCTCTCTCTCTCTCTCTCTCTCTCTCTCTCTCTCTCTCTCTCTCTCTCCCCCTCCCTCAC